>NC_072417.2:74990000-75615000 GCF_028858775.2 Pan troglodytes | reverse complement strand
GAGACGGGGTTTCACTATGTTAGCCAGGATGGTCTCAATCTCCTGACCTCGTGATCCACTTGCCTTGGCCTCCCAAAGTGCTGGGATTACAGGCGTGAGCCACCGTGCCCAGCCCCAAAGAACTTTTTAAGAACGTAATAAAACCATGGACTCTTTCTAAAGAAAAATATACATCCATGTATATACACACACACAAATATTTACCTATCATTTCACAGAGTTCAAGGACCCTGATGCCTGTCCACCCCTTGCCATACTTGACTATGGGAGACAAATTCCTCCTCTCCATGGAGAAGAATGTGGCCATATCTACTGAAATCACAAATGCATACATCCTTGAAAAAAGCAATTCCACTTCTAGGGATTTATCCTGTAAATGTATCTGAATGTGTGTTAAATGACATTATGTACAAGATTATTCACTATAGCACTATTTATATCAACAAAACACTGCTGTCCATCTAAGTGTCCATCAACAGGAAACGGTTCAGCCATACAATGAAATACAAAGCAGCCTTGAAAAAAAGAACAAAGAAGCTCTATATGTATGAATGTAAAACAATTCCTGAAATATCTTAAGCACAAGAAGCAAAATGCACAATAGTTTATATAATATACTTGCATTTTTTAAAAATGGAAGGGTTGAATATACATAAGTATTTGCAGATATATCTCTCAAATATAAGAAACTTTTTAACAGTTGTCTCTAGGAAGGAAACCAGGTGGATAAGGGAGAAATGTAGAAGAGATGTTTCACTGTATATCTGTGAAAGATTCTGAATTGTGTACTATATATTAACTAGTAAAAAATTTTAATTTTGGGGCCAGGCATGGTGGCTTATGCCTGTAATCACAGCACTTTGAGAGGCAGAGGTGGGTGGATTGTCTGAGCTCAGGAGTTCGAGACCAAAGCCTGGACAACATGGTGAAACCCCGTCTCTACTAAAAAACAAAAAAAAAAAATTAGCTGGGCACGGCAGCATGCGCCCATAATCCGAGCTACTCGGGAGGCTGAGACAGGAGAATCGCTTGAACCTGGGAGGCAGAGGTTGCAGTGAGCCGAGATCATGACATTGCCCTCCAGCCTGGGTGACAGAGTAAGACTCCGTCTCCAAAAAATATACATATATATATATATAATTTTTAAAATTTTTTACCACATACCTAGACTTCAAGGAAACTAATCAAGATTAATTATTTAAAAACACGCCTCGGCCAGGCGTGGTGGCTTATGCATGTAATCCCATCACTTTGGGAAGTTGAGGTGGGAGGATCACTTGAGCCTGGGAAGCAGAGTTTGCAGTGAACCAAGACTGCGCCACTGCACTCCAGCCTGGGTGACAGAGTGAGACCCTATCTAAAAATAAAAATAAAAAATAAAAAAGGCCTCTGCCCTGGACTCTAAACTCTTTTGCTAAGCTTCAAAACCAAGCTATCCTATACTAATCATTCTTTAATTTATTCCTAATAATATTGTATCAAAATTGTTCTGAGTTTTTTGTTTTTTGAGATGGAGTTTCCCTCCTGTTGCGCGGGCTAGACTGCAATGGTGTGATCTTGGCTCACCACCACCTCATGCCCGGCCATGAGGTTGTTTATCTACAGTAATCGTTTCCTTTTTTTTTGGAGATAGGGTCTTGCTCTGTCACCCAGGCTGGAGCACAGTGGTGCAATCTTGGCTCACAGCAACCTCCGCCTCCCGGGTTCAAGTGATCCTCCTGCCTCAGCCTCCCAAGTAGTTGAGGTTACAAGTGCCCACCACCATGCCCAGCTAATTTTTGTATTTTTTAGTAAAGACGGGGTTTCACCATGTTGGCCAGGCTGGTCTTAAACTCCTCACCTCCAGTGATTCACCTGCCTCGGTCTCCCAAAGTGCTAGGATGATAGGCATGAGCCACCACACCCAGCCAATCTACAGTAATCTTAATTCTGCTTTCTGAGCAATACACAATGAACAAGTTAATTATACTCCCTTATTCTGGGATCATAATACCTTCCCATCAGCATATCCATCCTCAGCTATGTGCCATAGGCATCTGAGTCCCTGTTTGTCTGATTATAAATGCCTCAAGACTATACAATGCATCTGGGCCAGGCACGGTGGCTCACACCTGTAATCCCAGCACTTTGGGAGGCCGAGGCAGGTGAATCACTTGAGACGGGTGGATCACCTGAGGTCAGGAGTTCGAGACTAGCCTGGGCAACGTGGTGAAACCCCTTCTCTATCAAAAATATTGGCCAGACGCAGTGGCTCATGCCTGTAATCCCAACACTTTGAAAGGCCAAGGCAGGCAGATCCCTTGAGGTCAGGAGTTCGAGATCAGCCTGACCAACAAGGTGAAACCCCACCTCTACTGAAAATACAAAAATCAGCCAGGTACTGATGTACTCAATTTTAAAATAAAATTCTGGCTGGGCATGGTGGCTGATGCTTGTAATCCCAGCACTTTCGGAGGCCAAGGCGGGTGGATCACTTGAGGTCAAGAGTTCAAGACCAGTCTGGCCAGCATGGTGAAACCCCATATCTACTAAAAATACAAAAATTAGCCAGGCGTGACGGCACAGGCCTGTAGTCCCAGCTACTTGAGAGGCTGAGACAGAAGAATCGCTTGAACCCAGGAGATGGAGGTTACATGAGCTGAGATCACACCACTGCACTCCAGCCTAGGCAACAGAGTGAGACTCTGTCTCAAAAACAAAACAAAATAAAATACAGTAAAATTCTAGTACAGCAAATCTGGATAGCAAATTAGCAAATGTGTGATATTCTAAAAGTAACCTACGGTTTGACTAACATGAAAGTCTATCCTATGGCTGGGCGTAGTGGCTCACCATGGTGAAACCTCGTCTCTACTAAAAATACAAAAATTAGCCGGGCATGGTGGTGGGCACCTGTAATCCCAGCTACTTGGAAGGCTGAAGCAGAAGAATCACTTGAACCCAGGAGGCGGAGGTTGCAGTGAGCCAAGGTTGTGCCATTGCACTCCAGCCTGGGTGACAGAGCAAGACTCCATCTCAAAAAAAAAAAAGACTATCCTATGTAACTTGCCAAGTTACATGGTAGCTTAGTTCTTACTTACTGGGCCAATAATATTATTTGTAATAGTTGCAATTTGACTGTCATTACTAGTTCATCTGCATATGTTAACAGGATTTCTAAGACTTCTAAAGCTTTTGTAGAATGTGAATTAAAAGAACCACTATTTTCTAGCTGTCCCTTATTAATAAGGCCTGAGAGGAGGTCAACAAAAGAGTACAGTTTAATATGATCCAACAATTCAACTTCTGGGTCTGCAGCCACAAGAATTTAAAGCAGGGACTGCAAGACTACAGCCACTTTCATAGCAGCAGCATTTGTTTTTTCATAGCACTATTCACAATAGCCAAATGGTAAAAGTAACCCGAGGGTCCATCAACAGATGAATGAATAAACAAGATGTGGTATATGCATACGATGAAATATTACTCAGCCTTAAAAAGGAAGGAAATGAAATTTTGACATATACTACAACACAGATAAACTTCGAAGATACTATGCTAAGTGAAACAAGCCAGTCAAAAGGACAAATACTGCTATGATTTCATTCACATTAGTACCTAGAGTAGTCAAATTCACAGAGATGGAAAAACAGAATGATAGTTGCCAGGGGCTGGGGAGTTATTGGGAGGTTTTTTTGTTGTCATTGTTTTGTTTTTTGAGACGGAGTCTTGCTCTGTCGACTAGACTGGAGTGCAGTGGCATGATCTTGGCTCACTGCAACCTCCACCTCCCGGTAGTTCAAGTGATTCTCTTGCATCAGCCTCCTAAGTAGCTGTAATTACAGGTGGCCACCAACATGCCCGGCTAACTTTTTTGTATTTTTAGTAGAGTTGGGGTTTCACTATGTTGGCCAGGCTGGTCTCGAACTCCTGATTTTGTGATCTGCCCACCTCGGCCTCCCAAAATAGTGAAATTATGGGCTTGAACCATTGTGCCTGGCCTGGGAGTTATTATTTAATGGGCATGGAGTTACGATTTGGGAAGATGAAAAAGTTCTGGGCCAGGCGCAGTGGCTCATGCCTGTAATCCCAGCATTTTGGGAGGCCAAGGTGGGTGGATCACCTGAGAGGTCAGGAGTTCAAGAACAGCCTGGCCAACATGGTGAAACCCCATCTCTACTAAAGTACAAAAATTAGCCCGGCGAGGTGGCAGGTCCCTGTAATCCCAGCTACTCGGGAAGCTGAGGCAGGAGAATCGCTTGAACCTGGGAGGCGGAGATCACAGTGAGCCAAGATCGTGCCACTGCACTCCAGCCTGGGCGACAGAGTAAGACTGAGTCTCAAAAAACAAAAAAAAACAGTTTAATAACAAATCTCTATCTCCCTCATCTAGTTAGGACTAGAAAACAGACACCATCCTTATTCTGAGACTATTTTTAGAAAAATGTTTCACCTTTATTTTCCTCACTGCTGTCTTCAGAGTATATTTAATGGGCAAAACAAGGTACTTTTCTTGCTCCTACGGTATTTTTCTAATATCGTTATTTTATTGTATGCAACCCATGTTCCCAAAAGGCTATATATATACAAAATGAATGAAATAATTTTGGCAGATTTTATCCTATAGAACCTTTGTTCCTGAAGGTTTATATTTTAATACCACCACTCATTCTTTCACACTATTAATACTGGAATTTTTGGAATTTATTATCCTGTATCTCAAATCTGGCTTCCTCTTTTTGTGTAGTTCATCAAACATAAAATTCTTAAATTGGAAGTGCCCAGAGAATTGAAATGACTCCTAAGTTAACTAGAGCTAGCTAACTTCTTAGCAGATTCTAGTAACAAAGTTATATTATTCCTACTCCAATACTTTGCAATATATGCAGTTTTCAAAAAAAAGGATATGTTAAGAGTAAGATATGGGGGCCGGGTGTGAGGGCTCACGCCTGTAATCCCAGTGCTTTGGGAGGCCAAGACGGGTGGATCATGAGGTCAGGAGATCGAGACCATCCTGGCCAACACGGTGAAACCCCATCTCTACTAAAAATACAAAAATTAGCAGGGCATGGTGGCACCCACCTATAGTCCCAACTACTAGGGAGGCTGAGGCAGAATTGCTTGAACCCGGGAAGCGGAGCTTGCAGTGAGCCGAGATCACGCTACTGCACTCGAGCCTGGGGACAGAGCGAGACTCTGTCTCAAAAATAAATAAATAAATATATGAAGTACTTAGCTAACCATGGCCAACATATTAGGAAGTAGATTCCAAACTAATCCCATCACATCTAGTAGTAGCCAGGATCAAGTGAAACATACCACCAGGAGGAACCTAACAATTTAAGACCCAGACAAGGTAGAGAGGAAGAATAGAACTAAGTCAAATTATCCCTAGACCCAGGTATGAAATAAGAAACCACTGATAATATACCTTATTTGTTTTCCCTCTCATGGCCTTTCTTAAAAATAAAATTTTAAGAAATCTTTCCATTTAATCTGAATTTAACTAAAAGTAAACAGAGAATAGGAAATAAATGACTTTAAAGGCCAAGAGTGATGACAACGCCAATGCCAACCACTTATAGGCAGGAAGGAAGAAGGAAGCAGATGAGAAGTGAAAGTCACGAGGAGGTAAACTTTATAGTGACACAAGAGTTCACACACACTAAGTGTTAGTTTTATATTATTGACTGCAAAGCAATGAAATAAAGAATTACTTCTGTAAGAAGTCAAGAATCCAGAGACACAAGACCAGAACTCAAAAAAATCACTTCTGCTGGGTGCAATGGCACATGCCTGTTGTCTCAGCTACTTAGGAGGCTGAGGTGGGAGAATCACTTGAGCCCAGGAGTTCGAGGCCAGCCTGGGGATGAAGTCCTGTCGCTAAAAGTTAAAATTTAAAAATAAAAAATGATTTCAATTTGAAGTCATTTGCAGATTAAATTCTAAAGAAAAATTTTTGAAATTAGGCCAGGCATGGTGGCTCATGCCTGTAATCCCAGCATTTTGGGAGGCCGAGGAAGGTGGATCACCTGAGGTCAGGAGTTCGAGACCAGCCCGGCCAACATGGTGAAATCCTGTCTATACTAAAAATACAAAAATTAGCTGGGTGCGGTGGCGCGTGCCTATAGTCCCAGCTACTTGGGAGGCTGAGGCAGGAGAATCGCTTGAACCCGGGAGGTGGAGGTTGCAGTGAGCCGAGATCATGCCATTGCACTCCAGCCTGGCAACAGAGCAAGACTCCATCTCAAAAAAGAAAAAGAAAAAGAAAAATCTATGAAATTAAGCTATAATTTAAGAGGCCTGGGAGTATAGGGAGAGAAGAAAGTCAAAGCCCAGACCCTGCCCAATGAGGGGAGTGTGGGAAAGCCACCCCATCCATTAGAAGACCCATGGGCTACACCCTCAGGATAAGAGTGACTCAGCTCTTATAAAATTTCAACGTATAGGTTTATGTAGATTAGGCAAATCTAAAGAGAAAATTAATCAAGTGGAAGATAGGTCACAAGAAACTACCAAGTATTTAGATAAGAAAACAAAAAGACAAGCAATACAAGAGACAGGGTAAGAGGCAGAGAAAACACAATGAGAAGGTCTAGTATATGTTTAGCATGCCAGAGAAGACAGAATAAGACAGAAGCAATATATGACAAGATAACAGCTGAGAATATTCTATAACTGGCTGGGTGTGATGGCCCATGCCTGTAATCCCAACACTTTTGGAGGCCAAGGCAGGTGGATCACTTGAGGTCAGGAGGTCAAGACCAGCCTGGCCAACATGGTGAAACCAATCTCTACTAAAAATACAAAAATTAGCCAGGCGTGGTGGTGGGCGCCTGTAATTCCAGCTACTCAGGAGGCTGACACAGGGAGAATTGCTTGAACCTGGAAGGCAGAGGTTGCAGTGAGATGAGATCGCACCACCACACTCCGCCTGGGCAAGTTGACTCCATCTCAAAAAAATAAAAATAAAGAGCCCAATGGAAGCCAGCAGACAACTGTGAACAATGGACTTTAGTTAATAACGTATCATCAATTGTAACAAAGACACTAATAATGCAAAATGTGAATAATGAGAAAGTAGGGTAAGGAAGTATATGGGAACTCTGTTATTAGCAGCTCAATTTTCTATAAACCTAAAAGTGCTCTAGAAAATATACAGGCTGGGCATGGTAGCTCACACCTGTAATAATGCAAAATGTGAATAATGAGAAAGTAGGGTGAGGAAGTATATAGGAACTCTGCATTAGCTGCTCAATTTTCTATAAACCTAAAAGTGCTCTAGAAAACATACAGACTGGGCACGGTAGCTCACACTTGTAATCCCAGCACTTTGGGAGGCCAAGGCTGGCGGATCGCCTGAGGTTAGGAGTTCGAGATCAGCCTGGCCAACATGATGAAACCCCATCTCTACTAAAAATACAAAAAAAGAAAAATTAGCCGGGCATGGTGGCACATGCCTTTAGTCCCAGATACTCAGGAGGTTGAGGCAGAAGAATCACTTGAGCCCAGAAGGCAGAGGTTTCAGTGAGCCGAAATCGCACCACTGCACTCAAGCCTGGGTGACACAGTGAGACCATGTCTCAAAAAAAAAAAAAAAAAATTTACACACACACACATACATACAATTAAATACAGAACAGCAATGGCATGTGAATTGTGAGGGGAATAAATGGAGTTAAATCTTCAAGGTCACCAGTCTGGGCAACATGGCAAAACCGTTTCTACAAAAAATACAAAAATTTGCAAGATGCTGATAGGAGGCATTTTTTTTTTAAATTTATAAAAAGAAAAACTACAAAAATTATTCAAGTGTGGTGGTGTGTGCCTGTAGGCCCAGCTACTCAGGAGGCTGAGGCGGGAGGAGCACCTGAGCCCAGGAGGTCAAGGCTGCAGTGAGCCATGATCATGCCACTTCACTCCAGCCTGGGTGACAGAGTGACACCCCATCTCAAAAAAAAAAAAAAAAAAAAAAAAAAAATCTTCAAGGCCCTCATACTGACCAAGAGGAAGACAAAGGTATTAACATTAACCTTTGATAAGTTAAAAATATGTGTTGTAATTTCTGTGGTAACCAATAAAAGAACAGAAAGGGTGCAAGACTTCCAAACTAGAATTTCGAGTTATGAATAAAAACAGTCTGGATTAAGGCAGTAGCAATGGGGGCAGAAAAACACTTCAGAAATTTCAGAGAAAGAGGCACGTGTTGGTACTTGACTACATGTGAAATAAGGAGGGAATCAAATAAATACTAAAGTAAATTAATCCACAGTTCCTTAAAATGCATCAGTATAAGTATAGGCCATTTCTCAGCATTCATACTTGTTGAGAATTGTCAGGCATGTAATTAAATGTAAGACATACAAACATTTTTAAAAAATGAAAGTGACTTTGGTATGTGAAAAAGCTGACACTAGATATTCATAACTGAAAGCTTCTAATTGCTGCAATGAACTACCTGAAAAGAAAGGTATCAGTTGGTTAAATACCTTTTCAGAAGTCAATTTGATTATATAATGTGATGTATCAGACTTAAAAATTTATAAAAGATAGAAAAAGAGTTCCTTGGCCCGGGCACGGTGGCTGACGCCTGTAATCCCAGCACTTTGGGAGGCCAAGGCGGGTGAACTCCAGAGGTCAGGAGTTCGAGACCAGCCTGGCCAACATGGTAAAACCTCGTCTCTATTAAAAATACAAAAACTAGCTGGGCATGGTGGCGGGCACCTCCCAGCCACTCGGGAGGCTGAGGCAGCAGAATCGCTTGAACCCGGGAGGTGGAGATTGCTGTGAGCAGAGATCATGCCACTGCACTCCAGCCTGGGCGACAAGAGTGAAACTCCGTCTCCAAAAAAAAAAAAAAAAAAAAAAAAAAAAGTGAGAACTTAAAAGATACTTGCCGCCGGGCGCAGTGGCTCACACCTGTAATCCCAGCACTTTGGGAGGACGAGGTAGGCAGATCACTTGAGGTCGGAAGTTCAAGAACAACCTGACCAACATGAAGAAACCCCATCTCTAATAAAAATACAAAATTAGCCGGGCGTGTTGGCGCATGCCTGTAATCCCAGCTACTTGGGAGGCTGAGGCAGGAGAATCACTTGGACCTGGGAGGCGGATGTTGCGGTGAGCCGAGATCATGCCATTGCACTCCAGCCTGGGCAACAAGAGTGAAACTCCGTCTCAAAAAAAAAAATAAATAAAAGATACTTGCCAAGGATTTAAGTAAAGAATTCCTGCAGATTAAAAGAATATCATAAATTTTTACAGATATCTCCTTGCTGACTTACTTTTTTTTTTTTTTTTGAGACAGAGTCTCACTCTGTTGCCCATGCTGGAGTGCAGTGGCGCAATCTCAGCTCACTGCAACCTCTGCCTCCCGCGTTCAAGCAATTCTCCTGCCTCAGCCTCCTGAGCAGCTGGGACTACAGGCGCGTGCTGACTTATCTAGTCTTTCTAGGGCGGTTAACTTAGTTCTCTTGGAAACAATTCTTTCATTTTGCAATCATATTTCTTTCTTTTTTTTTTTTGAGACAGAGTCTCGCTCTGTCGCCCAGGCTGGAGTGCAGTGGCATGATCTCGGCTAACTGCAACCTCCGACTCCCTGGTTCAAGTGATTCTCCTGCCTTAGCCTCCTGAGTAGCTGGGATTACAGGCACATGCCACCACGCCCGGCTTATTTTTTGTATTTTTAGTAGAGACGGGTTTTGTCATGTTGGCCAGGACGGTCTCGATCTCCTGACCTCGTGATCTGCCCGCCTCGGCCTCCCAAAGTGCTGGGATTACAGGCGTAAGCCACTGCGCCCGGCCTGCAATCATATTTCATTGCTTTATGCAATTGTGTATTAAATAGAATAATTACAACACAAGTGTAAGTTATTGTAAAATGATCATTGACATGGCTATAATTCAACTGGTGGGAGCAATGTGATAAGCATCAGTCAGTATGGCTTATAAAGAGAGAATGGAGAATGCCTATTAATCCAGTGAGTTGATTATGTACAGATTTGTTAACCATTATCCCTGTTATAAAAGATCTAAATTCATTTCTTATTGCTTTTGTTGTACTGTTGGAACAGTACCTGGCACACAGTATTATAAGTATTTGCTACTGTATTACCATTGATATCCAACTAGGTACAAGTAACAATGCATGCAAGGGTGAAATTCTGCCTACTTTACATGGTCTCCAGAACTGCTGTGACTATCTGTACTTAAACTGTCAAAAGGGAGCAGGGTGTGAAATATAAACTGCAACAGGTTGATTGAAAACATATGAATTCAAGATATAGTCAGTTTCACATTACTAGAAGTAGATTATCCAGTGCTTACAGGAAGAGTTCTTTAAAAAGAGGTAGGACAGGCCAGGCGCGGTGGCTCACGCCTGTCATCACAGCAATTTGGGAGGCCGAGGCGGGCGGATCATGAGGTCAAGAGAGAGAGACCATCCTGGCCAACTAACATGGCGAAACCCCATCTCTACTAAAAATATAAAAATTAGCTGAGAATAGTGGCACACGCCTATAGTCCTAGCTACTTGGGGAGGCTGAGGCAAGAGAATCGCTTGAACCTGGGAGGCAGAGGCTGCAGTGAGCCGAGATCGCGCCACTGCACTCTAGCCCAGGTGACAGAGTGAGACCCCGTCTCAAAAAAAGAGGTAGGACAGCTCACATGTCAGGTCAACAAGACATAAAGAACTAGCAGCCGGGTGCAGTGGCCCATACCTGTAATCCCAGCACTTTGGGAGGCCAAGGTGGGCAGATCATGAGGTCAGGAGATCGAGACCATCCTGGCTAACATGGTGAAACCCCGTCTCTACTAAAAATACAAAAAATTAGCTGTGCGTGGTGGCAGGCACCTGCAGTCCCAGCTACTCGGGAGGCTGAGGCAGGAGAATGGCGTGAACCTGGGAGGCGGAGCTTGCAGTGAGTAGAGATTGCACCACTGCACTCCAGCCTGAGCGAAAGAGTGAGATTCCGTCTCAAAAACAAAAAACAAACAAAAAAAACCCCAAAATTACTAGGTTCACAACCCAGTTTAACCTTATCACCTCAAAACTGCTAAGATGATGGCTCCAGGTCCTCCTAAAAAGGGGCAGCTAGACTAGGGAGCCTGCTATAGACTTTTGGGTGCACACTACACTGCTTTCCCCTCATCAGTTCATGACAGAAAACGTCAATCTTTTAAACAAAAACCAAATAGTGCATCCCAAAGCCCAAAATAAATGACTTTTGTTTTACCATTATATTATGAAGTAAATATGCTGAGAAACTGAGTACCTACCTATAAACACACTATGCAAGAAAATTAAAAATTTGCACTATGCAAGAAAATTAGAAATAAAAAATTAAAAACCTAAATATAGGTAATGAGCAACTTAAATATAAGTAATAGATGTGGAGATTTGGCCATTTTGTTTTAGTCTAAGTAATGGAGTGTATATCTAATTTGCAGGTGGAAAAAACTCGAAAGTTATACAACAGAAGATTTACAACAACCAGAAAGTTCAAAGGCTGTAGCTACTTGTAACACTCTTGTCCACTAGGAAAGAATCCACAGTGGCACTGACTTTCTTCCTTCTATGGACATCAAAAAGTACTGAAAAATGTTATGAATAGTTAGGAGAAATTCAAGAGACAGCCCAAGAGGCTGAACCAGTCCCACTAGATGGCACCATCACAGGGAAGTCACTCTGCTCTCTTATTTGGAGCTGCAGGGGCTGAAATCTTTTTTGATCTTTGAAAAACAAAGCTGTCATCAACACAGTGATATTCTTTTTTTGTTTTGTTTTGTTTTTTGAGACGGAGCCTTGCTCTGTCGCCCAGGCTCACTGCAAGCCCCGCCTCCCGGGCTCAGCCATTCTCCTGCCTCAGCCTCCCAGGTAGCTGGGACTACAGGCACCCGCCACCAAGCTCGGCTAATTTTTTGTATTTTTTAGTAGAGATGGAGTTTCACCGTGTTAGCCAGGATGGTCTCGATCTCCTGACCTTGTGATCTGCCTGCTTTAGCCTCCCAAAGTGCTGGGATTAAAGGCGTGAGCCACCGTGCCTGGCCCTAACACAGTGATATTCTTATTGGGAAATAATGATCCGAAATGAGAATTCAAAGCCAGGGAGAGGAGTTTTTCCAAAAGCACCCTTTTCTCCCAGTATCATCATCCCCTCCACACCCCCATTTCAAATCAATAGTCTGAGAGGTACGATGTCTTACTGGTAAAAGAAGTAATACAAAGGCTGGGCGCGATGGCTCACACCTATAATCCCAGCACTTCGGAAGGCTGAGGCGGGTGGATCACCTGAGGTCAGGATTTCGAGACCAGCCTGGCCAACATGGTGAAACTCCATCTCTACTAAAAATACAAAAAATTAGCCGGGTATGGTGGCACGTGCCTGTAATCCCAGCTACTCGGGAGGCTGAGGCACGAGAATTGCTTGAACCCAGGAAGCGGAGGTTGCAGTGAGCTGAGATCGCGCCACTGCACTCCAGCCTGGGCAACAAGAGTGAAACTCTGTCTCAAAAAAAAAAGAAGTCATACGAAATGGAGATTTTCTTTTCCCGGCTCTGCAAACTACAGAATTAATTTTTTTCTTCAAGTTTCTTTGTTATGGAAAAAAAAATACTCTCCTGCTAGTCCTCAAATAACAAATTCATTGTAATCAATATACTTACCATGACTGGAAATATCAAAATAACATACGACTAATTAAGCCGGGCACAGTGGCTCACACCTATAATCCCAGCACTTTGGGAGGCCGAGGCAGGCACATCACAAGGTCGGGAGTTCGAGATCAGCCTGGCCAATATGGTGAAACCCCATCTACTAAAAATACAAAAATTAGCTGGGCATGGTAGCAGGTGCCTATAGTCCCAGCTACTCAGGAGGCTGAGGCAGGAGAATAGCTTGAACCCGGGAGGCAGAGATTGCAGTGCGCCGAGATTGTGCTACTGCACTCCAGCCTGGTCGACAGAGCAAAACTCTGTCTCAAAAAAAAAACAACTAATGGAATAAAAACAACTGGAAATAAAGCTGGGTGCAGTGGCTCATGCCTGTAATCCCAACACTCTGGGAGGCAGAGGCAGGTGGATCATTTGAGGTCAGGAGTTCAAGACCAGCCTGTCCAACATGGTAAAACCCCATCTCTACTAAAAATACAAAAATTAACAGGGTGGTACTGGCGCACGCCTGTAATCCCAGCTATCTATAGGCTGAGGCAGGAGAATTGCTTGAGACTGGGAGATGGAGGTTGAGGTGAGCCGAGATCGTGCCACTGCACTCTAGCCTAGGCTAGAGAGTGAGACCCTCTCAAAAACAAACAAAAAAACTGGAAATAGGTAAATTTCTTTTTCTGTACAGAGAACTTCTTTCTATGTTAAAGGTAGAATTTCCTATTAAACAGATAGGTTACTGTATTAAAGTTTTCTGATACCTTAGTTACATGACTTTAAGTTGGGTCTAGACAGCAACATGTTGAATGTCACTCATTCTTATCACTTATGCCCTACTCCATCAAAAGTATACTTGGATACAGCCATCACGAACCTAAAAACAGAACAACAACCCTAATCCAAAGATCAGTGAGCTTAACTATGTAAAATTTGAATACAAACTTACTGACTTACGGGAGGCGGGGGTGGGGGGACCGTTTAAACAGACAGATCTGGACATTAGCCTTATGCTCAATCTTCAAGTTAAAAAGACACATCAGAGGTCATTTAGAGATCAATTTAGTATTCAAATATATTGCTCACTTCTATTTGAAGCTACTTCACCTAGATCAGAGAGTTTACATTTGTAAATGTAACTTCAGTATACAACGTCCAGGGGCACAGCCACTCTAAAGTGCCACAAAAGTAAACTGTTTAAGTGGCCAAAGAAATTAAGAATATGTAACAAATCCTGTGTTCCCACAACACCTTGTCACAGCTCTAATACAGATCTCATCACGGTATCATCTCTCTCTCCCCATACTGCAGATGTGGAGGTACTGTGCTCAAGCATCAGCCCTAACACCTTGCACAATGCCTAGCATACAGCAGGTGCTCAATATTTGTTGAATAAACAAAAACTATCAAGCTGGTTGGGCGTGGTGGCTCATGCCTGTAATCCTAGCACTTTGGAACGCCAAGACAGGCAGATCACTGGAGGTCAGGAGTTCGAGACCCAGCCTGGCCAACATGGAGAAACCCTGTCTCTACTAAAAATAAAAAAAAATTAACCAGGCATGGTGGTGCATGCCTGTAATCCCAGCTACTCAGGATGCTGAGGCAAGAGAATCGCTTGAACCCAGGAGGCAGAGGTTGCAGTGAGCCGAGATCGTGCCACTGCACTCCAGCCTGGGTGACAGAGCAAGGCTCTGACTCAAAAAAAAAAACAAAACCCTATCAAGCTATCCCGGCTCACCAAAACTGTGAGACCCATCAAAGAAGCCCATTTTTCCAACTAAACCTCAACAGGCCTTCTCCTTGGAGAAGCTACTAACTAAAGCACGAGATCAACACCCAGGTTACCATGAGACAGGATTTCTTGAAAAGCACAGAAACAAATGTTGTATCACACTGGTTAAAGATCAAAAGCTCAGCCAGGCACAGTGGCTCCTGCCTGTGATCCCAGCACTTTGGGAGGCTGAGGCAGGTGGATCACCTGAGGTCAGGAGTTCGAGACCAGCCTGGCCAACATGGTGAAACCCCATCTCTACTAAAAATACAAAAATCAGCTGGGCGTGGTGGCGGGCACCTGTAATCCCAGCTACTCAGGAGGCTGAGGCAGGAGAATCATCACCTGAACCCAGGAGGTGGAGGCTGCAGTGAGCCGAGATCACGCCATTGCACTCCAGCCTCGGCGACAAGAGGAAAACTCTGTCTCAAAAAAAAAATTCAGTAGCTCATACGTTCACACATCTCAAGCCCAAGTAATATGATCTTGGACCAATAAAGCTTTGAAATAAAATATCGTAAATATATTTTGCATACTGTATTAAAATCAAACATTTTACACATTGTAAAATCATCCTATGAGAGCAGAGGGGTGGACCAGTGGGTACATAAACATGCATAGGAAACTATAACATTGCTTAACTTCATACGTGCCCGTTAATGGGGGCCTAATCTAATATTATGCTCCTGCAACAAAAATAAAAACTAAGAAGGAAGAATGAGAAGAGCAACAAACCAGTCTGGGGGTGCAACCAGTAAAGAGTCTGCAGACTTCACAGAGGCCAATTTTTCAATACTCTACCATGTAACTACCTCCAAAGTCCAATGTAACAAAGCTATGCAATGCCTTGTAATTTTCTTTCTGAATGGCTGACAAGTTTTAACAAAATATGGCATAGAATCTACACACACATCCTGTTAGTTTCCTTGTAACAAGAACCATGAGAAACCTCTCCTATACCAGAAAGGAAGAAGAAATATATATTCCCATATAGAACATTTTCAAACCTACTATGTTAAATGACTACTGGAATGACCAGTAGGATCTAAAAGTTCACTGAAATTGAGACCCAAATCTTCTCCCCTGCAAACTATCAGAAGGGCCTACCCAAATTGCTCTTAATCATTTAAAAAATGTGTTTAAATTAGAATATGAATAGTGTTCATGATCATCATTTTACTCACCTTACTAACACCTACTCCAGTAAACCTGGCCTCCAATAATTCCTGCCGTCGTGGGTCCAGGCTATGCAATTCTTCCATCATTTCTGCTGAAAAAGAAAAAGTAGGCTGTGAAACCATAAACACTAAAATGTGAGGAGGCAATTTTCTGTAGAACAAAACTCACAGTAATTATTTCACTGAAAGATCAAATGCAGGTAAATCTCAAGTAAATATAGCATACAAGTGGTAGACTACTATGTGCTGCATCAAACAGTAATATATTGAAAAGTTTTAAAGCAGCTCAGAAGTCCTCTTCTATGACAGCCACTTTTTCTTCCCTAGTTCTGATTTGATTTTAACAGCAAAAATAAACCCCTCAAACCCTTCATATAATCTCTGTAAAAGTTGAGCACAGGGGAAAGAACAAAACAAGAACTAGCCTGCAAAAAGAAAATTCCTTCTATCAGCCTTAATCTAGCTAAGTATCTTCAGATATTTATTTCCCACTCAGGAAGTAGTCCTTAAACTAAAAATATGAATCATTGACAATAATTTCAAAAGAATATAGGATGAATCAGAAGCTACAAATAACTGCAAAAACACTATTATACAGCTCCTTTCTCTGAAGAGCTCACAGTAGCTCATGAGAAAAGGAATTATTTTAAATTTAATAGAGAGCCCATGGTAAAACCATCCACCTCCATTCACTCAGTAAATTAATATAGCTCCATAACAATCCCTTTAAAAGATCTTTTTCTGACCACTCCCTGCAGTAGTTTTCTCTTGATTCTGGACATCTGCTTTTAGCCCTTCTTCCAAGCAGGGAGGGGCAGGAGGACACCATTTTTAAACTTCCATAACCAATTAATGCACAGGCTACTTTCAGCAAATATGTCCATCCTTTGCAAGAGACCAACTCCTACACGACCCATTGAAAACCTCTCTTTAATATTAACAGTGGAAAAGAAACATATTACATAGAACCTCTTCGAACACATTATTAAGTAGTTGGAATGGTTGGTGTGATTTTAAAGTTACTGAAAAGATGAATCGAACATTCTCCCCTGCAATCCAACAACTCTACAATCTCCAGTAACAACCCCCTTACAAGTCCTTCAGTTTCATTTCCCTTCCTGGATTGAGAGCCTGGGGCAAAGGGGAATGAAAAGGTGACAAATTAAAGTTTCACCCACACATGCAAGTGCAGGTTAGAGAGAGAATTAGGAAATTCTCAGAAAGGTTGAAATGCATCTTTACAAAAAGAAAAAGAAGGAAAAAAAAGAGACTGGGAGAATGAGTTTCCCCCGTGGCCTTCCTCGCGTCTTGCCCTGCCCTAATCGAGGTCGGAATGGCAGAGGTTGCAGTCTCTCCCAAACCCCAAGGTCTCTCGCAACACTTCCCAAACCTCCATCCCCAGGCCCGGCCCGGAAAATTGACGCCCCGGCGGTTATTCCGTTTAATGTCAACTCATGTTAAGGAAATAGCCACTCCGTCTAATTCCAGCGGGGCCTTGGACTGGGATCCTCCCTGCAGCCCACAGCCGGGAAGCAGGAGCGATGGGGCCTGGTCCCGGCGCCCCTCGCCGGCTCCAAACTTTCCCCAACTCCAGGCCCACCTGTCACGGAGGAAGGGAGGGCCGGCTCTCGGGGGCGCCCGGGAGGCTGCCGAGGCCTCCAGCTGCCTGGGGGCCCCCGTCTCTCCTCTGGCCGCCGGCCCCAATCCCAGGCCGGGGCCGCCTGGGCCTCCCCCATCTTCTGCCCGGCCCCTCAGCGACCCGCAGCCCTCAGGGAGCCCCTCCCGCCTCAGCGCCCAGGAGCTGCGGTCCGGAGCCGGCCCCGAGCTGGGCCCAGGTCGCAGGCTCCTCAGGCCAAAGGTGTCCCCGGGACGGTTAATGCCCCAGGCCTGGAGCCCTCCCCCGCCCGGGGCTCAGCCTCTCACCTGCCGCCGCCGCCGCCGCCGCTCCACGCTCCTCCCGGGAGGGGCCCCGACCCGACCCGGCTGCGGACCGCTCCGCTCTCCCCCTGGGCAGGCCCGGGGCGGAGCCGGGGCCTCTCCTGAGCGCCGCAACCCCCCGCCCGGGCAGCCGCCGCCGGCGCCGGGCTCCACGAGAGGGCGGGCGGGGGAGGGGGGGCACGAAGGCCGCAGATCCCCGGGCTCGCGTACAGAGCCAGGCGCCCGACGCGGGCCCGGGCCCGGGCGGCCGCGGGGGGCGCGGGACCGGCCTCCTGGCGCCGGACAAAGGCCAAGGGAGGCGCAGGAGGGCCCAGGCCGGGCCAGGAGGTGGGGGCCCGCTCGGCTGGGGGCCACTCGGGTGCGGCGCGGAGGGCGGGGGGGTCGGAACCGCTGGTGCCCAGGACCCGCCTCCGGCCCCTTAATCCGGATCGGTTCGGTCCGGATTAGTAGTGATCGGTGTAAACACACTAGTGAAACCGCGTGTTTCCTCGCGAGATTTGCACGGCTGGGAGGCAGGGGGGGGTCCTGGGGGGGTGGGGTAAGCGCCGACAGTGGGGGAGGAGGGGGAGGGGACGAGGAAGGTGGGGGGGGTCCCCGCTGCCCCGGCGCCCCGCCTTCTCCAATCAGCGGCCGCGCTGCCGGGCAGGGGTTAACCAGGGGACCCCGCGCCGGCGGAGGAAGCCGCGCCTCGCCGGACGGCTGAGGGCGGGCGGCGGGCGGCGGGCGGCGGGCGGCGCCGGCTGACGGGCCGCAACGCGAGGGGAGGTCGGGCGGCCCGGGGCGCCCTGCGACTGCCCGAGGCCGGAGGCCCGGAGGACCCGCCGCCGCCTTTGTGTCACCGGCCCCCGCCCCGCTGGACTGGCCCGGGCCGGGGCGGTTGGGCCGGCGCTGAAGGGGCTTGGCCGCCCGGGTCCACCCGTTCCCGGATCCGCCTCGCCGGCCCCCGCGCCCGCCCAACCCCTGCCCAACCCCTCGGCTCCGCGAGTTTGGGTGAGAAGTGCGGCGGCTTTTCCCAGGGATGGAGTTTAGAGGACGCTAATCCTATGTGCAAGCGGCGGACCCCGCCCGGACTTCCCGGAGGCGCCCGGTTAGTGAGGCGACGGCGCCCACCCGCGTTCGCGGGCTCCCGGCCGCCACTCCCCGGAGCCGCCGGCCCGCCCCAGCCCCGCGCGTCGCCCGGGAGGGCGGGCTGCACTCCCTCCACGTACCTGGCTGGCAGAGCGTCTCCAGGGACAAAAGGTGCCCTGGGATCAAAGCCGAGCCCCCGCCCCCGCGGGGATGCTGCCCTCCGGAAGGAGGGGCGCTGCCCCCAAGGTACTCTCCCCGGGCACCCAGGGGGAGGTTCCATTTCAACCTCCGATGAAAAACACGGCCCTCCCGGGTACTTAGGAGGGTCTGAGGGTAAGTGCCAAGATGGAGAAAACACGCCGGCCCCTCACAGAGTATCTCCTGAGGAATGAGAACTATCTAGCGGGCAAGGAGGGCTTCCTGCATAGCAGAGGGCACCCCCTCTGATCCCCCAACGCCAAGGGAAAAAAGTCACTCTTCACCGGCTCCCCTGAGCCAGGACAGGCTCCAGTGCAGCCACCCACCTTATAATTTTCCGCGGATGCTGCCTTGATCAGATGTCTGAAGATGACTTTAAGGACTACAAGCAAATCTCAAAGGAAAAATTCAGACCTTGAACAACAGCCTTGAACTTTTTCAGGGTTAGACAAGTACTCCCCAGTGGAGTTTCTGCCCTTATTTCTTCGTTCTTCTCTTAATTCTTCCATATTTTAACAGAACACAGACCTGCCGAAACGACACAGGATGGCGCTTTGCTTTTTGTTAGTTCTCCAACCTTCCAAACCCTTGGGGCACATGCAAGCACTGTGGAAAAACTTCATTAAACCAAGAGTCATCTTACTCCAGATCCCAGACTGCTTGGGAAGTTGGACATGCATATTCCCAAAGAGAACAGTGTTGGAAGAAGACAGGAGAGCAGCTCGCGGGTTGGGGGTAGAGGGTAAGAAAAGAGGGCAAGATGGAGGACTACCACTCGAGGCCAGCCTCCACTGCCTGTTAGGGCGGTAGAACCTAAGAGCAGGTCCAAGGCAACACAAAAGACAGTGAGGCTAGGTCTTTAATTGCAGCCAACGATCAAGAAAGCAACTCCATCAAATGACACTGTCTTTTTAAAATTTTTTTTTTTTTTTTTTGAGACAGAGTCTCGCTCTGTCGCCCAGGCTGGAGTGCAGTGGTGCGATCTTGGCTCACTGCAACCTCAGCCACCCGGGTTCAAGCAGTTCTCCCTGCCTCAGCCTCCTGAGTAGCTGGGATTACAGGCACGCGCTACCAGGCCCGGCTAATTTTTTTTTTTTTCTTTTTTGGTAGAATCGAGGTTTTGCCATGTTGGCCACGTTGGTCTCGAATTCCTGACCTCAGGTGATCCGCCCATCTCAGCCTCCCAAAGTGCTGGGATTTCAAGCGTTAGCCACCGCACTCGACCAAATGACACTGTCTTAAATGATTTAATGTCTTAAATGATTTAATGTCTTAAATCGGGAAAGGAGAGTAAGAGAAATCACTCAATGGAGTCAGAGGTGTCTTGCAGCCTAGCTCTTTCCACAGACAAGCTAAATGGGCCTATCATCTAACCTTTTCAAGCTTCTCCAACTGCTTCTGTGATGGAGGGATTTGGGCTAGAGGATCTTTTATTTTATTTTATTTTATTTTATTTTATTTTGGTGACAGAGTCTCACACTGTAGCCCGGGCTGAAGTGCAGTGGCACAGTCTCAGCTCACTGCAACCTCTTTCTCCTGGGTTCATGCGATTCTCCCGCCTCAGCCTCCCAACTAGCTGGGATTACAGGCGCACACCACCACACCTGGCTTATTTTTTGTGTTTTTAGTAGAGACAGAGTTTCACTATGTTGGCCAGACTGGTCTCGAACTCCTGACCTCGTGATCCGCCCACCTCAGCCTCCCAAAGTGCTGTGATTACAGGCATGACCCACCGCGCCTGGCCGATGATCCCATTTTTCAAAGTAGGCTGGGTGTGGTAGCTCACGCCTGTAATCCCAGCACTCTGGGAGGCTAAGGCGGGTGGATCACTTGAGGCCAGCAGTTCGAGACCAGCCTGGCCAACATGGTGAAACCCTGTGTCTACTAAAAATACAAAAATTAGCTCGGCATAGTGGTACGTACCTGTACTTTCAGCTACTTGGGAGGTTGAGACAGGAGAATTTTGCTTGAACCCGGGAGGCGGAGGTTGCAGTGAGCCAAGATGGCACCACTGCACTCCATTCTGGGTGACAGAGTGAGACCCTGTCTCAAAAATAATGATAATAAAATAAAAGTAATTATTTAAGGCTGGGAGCGGTGGCTCACGCCTGTAATCACAACACTTTGGGAGGCCGAGGCGGGTGGATCATGAGGTCAGGAGGTCGAGACCATCCTGTCTTAACACGGTGAAACCCTGTCTCTACTAAAAAGACAAAAAAATTAGCCAGGCGTGGTGGCGGGCGCCTGTAGTCCCAGCTATTCAGGAGGCTAAGGCAGGAGAATCGCTTGAACCCAGGAGGCGGAGGTTGCAGTGAGCCGAGATCACACCACTGCACTCCAGCCTGGGTGACAGAGCGAGACTCCGTCTCAAAAAAAATAATTATTATTTAAAATAATCATTGGGCCTGGCGCGGTGGCTCACACCTGTAATCCTAGCACTTTGGGAGGCCAAGGCGGGTGGATCACGAGGTCAGGAGATTGAGATCCAGCCTGGCCAACATGGTGAAACCCCATCTCTGCTAAAAATATTTTTTAAATTAGCTGAGCGTGGTGGCGGGCACCTGTAATCCCAGCTAGTCCGGAGACTGAGGCAGGAGAATCGCTTGAACCTGGGAGTCGAAGGTTGCAGTGAGCCGAGGTCGTGCCACTGCAATCCACCTGGCCAACACAGCAGGACTCTGTCTCTAAAATAATAATAATTATTATTGTTATTCTTGACAGGCCAGTGTAGAACAGGTGGGGCATCTGTGGTATGACAGAACTGGGTTCCAATTCTGTCCCTTCACCTGTCCCAGGTTCCTCATCTGAAAACTGTGACCCAGTAAACCTAATTTCATGAGCAGCTTTCATTAAAATTGAAATAATGTTGGAAAATGCCTTGTAACCGTGCTTGATATAGAGTAGTTACTTAGCCAGTTATTTCCTCTCTTCTTCCAATTCCTAACAAAATGGAAAAACGTTTGGTTGCTAGGAAAGAGCTCTAAGGGGATTTTGTTGTTGTTTGAGACAAAGTTTGGCTCTATCGCCCAGAATGGAGTGCAATGGCACAATCTCTGCTCACTGCAACCTCCGCCATAGACAGGAGCCAAGCATAGTGGCGTGCACCTGTCTGTAGTTCCAGCCTCTTAGGAGGCTGAGGCAGGAGGATTGCTTGAGGCCAGGAGTTTGAGTCTAGCTTGGGCAATATATTGAAACCTTGTCTCAAAAAAAAAAAAAAAAGAGGCCAGGTGTAGTGGCTCACGCCTGTAATCCCAGCACATTGGGAGGCCGAGGCAGTGGATCACTTGACCCCAGGAGTTGGAGACCAGCCTGGGCAACATGCAAACTTCCGTCTTTTAGGCCGGGCGCGGTGGCTCAACACCTGTAATACCAGCACTTTGGTAGGCCGAGGCGGGCAGATCACGAGGTCAGGAGATCGAGACCATCCTGGCTAAGGTGAAACCCAGTCTCTACTAAAAATAAAAAAAAAATTAGCCGGGTGTGGTGGCTGGCGCCTGTAGTCCCGGCTACTTGGGAGGCTGAGGCAGGAGAATGGCATGAACCCAGGAGGTGGAGCTTGCAGTAAGCCGAGACCGCACCACTGCACTCCAGCCCAGGCAACAGAGCTAGACGCCCTCTCAAATAAAAATAAATAAATAAATAAAATTATGTCTTTAAAAAAAAACACAGGGCCGGGCGCGGTGGCTCATGCCTGTAATCCCAGCACTTTGGGAGGCTGAAGCGGGCGAATCACGAGGTCAGGAGATGGAGAGCATCCTGGCTAACACGGTGAAACCCCGTCTCTACTAAAAATACAAAAAATTAGCCGGGCGAGGCAGCGTGTGTCTGTAGTCCCAGCTGCTGGGGAGGCTGAGGCAGGAGAATGGCGTGAACCCAGGAGGCAGAGCTTGCAGTGAGCCAAGATCCTGCCACTGCACTCCAGCCTGGGCGACAGAGCGAGACTCGGTCTCAAAAAATAATAATTAACAAAAAAAAAATACAAAAGTTAGTTGCGCGTGTTGCCATATGCTCGTGGTCCCAGCTACTCGGCAAGCTGAGGTTGGGAGATCACTTGAGCCCAGAAGGTGGAGGTTGCAGTGAGCTGAGAACCCACCATTGTACTCCAGCCTGCGTGTCAGTGAGATTCTGTCTCAAAAAAAAAGAAAAGAAAAAAAATCTAGGCTATGCTCCCTAGTATGGGAAATCTAGTCTAGTCATTTGGCAGAATCAGGCTTTGCGGGCCATATTGTCTCTGTCGTAACTACCAACTCTGCTGGTTAAAAGGGAAGTAGCCACAAACAATATCTGAATGATGGATTATGGCTGTGTTCCAATAAAACTTTATTTGCAAAAACAGGTTGCTGGTTGCAAGGTAGTTTTCCAACCTCTACGTGATTCTCAGACTTTAGGTTGCATCATAATCACCTGGAGGGCTTGTTAAAACACAGATTGCTGGGCCCCACCCCCAGAATTTTTTATTCAGCCAGTCTGGGGTGGGGCTGATATTTGTATTTCTAACAACTTTCCAGGTGAGGCTGGCTGATGATGGTCTGGAAACCACTTTGAAAACTTCTGAAGCTTTTCTCAACTCCCTTTGTATACCTAAAACACTTTATCCCTACTGTAGATGTAGTATTTAGCGTGTTATATTAGTTTAGTGATTGGTGTGTGGGTCTCTGGGAGCCTTTCTGAATCACCTCCCTAGCCTAGTGCCTGACAATAGCAATTTGCTCCCCATTCATTGACTGAACTGAAACCAGAGGGTCATGGTCATCATCATTGTTCCAAGCCATAGATAGAAGATGAAGTCACCACCCCCGATCTCAGAGCTCATCAGAGTAGAGCTTGGGCTGGACCATGCCCTTCTCTGCAGTGAGCAGTTTTCTCTGTGGAGCTCTGTGCAACCTGGAGCCAGCCCTGCCTGGGGTAAGAGGAAAAAGGACTCCTTCCCCCCAGCCCCACAGCCTGTACGCAAACACACCAGGAGACATGACCTGCTCAGAGGAGACCTGGAACCAAGGGAATAAAATGAGAGTGGGTTGGGGACTTGGCTGTTTGTTATTTTTTTGCTTGTAAGTGGACAATTTGTGGTGTGGTGTGTGAATTTGGGGTCTTAAATCCAGATAGCTGTCTGCTGTGGACAGCCACTGTTTCTGAATTACAGGGCATTTCAAGTGACCTGTGGTCAGGATGTTTTCTCTCAGATCAGGCAAAATCAATTGGTCCTGATAATAACCAGGGGAGTTGTACTTTCCCTATCTTGAATAGAAGACACAGCTCCCAGGTCCACCTGTCTCTCCTGACTGCCCACCTCCTGGCTTTTTTTTTTTTTTTTTTTTTTTGAGACGGGGTCTTGCTCCGTCGCCTAGGCTGGAGTGCAGTGGTGCGATCTCAGCTCTCTGCAACCTGGGCCTCCCGGGTTCAAGAGATTCTCCTGCTTCAGCCTAGCAAGGAGCTCGGATTACAGGCGCATGCCACCTCGCCCAGCTAATTTTTTTTATTTTTAGTAGAGACGGGGTTTCACCGTGTTAGCCAGGATGCTCTCAATCTCCCGACGTCGTGATCCACCCACCTTGGCCTCCCAAAGTGCTGGGATTACAGGCATGAGCCACCGTGCCCGGCCGGCCTCTTGGCTTTTATCCTGGGGGCACTGCAAGTAGAGCCAGGCATGTGGCCCATGCATCCTTCCCAGCCTCTCTTTCCTGCTGGGCATGGAGGAGGAGGCACTGCCAGGAGCTCCCCACAGACAGGCGCTGCTTACTAATGGGTTGGCTGCAAACTGTAGGCATAACAGTTACCTTCCTCTTCACGACCCCTAGGCCTGACGAGGCTTACACAGGAATTTCTTTGATTTGTGAAGTCTTAAGACTATACTGCTGGGCGGGTGGCTCACGCCTGTAATCCCAGCACTTTGGGAGGCTGAGGCGGGCGGATCACGAGGTCAGGAGATCAAGACCATCCTGGCTAACATGGTGAAACCCCGTCTCTACTAAAAACACAAAAAATTAGCCGGACATGGTTGGGGGGCGCCTGTAGTCCCAGCTACTTGGGAGGCTGAAGCAGGAGAATGGCACGAACCCGGGAGGCAGAACTTGCAGTGAGCCGAAATCACACCACTGCACTCTGCACTCCAGCCTAGGCGACAGAGTGAGACTCTGTCTAAAAAAAAAAAAAAAAGACTATACTACCTAATCTTCCATGCCTCGCTCTTTCCACGTTAATAGACAAAACCAGGAAAAAGGACTGCTCCCCCTCCTGCTCTTGACTGGGCTCCATAAGAACTGCCAAAAGGCCAGGCAGTATTTGCTACTCTTCTGGGGTTCACTTCTGAAAGGTGCGACCCTGCAACCTAGAGCACAGGGAAGTTAGGACAGCAAAGGAGCCGGGCTGAGCCGACGCTGGCTTAGAACTCTTTCTGATACTCCCTGTTCCCGCCAGCTCGTTAGCCCAGCCTGCCAATCAGTTTTGCATCAATAAACTTTATGTTCTGAGGTTGGCCAGATGAATGAGAGGAGAGCAGCTAAAGACTGATCTCTGACCTTGGCACGTAAACAGCCTCCAGATTGGACTTGACAGTTAATAAAGGAAAGGCCCTGCAATTCTCTGATGCCTTTTTGCCTTAATTAGATTGAGCATTCAAAGGCTATGGGGAAATCTTCCATTTGAAGAGAAAAACCTCACAAGACAGGAAGTCACTTCACTCATTCATTCATTCAGACTGTCAATCATTCGGTCTACAGTCACTGGCATTTGTCAAATGCCCTATTACCTGTGCTCAGCACTATGCTAACTGCTTTTGAGTCGAGTGGCTGCAAGAATTCCAGAAGTCCATGCCGTGCTCTTCTGGAAGACTGCACAGCCAGGCAGTCAAGAGCACAAGCTTCAGTTTAACATATCTGAGCTCAAATCCTGATTCTGCCATGTGACTTTTGGCAAGTTACTTAAACTCTCTGCCTTTAGTTTCCTCTTGGAGTAAATAATACCAACCTCCACAGGCTGTCATCAAGGCCAAATGAGACCATCTGTGTAAAGTGGGCAGCACAGAGCCTGGTGCTTGGCAGATGCCTGGTGGCCATGAACATGACAGTGCCTGCACCTGGCTGAACTGTCAGGCCGAGAAGCCTCCCTTCCTTCCCTCTCTCCCCTCCCCCATTCCTGGCATGCTGCCAGTCACTGGGGAGCTGATGATGACTCACAATCCCTGCCCTCAGTGATATTATAAATCTATTGTTGGCCGAGCACTGTGGCACAACGCTTGTAATCCCAGCACTTTGGGAGGCTGAGGCAGAAGGATCACTTGAGGCCAGAAGTTTGAGACCAGCCTGGGCAACATACCAAGATCCCGTCTCTACCGAAAATTTAAAAATTAGCCAGGCATGGTGGTGTGCACCTGTAGTCCTAGCTACTTGGGAGTTGGGAGGCTAAGGCAGAAGGATCGTTTGAGCCTCGCAGTTCAGGGTTACGGCCTGGGTGAAAGAGGGAGACCCTGTCCCTTTAAAAATAAAAATAAAAATAAACTATTGGCCAGGCACTATTGGCTCATGCCTGTAATACCAGGACTTTGGGAGGCTGAGGCGGTGGATCACTTGAGGCCTGGAGTTCAAGACCAGCCTGGCCAACAGGGTGAAACCCTGTCTCTACTAATAATACAAAAAATTAGCCAGGCGTGGTGGCACATGCCTATAATCCCAGCTACTCAGGAGGCTGAGGCAGGAGAATTGCTTGAACCTGGGAGGCAGAGGTTGCAGTGAGCCGAGATCGCACTGCTGTACTCCAGCATGGATGACAGTGGGAGACTCCCTCTCAAACGTGCACACACACACGCACACACACACACACCAAAAAACAGGACGGCCGGGCACAGTGGCTCATGCCTGTAATCCCAGCACTTTGGGAGGCCAAGGTGGGCAGATCATGAGGTCAGGAGTTTGAGACCAGCCTGGCCAATATGGTGAAACCCCGACTCTATTAAAAATACAAAAATTAGCCAGGCATCATGGCACGTGCCAATAGTCCCAGCTACTTGGGAGGCTGAGGCAGAAAAATCGCTTGAACCTGGGAGGTGGGAGGTTGCAGTGAACGGAGATCGTGCCACTGCACTCCAGCCTGGGCAACAGGGTGAGACTCAGTCTCAAAAAAAAAAAAAAAAAAAAAAAATTTCCTGAACCCTTTCATGCTATATTTGCTCGCACATACAGGTTTCTTCAGTGTTAACCGTGTTCATCACATTGATGTGCTGTTTCACTTCATGCTGTGTGATGTGAACTTTGGCCAGAGCAAGGAGAAAGCAGTATATACTCTGAAAAGGACCCCGCACCGTGTTCACCCAAACAGCACCTCGTCATGCATCTCAGAGCCCTCGGCCTCTGGGCCACCTCCTCAGTCCCCCAGGGGTGCTCTGAAGCCTTAAGCAGTCTGCTTTTCTTTTTCTTTTCTTTCTTTCTTTCTTTCTTTTTTTTTTTTTTAACAGAGTCTCGCTCTTGTTGCCCAGGCTGGAGTGCAGTGGTGTGATCTTGGCTCACCACAACCTCTGCCTCCTGGGTTCAAGCGATTCTCCTGCCTCAGCCTCCCGAGTAGCTGGGATTACAAGCATGCGCCACCACGCCTGGCTAATTTTGTAGTTTTAGTAGAGATGGGGTTTCTCCATGTTGGTCAGGCTGGTCTCCAACTCCCGACCTCAGGTGATCCACCTGCCTCAGCCTCCCAAAGTGCTGGGATTACAGGTGTGAGCCACCACACCCGCCTCTCTTTTTTTTTCTTTTTTCTTTCTCTTTTTTCTTTTTTTTTTTGAGAAGGATTCTCGCTCTGTCACCCAGACTGGAGTGCAGTGGCGAGCTCTGGGCTCACTGCAACCTCCACCTCCCGGGTTCAGGTGATTCTCCTGCCTCAGCCCTCTGAGTAGCTGAGACTACAGGTGCCCACCACCACGCCCACCTAATTTTTTGTATTTTTAGTAAAGACGGAGTTTCACCGTGTTAGCCGGGATGGTCTCACTCTCCTAACCTCATGATGTGCCTGCCTCAGCCTCCCAAAGTGCTGGGATTATAGGCGTGAGCCACCATGCCTGGCCAGCAGTCTGCCTTTCACATGCCTCTTTGTATTTATTGGTTTTTTTGTTTTTTTTTTTTTTTGGAGACAGAGTCTCAGTCTGTCGCTCAGGATGCTGGAGTGCAGTGGCACAATCTTGGCTCACTGCAGTCTCTGCCTCCCGGGTTCAAGCAATTCTCCTGCCTTGGCCTCCTGAGTAGCTGGGACTACAGGCACACGCCACCACACCCGGCTAATTTTTGTATTTTTATTAGATACAGGGTTTCGCCATATTGGTCATGCTGGTCTCGAACTCCTGACCTCAGGTGATCTGCCCACCTCAACCTCCCCAAGTGCTGGGATTACAGGCATGAGCCACCATGCCTGGCCTTCTTGTATTTATTGGTTTTAATCCTCAATTAGAAACGTCTTAGGCAATTGTCTAGTTTTTACTAGCTATCCTTAATTCTTTTTTTTTTTAAGTGAAATGAAGTTTATTAAGTAAGTAAAGGAATAAAAGAATGGCTACTCCGCCAGGTGCAGTGGCTCACGCCGGTAATCCCAGCACTTTGGGAGGCCGAGGCGGGTGGATCACAAGGTTAGGAGTTCAAGACAAGCCTGGCCAAGATGGTGAAACCTCGTCTCTACTAAAAATACAAAAATTAGCCAGACGTGGTAGTGGCGCATGCCTGTAATCCCAGCTACATGGGAGGCTGAGGCAGAGAATCGCTTGAACCTGGGAGGCGGAGGTTGCAGTGAGCCGAGATCGCGCTATTGCACTCCAGCCTGGGTGACGAGCAAAACTCCGTCTCAAAAAAAAAAAAAAAAAAAAAAAAAAGGAATGGTTACTCCATAGGCAGAGCAGCTGCTATCCTTAATTCTTAAATAACCCAGGCTCGTGCTATTCAGTATATGCTTCCCATCACTTCCTAAAGGGACCATGAGCATACCGGAGTTCAGAGTCCTTTGAGATCTCCTAGTTCAATCTCCTCATGTTACAGATGGAGAAACTGAGTCTTGGAGGTGTGGGGACTTAATCTTTCCTCTTGTCTCCCTCCCTAAACCAATAAACAATCTTCACCCAGATCGTCAACACAAATCCACAAATCCCACCAGTTTTTCCCTGCGGGAACCTCCCCATTGCTCTCCTGGCCCTTCTTAGCAGAGAGCCCCATATCCTACGTAGAGGACAGAGGGGAAGTCATCAGACAGGAACGCCCCCCACCAAGTTGCCCATCTGACGTGTGGCCGCCCACACTGGGCAAAGGCCACCCTCCAGGCCCTCACTCTGGGCCATCCACCTGCTCCTCCAGGATTGTGCCCTGCACCTCTCACCCCTGGCTGACATAATCACCTTCTCCTCCTCCCTTCCATGAGCATTGCTTTCAACACACATTCATGCTCCCATTCTTCAAAAAATTTCTCAATTGTATGAAACTTTCTCTTGACCCTGCTAGTCACCCTTCCTTTTTGTAATTAAAATTAAAAAAAAAATTTTTTTGAGGCGGAGTCTCACTGTCGCCCAGGCTGGAGTGCAGTGGCGCGATCTTGGTTCACTACACGCTCTGCCTCCCAGGTTCACACCATTCTCCTGCCTCAGCCTCCCGAGTAGCTGGGACTACAGGCGCCCACCACCGTGCCCAGCTAATTTTTTGTATTTTTAGTAGAGACGGGGTTTCACTGTGTTAGGATGGTCTCAATCTCCTGACCTCGTGATCTGCCTGCCTCGGCCTCTCAAACTGCTGGGATTACAGGCGTGAGCCACCGCGCCCGGCCTCTTTTTTTTTTTTTTTTTTTGAGACAGATTCTCGCTCTGTTGCCGAGGCTGGAGTGCAATGGTGTGATCCTGGCTCGCCGCAACCTCCACCTCCTGGGTTCAAGCTATTCTCCTGCCTCAGCCTCCTGAGTAGCAGGGATTACAGGCGCCTGCCGCCACACCTGGCTAATTTTTGTATTTTTATTAGAGACAGGGTTTCACCATGCTGGCCAGGCTGGTCTTGACCTCCCTACCTCAGGCGATCTGCCCCCATCGGCCTCCCAAAGTGCTGGGATTACAGGCGTGAGCCACCGTGCCCGGCAAGCCCGGCTAATTTTTGTATTTTTAGTAGAGATGGGGTTTCACCATGTTGGCCAGGCTGGTCTTGAACTCTTGACCTCAAGTGATCTGCCGGCCTCGAACTTCCAAAGTGCTGGGATGACAGGCGTGAGCCACCGCACCCAACTTAGTTTTTTTTTGGAGACAGGTTCTCAGTCTGTCATCTAGGCTGGAGTGCAATGGCAAGATCTAGCTCACTGCAACCTCCGCCTCCTGTGTTCAAGCTACTCTCCTGCCTCAGCCTCCGGAGTAGCTGGGATTACAGGCAGGCGCCCGCCACCACGCCCAGCTAATTTATTTATTTATTTATTTAAATTTTTTGAGACGGAGTTTTGCTCTTGTTGCCCAGGCTGGAGTGCAATGGCGCAATCTCAGCTCACTGCAACCTCCGCCTCCTGGGTTTCAAGTGATTCTCCTGGCTCAGCCTCCCACGCAGCTGGGATTACAGGCATGCACCACCACACCCGGCTTATTTTTTGTATTTTTAGTAGAGACGGGGTTTCACCATGTCAGCCAGGCTGGTCTTGAACTCCTGACCTCAGGTGATCCACCCGCCTCGGCCTCCCAAAGTGCTGGGATTACAGGAGTGAGCCACTGCACCCAGCTGCACCCAACTTTGTAAGGAAATAATTAAGCTGAAAGTGGAGTTGAAAAAATATTAAAATATTCTTCACCTAGATTTTTCCAATTAGCATTTTGCCATCTGTGCTTTCTCTGTGTATGGGGTATGTGTTTAATTTTTTGTTATTGTTGGAGCACTGGAAAGTTTCAAGTATCTACTCTTTCTGCCCTAAATACTACAATGTGTGTCTCCTACAGTTTCTCTCTTACCACACACCATTATCACACACAACAAATTCAGAGCTGCTATATTATCTAATACAGGCCAGGCGTGGTGGCTCACGCCTGTAATCCCAGCACTTTAGGAGGCTGAGGCTGGAGAATCACTTCCTGAGCCCAGGAAGTTGAGGCTGCTGTGAACTCCCTGCACTCCATCCTGCATGCCAGAGTGAGACCTTGTCTCAACAAAAAAAGGTATTATCTAATATGGAGTCCATTTTCCAATTTCCCCATTTGCCCCCAAAATGTCCTATATAGCTATTTTTTTAAGTATAAATATTTTTTATTTCAGAGATAGGGTCTTGCTCTGTCACCCAGGCTGGAATGCAGTGGTGCAATTGTAGCTCACCCACAGCCTCAACGTCCTGGGCTCAAGCCATCCTCCTGCCTCGGCCTCCGAGTAGCTGGGACTATACCTGGCTCATAGCTGTTTTTTAATCCAGAGCCCAGGCAGGGATGAGGCCAGGCACTGGTGATCATGCTGTTTTACTCTTCCTTCCCATCCCAATTTGGCTTCCAGATTCCTCCCTCCACCCAGAGGGCTCTTGTCAAAGTCAGGAGCCACTTGCATTACCAGATCTAAAGGATCCTTCTCGCTGGGCGTGGTGGCTCACGCCTGTAATGCCAGCATTTTGGGAGGGCGGATCACCTGAGGTCAGGAGTTAGAGACCAGCCTGGCCAACATGGCGAAACCCCATCTCCACTAAAAATGCAAAAATTAACTGGGCATGGTGGGCGCCTGTAATCCCAGCTATTCAGGAGGCTGAGGTAGGAGAATCGCTTGAATCTGGGAGGTGGAGGTTGCAGTGGGCTGAGATGGCACCATTGCACTCCAGCCTGGCCAACAAGAGCGAAACTCCATCTCAAAAAAAAAAAAAGAAAGAAAGGATCCTTCTCTATCTTGTCTTCATTCTCTGTCTTCAGCAGGGACTCAACAAGGGCAGTTTCCTCTGAGTTTCTGGTTCACAGCACATTCCCATTTCCTCCCTAACTCAGAGATTTGTGGCTTCAAACACCAGTTGTGCACTGATGCCACCCACACTTCCAGCATCCAGGGGCGTCCAGCCCTGACCTGTGTCCCCCACTCCAGACTGACATGTTCCACTGCCTTCTCCACACTTCCATGTGTGTGTGCCATGGGTACCTCAATGGGTCTGAACAGAAGTCTTCATGTCTTCCCTTCTTCCCCAGCTCAGGAGCAGAACAGCACGACCATCACCACCATTTATCCTTGATAACAGCCTTTCCTTTCCCCCTCCAGCCCCTCCACCCACAGGTCCTCTTGGACCCACCTGTCTCCATCCTCACCTACATCGCTGAAGCCTGGCCCCCCATTCAGAGTCCAGAAGTATCCAGGGCCCTCCATGTGGCTCTCAGCTCTTGCCCCACCTCCACAGTACACTTTCCACAGTGCTAATCTCTTTAAAATGTAAATCAGATCTGGTCACTCCCTCCCTTAAAACCCTTTCATAGCTGCTCATTGGAGTGAAAAAAAAATCTCAGCTCCTTCTGGCTTATAAGGCCCAGGTGGTCCAACCCTGCCTCTATCTCATGTCCAGCCTCCTCCACCATTCTTGCCGGGGACCCTCCAGGGCCTGCCTTTAGCTGCTTGAATGCAGATATTTTCCTGTCTGGGGGCTTTTATACTTCCTTTCACCCTGGCCTGCCATGCTGTCACCCTGGAATATCCCGTGGCTGCCTCCCCTCCACCTTCCTGGCCTCCCAGAGCTCCCCAGCGCTTACTATCCAGATCCTGCTGCCTGGAGCGGGCTGTCCTCTCCATCTGGGGTCCGGGGCAGGGGCTCTGACTGGCTCAGCTCAGGACACATGCGTGGCCTTCTCCATTCACCTGGACAAGGGTGGGGGTAAGGGATCATCATTTGGTCTAGATTCATTCTCATAATATTCATTATTATTATATGCATATTTTCTTCTGATTTTAAAATTAATTAAAACAATTTCCAGGGCCCCTAACAGTGTCATAGGCCTGATGGAGCAGCGGAACCTGCCTGAGGGTAAAGCTGAAGTTCCTCAGAAACCAGACGGCCTTACAGCCTCTTCACTGCTCTTTGAGATGGAAGAGAAGAAATGCAGATGAGTGCTTTCTGCTACAAATCTCATTTCTCCAAGCTGAAGTTGCCAAGGAACATGCCATCACTGTAACTGCTAAAAACACAACGTATAATGAAATGCATCTTCTACAAATGAATCTGTGAATACAGAATAGCCTACAGAGGTTGACAATTTGATTCTGTTCTCTGCAAGGCATTAGAATTTCACTATGGGGGCCACTAGGACTGCTCTATTAATTAACTATGTGTATTCTATTGTTTTTTGTTGGGTTTTTTTTTTTTCAGATGGAGTCTCACTTTGTCGCCCAGGCTGGAGTGCAGTGGCTCTATCTCAGCTCACTGCAACCTCCCAGGTTCAGGCAATTCTCCAGCTTCAGCATCCCGAATAGCTGAGACTGTAGGCGCTCACCACCACACCCAGCTAATTTTTGTGGGTTTTTTTGTTTGTTTTTGAGAGATGGAGTCTTGCTCTGTCGCCCTGGCTGGAGTGCAGTGGCGCATGATCTCAATTCACTGCGACCTCTACCCCCCCGGGTTCAAGCAATTCTCCTGCCTCAGCTTCCCAAGTAGCTGGGACTGCAGGCGTGCACCACCACACCCAGATAATTTTTGTAATTTTTTTTTTTTTTTTTGAGATGGAGTCTCACTCTCTCGCCCAGGCTGGAGAGCAGTGGCATGATCTCGGCTCACTGCAAGCTCCGCCGCCCGGGTTCACGCCATTCTCCTGCCTCAGCCTCCCAAGTAGCTGGGACTACAGACGCACACCACCATGCCTGGCTAATTTTTTGTATTTTTAGTAGAGACGGGGTTTCATCGTGTTAGCCAGGATGGTCCCAATCTCCTGACCTCGTGATCCACCCGCCTCAGCCTCCCAAAGTGCTGGGATTACAGGCGTGAGCCACCGCGCCTGGCCAATTTTTGTAATTTTTTAGTAGAGACGGGGTTTCACTGTATGTTGGCCAGGGTGGTCTCCAACTCCTGACCTCAGATGATCTGCTCGCCTCGGCCTCCCAAAGTGCTGGGATTACAGGTGTGAGCCACTGCGCCTGGCCTGTTCTATTGTTTGTTTTGTTTGTTTTTAAGAGGGAGTCTTGCTGTGTTGCCAGGCTGGAGTGCAGTGGTGCAATCTTGGCTCACTGCAACCTCTGCCTCCTGGGTTCAAGCGATTCTCCTGCCTCAGCCTCCTGAGTAGCCAGGATTACAGACGTGTACCACCACGCCCAGTTAATTTTTTGTATTTTTGGTAGAGATAGGATTTCACCATGTTGGCCAGGCTGGTCTCGAACTCTTGACCTCAAGTGATCTACCCACTTCAGCCTCCCAAAGTGCTGGGATTACAGGCGTGAGCCACTGTGCCTGGCCCTATTCTATTGTTTATACTCAATTTTCAGTCGAGGAAAACAGCATGAGAGAACTTTAACTTGGCCAAGATGGCAGAGAGAACAAATGGTGACCCCAGGGTTTCAACCCCAGCCCCTGCTCTTAGGGGTTGCTTTGGAGAGATTGGGTTTGAGGTGCCTGGGGCCCTGCTAGGGGAGCGATATGTCTAGGAGTTATTTAGATAAACTAGTTCAAGGCTCAAGAGAGATCCTTAGCTCGTGACATAGATTTGGGAATTATTCTTGTATTGGTAGCACTTAGAGATTCAAAGTGGATCAGCTCATTCACTCTTGTCATCTTGTGGGGCCTAGAATTGTTTCCACACGTCTAAACCATCCTGATGCAGCCTCCTCCCCATGACAGGCTTGCTCCCTGGCTGGCTCTTTTGTCCTGCTCTTTCCCAGGAATGCGTGGCTTAGAAGGAACACTTAGGGAGCCCCTCCTTTCTGCAGGTTTTGAGGTCCATCGCCAGCCCTGCTGTTTCCTGCTGGATCGGGTGGCAAAACTTGTCTTTTCTCCCTTTGGTGCCTGACACTCTCAGGGACATGGCTTGTAGGTGACATTCTAAGCACTTGCCCACCCAATAAATATTTACTGAGCACCTTCATGTGCCAGGCAAATCTAGGTACTGAGGATACAACTGTGAGCAAAATCAACCAGGTCCCCGGACCCAAGGGGCAAGCCCATAGTCTAGAGGCAGAAGGCAGAAGTGAGCAGGAACAAGGATGCTGCTAAGGAGTCATAAGAAATGCAAAGCCAGGCACAGTGGCTCACGCCTGTAATCCCAGCACTTTCGGAGGCTGAGGCGGGTGGATTACCTGAGGTCAGGCGTTCAAGACCAGCCTGACCAACATGGTGAAACCCCATCTCTACTAAAAATACAAAAATTAATCGGGCGTGGTGGCAGGTGCCTGTGATCCCGGCTACTTGGGAGGCTGAGGCAGGAGAATCTTGAACCTGGGAGGCGGTTGCAGTGAGTCAAGATTGTGCCATTGCACTCCAGCCTGGGCAACAAAAGTGAAACTCCGTCTTAAGGAAGAAAGGAAGGAAGGAAGGAAGAGAAGGAGGGAGGGAGGGGAGGAAGGAAGGGAAAAGAGGAAGGAAGGAAGGAAAAGAAAGAGAGAGGAGAAAGAAAGAAAGAGAAAGAAAGAAAGAGAGAGGGAGAGAGACAATCAAGAAAGAAAGACAAACCCTGGGACGCTGTGGGACCGAGGGGTCGTGGGAGGTCAGGGAAGGACTGTTAGACGGGCAAGGCCTGAGGGTATAGGATTGGCATGTCTAGAAGGCCTGCTTGAAGGTGCCCAGGGGTCGAGGAGAGTGGAGAGGGGCTTAGAAAGGGAGGAGGATCAGAAGGGAGGGGAATGTCCTCCCGGCATACTACAAATGCAAACATTAGCCAAACGTGGTGGCGGGTGCCTGTAATCCCAGCTACTCGGGAGGCTTAGGTAGGAGAATCGCTTGAACCCAGGAGGAGGAGGGTGCAGTGAACCAAGATTGTGCAGTGATCTTCGTCTAAAAAAAAAAAAAGTCAAGAGAGCTGGGCACAGTGGCTTACGGCTCACACCTATAATCCCAGCACTTTGGGAGGCAGAGGCAGGAGGATCACTAGAGCCCAGGACTTTGAGACCAGCCTAAGCAACATGGTGAGACCGCACGCAGTCTCTTGTCTCTTAAAAAAATTAGACAGGCATGGTGGCACACACTTGTAATTCCAGTTACTTGGGAGGCTCAGGCGGGGAGGATTGCTTGAGCCCAGAAGTTCAAAATTAAAATTGCAGTGACCTATGACTGTGCCACTGCACCTCCAGTCTGGGTAACAGAGCCAGACTCTGTCAAAATAAAGAAAGAAAAGAAAGACAAGAAAAAAAAGAAAAGAAAGAAGGAAAGAAGGAAGGAAGGAAAAAAAAAAGGCAAGAGCAGACAGCTCTTTGTGAAGGAGAGGAAAAAGGAGGAAGAAGGAGCAAGAAAGAGGCAGCAGCAGGACTGGCTGGGTTCTTCGCAAGACCCAATGTAAAATGAAAATGCTGGGACCCTCGTTAAAAATAATTATTATTAATTCTGGGCTGGGTGTGGTGGCTCACACCTGTAATCCCAGCACTTTGGGTGGCCGAGGTGGGTGGAATCACTTGAGGTCAGGAGTTCAAGACCAGCCTGGCCAACATGGTGAAACCCCATCTCTACTAAAAATACAAAAATTAGGCTGGGTGTGGTGGCTCACGCCTGTAATCCCAGCACTTTGGGAGGCCAAGTCAGGTGGATCATGAGGTCAGGAGTTCGAGACCAGCCTGACCAACATGGTGAAACCCCATCTCTACTAAAAATACAAAAATTAGCCAGGCATGGTGGCGGGCACCTGTAATCCCAGCTATTCTGGAGGCTGAGGGAGGAGAACCACTTGAACCCAGGAGGCAGAGGTTGCAGTGAGCCAAGATTCTGCCACTGCACTCCAGCCTGGGCAACAAAACAAGACCCTGTCTCAAAACAAAACAAAACAAAACAAAAAAACCCAAAAATACAAAAATTAGCCAGGCGTAGTGGCGGGCACCTGTAGTCTCAGCTACTCGGGAGGCTGAGGCAGGAGAATTGCTTGAACCCAGGAGGCAGAGGTTGCAGTGAGCCCAGATCGCACCACTGCGCTCCAGTCTGGGTGACAGAGCGACACTCTGTCTCAAAAAAAAAAAAAAGAAAAGAAAAGAAAAAAATGAATTCTTGCTGGGCTAATCCCAGCTACTCGGGAGACTGAGGCAGGAGAATCGCTTGAACCCAGGAGGCAGAGGTTGCAGTGAGCCGAGATCATGCTACTGCACTCCAGCCTGGGCAACAGAGTGAGACTGGAGACTCTGTCTCAAAAACAAACCAACCAACCAACCGGAAAAACCAAAAAAAAAAAAAAAAAAGGAAAAGAAAGAAGCAAGGAGAAGGAATCTCAAGACAGCAATCGCAGGGCATGAAATCAAGCTTGGGCCCTTCTGTAACTGAACAGGCCACAGCCTGTGAAGCCTCCACGGAACCCCTTGAACATGAGGGATTAGAATCCCAGCACCCCCTGCCCAGGCGTGGTGGTTCACGCCTGTAATCCCAGCACTTTGGGAGGCCAAGGTGGGCAGATCACGAGGTCAGGAGATCGAGACCATCCTGGCTAACACGGTGAAACCCCTTCTCTACTAAAAATTCAAAAAATTAGCCGGGCGTGGTAGCTGTAGTTCCAGCTACTGGTTGGGGGTTGGGAGGCTGAGGCAGCAGAATGGCGTGAACCCGGGAGGCGGAGCTTGCAGTAAACCGAGATCGCGCCATTGCACTCCAGTCTGGGCGACAGAGCAAGATTCCATCTCAAAAAAAAAAAAAAAATCCCAGCTCCCCCTTCACCCCAGGAGGACCTGGCCCATAGGGTAAAGATGGGGGATTTCAGTTTTCTATTTTGATGAAAATGTTGCAATTTGGACAGTGTTGCAACACAAACACAAATTATGTAGCCAATTGCATGGACTGTTGATAGTTGTTTTACTAAAACTTCTGATAGCTGCAGGGTTTTCTTCTCCTGGGGAGGTTTGGGGTGAGGGTGCCTTCTCCTCCAGCCCGCAGCAGGGTTAACATCTGAGCAGGTGTAACATTTTCCTGGACTGGCATCATTGGTTGGAGCCAAAAATGTCTAAACCAGTATATTATGTCAGATATCATTTATATCAAACTACCTCTCCCTAATCTAAGGCTAATTACCTCATGATTAACACTGGTCATCTGACCTTGGTAAACCATTTACCCTCCCTGAACTTCGGATTTCCTCATCTGTAAAATGGAGATAATTACGCTTATATTCACAGAGGCAATGTGAGGATTAAATATATGAAAAGCTATTTAAAGAGTCTTAAGGTCTGGACAAACGCCAGCTCGTGTTAGTGCCAACCTGCTCAGCAGTTGCTTCGTTGGTGCGATGGGGCATCTCGGAACGGGACGGCTTGACAGAAACCTCCCTTGGTGCCATCCAATCTCTGGGCTCAGTTGTATTCTGGACAATCAACTTCTGATCTAAATTCAGTTTCTCAAGTAGCTTCCCTTCCTGGGGAGATCCCCTCAGCTTGTCAGTTACGTTTCAGATTACAGATCAATAATCTTGCTTTAGGAGCACGATTAGTGGGGTGGGGAAAAATAAAGAAAAGCAAAATAATCTTGCTGTATAATCCAGACCCTTGTGAGCGGGGCTGACCTCACAGCTTTAACAGTTCCTAAATGAACTGAGAAGAATCCAGACCCTGCACACGAGGGTTGATTGGAAGCTGGCAATCATTCTCACTCATTTCTCAGTACCTAATGCACTTGGGTAGTACTCATTAAAGTGTGCTAGGGCTGGGTGTGGTGGCTCAGGCCTGTAATCCAAGCACTTTGGGAGGCCAAGGCAGGAGGATCACTTGAGGCCAGGGGTTTGAGACCAGCATGGCCAGCATGGCCAAACCCTGTCTCTACAAAAAATACAAAAAAATTAGCCAAGTGTGGTAGCACATGCCTGTAATCCCAGCTACTAGGGAGGCTGAGGCACGAGAATTGCTTGAACCCAGGAGGTTGAGGCTGCAGTGAGCCGAGATTGCACCACTGCACTCCAGCCTGGGTGACAGAGCGAGACTCTGTCTGAAAAAAAAAAAAAATGTGCTTGAGGCAGATACATTCATTACGAGAGTGAGCAATGGTACCAAGCTTAAGATTGATGATGCAGCGTTCCCCACACTGGGTGGGTGGAGAATCCACCATGAGCCTCAGGCCTTTGCACTGGCTGTTTCTCCCACAGAGAAGATGTTCCATGAGAGACGTGACCTTCTCCAGGAGGCCTTCCTTGTCCCCACTCCCAACCTCAGAGTGTGCCTTTTCCCTGATCCCTGCCACCTCTCTATTTTCCCTAGCTTGCTTGGTTCTTCCTGGCACATGCCCACGTGTTAGAGGATTTATGGGTTTATTGTTGGAATCTCCCCGTCCAAATTTGACAGCTCCAGGAAAGGTGTGACTGATGCGTTCACTCCTGTTTCCAGACCTAGTGCTCCAAGTCTTTGGCCCCAAAGGCATCCAGCTGGAACTTAAGATATTGTTTTGTTTTCATTGTATTTATCTTTAAAATACATTTTTATTTTTATTTATTTATTTTTAAATAGAGATGGGGCCTCACTATGTTGCCCAGGCTTGCCTCAAACTCCTCAAAGGGTTTAAGCCATCCTGGGTTCAAGTGATCCTCACACCTTGGCCCCCCAAAGTGTTAGGATTACAGGGGTTGGCCACTGCACATGGCCCAAAAATACTTTCAATTCATGGCAACCAGTACTTATTTTACCTTTATAGCAGTGATTTTTAAAAAATCCCTTAAAAATAAATTTAAGGCCGGGCACGGTGGCTCACGCTTGTAATCCCAGCACTTTGGGAGGCTGAGGTGGGCAGATCACGAGATCAAGAGATTGAGACCATCCTGGCCAACATGGTGAAACCCCGTCTCTACTAAAAATACAAAAAATTAGCCAGGCGTGGTGGCATGCACCTGTAGTCCCAGCTACTCAGGAGGCTGAGGCAGGAGAATCACTTGAACTGGGAGGCGGAGGTTGCAGTGAGCTGAGATCGTGCTACTGCACTCCAGCCTGGGTGACAGAGAAAGACTCCATCTCAAAAAATAATAATAAAAACAAATAAATAAACACATTTAAGTAAAAATATAAATTTTTAAAAAATTTTTTTGTTTTTTGAGATAGAGTCTCACTCTGTCTGTCACTCAGGCTGGAGTGCAGTGGCACAATCTCACTGCAACCTCCGCCTCCTGGGTTCAAGCGATTCTCCTGCCTTAGCCTCCTGAGTAGCTGGGACTACAGGCAAGCACCACCCCCCCAGCTGATTTTTGTATTTTTTTTTTTCTGTAGTAGAGATGGGGTTTCACTATGTTGGCCAGGCTGGTCTGGGCTCAGGTGATATGCCTGCTTTGGCCTCCAAAGTGCTGGGATTACAGGTGTGAGCCACTGCGCCTGGCCAAAAATATACATAATGTAAAAAGATTCAATAATGGTCTACTCGGATATCAATATTTGGGAAGATGAAATAAACCAGCTGAAGTCTAGGAAATCATGCTCTTACGGATGCCTTTTTGGGGATTCTGCCTGCCATTGTGGGAACTGCCTGCCTAGACACACACACATGCACATGCTGCACACCCATTTTACAGAGACATCAAACCTCAGGAGCTTGGTTACAGCTGCCTCCCACAAGTGCACTAAGGAGCAGAGAAGTGGTCCTTAAAGAGGCTGCAGGAGTGAGAGCAACCACACACCTCCCAGGGTGGGGTCCAGGAGGCGCCCTGTGCCCTTCTACTGTTGTTTTTTGTTTAAGCCACCTTGAGCTGTTGATATTTGCAACCTTGTATGATTTTTTTTTAAGTTAAATACAAACTGTGTATCCGGGGTGTCTGTGCAGTGGTGGGGGGCAGCGGGCAGGGTAGGAAGAAGCTATTCGGGCATTCAGTCCCCACTTACTGGGCACTGACCATGGGCCGCGGGCTTTGGTAGTCTGCTGTGTTTAGAATACAATGGTCCCCCAAGAAACTCTTTATTTATTTATTTATTTATTTATTTATTTATTTATTTATTTGAGATGGAGTCTCACTCTTGTCACTCAGGCTGGAATGCAATGGCTTGATCTCGGCTCACTGTAACCTCCACCTTCCAGGTTGAAGCTATTCTCCTGCCTCAGTCTCCCGAGTAGCTGGCATTACAGATGCGCACCACTACGCCCAGCTAATTTTTGTATTTTTGGTAGAGACGGGGTTTCACCATGTTGTCCAGGCTGGTCTTGAACTCCTGACCTCAGGTGATCTGCCTGCTTTGGACCCCCAAAGTACTGGGATTACAGGCGTGACCCACCGTGCCTGGCCTTTTTTATTTTTTATTTTTTGAGGCAGAGTTTTGCTCTTGTCACTCAGGCTGGAGTGCAATGGCAGGATCTCAGCTCATTGCAACCTCCGCCTCCCGGGTTCAAGTGATTCTCTTGCCCCAGCTTCCCAAGTAGCTGGGATTACAGGCACTCACCACCATGCCTGGCTAATTTTCAGTAGAGACAGGGTTTCACCATGTTGGCCAGGCTGGTCTTGAATTCCTGACTCAAGGGATCCACCTGTCTTGGCCTCCAAAGGGATTACAGGCATGAGCCACTGCACCCTGTCAGAAACTCATAATTTAATGAGCTCAATTGAATGTTGGCCTTAATCGTCCACAAAATATTGAGGGGTAATGAGAAGCAAGGCTGAAGAGGGTGACGGGGGCTTGTCAGTAGCAGGGCTCTTCAGGGCCCTCGCCATTCTGCTCACCCTTAGAGGGTTTCTGAAGCGTGCCACTGCTGATAAATGTTCCTCCCTCCCTCCCTTCTTTCCTTCTTTTTTTTTTTCTTTCCTTCTTCCCTTTCTCTCTCTCTCTTTTTTTTTTTTTGAAGGAGTCTCACTCTGTCACCCAGGCTGAAGTGCAGTGGTGTGATCTCGGCTCACTGAAACCTCAGCCTCCTGGGTTCAAGCTATTCTCCTGCCTCGGCTCCCCCGGTAGCTGGGATTACAGGCATGGGTCACCACACCCGGCTACTTTTCTTTGTCTTTCTTACCTTTCCTTCATTCTCTCTCCCTCTCTCCTTCCTTCTTTCCTTTCTCTCTCTCTCTCTTTTCTTTTTTTGAGACAGAGCCTTGCTGTGTCGCCCAGCAGTGGTGTGATCACAGCTCACTGAAGCCTTGAACTTCTGGGCTCAAGCGATCCTCTCACCTCGGCCACCTGAGTAGCTAGGACGACACGCAGGCACCGCCACGCCTGGCTAATTTTTTATTTTTTTGTATGAACAGGATGCTGCTATGTTACCCAGGCTGGTCTTGAACTCCTGGACTCAAGCGATCCTCCCATCTTGGCCTCCCAAAGTGCTGGGATTACAGGTGTGAGCCACCACACCTGGGTATAACATTAAATTTTAATGGCAAAATCCAAATTCAGAGAATGGAAGTAGAGAATGAATGAATGAAGGCAGTGTGAGGCTCATCTGTGGGTAAAGATGCCAAGCTTGAGGCTGGAGTCAAGGCTACGGTGTCTCAGGGTCCCCAGTGGGGTATTAAATCGGACTGTGGTGATTTGTCCTGAAACCTGGTCATGGAGTGTGTTTCACTGGCTACAGAGACAATGTCCAACCTTGAGCCAAGACACTTATTTAAATAAAATGAGGCAGTCATGATGCAATGTTTTAGTGTTTTCACCTGGGAAATTCACCATGAGCACTTCTTCTACCTCTTAACCAGGGTTCCCAAATCACAACCTGTAGACCAAAGTAGGAAGCACACACAAATCTGCAACGCATCAACGCAGCCAGGCTCTGAAAATAGCAGCTGCAGCCACAAACCAAAGAACAGGGCTTTGTGAACAGACTGAAAGAAACTGCTTGTCCTGAGCTCATCTTTTAAGCCACAGAGAGAACTCCTTACTCCTACTAAAGTATGTCTTTCAGCAAAGATAGAAATCAATTACATCCAAGTAGGATGTCTTAGCACGTTAGATTTTCCCTTTCTATGTTTCCAAGTCCTAATTTTCCTACCAGAGCCCAAGAGAATATGAACTTATATGAAAAGAGGTGGCTGACCCATTGTACATAGGTTTGATAGCATTAACAGAGGCCAGGCTCTGCATGAATCCTGCAAGACCAGGAGATGAATCCCTTTCACAGTGCAAAACCCACTTTCAGGGTGATCGCTGCCCTCAGGAACATGGTTTCACTCCAATAGCTCCAGTGCATCTGTCTCAAACTGTCTCTCATTTTTCAAACAACATTGAATTTATCTCTCACCCTAATTAACACGACTTAGAAAGGTAAATCAGTTTCAGAAACACTTCTGTTAGATTTACACTGAAACCACACAACTTCCTGAGCAGCTTCACACCTGGAGCCACCTTCCAGCCCCACATAGCACCTTTCTTTTTTTTTTTTTTTTTTGAGATGGAGTCTTGCTCTGTCACCCAGGCTGGTGTGCAATCTCTGCTCACTGCAACCTCTGCCTCCTGGGTTCAAGCAATTCTCCTGCCTCAGCCTCCCCAGTAGCTGGGATTACAGGCTCCCGCCACCATGCCTGGCTAAATTTTTTTTATTTTTTTAGTAGAGATGGGTTCTGCCATGTTGGCCAGGCTGGTCTCAAACTCCTGACCTCAGGTGATCCGCCAGCCACGGCCTCCCAAACTGCTGGGATTACAAGCGTGAGCCACCACGCCCGACCCACCATTCTTGCATTAAGCATATTAAGAGATACCATTCAGAGCCAGACTGATAGTTGAGACAGTATTTATTTTTTAAGTGGCACTGAGGTCATATACTTTAATCCCTCCCAACAAATGTAACAGTCCTCTGCCCATCATTAGCGATTCTGAGGATGAAACGTTATGCAAAGTCCCTTGCAGAGTCGAATTTGGCCTGAGAGATAAAAAGTCGAGCTTAGCAGATGGCAGGGAATAAAAGGGAGCAGGGGCAGGAGAAGGCTCGTCTTTTTAATCTAAGCCCAAAGCCCAAACCAGGTGCCAGAAAGATAAAATAAAAACTGTGCCTATACTGTTGAAATGCTTTAGGGATGCTGAAGGACAGTCTTTAGAGAATCATTTAAATTAATGTATCTATTCTTCATTTCAAAAGATAAATGAAATACCATCCCAGTGATTCAGTTTTTTCCAGTTTTAAGTAAATACAGTAATGGAAGAGATAGGAGCTCTCTTCCTCCCTTCATTCTTTGCTCCCACCTCTGAAAACCCATTAAGTGGGGCCAGTCGCAGTGGCTCATCCCAGCACTTTGGGAGGCCGAGGTGGGAGGATTGCTTGAGCTCAGGAGTTCAAGATCAGCCTGGGACACATGATGAAACCCTGTCTCTACAAAAAGTACAAAAATTAGGCTTGGTGGCACATGCCTGTAGTCCCATCTACTTGGGAGGCTGGGGTGGGAGAATCACCTGAGCCTGGGAGGTCGAGGCTGCAGTGAGCAGTGATCGTGCTGCTGCACTCCAGCCTGGGTGAGCCTGTCTCAAAAACAACAACAAATAACCCCACAAGAAACTCAAATACCCATGGGTCCATATTGAGACAAGTAAATCAGATATGAGAAAGCTTTTCTGTACAAAATACCAACCAATCAGTGTAGAAGGAATGGAAGGATCAGAAACCACTATTTGGCAACTATCATAGTTATTCAGCCAAAAAACAGCAATAGATACTGAAACTAGGGGGTAGAAGTTTGATGAGGAACAGGATATTTAGTCTCAAAGCACTTCCCTACAAAATACTTATTAACTTTACAGTGGCAGAACCCGGCAGACAACACAACTAAGTGACATCACCAATAATGGGGAAATTCATAATCATGCGTCGCCTGATACGATCCTATGGGAGGAACACAGCATTACCTCTGAATATTCCTGCCCAAAATGCAGAGCCTGAACCAAATCATGAAGAAACACCAACAAACCCAATTCGAGTTTACACAATAGCCTCTTACCTTAAAATGCAAAGGTGCAAAAGCAAGCCTAAACTGTAGACTGAAGGAGACTGAGACACAACTAATAAATTCAATACAATTATTTATTTTTTACATTTTTTTTGTTTTTTATTTTGAGACGGAGTCTCACTGTTGCCCAGGCTGGAGTGCAATGGCGCGATCTCGGCTCACCGCAACCTCCGCCTCCCAGGTTCAAATGATTCTCTAGAGTCACCCTCCCAAATAGCTGGGATTACAGGCGCCCACCACCATGCCCAGCTAATTTTTGTATTTTTTTTTTTTTTTTTTGAGACGGAGTTTCACTCTTGTTGCCCAGGCTGGAGTGCAATGGTGCCATCTCGGCTCACTGCAACCTCCGCCTCCCAGATTCAAGTGATTCTCCTGCCTCAGCCTTCCAAGTGGATGGGGTTACAGGCATGCGCCATCACACCTGGCTATTTTGTATTTTTAGTAGAGACGGGGTTTCTCCATGTTGGTCAGGCTGGTCTCGAACTCCCGACCTCAGGTGATCCAGCTGCCTCGGTCTCTCAAAGTGCTGGGATTACAGGCGTGAGCCACCGTGCCAGGTCTGTATTGTTAGCAGTGATGGGGTTTCATTAAGTTGGCCAGGCTGGTCTCGAACTCCTGACCTCAAATGATCCGCCCACCTTGGCCTCCCAAAGTGCTGGGATTACAGGTGTGAGCCACCGCACCCGGCCTATTTTTAACATTTTTTAAAAAGTCAGGGTCTTGGCCGGGCGTGGTGGCTCACGCCTGTAATCCCAGCACTTTGGGAGGCCGAGGCGGGCAGATCACCTGAGGTCGGGAGTTCGAGATCAGCCTGACCAACATGGAGAAACTCTGTCTCTACTAAAAATACAAAAAATTAGCTGGGAATGGTGGCACATGCCTGTAATTCCAGCTACTTGGGAGGCTGAGGCAGGAGAATCATTTAAACTTGGGAGGCGGAGGTTGCGGTGAGCCGAAATCGTGCCATTGTACTCCAGCCTGGGCAACAAGAGCGAAACTGTCTCAAAAAAAAAAAAAAAAGTCAGGGTCTTGCTACATTACCCAGCCAGGTCTTGAACTCCTGCCTTGGGCTCCCAAAATGCTAGGATTACAGGAGCCACTGTGCCCAGCCAACATAATCATGTTTTTGTGTGACAAAGCTATTATTGGGACTACTGGGTAAACATAAATGGTTAGTGGCTGGCATTAATGTTTCCATGTATTCCTACTTGTGATGGATATATTTGGTGATGTTGGGACATCAGAAAAAAATGGACTATTCTGGCAGTATTCCTATATAAATTTATTATTCCAAAATTTAGAAAAACATCAACAAGGTGAAAGCTAGGCATCTTTGTTTCTGAGATGCAGTTTTGCTCTTGTTACCCAGGCTGGAGTGCAATGGCACCACCTCGGCTCACTGCAACCTCTGCCTCCCAGGTTCAAGCAATTCTCCTACCTCAGCCTCCTGAGTAGCTGGGATTACAGGCGCCCACAACCATGCCAGGCTGATTTTTTATTTTTTAGTGGAGACGGGGTTTCACTATGTTAGCCAGGCTGGACTGGAACTCCTGACCTCAAGTGATCTGCCCACCTCGGCCTCCCAAAGTGCTGGGATTATAGGCATGAGCCGCCACGCCTGGTCGAAAAGTCCTTACTTTCTAAAATTAAGGATATATCCTATAACTGCATGGATCAAGAGAGAAATATGTAAAAATAACTGAAAAAATGCAGAACATAAAAAAAAGGATCTAACAATTAGCTAGGCATGATGGTGCCCACCTGCAGTCCTAGCTACTCAGGAGGCTGAGGCGGAGGGATGGCTTGTGCCAGAAGTTCGAGGTGATAATGAGCTATCATTGCACCACTGAACTCCAGCCTGGGCAACAAAGTGAGAGCCCTGTCTCCTTAAAAAAAAAAAAAAAAGGCATCTAACACTGATAATGATCACATTCAGAAATGAAGTGATGATGTGGTTAAAATTAAGAAGTTCTCTCAATTCCTTTTGTGTCAAACACTTAAGGGTGCATTAAAAAAGATAATTTTGCAAAAAGTGAAAATTCTTTTCTTTTTTTTTTTTTGAGACGGAGTCTTCCTCTGTTGCCCAGGCTGGAATGCAGTGACATGATCTTGGCTCACTGCAACCTCCACCTCCCAGGTTCAAACGATTCTCCTGCCTCAGCCTCCCGAGTAGCTGGGACTACAGGGGACTATAGGTGTGTGCCACCATGCCCAGCTAATTTTTTTGGTATTTTTAGTGGAGACGAGGTTTCACCGTGTTGGCCAGGATGGTCTCAATCTCCTGACCTCGTGATCCGCCTGCCTCAGCCTCCCAAAGTGTTGGGATTACAGGCATGAGCTGCCGCACCCGGCCAAATTCTTTTAATTCTTTAGACACAGGTTAGAGGGGGAACAATGCTTAAAATTCCATGGAACTAAGACTTTTTTTATTTTTATTTTTTTGAGACAGTCTTGCTTTGTTGCCCAGGCTGGAGTGCAGTGGCGCAATCTCAGCTCACTGCAACCTCTGCCTCCTGGGTTCAAGCAATTCTCCTGCCTCAGTCTCCCAAGTAGCTGGATTACAGGCACCCACCAACACACCCAGCTAATTTTTTTATCTTTAGTAGAGACAGGGTTTCACCATGTTGGCCACGCTGGTCTCCAACTCCTGACCTCAGCTGATCTGCCCGCCTTGGCCTCCCAAAGTGCTGGGATTACAGGTGTGAGCCACCGTGCCTGGCGGAACTAAGATTAAAGCGAAGACCACGATCAATTACTTAACAAGAACACCACATTTTGATGCTCTCTATAGGGTCATTTTTTTTTGTCAGGAAAATATCTGATCTGATTCTTCCCAGCTTGCGTCCCCTACAACTTAATAAGCCCTTCACTAACCTCTGTATGTATTAACTGCAATTGCCTAGCCCGGCATTTACGTTCTCAAAAGATTTAACGCAATTACAGTCAAAAAACACTTGTCATATGTAACACTTTTTCACATGGAAATAAATTGGTGGTTTAAGGTTTACAATTCCTTTGAATAAAATTTCAGTTATTAGTTACAAAATGCTAAGACAGATTGAGATCTCAAAGAAAGAACTTGAGAAAATTATGTTTTAAAGGACTTCACAAATACGAAGCATAATTGTTAGAATCCTGATACAAAGTAACTTTTCCTAGGTTTAAGGTTCAAGTCTGAATTCTTGAATTGTCCAACATCAACGAGACCTCATTTATATTCTTTTTATTTTTATTATTACTTTCAGATACAGGGTCTCTCACTATTTTGTCCAGGCTGGACTGCTGGGCTCAATGGATCCTCCCCGCCTCAGCCTCCTGAGTGGCTGGGATTACAGGCATGCACCATGCCCAGTGCTACAAATTTTTTTTTAAAAAAGCCCGGAAACACAATGGGCTTGCATCGTGTTGGTAGCAGGTGCCTCTCAGCTGGTGCTGGACAGAAGGGGCTTGCAGTATTTGCACTGAATCCAAACCCGGTACATTGTCAGTTGCTTCCCTCGGTTCACCTGCAGTCGGCGATCCACCAGGTTCTGAACTTTTTCCAGTCCAGCAGTGGTGAAAAGCGTGTCCAGTTCCTCTAGTGTGGAAAATAAAAGATGTTTATGCATTTTTCCCCTCAAGAAAAGGCATTTTTATCTACTAAGTCCTTGTTAAAAGGGGCTCTGGGAAGTTGCTGTCGTGTTTTTTACATGGCCGTTTGGTTATAAATGCAGTGGTGGCTTGGTAACAGTAAGTTCATGTTTAGGTAGGGGAAGCCACTGCGTATGGGCCGCGGTTTTTTCTTTTTTAAAAACCTTTGGTTTATATTTGGCCTTTAGGCTCTATGAACACCTTAAAATTTATGCAAAAATATCTATGTATGTCAAAGCAATTGTTTTAGGAAAGTGGTTTCATCATCTTAACCAAAGGCTCAAAGAAGGTGACCCTAAAATGGGCCCAGGAACGGAGAATTCGGAAGGCCCAGGTGAAGGATGAAGCCTGTGGATAGGCCAGTTGCAGAGGAGAGCAGTTCCCAGCACCCCTAGAACCCAGGGTTCACCCTGACCCGGGCACACCAAAGCACAACCCCATGTAGAGGGTGAAACAGGCTGGACTGGAGATGAGCCTTGCAGAGTGGGCAGGCTTCCCATTTTGGACAGTGGCAGACAGGGAGAGCAGAGCAGGACTGAAGGCATGGACAAGCCAGGGCTGCCTGGGGGCCCGAGTGGCTGGCTGCCATGGGTAGCCTAGCCCAGGGTGGAGGAGGGTGTGAGCAGTGGGGAACCGCAGGAAATGGCCTGCCTAAAAGGCAGGAGGGGCCAGATAGTTTTCCTTCTGAACGTGCCTTGAAGACCATCTCATCTGGTACTGGGGACTTTTAGTGTAAAAAGATGAGTGTTTCATACCTTGTGTGAAGAAGTAAACTCTGGTTCCATCACCTCTCACGTAGAAATTTCCAGATAGACACTGACCTGCAGAGTGATGTGTTAAAAATCAGAGACACTTTAAAGCACTTCTTTGACTCGCATTGCTAAGGAATGTTAACTGAGAGGTCAGTTTGTTGGGTGGAGAGCACTCCTGCCTCAGTGCTTCGGGAAGAGCAGCTCAACGGGAGTAAGTCACAATGTCAGAAAACATGAGGTTCCTAAGCACCCCACTCCAAAACTCTAGAATTGTTTGATGAAAACAACTTGTTCACTCTCCCAACCCCATTAAATTAACAGCACAAACTTTTTATTTATTTATTTTTTTTGAGACGGAGTTTTGCTCCTGTTGCCTGGGCTGGGTGCAATGGCGTGACCTCAGATCACTGCAGCCTCTGCCTCCCAGGTTCAAGTGATTCTCCTGCCTCAGCCTCCCAAGTAGCTGGGATTACAGGTTCCCACCACCATGCCCAGCTAATTTTTTGTATTTTTAGTAGAGTCAGGGTTTCACCATGTTGGCCAGGCTGGTCTCAAACTCCTCACCTCAGGTGATCCACCCACCTTGGCCTCCCAAAGTGCTGGGATTAAAGGCATGAGCCACCGTGCCTGGCCTATTTTTATTTTTTTTAATTAAGCAATATAGCTGAGTTTAAGGAAACTTGAGACAATCATTACCATTTTGGTGGTGACTGTCCTTTGCATGTCTCTTCACATGTCTACAGAATCATAAATACAACTCAGATACTGTTTTGATCATGAACATGCTTTCCCTTCTGCTGCTAACCTCCCTGACCTTACTTCAGTTTACCGGCCTGGCACATACTTCTAGACCTTCCTGAATGCCCAAATCATCACACAAGTGTATACTTATTTCCCTGCAGATACTGGTATAGGGGGATGGAGTTTAAAATACTCCCTTGCACATTGCTCTCCTCTCACTGAATACAGAACAGAAATCCCTCCAAGTTCACTGGTACGGGGTCCACCTCAGGTGACAAGCACAACATCTCCCTATCCAGAGGCATTCACTTTGTTTACAAAGTTTTGCTCCTGCATGTATTATGTGCTAGTTCTTGACTATATTCAAAAAAATGACTGGATTGAACAATAATTGGGTGCTTAAAAAAAGGCTGTAAGCCGGGCGCAGTGGCTCACGCCTGTAATCCCAGGACTTTGGGAGGCTGAGGTGGGTGGATCACCTGAGGTCAGGAGTTCGAGACCAGCCTGACCAACATGGTGAAACCCTGTCTCTACTAAAAATACAAAAAAATTAGCCAGGCGTGGTGGCACATGCCTGTAGCCTCGGCTATTCGGGAGGCTGAGGCAGGAGAATTGCTTGAACCCAAGAGACAGAGGTTGCAGTGAGCCGAGATCGTGCCATTGCACTCCAGCCTGGGAGACAGAGCGAGACTCCGTCTCAAAAAAAAAAAGGCTGTAACACTGGGCACAGTGGCTCACACCTGTAATCCCAGCATTTTGGGAGGCCAAGGCGGGTGGACCCAAGAGGCAGAGGTTGCAGTGAGCCGAGATCACGCCATTGCACTCCAGCCTGGGCAACAACGGCAAAACTCCATCTCAAAAAAAAGGCTGTAACAATTTCTTTTTCTACCAGTAATGAAGGAATGCACCTCTTTCTTTGAATTGGCCAGCAATAAGAAGTACTAACTCGTTATTTTTATTTCCTTGAAGTGTTGTTTACTGGCCATTTAGATATGTTCTTCTGTGAACTGACTAAATACTCCTCGCCTGTTTTTTGGGTGGGTCACTGATCTTTTCCTTATCAGTTTCATGAGAGCTCCTTGAAGAGCAAAGATATTAAGTCTTTATCTATTATATGCACTGAAAATATTCCTTCTTACTCCGTCATTTGCCTTTTACATTTTTAATGGCATCTTTTGTCATGCCACATTTAAAATTATTTGTGTCTTTCAAATATCTTTTTTTTTTTTTTTTGAGACAGAGTTTCACTCTTGTTGCCCAGGCTGGAGTGCAATGGTGTGATCTTGGCTCACTGCAACCTCTGCCTCCTGGGTTCAAGCGATTCTCCTGCCTCAGCCTCCCGAGTAGCTGGGATTACAGGCATGCGCCACCATGCCCAGCTAATTTGTATTTTTATTAGAGACAGGGTTTCTCCATGTTGGTCAGGCTGGTCTTGAACTCTTGAACTCAGGCGATCCACCCGCCTCAGCCTCCCAAAGTGTTGGAATTACAGGCATGAGCCACTGCGCCCGGCTGTCTTTCAAATGTCTTTCTAATAAAAGCTCTTCTAAAGGTAGCTGTCTTGCTTAAAAAGACCTCAATATCTAGATTATACAAGCCTCTTCAGTTTTCTTAAAAAAATATACTACTCTGTCACATATTAAATGGCTTTATATAAGGAGTTCTAATTCTAGAGTTTCTATTCTGATGGCAGCACCATTTTTTGATTATAGTGGCCAAATACCTTTTTTTTTTTTAATTATACTTTAAGTTCTGGGGTACATGTGCAGAACGTGCAGGTTTATTACATATGTATACATGTGCCATGGAGGTTTGCTGCACCCATCAACCCGTCATCTACATTAGGTATTTCTGCTAATGCTATCCCTCTCCCAGCCCCCTCACCCCCAGACAGACCCCAGTGTGTGATGCCCCCCGCCTCGTGTCCATGTGTTCTCATTGTTCAACTCCCACTTATGAGTGAGAAAAAGCGGTGTTTGGTTTTCTGTTCTTGTGTTAGTTTGCTGAGAATGATGATTTCCAGCTTCATCCATGTCCCTGCAAAGGACATGATCTCTAGTGGTTAGGATTCAGCACTTTCAAAATACCTTTTTTAAACCGAAGCTGAGCCATGTCATAGCGGCCGTAATCTCGCAGAAGCATCATCCCGCCAGGTTTCAGAAGCCTGCTCAGCCTGTTGATAGCCTTCTGCATCCTGTGGAGCAGCAGGGAATGACGGTCAATCAGGTCTCCTTAAAGACGGGGTTCTCTTTCCCTGTAGCATATCCCAAAAAGCCAGTGGACTTCCTCAACTGACACACCAAGTCCGAGATCTAAGCTCCTCTACTCTTGCTTCAGTTAGAACTGAAGGACATTAGCTGCCTGCTCACAGCTGTGGCCTCGATCCACTGCCATCAGCCTGAAGGGGCCCGAGGACAGCCCGCTTCTGCCGTAAGAAAGTTCCCTGCTCCCGGCCGGGTGCGGTGGCTCATGCTTGTAATACCAGCACTTTGGGAGGCTGAGGCAGGTGGATCACATGAGGTCAGGAGTTTGAGACCAGCCTGGCCAAAATGGTGAAACCCCATCTCTACTAAAAATACAAAAAGTAGCCAGGTGTGGTGGCGTGTGCCTGTAATCCCAGACACTCAGGAGGCTGAGGCAGGAGAATTTCTGGAACCTGGGAGGTGGAGGTTGCAGTGAGCCAAGATTGCACCACTGCCCTCCGGCCTGGGCCGCAGAGTAACTGAGACTTTGTCTCCAAAAAACAAACAAACAAAAGTTCTCTGCTCTCCACCTGGCTCACTTCCCCACTGTCCTAGATAGCCATCTTTGCCCTGTGCGCCTGTGGCTGAGCTGAATCCTGAGCATCCAGTGGGTTCTGCTAGGTGACTTATCTGCCTGCACCATTAGACCTGAGCTCTTTCAATGTAGGGGCTGTATCTTTCTGTTTGTTAAATGAAGACTTGTCCTCAAGAACTTACAATACAATCAGTACGCAAATGAGTATAACAGACAGAGGGTTTTACACTTAGGTCTGTGCTTTCCATATGCAGTGTTCTTCAAAAGTCTTGGTGCAGGTTGAAGCTTTCATAACTTCAGAAGTCTAAATGCTACAAACTTCACCAAAAAAATTTCAAAGTCTATTTATATTTTGCATAATGAATGTTTCCCACTTAAAAAAAAAACAAAAAACAAAAAAACGGCCGAGGCAGGCAGATCACCTGAGGTCAGGAGTTCGAGACCAGCCTGGCCAACATGGTGAAACCCTGTCTCTACTAAAAATACAAAAAAATTAGCCAGGGATGGTGGCAGGCACCTGTAATCCCAGCTACTTGGGAGGCTGAGGCAGGAGAATCGCTTGAACATGGCAGGCGGAGATTGCAGTGAGCCAAGACCATAGCACTGCACTCCAGCCTGGGCAACAAGAGTGAAACTCCGTCTCAGAAAACAAACAAACAAACAAAAAACAGCTGGGGTCCTGCTATGCTATGTTGCCTCGGCTGGACTCTTGGGCTCAAGTGATCCTCCTGCCTCAGTCTCTAGGTAGCTGGGACTAAAAGTGTGTGCCACTGTGTCTGGCTTGAATTTTAAATTTTAATAATTTGTTTTAGTCCATGTCAATTTTTAAAAAGTTTGTAGCATTGAAACTTCTAAGGTCATAGGTTTTTTTTGAGACAGGGTCTCACTCTGTCACCCAGGCTGCAGTGCAGTGGTGTGATCATAGCTCACTTCACTGCAGCCTCAAACTCCTGGGCTTAAGCCATACTCCTGCCTCAGCCTTCTGAGTAGCTGGGACTACAGATATGTACCTGGCTAAATTTTTTTATTTTTATTTTTAGTAGAGATAAAGGTCTTGCTTTGTTGCCCAAGCTGGTCTTGAGCTCCTGGCTTCAAGCACTCCTCCCACCTCAGCCTCCCAAAGTGGTGGGATTATAGGCATGAGCCACTGTGCCTGGTCAACCTCTGCAATTATTAAAGTTTAAAACCATGGTAGGCCTTTTGAGTTATCCTGCATATGCCTTTATTTCACACTCATCCTCTCAGGTTGGATGACTTCAGTACCCTTCTAGAGGAAGTGTGGCCTTCTAGAGGAAGGTCAATCACCCAAAGCTCCTATCCTGTGCAGCCAGCGAGGGGTCCTTGGACTATGGGAGATAAACCAGGATCTCAATCACTGGTCCCTGCAGTCTCTAGTCATGTAATCTGGCTTCCTAACACCAGCTTACCTTGACCTTTAACACTAATTTACTTAATCATCCTTTGCAGGACTCTGATGACACAGAATGAGGAGATGTTTGACGTCTCTAATCTCATGATTTCATGGGTATAGTTTACCCTAACATGTGCCAACCCCCAGCCTGTCCAGACTCACTGCACTCTGGCAGTGACAAGGGCTTCCATGGAATTAGTCAATGGTATCTGAATCTCTGAGCCACCATCTGACTCTGCTTCCTTGAGAAGGTAGTTTTGGTCAGGTGCAGTGGCTCATGCCTGTAATCCCAGCACTTTGGGATGCCGAGGTGGGTGGATAACTTGAGGTAAGGAGTTCAAGACCAGCCTGGCCAACATAGTGAAACCCCGTCTCTACTAAAAATACAAAAAATATTAGCCAGGTGTGGTGGTGCTTGTCTGTAATCCCAGCTGCTCGGGAGGCTGAGGCAGGAGAATCGCTTTAACCTTGGAGGCAAAGGTTGCAGTGAACTGAGATCTCACCACTGCACTCCAGCCTGGGCAACAGAGTGAGACTCCATCTCAGAAAAAAAAAAGAGAAGGTAGTGTCACAGGACCACTGGTTACCTATGCATATGAAGTTTTAATGGTGTATTTTAGGATATAGCATTTGACTTTCCTTTAATCTGAATCTGATTTTATAGAATTCTGTATCACCCTTTTCTAAAACACTGTAAGCATCAGAGAACACCTTAGTTAAGGTTCAATGTAAATTTCATGTTGCTAATAAGGTTGTTTTATTTAAAGCATTTAAAAGGCCAATAGGCTGGGCGTGGTGGCTCACGCCTGTAATCCCAGCACTTTGGGAGGCCGTGGCGGGCGGATCATGAGGTCAGGAGTTTGAGACCAGCCTGGCCAACATGGTGAAACACCACCTCTACTAAAAAAAAAAATACAAAAATTAGCCAGGCATAGTGGCGTACACCTGTAATCCCAGCTGCTTGGGAGGCTGAGGCAGGAGAATTTGTTGAACCCGGGAGGTGGAGGTTGCAGTGAGCCAAGATCTCATCACTGCACCCCAGCCGGGGCAACAGAGCAAGACTCCGTCTTCAAAAAAAAAAAAAAGCCAGCATAGTGGCTCATGCCTGTAATCCCAGCATTTTGCAAGGTTGAGGCAAGCAGATCACAAGGTCAGGAGTTTAAGACCAGCCTGGCCAACATGGTGAAACCTCGCATCTACTAAAAATACAAAAATTAGCTGGGCATGGTGGCAGGTGCCTGTAATCCCAGCTACTCGGGAGGTTGAGGCAGGAGAATTGTGTGAACCGGGGAGGCGGAGGTTGCAATGAGCCTAGATCACGCCATTGCATTCCAGCCCAGGCGACAGGGCGAGACTCCATCTCAAAAAAATAAAATAAAATAAAATAAAAAGCCAATAATGAGACATTACCTAAGAGCTGTGACACCCACAGTTCACAGTTCTAAAACGGCATGTGATGAGACTATCAATAGGAATTTCCCCACATACTCATTAGAGACTGATTTCCCATTCTTTCCCAATGTTGAGCCACAACAAGGAAATGAAGAACCAACTACTGCAGAAGTTTCGAGGCCAGAACAGAAGTTGGACATCAAGACAAATTTAGGAAAATGGCTGAGATGCTCACATCACTACAAATGGTGTGGCTTCTTTGTGTCTATCAGAACATAAACAAAACTCTTTTTACTTTGAGCCCAACTCTAATATCAAGGTCCCTCGCCAGGCTGGGCATGGTGGCTCACACCTATAATCCCAGCACTTTGGGAGGCCAAGGTGGGAGGATCGCTTGAGCCCAGGAATTCAAGACCGTCTGGGCAACATGGCAAAACCCCATCTCTGCTAAAAACACAAAAATTGGCCAGGACTGGTGGCACGTGCCTGTGGTCCCACCTACTTGGGAAGCTGAGGAGGGAGGATCATTTAAGCCCAAGAGGTTAAGGCTGCAGTGAGCCATGATCATGCCACTGCACTCCAGCCTGGGCTGACAGAGCAAGACCCTATTTTTAAAAAAAAGGTCCCTCACCAAAGCTTTCTTTTTGTGACACTACCAGCCAAGGGACCCAAACTTACTTGTCTGGAACAATTGCTGAAAGAACAAATATGAGAATGATAATATCAAGACTGCCCTTGGGCACTGGGTAACTCTTCTCTTCATCACACAGGTCGTGAACAAAGGCAAAACACCGAGAAGGATCATATTCTGAATTTGTCTGCAGACAGGTGGAAGACACAAGTAAGTTAGAAAATATTAACATAGCCTAAAGAAAAGATTATCTTGTTTTAAATTTTAAATGTAACTGTTGCTACTTCACAAAGAGGGATATATTTCTTTTTTCTTTTTTTTCTTGAGGCAAAATCTCCCCATGTTGCCCAGGCTGGCCTCAAACTCTTGGGTTCACGCGATAGCATCACTTGCCTCACCCTCCAGAGTAGGGGATATATTTCTAATCATTATATAGATTGGTGAAAAAGTAATTGCGGTTTTTGCTATTGACAGTAATGGCAAGGATGTGGAGACTCATGCCTGTAATCCCAGCACTTTGGGAGGCCAAGGCGGGAGGATCACCTAAGATCAGGAGTTCGAGACCAGCCTGACCAACATGGAGAAACCCCATCTCTACTAAAAATACAAAATTAGCTGGGTGTGGTGGCGCATGCCTGTAATCCCAGCTACTCGGGAGGCTGAGGCAGGAGAATCGCTTGAACCCAGGAGGCAGAGGTTGCAGTGAGCCGAGATTGCACCATTGCACTCCAGCCTGGGCAATAAGAGTGAAACTCCATCTAAAAAAAAGAAAAAAAAAAAACGGCAAAAACGACAATTACTTTTGCATCAATCTAATAGCATGTTATTTCAGGGAGGACTCAAAGAGTAAAGATCAGGAATAATTGAAGGGAGACAGTGAGGAATCTAATAGTTGCTTTTAAAATAGAACATTCCTGACTCCCCTACTTTTATTCTTTATTCTTGTGTACTTTCTGTACTTCTCATGCATGAAGTCAGATCTAAGAATTGGAAAACGATCATGAAAATGAGTGACCAACAGGGAAAAAAAAAACATTCGTAAGGAGAGAGACAGCACATACTTTAAATAAGCACGCGGTGGTTCACGCCTGTAATCCCAGCACTTTGGGAGGCCGAGGCAGGCGGATCATGAGGTCAGGAGATGGAGACCATCCTGGCTAACATGGTGAAACCCCGTCTCCACTAAAAATACAAAAAATTAGCCGGGCGTGGTGGCAGGTGCCTGTAGTCCCAGCTACTCGGGAGGCTGAGGCAGGAGAATGGCGTGAACCCGGGAGGCGGAGCTTTCAGTAAGCTGAGATGGCACCACTGCACTCCAGCCTGGGCGACAGAGGGAGACTCCGTCTCAAAAACAAAAACAAAAACAAACAAACAAACAAACAAACCAAAAGCACGATCTGCTAGGCACGGTGGCTCATGCCTAGAATCCCAGCACCCTGGGAGGCTGAGGCAGGAGGATCACTTGAGCCCAGGAGTTTGAGACCAGCTAGGCAACATAGTGAGACTTCATCTCTACAAAAAATAAAAAAATGCCGGGTGCATGCCTGTAATCCTAGCACTTTGGGAGGTCGAGGTGGGCGGATTACCTGAGGTCAGGAGTTCAAAACCAGCCTGGCCAACACGGTGAAACCCCGTCTCTACTAAAAATACAAAAAAATTAGCTGGGTGCAGTGGCACCCGCCTGTAATCCCAGCTACTCTGGAGGCTGAGGCAGGAGAATCGCTTGAACCTGGGAGGCGGAGGTTGCAGTGAGCCAAGATCACGCCACTGCACTCCAGCCTGGGCGACAGAGCTAGACTCCGTCGCAAAAAAAAAAAAAAAAAAAAATTAGCCAGGTGTGGTGGCATGTGCCCGTAGTCCCAGTTACACAGGAGGTGGGAGAATCACTTGAGCCCAGGAGATCAAGGCCACAGTGAGCTTGATTGTACCACCGCACTCCAGCCTGAGTGACTGAGACCCTGTCTCAAAACAAACAACAAAGCACACGATTTAAAACAACTCCCAACTAGAAAATATTACACAAACCATAGAATTCTTCAGGAAAATCTATTTCTGTAGATGTAGAAAATTTACTTTGTTATCAAAAACTGAAGTAAAGATAGGCTTCAATATTCATTTGGTCTTTAACTGAATGAATAATTCTAAAAGCATGGCACTACCAATTCCTAATCTGCCCTAACAGCATTATACATAATTGTGACAGACTCTTTTTTTTTTTTTTTTTTGAGACAGAGTCTTGTTCTGTTGCCCAGGCTGGAGTGGTGCGATCTCAGCTCACTGCAACCTCTGCTTCCCAGGTTCAAGCAATTCCCCTGCCTCAGCCTCCCCAGTAGCTGGGATTACAGGTGCATGCCACCACGTCCTGCTAGTTTTTGTATTTTTTTTTTTTTTTTTGAGATGGAGTTTCACTCTTGTAGCCCAGGCTGGAGTGCAATGGCGTGATCTTGGCTCACTACAACCTCTGCCTCCCAGGTTCAAGCGATTCTCCTGCCTCAGCCTCCCGAGTAGCTGGGACTACAGGCACCTACCACCATACCTGGCTAATTTTTGTATTTTTAGTAGAGATGGAGTTTCACCATATTGGCCAGGCTGATCTGGAACTCTTGACCTCAGATGATCTGCCCATCTTAGCCTCCCAAAGTGCTGGGATTACAGGCATGAACCACTGCACCCGGCCTAGTTTTTGTGTTTTTTAAAGTAGAGACAGGGTTTCACCATGTTGGCCAGGCTGGTCTTGAACTCCTGACCTCAAGTGATCTGCCCACCTCAGCCTCCCAAAGTGCTGGCCACCATGCCTGGCCAATTGTAACAGACACATTTTTTTTTTTTTTTTTTGAGATGGAGTCTTGCTCTGTCACCCAGGCTGGAGTGCAGTGGTGCGATCTCGGCTCACTGCAACCTCCGCCTCCTGGGTTCAAGCGATTCTTCTGCTTCACCCTCCCAAGTAGCTGGGACTACAGGTGCGTGCCACCAAACCCAGCTAAATTTCACATTTTTAGTAGAGACGGGGTTTCACCATATTGGTCAGGATGGTATCGAACTCCTGACCTCGTGATCCGCTGGCCTTGGCCTCCCAAAGTGCTGGGATGACAGGTGTGAGCCACTGCACCCAGCCATAACAGATACATTTTAAGGCATCTACCCTCAATGTCCGTCTTCTCCAAATATGTGAGTTTGTTTCTCATTGGCCAAAGCTGATTCAAACAGGGCTGCTGTATTTATCAGCTAGGTTGTGTTAACTAGACTTCCCAGGGACTTCAGAACTGGGACACAATCATTTTAGTGAGGCACCATGAACCCCTGAACAGGGTGAGCTTGTAAGGGACTGGGAGGAGCAAGCACGTTGGGGCCACGTGCAAAATTAGGAAATACTGACTAGAGAAAACTGGTATGCAAAGAGGGAAAAAACAAATGGGCCCTGGACAATGACAGGTAAGATACCAGGAACTTGGGGCTGTATTTTGTGCCCTTAAGTTCTATGACATTCTACCTTATTGCTTTGAGTTTGTCTAGACGTTTCTGTTACTTGTAACTCAAAGAACCCCAATGGAATCATCTCATCAGGTTCACCTGAGCCCAAAATTCAAGGCTACAGTGGGCTATGATTGTGTCACTCTACTTCAGCCTGGGCAACACAGTGAGACCCTGTCTCAAAAAAAAAAAAAAAAAAGTGAAGCCTGAAGATGTGACTGAATTGCTGCAATCTTGTTGCTGCTTGTTTTTTAGTCTTATTCTTTCTTTCTTTCTTTTTTTTTAAACCAGCATCCTTATCTATAAGGAGTTGCTTCTTACGGTTGGGCAAAGAAAGTGGTTTACTGAGATCAAATCTACTCCAGTAAAGATGCTATGAACATTGTTTAGAAATGGCAAGAAAGGTTTTTTGTTTTGAAATGGCATCAAACTTAGTTGATAAAGCAGCAGCAGGGTTTGAGAGAATGGACTTCAATTTGAAAGAAGCTCTACTGTGGGCAAAATCCTATCAGCATCGCATGCTACAGAGAAATCTTTCATGAAAGGAAGAGCCAAATGATATGGTAAACTTCACTGTTACCTTATTTTAAGAAATTCCCAGTCACCCCAGCCCTTAGCAACCACCACCCCAGCCCTTGGCAATCACCACCCTGATCAGTCAGCAGCCATCAATACCAAGGCAAGACCGTCCACTAGCAAAGATTACAACTTGCTGAAGGTTTAGATGATTATTAACATGTTTTAGCAATAAACTATTTTTTTTTCTTTCTCTCTATTTTCTTTGAGATGGAGTCTCACTGTCGCCCAGACTGGAGTGCAGTGGCACAATCTTGGCTGACTGCAACCTTTGCCTCCCCAGTTCAAGCGATTCTCCTGCTTCAGCCTTTTGAGTAGCTGGGACTACAGGTGCCCACCACCATGCCTGGATAATTTCTTGTATTTTTCTTTAGTAGAGATGGGGTTTCTCCATGTTGCCTAGGCCAGTCTTGAACTCCTGATCTCAAGTGATCTGTCTGCCTCAGCCTCCCAAAGTGTTGGGATGACAGGCGTTAAGCCATTGTGGCCGACCAATAATGTATTTTTATTTTTTTGAGATGGAGTCTCGCTCTGTTGTCTAGCTGGAGTGCAGTGGCGCGATCTCAGCTCACTGCAACCTCCGCCTCCTGAGTTCAAGTGATTCTCCTGCCTCAGCCTCCTGAGTAGCTGAAATTACAGGTATGCGCCATTTTTTGTATTTTTAGCCCAGCTAATTTTTTTGTATTTTTAGTAGAGATGGGGTTTCACTTGGTCAGGCTGGTCTTGAACTCCTGACCTTGTGATCTGCCCACCCCGGCCTCCCAAAGTGCTGGGATTACAGGCATGAGTCACCGCACCGGCATGCAATCGTATTTCATTAGTTTATGCAATTGTGTATTAAATTTAATAATTACAACATAAGTGTAAGCTATCATTCGAGACCAGCCTGGGCAACGTGGTGAAACTCTTCCTTTCACTTGAACACACAGAGGACACTGTAGAGTATGAAGTGGCCTAATTGCAATATTGTGTCTTAGAGAACAAGGAGACCTGAGGAGAGGAGAGAAATGGAATGGCAGGTTGGTGGAGCAGTCACAACACATGCATTTATTAAGTTGACCGTCTTACACAGATGTGATTTGTGGAACCCCAAACCAAGTACAACAGTAACATCACACACTATAACATACATAACAGTAAAAAAGTCTGAAATATTCTGAGAATCACCAAAGCATGACACATAGACACTAAGTGAGCATATGGTGGTGGAGAAACGGCACCGGTAGGCTTGCTTGATGCAGGGTTGCCACAAACTTTCAATATATGAACAGATACGACATCTATACAGTGTGATAAAGTGAACTGCAATAAAGCAAGGTATGCTCGTTATCAGTAAATCTTTTACTTTTAGACCGTAAGAACACAGACTGTATAAGAACACAGCCAGAGACCTTGATTTTTAGGAGAACCTTTTCCCTTTAATCAGTGGAAATTACCAATAGGTAATTTCCCATCGTACTCACCTGGACCAGTTCTATAGCTGTGGAAGAAAAATCACAGCAATAAACAAAGAGTCCTGGGTCACTGAAATGGGCAGAAAAGACAGAACAATGAGACTACAAATCGAGCTATGTCTACTCTCATTCTTGTGTAGCACAGTTAAAATATCAAATGGGAAAAACTATCATTCATTCAAATAAACTGTATCTATTAGTCACAACATATTTCATTTTGGTTAAAATCCCTTTTGAATTCTATCCTTTTGGAGGCTCTGTGGACATAGTTAATATGAAGTTTATAAAACAACCAGGGAGTTTCAAATCAATGTCTTCTCGTTTTCCACCTACAGAAATCCTACTTTTCCCTCAAATGAAGCCTTGCTTGATAGCACCACAAGAATTCTTTTTTCTTCGCTGAGCCACCCTGGCACTTTCTCCACACCAGGAACACATCTGTACCTGTCTGTTGGCCCCCACCACATAGTGAGTGAGTGCTTTGACAGTGGCGATTACATCTTTCGCTTATTAGTTCACCAAACACTACTGAGAGCCCACTATGCATTGGGTATTATCTTAGATGCTGAGGAGATAAAGATGAACAACACAAAATCCCTGTGCTTATTTTTCTTGGTATCCTCACTATCTAGCACAAGTCTCAGCACCAGGTAGCAACACAAAAAATGTTGATTTTAAAACCATCAAAATTGCTTTCAATTATGAAGCACATTATATATTTATTCTGAAGACATCAAAATACAAAACAATTTGTAATGCCAGAATTCTGTTAGTACAGGTCTAAATAAAAATGGGAGAGGAGGAAGGCTGTATGCTTGCATTTTAGAAACAACAGCCCAGAGCTCTTCTGCACTGTTGGGCTCATTGTGAGTGAGACCCTGGGATTTTTGGGAGTATGCAATACCTCCAGCCTCTCAAAGGCATGGGCTCTGCTTCCTGCTGAACTGTTGACCTTTGGAGCAGACAACTTCTGGGAGGTATAATCAAGACTAAAAACCTGGGGAACTGCAGCATTTGCTATGGTAATCACTAGCTACCTGTGGCTACTTAAATTAAAAATTTAGTTTCTCAGTCCCATTAGATACATTTCACACGTGGCTAGTGACCATCATAAGGGAGAGTGAAGATGCAGAACATTTCCGTCACTGCACAAAGTTCTATTCCACAGCACTGCTCCGAAAGCAGGGTCCATGCCTGTCCTGTTCTCTAATCAGCCAGGCAGCTGCATCTGCCGAGTACCCATTAAGGTCACGGGCTAAGTTCTATCAGACTCAGCTTCTGCTTTCTCAAAGACTCATTGCAGTCTTTGCCTCCTGGGTTCAAGTGATCCTCCTACCTCAGCCCCCCAAGTAGCTCGGATTACAGGTGCGCACCACCATGCCCAGCTAATTTTTGTATTTTTAGTAGAGACGGGGTTTCACCATGTTGGCCAGGCTAGTCTCAAACTCCTGACCTCAGGTGATCCACCTGCCTCGGCCTCCCAAGGTGCTGGAATTTCAGGGGTGAGCCACCGCGCCTGGCAAGCATTGTTTTCTTCTTTATGTTTTTCTTTTTTTTTTTTTTTGAGACACGAGGTCTCAGCTGTGTCACCCAGGCTGGAGTACAGTGGGGCAATCTCAGCTCACTGAAGCCTCTGCCTCCCAGGTTCAAGTGATTCTCTGGCCTCAGCCTCCTGAGTAGCTGGAACTACAGGTGCCCACCACCATGCCCTGTTAATTTTTGTATTTTTAGGAGAGACGGGGTTTCACCATGTTGACTAGGTTGGTCTTGAACTCCTGACCTTAAGTAATCTGCCCACCTTGGCTTCCCAAAGTGTTCAGATTACAGGCATGAGCCACCGTGCCTGGCCTCTTTGTGCTTTTCTTTTTTTTTTGAGACGGAGTTTTGCTTTTGTCACCCACGCTGGAGTGCAATAGTGTGGTCTCAGCTCACTGCAACCTCCACTCCTGGGTCCAAGCCATTCTCCTGCCTTAGCTTCCTGAGTAGCTGGGATTACAGGCGCCCACCACCACGCCTGGTTAATTTTTGTATTTTTAGTAAAGATGGGGTTTTGCCATGTTGGCCAGGCTGGGCTTGAACTCCTGACCTCAGGTGATCTGCCCACCTTGGCCTCTCAAAGTGCTGGGATTACAAGAGTGAGCCACCACGCCTGGCCTGTGCTTTTCTTTAAGTTTTCTACAGGTCATATAGTTGTCCCTTGGTATCCAGCTCAAGTCTCTTACACAGTGGTGTCAGGTGTAGCATTTGCATACAACCCACACACATCCTCCTGCATACATTAAATCATCTATAATGCCTAATATAAATGCTATGTAAACAGTTATATTTTAAAAAATTGTTGTATTATTGATTGATTTTTGAGACAGGGTCTTGCTCTGTCACCTGGAGTACAGTGGTGTGATCATGGCTCACTGCAGCCCCAACCAATCCTCTGGCCTCAGCCTCCAAAGTAGCTGAGACTACAGGTGCATGCCAGCATGCTTGGCAATTTTTTTTTTTTTGAGACGGAGTCTCACTCTGTCACCCAGGCTGGAGTGCAGTGGTGCAATCTCCGCTCACTGCAAGCTCCGCCTCCCGGGTTCACGCCATTCTCCTGCCTCAGCCTCCCAAGTAGCTGGGACTACAGGTGCCTGCCACCATGCCCGGCTAATTTTTTTTTGTATTTTGAGTGGAGACGGGGTTTCACTGTGTTAGCCAGGATGGTCTCCATCTCCTGACCTTGTGATCTGCCCGTCTTGGCCTCCCAAAGTGCTGGGATTACAGGTGTGAGCCACAGCGCCCGGCAGCTAATTTTTTTGTAGAGACAGGGTCTCACTATGTTGCTCAGGCTCGTCCTGAACTCCTGGGCTCAGGTGATCCTATCTCCTTGGCCTTCCAAAGTGCTGGGATTATAGGCATGGGCCACTGCGCCTGGCCTATACTATTTATTTTCAATCCATGATTGCTTGAATCCTCGGATGCAGAAAAGGTGAATATGAAGGGCTAAGAGTATTATTTTTAAAATCAGAGTCCTTAATTGGGCTCTGAGGATAGAACTGTATTTCAAAATAATCGGTTTTCTCTATTTTACTTCATATACTTAAAATTAGCCCAAGATAAAGCTATATAGAGATTTGTGCATTTGTAGAGTAGTGGTTGCTTAGGGCTAGAGATTGGGGGAAATTGGGAAATGGGGAGTGACTGCTAATGGGTATAGGGCTTCTTTTTGGGATGATGAAAATGTCCTGAAGTTGACTGCAGTGATGGCTGCACAACTCTGTGAATTAACTTAAAACCACTGTATTACGGCCAGGTGCGGTGGCTCACGCCTGTAATCCCAGCACTTTGGCAGGCCGAGGCAGGCAGATCACGAGGTCAGGAGTTTGAGACCAGCCTGGCCAACACAGTGAATCCCTGTTTCTTCTAAAAATACAAAAATTAGCTGGGTGTGGTGGCGGGCGCCTGTAATCCCAGCTACTCAGGAGGCTGAGGCAGGAGAATCGCTTGAAACTGGGAGGCAGAGGTTGCAGTGAGCCAAGATCGTGCCACTGCATTCCAGCCCGGGCGACAGGGCAAGATGCCATCTCAAAACCAAACCAAAACAAAACAAAAACCAACCAAACAAAAAAACCACTGTATTACACACTTTATATCTCAATAAAGCTGCTATATATAAAAAGAAAACAAATGAAAAATACATTAGCCTGAGAAATGATCCTAAGGCTTTATCAGATACATTAAAAAAATATTAAGAACCCTGGCCTGGGCAACATGGCAAAACCCCGTTTCTACAAAAAAGACAAAAATTAGCAGGGGTGGTGGCACACGCCTGTTGTCCCAGCTACTTGGGAGGCTGAGGTGGGAGGGTCACCTGAAACCTGGAAGGTTGAAGCTACAGTGAGCTGTGATGGCACCACTGCATTCCAGCTTGGGTGACAGAAATCCTGTCTCAAAAAAAAAAAAAAAAAAGGATCCAGGCAATAGGGTAACTCAAGAAACATAAAAAGGCTGTAAAGACTGCGGAGTGGGCTGGGCATGGTGGCTCATGCCTGCAATCCCAGCACTTTGGGAGGCCGACGTGGGTGGATCACCTGAGGTCAGGAGTTCGAGACCCGCCTGGCCAACATGGTGAAAGCTCATCTCTACTAAAAAGTACAAAAATTAGCTGGGTGCAGTGGCTCACACCTGTAATCCCAGCACTTTGGGAGGCTGAGGCGGGTGGATCACCTGAAGTCGGGAGTTTGAAACCAGCCTGACCAACATGGAGAAACCCCGTCTCTACTAAAAATACAAAATTAGCTGGTTATGGTGGCACATGCCTGTAATCCCAGCTACTTGGGAGGCTGAGGTAGGAGAATCGCTTGATCCCAGGAGGCGGAGGTTGCGGTGAGCCAAGATCGCACCACTGCACTCCAGCCTGGGCAACAAGAGCAAAACTCCGTCTCAATCAACCAATCAATCAATCAATAATACAAAAATTAGCTGGGCGTGGTGGTGGGCACCTGTAATCCCAACTACTCGGGAGGCTGAGGCAGGATAATTGCTTGAACCTGGGAGGCGGAGGTTGCGGCTAGCCGAGATCGAATCACTGCACTCCAGCCTGGGTGACAGAGTGAGACTGTCTCAAAAAAGACTGCCAGAGTGAGGCAGCTGGACGATAACAACTAGGGAAGTTTTCTAGATGCTTCTGATCTAGAATGTGAGGAAGGAAGGAAATAGTGTAGCAGAAACAAAGGACATTTTGGAAAGGTACGGAGTCAGGGGAAGACATGCAAGGTGTGACCAGTGCACTGAGGGATAAGAGGACATACTTTATAGGGCACACTCTTGTAGAGGACTTTGAAAACTATGTCCAACAATTTAAACCTGATTCACAGGCAGTAGAAAACATGCCAATTCTAAGCCAGTGAATTACATGAACAAGTGGGTTCTAGCAAGATATTGAACACAGCGATCTTATTTAAATGGCATAAAGAGGCTGTGGCAAAGATGCCATCTACATTATTTTACATGCATTGATGATATTGATGATTAATGGCCATAACTTGAAGCTAAGTCAATCTCCCATTTGAGGTGGGTTCCTCAGACTGTAACTTCAAGAGCAGAACAATCTCTTTTCTTCAGTGTTAGCTACTAGGACTTGCCATTTTCTTAGAAATTTCTGAGAACAAATTGTAGAAATATTTAAGTGTATATTAGTAATGAGGGTAATGTTTTACTTAATCCTGTTAATGAATACTGTGGGCTAAATTGGCAAAGTATATATTATATGAAACCTTTGAGAAACAGTGGATTCCAGTAATGCATACAGAACTGGAATGTCATTTCCACAAGGGGTTTAAAAACAGCTATAGGGCCGGGAGCCATGGCTCACGCCTGTAATCCCAGCACTTTGGGAGGCTGAGGCGGGTGGATCACTTGAGGTCAGGAGTTCGAGACCAGCCTAGCCGACATGGCGAAACCCCATCTCTACTAAAAATACAAAAATTAGCTGGGCATTGTGGCGCATGCCTGTAATCCCAGGTATTTGGGAGGCTGAGGCAGGAGAATCGCTTGAACCCAGGAGGCAGAGGTTGCAGTGAGCCAAGATTACGCCACTGCACTCCAGCCTGGGCAACAGAGCAAGACTCCGTCTCAAACAAAACAAAACAGATATGGTATAATAAATATATCTGGTGTTGGTCTTTGTGGTTCCAGGCAGAGTTCCAAAAACCTTAAGAATTTCCTCAGCAGGCTGGGCGTGGTGGCTCACACATATAATCCCAGCACTTTGGGAGGCCGAGGCAGGTGGATCACCTGAGGTCAGGAGTCTGAGACCAGCCTGGCCAATGTGGTGAAACCCTGTCTCTACTAAAAATATAAAAATTAGTTGTGTGTGGTGGCATGCACCCTTAATCCCAGCTACTAGGGAGGCTGAGGCAGGTGAATCACTTGAACCCGGAAGGCGGAGGTTGCAATGAGTCGAGATTGTGCCACTGCACTCCAACCTGGGTGATGAAGCAAGACTCTGTATCTTTTGTTATTCATAATGAACTCCCTCAGGACCACACTGAATTTATGTTAATGAGATGACCTGGGGTGGGGCCAACACTAGTAAGGGCAAACCGATTGGAACTTTCAGCTTCACCCACCAATGTCCTGAATAGAAATGCAGATTATGTTGTATGAAAACTATTTTCTTCTTCTCCTTTTAAAATTAATTTTCCCATGAGTCTGTGTCCTAGCTGTATAAAAACTCTTGAGGCTGGGAACGGTGACTTATGTATGTAATTCCAGTACTTTGGGAGGCCGAGGCAAGAGGATCACTTGAGCCCAGGAGTTTGAGACCAGTCTGGGCAACAAAGTGAGACTCTGTCTCTACAAAAAATAAACAAAAATTAGCTGGGTATGGTGGCATGTGTCTGTAGTCCCAGCTACTTGGGAGGCTGAGGTGAGAGGATTGCTTGAGCCTAGGAGTTTGAGCCTGCAGTGTGCTATGGGCACACCACTGTGTGCTAGTCGGGATGACAGAACAAGAGCTTGTCTCAAAACTAAAAAAAACCCCTTGATGAGCTTCCAGGTTGGTGAACACATCCGTGTGATAGGAGGACACTGCACTGAGCTCCTCAGGGTCAAAGCTCCTGAGCGTGAGATCCTCTGAACCCCACTCTAATTACTTCTTCAGCTGGCTGTTCATCTGTATCCTTCACAACAAACACATAAATGTAAGTAAAGTGTTTCCCTGAGTTCTGTGAGCCATTCTAGGAAATTATTGAACTGGAGATAGGGCTACCCTGATTTACAGCCTGTAGGGCAGAAACACGGAGGGCCAGATTCACAACTGGCATCTGAAGTGGGGGGCAGTCTTCTGGGACCGAACCCTTAACTTGTGGGATCTGATACCAACTCCAAGTAGACAGTGTCAGAATTGAATTGTAGGACACCCAGCTGTTGTTGAATTGGTCAGAGTTGGCAAAAACCCCGCACATTTGGTGTCAGAAGCGTTCTGTTTAAGTACACAAAACCAGTGTGTTTTCATCAGAACAGGAGACATCTTCATGTATGTTAGCTTTCTCAACTCTACCATGGGGGTGATGACAACTCAGCCACTGACTGTTCTTCAGAGATCATGAGAATGGAAAAGTTTAACACATTTGTTCCTTAGAAGAAGAAGGCACTAAATGTTAACACTAGCAAGTTTTAAGTCTAATTTTCCAAACGACAAAGATAATCAAATTAAAACAATCCATAAATGAACAATGTAGAAATCTGAATCTGACATAATCCATATTTTCCAATAACCATTATTGATAGTTTGATGCAGCAAGTTTTGAAAAAACCTTTACTTTTTTTTCTTGCTACATTGCCCTGGCTGGTCTCACACTCCTGGCCTCAAGCAATCCTGCTTTGGCCTCCCAAAGTGCTGGGATTACTGTCGTGAAGCAATGCGCCCAGCCAACCTTCACTTTTATCTTCTTTGCTATCATAAACTTTTACAACATACTTACTTGTTCGTTTGTAAAATTGGAAAGACTGTGTTTCCCACACCACAGCCAACCTGCAGACAGAAATGAACTATTAATCACAGAACTTTCCAGAGTTAATTCCCTAAAGCTAGAAAAGCTAGAAAAATAATAATCAACAAGAATCTGGCCTAATTGTATTAGGGAAGGTGTAGTGACCAGAGCTAAACAGTACCCATGACATTTGTTGATTTTGATGTTGACTTCAGGAACCCTTAAAAGACAAGAGCATGGGTTTTTATTAGCAGAAACGAGGTGGTCTAGAAAAAAGGGCAAGGATTGCTTTTATCTTTTGAGTTCTAGCAAATAGTCCTGTAGATGAAGTATTTTCTTACTGAGCTTATATTATTATTGTGAAAATATTTGTAATAGACTGTGCTGAAAAATGTATGAAAAGGGGACCCTGACAACCTTGTCCTAAACACAGTGCTGCGTGGTAATGAAGACAGCAACTATTTATTAAGGGCTTAACTATGTGCCAGATACTGTTCTTAGCCCTTTTACGTACATTATCTCCATCCTCATAACTACGAGGTGCAGAGGCAGCAGTCTCACTGCTCAGAGAGGGTAAGGAAATTGTCTAAGATCACACCATAGGACTCAATCCCAAGGCTAACTAGTTCCAGAACCAGCTTCCAGTAATGTGCGCAGTCCCCATTTATGAATTTACATTATACCAATCTAGACATTTTTCCAGGTCTAGACTCTGCAACACCATCCAAATGCAGAGGAAGAGAATTATCCCAGGCCTAAGAAACAGGCACCATCCTAACTACCCTCTCCATTCCTGTAACTGTATTAGAAGAGAAGCAACAATTTCTTCTCATCTGGGACTTTTTTCCAGACTTATAGCATGATCATGTTGAGCTCTTTCACCTGTATGATGCAGTGGCATGTGACAGGTACAGCATGATGCTATTAATACAATTTTTGGAAGTGACATGCTGTTCTCGTGTGATCTTTGTCCGTCATGACCACCAGATATCTGGTCTGCATTAAGGGCATTTTATCAGTTCAAAAATGGAGGTGATTCCAGGCTAATATAAGGGTCAAGTCTAGTCAGCATCATCCAATAGAAGTTACTTTTGTTGTCAGCCTCTCTATGCTACCTCATGTGCACAAATATAATAGCTTCACATATCCCACTACCAAGACAATAAAAGGTTACCTCCAGTATTCGGTAGGTGGCTGAGGATCCAGGAAACTCATCAGCACAAATTTCCAGGTCACTAATTTTCTGAGTTACATTCTCCTCCATAGGAGGTGTCTGTGTTTTATATTCAAGGCTCTTCGAAGAACACTTGTGCTGTTCTTCCATTATTAAACCAGGTCCATCCTCATTGTTTCTACATTCAGATACTTCACTCTTGTTCTCCAAGAACGAATCCTTCAAATGATTTTGATTTTGGCTAGGTGCCAGCTCAGGGAATTCGGTAAAAAGCCAATGTCTATCCTTGAAAAACCCATTTTCGTGGATTTTGTAGAAGTCATTCCAGTATTTGTGGGCATTGATCTCATAATCAACTGTAAATATTTAAGAAAAAGTTTTAAGAACCAGCTCTCAAATATTTTATTTATATCTAATGTCAATTATCCTGCTTTACCAAATGTCACTTTAATACTAAAAGTATCCTCAGGTAGAGCCACAGTCCCAGAACTGAAGGCATTTCTGAGGTCATTTAGTCCTGCCATCTGGCATTATACCCGAATGCCCCTATCCGTCATTATAGGAGAGTCTAAATTCTGTTTGAACAATCAACCAGAGAACTTACTATCTCTATCTATCAAGTGTCCTCCTACATCTTTGGATGCCTTTTTTTTTTTTTTTTTTTTTGAGACAGAGTCTCGCTCTGTCACCCAGGCTAGAGTGCAGGGGCGCAATCTTGGCTCACTGCAAGCTCCACCTCCCGGGTTCATGCCATTCTCCTGCCTCATCCTACTGAGTAGCTGGGACTACAGGCGCCCGCCACCACGCCCGGCTAATTTTTTGTATTTTTTAGTAGAGACGGGGTTTCACCGTGTTAGCCAGGATGGTCTCGATCTCCTGACCTCGTGATCCACCCGCCTCGGCCTCCCAAAGTGCTGGGATTACAGGCATGAGTCATCACGCCCAGCCAGATGACTTTTAACTATTAAAAAATCCTAGAAGTAGCCAGGTGCAGTGGCTCATGCCTGTAATCCCAGCACTTTGGGAGGCTGAGGTAGGCAGATCACGAGGTCAGGAGACTGAGACCATCATGGCCAGCATGGTGAAACCCCGTCTGTACTAAAATACAAAAAATTAGCCAGGCGTGGTGGTGCACACCTGTAGTCCCAGCTACTCGGGAGGCTGAGGCAGGGGAATCGCTTGAACCAGGGAGGAGGAGATTGCAGCGAACTGAGATCATGCCACTGCACTCCAGCCTGGTGACAGAGCGAGACTCCATCTCCAAAAAAAAAAAAAAAAAAAAAAAGTATGGACAGTTTAAATGAAGGCTGTTTTTAAGGTGATCATGACAGTCCCAGATTTCAGTTTACTGCTCTTGCCAATTCAGGGGGCCTTGACTAGTGTAGTAGAAAGAATAAAAACCTAACAAATTGAGCAGGACAGTGACAACAGAAGTTGGAATTCACTAAGAAGTGTGTTAACAACTCACAACTCACCTACTGAATCAACCAAGACTCCCTAAGAAACAGGATTTTAGTTCCACTACTGCTACTACTGACTGCTTACCTCTGGGAAAAGCACTTAATGTCCTGTGGTCCAAGTGTCTTTAACAATAAAAAGAGAATATTGAACCACGTGATTTTCAAAATCCCTTTTAACTATTAACTTGCTTTGATCTAGTTGCTGTCAAAATATGCAGGGTGAATGTTTTGTAACTGGAATCTTTTTGTTGTACAGAACTCTTTCAGCGGGTACTAAATTTGTAGTCATATCTTCAATTGTCTGGAACAATCAGTCCTAGTTTTACTATCTAGGGATATTTTGCAGTGAAATCATCCACCTCTCAAGCAGGGGCCTCCTTTTCTTTGGCCAGACTTATCTCCACTCTGCTGCATTCACCTTTCCTTGACTAAAGCCCTAAATTCTCATAACCATCACACAAGTAATCGACACACAGTCACCAGTCATTAGCCCCCCTCCCAACAATATTTAGAATCTAATCACTTAAATGAAGCTTCAATGGAAACATCTCCTCATGGAAAATGCAAATCAAGTAAAAAGTACAGGTTCTAAGATGATCGCGTGACCACACAGTTGTCATTGGCTAGCCATATCAACGTGGATCTACTAAACACAATTAAAGACAACATTACCCTCCTCCAAAGTAAAACTATATATAAAAAAACCCTCTACGACTTAAGATTTTGTTACAATGCAGCCTTTTTCTCTCCTTGCTCATCCCCTCCCTGTCCCGCTCTACTCCTGAGATCCGCATCAGGCCAGGAATAAAGGATTCCTGGGCGGCCGCGGTTCCCTGGCCTCTCCGGGAGGGCGCGTTCGGCAGTACGCTGGCTGTTGATACCAATGAGAGCCCATTTAAGCGCACCTTGTTTCTCCTGGCACACCCGCTGGATACTGTTCTCCTGGACTTTTCTCTCCGCCGCCGCGGCTTGCTCTTCCGACCACTCCACATTGTCCCTGAGAAAATCAAACGGGCAGCTTAGGGGCCTCACGTCCTGGCTGCGGGCAGGGTGAGTCGCTGGCCTAGGAGTTTCTCTCCCCTTGGAGAGTGCCTCGGGTAGGGCAGCTTGACTCGTGGCCGGCGGTCAGGGGCTTTTCGGAGTGCTCCGAGGCGGCGGGACAGAGGGCCAGCGACAGGCCGGGCGAAGGGGCAGAGTGATTACCAGGCATTGTGGTGGAAGACGCGCGCGGGATCGCTCAGGAACCGCCTTCCGAACTGCTGCCTCTTATCGGCGAGGACTGCAGGTGCACCTTCAGGGTAGGAGCCGGCCATGACACCGGAGCCGGAAACACTTTACTTTCCGTAACGCGAGAACTTCCTGCGGGTCACGCCCTCTTTCAGAAGACGCGGAGTCTGGGCGGGAAAAAGGGTGGCGGGACCGGGCGGCCCTGGAGTCTGGTCCGGGTGGCGCTCGGGAGCTGTCGTTTGGGGCTGTCCCAGGGTTGGCGAAGGGCTCTCTAGGGAAGGGGACCAGGCAGGGGGAAATTCTCCCCGGAGGAGTCGTTTCTCATTGATGAGGTGCTGATGGACGTGCAGGTTAGGCAGAAAGTGGGAGACATTCCACTTGAGACCCAGTTCAATGCTGGGATCCTCTTAACAGGTTCCCCAGCTTCCCTCAAGTTGTAAAACAGGAAAAATCTTGAATCATTATAAGAGTTGAGGCTACCTAGTTCCACTGCGGAGCCGATGTCCAGAACTGAAGAAGGTAGCAAGCAGCGGGAAGAAACAGGGCAATTTCCAGCTTCTATATTCAGCTCTTCATAGTGTGGGTGTATATGTATACACAGTATGTATATATATTTTGGTTGGGGTAGGGGGAGATGGAGATATGAAATTAGAGAACACGAGGCTTAGCAACTCAAATGGAATATCCAAGGACAATTTTTTTTTAAATTATAACCATCTAACCTTTTTGAATCATGCATATGATATTTATTATAATTATCCTTATTAGCACAATTAAGATTGTAATACACACATACAAACAGTTTGTCATAGTAATACATTTCAGCCTTACATTTCTATTTCTAGATCTAATACAAATAGACTCTCAAAAGAATCTAGAAGAAAGTATGTTATAGACATAAGGTTATTTGAGAAGACTTCCAAGAGAAGCATAATGAATACCACTTGGAAAAGAAGGAAAGGGCAGAGACCAAACAAGGACCAGCCCAATACCTCTTGGACTTTATTTAATGTCATAATGTCAGAATAAAGGGAAAGATGAATTTTTTAAAAAAAGGAAAGGGTTAGTGCAGTGCTAGACATAGCACATGGGTAATTAGTACTTTTTTTTTTTTTTTTTTTTTTTGAGACGGAGTCTTGCTCTGTTTCCCAGGCTAGAGTGCAGTAGCCGGATCTCAGCTCGTTATAACCTCCATGTTCTGGGCTCAGGTGGTTCTCCTGCCTCAGCCTCCTGAGTAGCCGGGATTACAGGTGCGCGCTACCACACTCAGCTAATTTTTGTATTTTTAGTAGAGATGGGGTTTCACCATGTTGCCTGGGCTGGTCCCAAACTCCTGACCTCAAATGATCTGCCCGCCTCGGTCTCCCAAAGTGTTGGGATTACAGGCGTGAGCCACCGCGCCCAGCCAGTAATTGTTTATTCCATTGTAAATTCTTTCTGTAGGTAAAACTACGGGGAGCAATGAATGATTCTATACTTTTTCCTCCAAAGAAATGGGAACAAGCTCTAAGCCTCTCTAATCAGGAAGAAAAATACACAAGTTAATAAAAAAGATAGTAAAGAAGTTGTACTTCATTTGAAGACAATATGCTTTTGCTATTCTTGTGGTCTTCGGAAACATTTTGAACCCAAGCTCCATACCCAGAAACAAGTACAAGGAATTTTTATCTTTTCTCAAGGCCAGCTGTTTGCAGATATGGTGGTTGATTTACATTTATTTCTGGCATCTTGTTTTCTCATCTATGGGCTTTTATTCTCCCCTCACTAAAAGCTGTTAGTGTTCCCAATCAACAGTCCCACTGCATATTTTCTTGCAGACAGCTCATTGTCTTCACTCTAATTTACTATATTAGTTCCAGTGGAGACATTTTAAATGTCAAACAGCTTTGGCCTTTTTTCTGTGAAATGTGCTAAAGTATCCTAAACTTAACTTTATTTTTAATTTTTATTTATTTATTTATTTATTTATTTATTTTTGAGACGGAGTCTCACACTGTCTCCCAGGCTGGAGTGCAGTGGCGTGATCTCGGCTCACTGCAAGCTCCCTACTTCCCGGGTTCACGCCATTCTCCTGCCTCAGCCTTCCGAGTAGCTGGGACTACAGGCGCCCGCCACCATGCCCGGCTAATTTTTTGTATTTTTAGTAGAGACAGGGTTTCACCGTGTTAGCCAGGATGGTCTTGATCTCCTGACCTCATGATCCACCCACCTCGGCCTCCCAAAGTGCTGGGATTACAGGAGTGAGCCACCGCCCCCGGCCTAAACTTAATTTTATACAATTATATTTGATTGGCCTGTAAAACCTATTTTTTGAAGCACCTAAAATAATTTTTCATAAGTTTGACATGGCTGTGAGTTCTCTGGTGTCAGACTTTATACCGGGTTGTAGCTTCAGAAACGCCACGTTTCAGAGGAACTAAGGGTCCCTCTGGTGGTAAGTAAGGAGAACTCTTCTAGCTCAGTGGGTGGCATGGGTTTAACGCTTGTAAAGGTTAAAAACTCTCATTCTGGATTATTGCTTTAGGTTGTTAGCCAAGGACAAGGGTAGTTAATTTTTTTTTTTTTTTTTTTGAGACGAAGCTCTGTTGCCCAGGCTGGAGTGCAGTGGCATGATCTCGGTTCACTGCAAGCTCCACCTCCTGGGCTCAAGCCAGTCTCCTGCTTCAGCCTCCTGAGTAGCTGAGATTACAGGCCATCGCCACCACACCCAGCTAATTTTTGTATTTTAGTAGAGATGGGTTTCACAATGTTGGCCAGGCTGGTATTGAACTCCTGACCTCAAATGATCCGCCTGCCTCAGCCTCCCAAAGTGCTGGGATTACAGGAGTTAGCCACCGCGCCCGGCCTTTCTTCTCCTTTTTTTCTTTGAGATAGGGCATCACTCTGTCACGCAGGCTGGAGTACAGTGGCACGATCACAGCTCACTGCAACCTCTGCCTCCCAGGCTCAAGTGATTCTCCCACATCAGCCAACAGAGAAGCTGGGACTAGCGGTTTGTGCCACCATACCCCGATAATTTTTGCATTTTTTGTGGAGACAGTGTTTTGCCATGTTGCCCAGGCTGGCCTCAAACTCCTGAGGAGTTCTTGAGCAATCCGTCTGCCTCGGCCTCCCCAAGTGCTGGGATTACAGACATGAGCCACTGCACCTGGCCTGTGTTTTCTTATTGCAAAATAGATTTTTTATTATAGAACATTTAGAAGATATCGATAAAACAAAAGAAAATACTTCTTCCCACCATTAATTTGACTCATTAACGCTTTGGCTTATATCATCCCAGTTCTTTCTTTCTAATTTAGTTATATAAGTGACTTTACATTAAAATAGTTTCAGAACAAAATGCTTTGTGCTTTTTTTTTTTTTAAACAATTACATTCATCTGGCCGGGCGCAGTGGCTCACACCTGTAATCCCAGCACTTTGGGAGACCAAGGCGGGTGGATCACGAGGTCAGGAGTTCGAGACCAGCCAGACCAAGATGGTGAAACCCCCGTCTCTACTAAAAATACAAAAATTAGGCCGGGTGTGGTGGCTCACGCCTGTAATCCCAGCACTTTGGGATTAGCCGAGGTGGGCGGATCACGAGGTCAGGAGATCGAGACCATCCTGGCCAACATGGTGAAACCCCATCTCTACTAAAATACAAAAAATTAGCCAGGCGTGGTGGCACACGCCTGTAGTCCCAGCTACTTAGGTGGCTGAGGCAGGAGAATCACTTGAACCTGGGTGTTGGAGGTTGTAGTGAGCCGAGATTGTGTCACTGCACTTCAGCTTGGGCGACAGAGTGAGACTCCTTCTCACACACACAAAAAATAAATAATAAATAAATAAATAATAAATAAATAAAATTAGCCGGGCACGGTGGTGGGTGCCTGTAATCCCAGCTACTAGGGAGGCTGAGACAGGAGAATCGCTTGAACTCAGGAGGCGGAGGTTGCAGTGGGCTGAGATCGTGCCACTGCAGGCCAGCCTGGCGACAGAGCAAGACTCCGTCTCAAACAACAACAACAACAACAACAACAAGAAAACCCAATTACATTCATCCATTTTAAGTGTACAGTTCAATACATTTTCATAAAAATCTGTATTTGTGTAATCAGTGTCACAATCTAGTTTTAGAACAACGCCTTGAAGTTCTCCCATGCCACTTAGCAGTTGTAGTCTGCTTTTTAACTTAATAATAACTTGGGGACATTATTCTTTTGTTCGAAATATTCCTTTACAACATCACTTAATGTCCTTCTGGTATTGTTTCGTATAGCTATATCATGCTTTATTGGACATTTAGGTCACTTTAAGTTTCATACTATTAAAAATTTAACGGCTGGGTGCAGTGGCTCACACCTGTAATCCCAGCACTTTGGGAGGCCGAGGCAGGTGGATCACGATGTCAGGAGTTCAAGACCATCCTGGCCAGCATGATGAAACCCCGTCTCTACTAAAAATACAAAAATTAGCCAGGTATGGTGGTACGCACCTGTAGTCCCAGGTTCTCGGGAGGGTGAGGCAGAAGAATGGCTTGAACCCTAGAGGCGGAGGTTGCAGTGAGCCGAGATCACACCACTGCACTCCAGCCTGGGCAACAGAGTGAGACTCTGTCTCAAAAAAAAAAAAAAAAAAATTCAACATGGTGTACATCTTTGTAATGAAATAATTTTGTACATTCATGATTATTTCTTTATGATTAATTTCTAGGAGAGGAATTGCTGAGTCAATGGTTATAATTAGCTCCATCACTAAGCTCTGTGAGGTTAAGTCATTTTACTTGTTTGTTAACTGTTATATGTCCAGGTCCTAGAACTAGGTCTGGCAAACAGTATGCAACTCAGTAGATAATTGATGAATGAATGGATGGGTGAGTACCCTCTTGCTATACCATATTTCAGCACAGAGATGCCAATTTACACTGTCATCAACAGTGTGTGACAATTTAATAGAAAGAATGTATTGCTGTACATTTTAGATTTTCCAGGACAGGTCCTATTAAAAATATTCTGCCCTGTTATCTCACTGATGCAAGGAAATATTCCAGGAATTATAACATTTTGGCATCCAAATTATATCTCCTAGATTCCCTGTTATACCCACAGCCATATGAAAAGTCTCTTGTCAAGTCATAAATCTTGTTTTTAGCTAGAAAATATGGCTGCTTATCTATCTATAAGGTTAGTTCTTCTCTCCAACATTGTATCTTTATAAATAATAGCAGGTGTATTTAGACTCTTTTGACTATTCATGTTAACACTCACAAAATTACCTCAAGGCCATTTCAATAAACAGTTTTGGGGGCACTATCTTCATTGCTTTTTCCTGGCATTTTATAATTTTACAGCGGGGCGCAGTGACTCATGCCTGTTATCCCAGCACTTTGGGAGGCTGAGGTTGGCAGATCACCTGAGTTCAGGAGTTTGAGACTAGCCTGGGCAACATGGCGAAACCCCATCTCTACTAAAAATACAAAAATTAGCTGGATGTGGTGGCACGCACCTGTAATCCCAGCTACTTGGGAGGCTGAGGCAAGTGAAACGCTTGAGCCTGGGGAGGTGGAGGTTGCAGCGAGCTGAGATCACGTTGCTGCACTGCAGCCTGGGCAACAGAGTGAGACTCTGCCTCAATTTTTTTTTTTTTTTTTTTTTACATTATGAGGCATTGTCCCCATCAATATTGGACATATCTTTTCCTTTTTCTGGGTCAAAATTTTTCTAGAATAGTGATTTAAAAAGCATTTGTTCTATATGTTGAGTGTGATGGACTGGTTTGCACCCACACACCTGCAAACCAGCTTCTCGGACAACATTTACAAATAGCTGATCTCATCCCTTATATTTTTTTTCATCCCTTACATTTTTAGATCAGAATTGGCACAAGAAATAAAACATTTTGCCATCCTGACAGTAGATCAGAAGGTTAATATAGATTTAGTCTTGGTACATCCAGATTTCCTGAGTCCAAAAGTGGTCTGTCTCTCTGTGGGCAACCCTTGAGAACCACAGAAAAATACCCCAATGGGACTGGGCACAGTAGCTCATACTTGTAATAACAACACTTTGGGAGGCTGAGGTGGGAGGATCACTTCAGCCCAGGAGTTTGAGACCAGCCTGAGCAACATAGGGAGTCCGTGTCTCTACAAAAATAAAAAAAAATTAGCTGGGCATGGTGGTGTGCCCCTGTAGTTCCAGCTACGTGAGAGGCTGAGGTGGGAGGATTGCTTGAGCCCAGGAGGTTGAGGCTGCAGCTAGCCATGATTGTGTCACTGCATACCAGCCTGGGTGACAGAGTGAAACCCTGTCTCTAAACACACACACACACACACACACACACACACACACACACAAAACAAAACAAACCAAAACAAAAAACCCAGTAATGGATGATACACACTTAAACATGATTGAAAGGGCAAATTTTATGTAATGTGTATTTTACCATAATAAAAAATTATAATCCCCCAAACTTGTAATATAGTTATATATGTGCTTCTTTATCAAATGCATTAAAGAACAGCAACAATAAATACAATGGATGTGATCAGCTATTCATTTTGTTTGTTTTGTTTTGAGACAGAATCTTGCTCTGTCACCCAGGATGGAGTGCAGTGGCATAATCGCAGTTTATACTCACCATAAACTCACTGCAACCTCGACCTCCCAGGTTCAAGCAATTCTCCCGCTTCAGCCTCCAGAGTAGCTGGGATTATGGGCGTGTGCCACCACGCCCGACTAATTTTTGTATTTTTAGTAGAGACAGGGTTTCACCATGTTGACCAGGCTGGTCTTGAACTCCTGACCTCAGGTGATCTGCCCGCCTCAGCCTCCGAAAGTGCTGGGATTACAGGCATCAGCCATCGCACCTGGCTGTGTTCAGCTATTTGTAAGAGCACTCTAAGTGTGCAGGTGTGTAGCTAAGGAGCCTTGGGAATACCCAAATTTAATCAAGGTTCATTTAGGGCTTGCTGATCTTATTCCCTGAAACTGAAAGGTCATCCTCAGCTGCTGTCTCTAGTCTCTTTCACAAACAATTGAAAACCTAACCCAGTTTACACTCACCATAAACTCAGAGGTTTATTGCTTGGAGGGCCCTTAGCTCAGGCCAACTTTTCTCCTTCCTGATGAGGCTTAGGCAGTCTTAAGCCAGGTAGGGGCAGCAGAGTGCAGCTGGTTGCTAGGGAACTAACAGCCCAGCATCTATTTACTAGTAAAGATTTAGGAAAGGGGGCCGGGCGCGGTGGCTCACGCCTGTAATCCCAGCACTTTGGGAGGCCGAGGCGGGCGGATCACGAGGTCAGGAGATCGTAGACCATCCTTACCAACATGGTGATAACCCCATCTCTATTAAAAATACAAAAATTAGCTGGGTGTGGTGGTGGGTGCCTGTAATCCCAGCTACTCGGGAGGCTCAGCCAGGAAAATGGCTTGAACCCAGGAGGTGGAGGTTACAGTAAGCCAACATCATGCCACTGCACTCCAGCCTGGTGACAGAGGAAGACTCTGTCTCAAAAAAAAAAAAGATTTAGGAAAGGGAAACCATTTTATGACTTAAACTTTTTTACTGGTCAGAATCCAAAAGATGTCAAAATTTCCAGCTTCTAAGAATGTACTTAGACAAAAGCAAGAAACAATAATTTTGATAACTATGAAAAAGTAGTTTGTGATGAGCTGTTTAGAAAATGTAGAAATTTCATTGTTGAAATCCCTTTAAACCTTTCCGTTTTCTTTTTCTTCCTGAGTCTGTGTCACATTCACTGGTATCTGATGAGGAAGAGGATCTGCAGTTATGGGAGGAATTTCTATTCACATAGGCATCATATAACCTTAAGTCCTTAGGAGAAAGTAATTCTTGGCAAACATTCCAGGACCATGTATAAGTAGAAAAGGTGTCATAAAAGGACTCATTTCTAGAGTCTATCCCAATCAAATCCCCTCGGATCTTCTGCCAGAGGTTTAGCATTTCTTTTCGGTGTTCAAGGGCAATTCCTAAATTATAGGTATCAGTAGCTCTCTTCACCTGCAGTGAGAGACCAGAAGTTTATTGTAGTTACCTTAAAGTAGCTTTGATTTGTGGACCACAATGATAGATACCCCAAGAGTTATGTCCCTGGGCTACTCGAAAGTCACTGAATCTATACATTAGGTGGTGCCTCATGAGGACGTGTGAGCTAGGAGGTGATGGACAATCAAAATGTACTGCTTGGGAATAATGAGGTAATAAGAAATTTTATAAGGATATGAAAAATACAGTGGACTAAAATAGGCTGAAGTATGGTATGGAGATAGGCTAGGGATATAACAGGAGGGCCAATTCAGCCACTCAGTTCAGCCTAGGATAGGGAGAACTGACTGGGAGAAGATGCTGAGCTGAGTAGGTCCTCAAGGATGTGATCAAATTGAGGGAGTAAGTGGTGAGGGGAGTAAGTGGTAAGTGGAGAGGGGACAGCATAAACAGCATAAACAGAGACCCCAAGGCAGTAAATATCCTGGAGGTGTGGTAGGAGAGTTCAGGCACTTGGTATTGCTGGAGTGTCAAGTTTAAAGTGGGAGGAATAAATAATGACAAAGGACAGGCAGGCCCTTACACTTAATCTTATAAGTCAGTAATCTCTGTGAGGCTAGCAAAAGCCTGTTCCTCAGTGAAAATCATGCTGTAGTGACCCACTGTTTCTAATGAAAGTGAAATAAATCCCTTAAGCAGAAAACAGAGTTGAAATTGCCATCATTGAGAGGGACGTGTTCACTTTTAAGCAGGACAGTGCCATGGTTGGCTCTTCATGTTGGATCATTAGCAGCTGTGTGGAGAATGGTTCGAGGATACCAGGTTGGAGACTGCCTCATCTAAGGCAGTGGTAATGGGGATGGAGTGAAGGGGACAGATTTGAAAAATGTGGTTTCTTTTGTTTTTTTGTTTTTTTGTTTTTTGAGACGAAGTCTTGCCCTGTTGCCTAACCTGGAGTGCAGTAGTACGATCTTGGCTCATCACAACCTCTGCCTCCTGGGTTCAAGGGATTCTCCTGCCTCAGCCTCCCGAGTAGCTGGGATTACAGGCGCCCACCACCATGCCCAGCTAATTTTTGTATTTTTAGTAGAGACGGGGTTTCACCATGTTGGCCAGGCTGGTCTCAAACTCCTGACCTCAGGTGATTCACCTGCCTTAGCTTCCCAAAGTGCTAGGATTACAGGTGTGAGCCACCATGCCCAGCCCTGAGAAATCTTTTAGAGAATGCAATCAGCCAGACTTGGGGATTAGCAGATGTGAGGAATGAGGAAAAAACCCGAGTTAAGGATAGCTCCTGGCCTTCTAGCTTCAGTGACTGAGTAGATGCTATCAACTGAGACGCATGCAATATACTCTCATAACAAACCTGCACATGTACCCCGTGGATCTAAAATAAAAGTTGACCTTATTTAAACACACACACACACACACACAAAACAAACAAACAAGCACCTGAGATACAGAATTCCCAGGGGAGAAGCAGTTGGCTGCAGAAGATGATGAGTTTTGTTTTGGACATGTTGAGTTTGTTATGTTATGAGACCCAGCGTAGAGGTAGAAATAGTCATCAGGTGGTCAGTGAGATAGGACAGACATAGAGGAAAGAAGTTAGGTTAGTGACAACTTTAACAGTAATCAGTACATAGGTGGCAGCTGAACCAAGGAGGATAAATTGAGATAGCCCAAAGAATACTTGCCCCAGCTGTTCTTTACCTAATGCCAAGATTTCCAATGCATTAATATCAAACTATTGATCTTCTCAAGCTTCTTAGCCCTGGTGCAGCTGGTGCCCCAGGGCTAGAGGCCTCAGGATGTAAGATTCTTTCACCATGAATCTCTGAGTACACTACTCACTGTGACTGTTGGTTAACTACCTTAATTAGTTTGATATTTCTGGAATAACACAAATGAATGTCCCAGAAATAACAGTGAGTATAGCTGCATAGGTGAATAGCAGGATGAATCATAACACTTAACATTTGAATCCATTTGATTATAGAGAAAGAAATGGTGTTATTACAATGGGTAAACATGAGAAACAACCTTGTCTCATTTTAAAGACATAGAGCAGATAAAAATTCTCTTGGTTTTACGGTGTAGTATTGAAGTGGACAATATTTTTGTCAGTGATTTCTGGGAAGGAACTCAACAAGGAATACTCACATGTTGTTTAATAGCAGTTGCATCGGCCACTGTACAAGTCTGCTTTTTCTTGAGCATTTGATCAATGGTGAGGATGTTATTTGAATAACCTGAGGCAGGGTCCATAGACTTTATATTTGCTGCCTTTATGCATATTTAAAAAAGAAGGTTAGTAATACATTTTAATTTGAATTATACAACAAAAAGACATAATAAATAAGTATATTTTATTATAGAAGGATTTGTATATAATTTATAAGGTTATTGCCAAACCATTTGTTTGTTTGTTTAGACTTTTTTCTGGGTCCCTCAGGAGTGGCATTTGGCATATGTGCAAAAATATCTGTATATCCTAGATGGTGCCCTAGGACTGGAATTGCTAGGTCAAAAGGTGTGAGGTCTGTCCTTTTGGTAATTATTGCCAAATTTCCTCTGTAGAGGGTGAACCAATTTACAAACCTATCTGTAACTTATGAGTATACCCATGTTTTTTCATCTTGGTCAATATAATATGAAAAGATAAATATCTGAGGAGAGTTTTAACTTGGATCTTTTATGAGGAATGAGGTTGAATATTATTTCATGTTTCTGAGAACTGTCTGTTCATACCCTTTGCCCATTTTTATATAGGTTATTTTTTTCTTATGAATTTGAAGTTCTTTGAAGTTAGCCTTTTGTGTTATGAGTGGCAACTGTGATTTTTTTTGGCCATATGGAGATTTTTGATCTTGAAGCAGTGGAATTAATATCTTTTTATTTAAAAATGCATTTGACTTTTGTATCACAGTTAGGGAGGCTTTCCCAGAGTTTATTTCAGTATGTTTAAGGTTTCTTTTCTTTTTCTTTCTCTCTGACCCTCCATTTATTCCTTTTACATTTCATCCATTTGCAATTTGTATATGAAGTGTGAATCTCATTTTTTTCCTCAGATGCCTACTCAGTGCACTATTTGTTGAATAATCTATCATTTTCCTGTTGTGTTGAAATGTCACGTTTTCCTTAAGTTAAAATTCTCCACATAGCTCTATTTATTTTGGGACTTTCTATTTTCTTCCTTGGGTCTGTCTGTTAATATCATACTGTTTTAATGATTGAGACTTTTTTTTTTTTTTTTGAGACAGAGTCATGAAAGTGGCTCATGCCTGTGATTCCAGCACTTTGGGAGGCTGAGGAGGGTGGATTGCTTGAGCCCAGGAGTTCAAGACCAGCCAACATGGTGAAACCCCATCTCTACTAAAAATACAAAAACTAGCTGGGCATGGTGGCACGTGTCTGTAGTCCCAGCTACTAGAGAGGCTGAAGTGGGAGGATTGCTTGAGCCTGGGAGGCAGAGGTTGCAGTGAGCTGATATCACATCACTGCACTCCAGCCTGGGTGACAAAGTTGAGACCCTGTCTCAACAACAACAACAAAAACCCTTGGGGAAAATTTGAAAAATCACATTAAAGTTATAGACAAGTAAGAAAGAACAACGCCCTTATAATGTCAAACATTCTTTTTTTTTTTTTTTTTTTTTTGAGACAGAGTCTCGCTGGAGTGCAGTGGTGGGATCTTGGCTCACTGCAACCTTCGCCTCCCGGGTTCAAGTGATTCTCCTAGTAGCTGGGATTACAGACACGCACCACCACGCCTGAGTACATTTTGTATTTTTAGTAGAGACGGGGTTTCACCATGTTGGCCAGGCTGGTCTCGAACTCCTGACCTCAGGTGATCCGCCTGCCTTGGCCTCCCAAAGTGCTGAGATTACAGGTGTGAGCCACCATGCCCGGCCTTGAAAGTGTTTTTATTTACTCTCCCTCTTGAATGATAGCTTAGCTGGAAATACTTTTCTCTCCTCAATCTATAGATATTATTTGATTGTCTTCTGGCCTTTATTTTTGCATGCATGAAGTCTCCTGTTAGTCTACTTTTTGTTCCTTTGTAAGTTATTTATTTTTTCTGTCTGTTTTCCTCCCTCCCTTCCTTCCTTCCTTCCTTCCTTCCTTCCTTCCTTCCTTCCTCCCTCCCTCCCTCCCTCCCTCCCTTTCTCTCTTTCTTTCTTTCTTTAGAGACAGAATGTTGCTTGGTGGCCCAGCCTGGAGTGCAGTGGTGCAAATCTCGGCTCACTGCAACCTCTGCCTTCTGGGTTCAAGAGATTCTCTTGCCTCAGCCTCCCAAGTAGCTGGGATTACAGGCATGTGCCAGCATGCCCGACTAATTTTTGTATTTAGTACAGATGGGGTTTCATCATGTTGGCCAGGCTGGTCTTGAACTCCTGACCTCAGGCGATCCACCTGCCTTGGCCTCCCAAAGTGCTGGGATTACAGATGTGAGCCACTGTGCTTGGCCTCTGGTTGCTTTTGAAGTGTTTTCTTTGTCTTCATTTTCAACTGCAATGTTTGAAGTTGTATTTTCTTTTATATATGCTGCTCCAGGGTGTTTTCTTCAATTTAAGAATTCATATCTTTTATCAATTTTAAAAAATTCTCAGTCATTCCTAAAAATACTCAGTCATTACTAAACACCTCTCTTTAATAATTTAAAACATGTTTTACAGTCTTTTAAAGATCTGCTATATCAAATTATGATACTCCTCTTGTTTACCTACTGACTTCTTTTGAGAGTAGATTATTTCCTTGTATGGCTTGTAATTTTTGTGAACCTATCTTTAAAAGAGATTTTAAAAGATTTTTGATATAAGCTGTGCAAACCTAGGATATGGATGTGTTTATGTTTGTGTCTGGCAGACCTCCCAAGGTAATACCAATCTAAAACCGGTTTTTAAGGTAATTTTACTGCTTGGAGATTTCATCCAATGTGGAAACTATAAATTCAGATTCTGAATCCATGCATCCTACAATCCTGAGTTTCAATTTCTTCACAGAATACTTTCTTCTCTATTCAGAGCTTTGAGCAGACCAAGCTTGGCTATGGACTCAGTTTCCTACCCCTCCTTTTACTGAGAGGGCAACCCTTACAGATACTGGTTTCAATTCCAGTTGCTTACTTCCGGGGATCCACATCTCCTGACCCTGAATGGGCATCTAAACCCCAATCCCAACTCATCAGGGCCGAGATCTATTACCACTTGTTAACTTGTGAACTTGTTATTCTGGCTTTAGGCGCTCTCTCTCTCTCTCTCTTGCTTTCTGAAACATGGGGTTTTCCTTTCTTTTGAATACATTTTTGAATGTTTGTCATTTTATTTCGTCCAGTATTCATATATATATTTATATATATATTTTGTAGAGACAGAATTTTACCATGCTGCCTAGGCTGGTCTCGAACTCCTCGGCTCAAGCAATCCACCTTCCTTGGCCTCCTAAAGTGTTGGGGTTACAGGCACGAGCTACCATACCCAGCCCTATCCAATATTTTAACGTGGTCATAGGGAGTCTATGTGTGGGGTCAAGTAGTGTTCATGTAACTCAGTTACTTTCTGAAACTTGAAAGTACCATTTCTTTCTTTTCTTTTTTGTAGAGACGGGGTTTCACCATGTTGCTCAGGTTGGTCTGAAACTCCTGAGCTCAAGTGATCCAGCCACCTCAGCCTCCCAAAGTGCTGGGATTATAGGCATGAGGCACTGTGCCCAGCCTATTTCTTGGTTCTAATGAACATTTATTTTATTTTATTTTGAGATGGAGTTTTGCTCTTATTGCCCAGGCTGGAGTGCAATGGTGCGATCTTGGCTCACCACAACCTCTGCCTCCCGGGTTCAAGTGATTCTCCTGCCTCAGCCTCCTGAGTAGCTGGGATTACAGGCATGTGCCACCACGCCCAGCTAATTTTGTATTTTTAGTAGAGATGGAGTTTCTCCATGTTGGTCAGGCTGGTCTTGAACTCTCGACCTCAGGTGATCCACCCGCTTTGGCCTCCCAAAGTGCTGGGATTACAGGCGTGAGCCACTGCGCCCAGCCTCTAATGAACATTTATAAATATACAATTATATTAGATTAGATGTAATATACTACATAGTATATTAGATATACTATATATGTATATAACTATAAACATATAGTTTAATAGAAATAGCATTAAATGTAGTATATTATAATATTTGTAAATATAGTACATATACAGTAGGTATAGATGTAAATATACATGTGTATGCATGTAGTATAATAAATATAAATATGTAGTGTATTAGAGGTAATATACTAGTAAATATGTAATAGACGGTAACGTGTTATGAAAAAAATCAGGAAAGGGGGTAAGGTATTGGGGGTTGTGATTTTATTTGAATACATATATATATATTTATTTGTTCAAAAATTTTTATTTTAAATTTATTTTTAATTAAAACATTTATTTTTAGAGATGGAGCCTCACTATATTGCCCGGGCTAGAGTGCAGTGCATTCACAGGCATGATCATAGCATATTATAGCCTTGAACTCCTGGGCTCAAGTGATCCTCTTCCCTCAGCCTCCTAATCAGCTGGGATTAGGGGTATGTACCATTGCACCCAGCTATTTAAATACTTATTTAAAAAATAATTTATTGGCCAAACGTGGTGGCTCATGCCTGTAATCCCAGCACTTTGGGAGGCTGAGGCAGGTGGATCACCTGAGGTCAGAAGTTTGAGACCAGCCTGACCAACATGGTAAAACCCCATCTCTACTAAGAATACAAAAATTAGCCAGGTGTGGTGGCGCATGCCTGTGGTCCAGCTATTTGGGAGGCTGAGGCAGGAGAATTGCTTGAACCTGGGAGGTGGAGGTTGTAGTGAGCCAAGATCATGCCACTGTATTCCAGCCTGGGCAACACAGCAAGACTCTGACTCAAAAAAAAATTATTAAAGTGAAAATTCATGTAACATAAAATGAACCATGTGAAGTGAACAATTCAGTGGCATTTAGTACAATGACAATGTGGGGATTGTTATTTTAATGGGGTTGTTAGAGAGGCCTCCTAAAGTGACATTTGAGACAAGACCTGAAAGAGGTGAGGGGAGAGCTATGATGCAGCTCTCTGAGGAACAACATTAGAGCAGAAGAAATAGCAAAGCCATAGACCATGAGGTGAGAGCACGTCTAGTCTGTAAGAGGAAGAGTAAAGAGGTCTTGAGGATGGAGTGGAATGCACTGGATGGTGAGCAGTGGACGATGAGATTGTTGGATAGGCAATGAGAGCCTAGATCAGTGATGGCCTATAACATTTTCCTCAATAATGGAAATTTTCTATATTTCTGTGTCATCCAGTATAGTAGCCATTAGCCACATATGGCTGTTGAGCATTTGCAATGTGACTGGTGTGACTGAGGAACTGAATTTGTAATTTTGTTTAATTTTAATTAATTGAAACTTAAACAGCTACTAGCGGCTACAATTATTGGAAGGCTCAGGTTTTGATTGTGTGGGACATTGTAACAAGTTATAAAAATTTTGGTTTTCATTCTGCGTGATATGAAAAGCCATTGGAGGGTTTCAATCTGATTTTAACAGAACCACTTTGGCTGCTGGGTTGAGAATCGATTGAAGGGGACAATAGTAGAAGCAAGGGGACCATTTAGGAAGCTATTGACATTATTTCTGCTGAGATTATTAGAGACAATCTAGCATATAGTATGCTCTCAGGAAATAAAGTATTTGTATTACAGTATTCTTTCTTCCAAAAAATACTGAGTTACCTGTGGGCCAAATTCTATTTTAGATGATAGGGATACCTTAGTGAAAGAAATACAACCCTTGTGTACGTGAATGTTATATTCTAGTTGGAGAGATTGACAATAAACAGATAAGCATCTGGGGTGGAGGAGTAGTTGAATGTTGGGACATAAGTTTAAAAGAGGATAAATGTCCTCTTATTTCCATCTTCTCAGTGATATTTGCCTGTGGGTGTTACTTCATTTGGTGAAAGATAAAGTCTGAACTTGAGGTCATTTGTGACAGTGATACCCCTCTGGGCCTCTTAAACTCTATGTGGGGAGGCGCCTTCTAGGAATTGTATAGTGATGTGAACAACACATGGACCTCTGGAACCCAGAGCTCCACAGGGTGGGCTGGCCTCCAGTTAAGTTTCCATTCTGTTTCTTAGGCCTAGAGGCCTTACCTGGGGTGAGGCCAGAGCCTCTTGAGAGTTTATCTAGAAACTTGGGCATAGTTGCTGGAGACCTTAAAACTTATGATGACAAAAGTATATCCTGGGAGGGGGGGGCAAAAAGACTAGAGTCAACAGAACTTGAAGCAAGGCCAGAAGGTGCAGCTGGGACCATAAATGGGGATCTAGTCGAGGGCAGGATGGCCCCTCCATCACAGCACTGCCCCTTTGGGTTGCAGGCCTGGTCTTCTCATCTCATGGTGTTTGCCCAACCACAATCTAGAGTGGATGGAGCGTGTCCAGAGTGCAGCTTCTGGTCCCTGAGTGGTTGGGGGAGCAGTCAGAGATAGGATTGGAGAAACTTTTATTGTTATTATTCCTATATTCCCCATCCCCAACCCCAAAGCTGTATTTTTTAGCAAGTTTACCTATTTGTTGAAATTAAATGAAATGTTAATACCTGGACTTAAATTTAGGAACATGGTTATGGCATCTGGTTTGAAAATAATGACTAAAACTATTTGTTGTAAAAAGCATGTCATTAGTTCTGTTAAGTTAGTGCTTAAAAATCCAAGTATTTAACTAATGTGACATAATCTAAATCTCACCTGTGTTTTCCAGTCTCTTTTATGGAAAAAATAATCCTCAAAGAAATGCAAAGGCTCCTTTATTCTTAGCATCTCTAATTTCTGCATGTCTTTGAATGGCTTTCCCATCACCACCCCATCCACATTAGGGAACAATGGAAAGATGGGTATTTTTGAATATGGGCTATCTGAACCGGAATTGCATCCTAAAAAGATAAAAACAAAAATGGTATCACAAACAATGTAAGAAGAAGTTCACATAAAAGACCAGCATGTGGTGCCTGTTTTGCTTTGTCTATTCTTCTCAGTGGCCATGGCCCTCATTCTTCACTCTCCTGCTCCCACCCCCCACCCATCCACAGACTCTAGGCTTCATCAGGTGTCTGAGGATTCAGTTACATCTACATTTGCTTTCAAATGACATCTATGTGACAGAGAGTGGTCACTCAGAATAGGCTGCGGTCCTGTTCTTATGGCATTTGGGCTCTAGTACTTCTTTCTGACCAGTCATACACAAATAAATCCTTTACAACAGTAGAGAGAGAACAAATGGCTCTTACTCTTGAGCTCTTCAAGAAATTTAAATAAATCCTTTTCTTTCGTTATTGCAATCCGGGCAGCATTAGCAAAGGCAGCCATGCTTGAGCTTGGAGGTGTGCATATGTCTGGCTTAAGTGTCCTTTTTCCATAGCCCATAGTGTAGGGACTCCACAACATTCCTGGGCCAGTATGCTGGAATTTTCTTTGGAAATAGCTTTAAAAAAAAGGTAATTCAGAAATGGATACAAAGAGACATAGGACAAAAATTTTAAAAAGTCAAGTTGCTAGTTACATATGCTGAAGAAACTTATTTTAAATCTAATTTGCATATTCATTCAATAATATTTGAGTGCCTATTTCTGTGATATTTATAGAATATTTACTGATACCTTCCACAGGCCATTTGACTATTTATATCTGTATTCCTTGGCTTTTGGTCTCCTTTTTTTCCCCAAGGCTTCCCAGAGTTTTTGTTTTTGTTTTTTTAGAGAGAGATGAGGTCTTGTTATGTTGCCAGGCTGGACTGGAACTCCTGGGCTCAAATTCTCCTCCCTCCTCAGCCTCCTGAGTAGCTGGGACTATAGGTACCTGCTATCATGTCCAGCTCTGACCTCCCTGTTTTGTTTAGAAAAATACTTATGAATTATGATCCTTGACAAACACTTAAGTGGTACCAGCTTGAATGCAAACATTGATTATTATTACTTTGTGTTAGGTTTAAAAATGCAACTTTTGTTTTAAATTAAAAGAAATTCTCATTGCAGAGAATTTGGAAAACATAGAAAAGTATAAAAAAGAAACGAAAATACTACCAGTAAGCTTATGATCTGGAGTAAATCACTATTGATTGCATTTCTTTCCTATCATTTTTTTTGGAGCGTATGTGTATGAACAGACTTAGAAGATGTGTTACTGGGTGTTTTAGGTTATACATTCTTTAAGAATAAGTACAGCTGGCAGGCTGTATGTGATAAAGGACTCTGATCCATAGTATAAACATCTGACTTACAAACATGCATGCCTCGAATATCAGTGACTGTGGTGATCAGCTTCCTCCTTGCTGCCAGAACAGTGGACTTCTCTCTGCAGCTATGGTAGGGATCTGCTTACTGCTGCTGAGGTGGAAGGACTTGCTTCTCACTGCTTTGGCAGTGGAACCTCTCACATCTCAGTGTTCTGGGCAGAAGAGCATCACTTCATGCTGTCTCAGAGGACAAAGTGTAGGACCTTGCTTCTCATTAATACATAGGCTGATTTCTTCCTGTTACAGCAATGGGAGGCTTCACTACTCTCTGGGATGGTGACAGACGACCTTTCCTTTCCTCTCAGGAAGATGGAAAGGACTCATTCTAAATGTTGGGGCTGAAGCAGTGCTTGGTAGGAAATGTGCCTATGGTGCTCTGATTAGAGTCTGACTTATGATCAGATACTTTCTTCCCTAGCCTTGAACTCAACCATCCACAATGTCATCACTTGCCTGTGAAAATGGCATAATGTAATTTAATTCCCACCAGGTCCTTCAAGCCTCAGTTTTTCTTTCCCTCAGAGTATTCTCTATATACTCTATGGCTCTGAATGTGGTCTTCAGCACCACTGGGAAAATACAAATTGTGGGAAATACAAATTCTTGGCCCTGACTACACACCTACTAACTTAGAAATCCTGTAGCCTAGCAATGTGTTTTAACAATCACTCCAGCTGATTCTGACATAGTGCAAGTTTGAGAACTTTTGCTCTAGTCTATAGTTTCCTTTCTTCCTTGAAATTCTAATCTTTGCTTAACAATTTATGTCACATTATATTTTATAACTAATTGTTTCATGTATATTACATACCAAAACTAGTGGCTTGTGTTTGTATTTGCTGTCTTTATTATTATTATTATTATTTTTTTTGAGATGGAATTTTGTTCTTGTTGCCCAGGCTGGAGTGCAATGGCACAATCTTGGCTCACTGCAACCTCCACCTCCTGGGTTCAAACGATTCTCCTGCCTCAGCTTCCCGAATAGCTGGGATTAAAGGCATGCGCCACCACGCCTGGCTAATTTTGTACTTTTAGTAGAGACGGGGTTTCTCCATGTCGGTCAGGCTGGTCTTGAACTCCCAACCTCAAGTGATCCATCCGCCTCGGCCTCCCAAAGTGCTGGGATTACAGGCGTGAGCCACCGCACCCAGCCTGCTATTTATGATTATTATTTTAGAGACAGAGTCTCACGGTCTCCCAGGCTGGAGTACAGGGGTGCAAGGCTCACTACAGCCTTGAACTCCTGGACTCAAGCAGTCCTTCTGCCTCTGCCTCCTGAGTAGCTGGGACCACAGGTGCAAGCCACCCTGCCTGGCTAATTTTTAAGGTTTTTTGTAGAGAGTTTCCCTACATTGCCCAGGCAGGTCTTGAACTTCTGGGCTCAAATGATCCTCCTGCTTTGGGCTCCCAAAGCCTTGGGATTGCAAGTATTTAACTAATGTGACATAATCTAAATCTCACCTGATTAGCATAGTGCACTATAGCCCAGAGCCCTTGGGGCTGAAGGGATCCTCCTGCCTCAGCCTCCCAAGTAGCTGTAACTACAGGCCTGCACCACCATTCTTGGCTGTGGTAATTTTTTATGACAGCCCTAGGAAACTGACTCACAAAGGGGGAAACTGTTTTAGGCAAATACCAGGAGGTGAGAGAGCATGGAGTATTTGAGGACCCGAGTTAAATGTAATCTAGGGTGTGAGAGGGGAAGTTACAAGAGATGAGGGCTGGGCACAGCTGCTCTCGCCTATAATCCCAGCACTTTGGGAGGCTGATGGGGGTGGATCACTTGAGGTCAGGAGTTCAAGACCAGCTTGAGCAACGTGGTGAAACCCTGTCTTTACAAAAAAATACAAAGATTAGCCAGGCATGGTAGTGCACGCTTGTAGTCCCAGCTACTCCAGGAAGCTGAAATGAGAGGATTGCTTGAGTTTGGGAGGTAGAGGCTGCAATGAGCCTTGATCGCACCACTGCACTCCAGCACTCTAGCCTGGGAGATAAGAGAGCAAGACTCTGTGGAGAGACAGAGAGAGATATATGAGACTGGAGGTTAAGCAAAGGATATATTATGAAGGACCTTTAAAATGTCACGTTAAGTTAGAACTTTTTCATAGGAAACATGAGAGGTCACTGTAGGCTTTTTAGAAGGTAAGTGATGTGATGATATGATTAGATTTGTGCTTGGCATTGTAGGCCACTTAAATATTTTCTAATATATTCAGTTATGATCTGGCTGCAGTGTGGAAAGTGGATGGAGATGGCAAAAATGGAAACAGAGTGACAAGGCAGGATACTACAGTTAAGTCCAAGGAGATAGTACTTACTTACACTAGGGTGTTTCTGTGGGGATAAAGAGAAATGCATTGCTTTCATGTTGAGGAGGTAAGATAGACAGGGCTTAGTGATTGGTTGGATGTAGGGAATGAGAGAGCAGTGACAACTGGGGATTATGCTGCGCCTTTGGCTCAGACAGTTGGGTAAATACACTGAGATGGCAAAACCATGCACTGAGATCTGAAACTCAAGTGGAAGAACTATAGAAGTATGTGTGGACACAGATATACAAACTACCATCAGAGAATACTATAAACACCTCTATGCAAATAAACTAGAAAATCTAGAAGAAATGGATAAATTCCTGGACACATACACCCTCCCAAGACTAAACTAGGAAGAAGTTGAATCCCTGACTAGACCAATAACAGGCTCTGAAATTGAGGCAATAATTAATAGCCTACCAACCAAAAAAAGTCCAGGACCAGATGGATTCACAGCCGAATTCTACCAGAGGTACAAAGAGGAGCTGGTACCATTCTTCTGAAACTATTCCAATCAACAGAAAAAGAGGGAATCCTCCCTAACTCATTTTATGAGGCCAGCATCATCCTGATACCAAAGCCTGGCAGAGACACAACAAAAATAGAGAATTTTAGACCAATATCCCTGATGAACATCGATGCGAAAATCCTCAATAAAATACTGGCAAACCGAATCCAGCAGCACATCAAAAAGCTTATGCACCATGATCAAGTGGGCTTCATCCCTGGGATGCAAGGCTGGTTCAACATATGCAAATCAATAAACGTAACCCATCACATAAACAGAACCAAAGACAAAAACCACATGATGATCTCAATAGATGCAGAAAAGGCCTTCGACAAAATTCAACAGCCCTTCATGCTAAAAACTCTCAATAAATTAGGTATTGATGGGACGTATTTCAAAATAATAAGAGCTATTTATGACAAACCCACAGCCAATATCATACTGAATGGGCAAAAACTGGAAGCATTCCCTTTGAAAACTGGCACAAGAAGGGATGCCCTCTCTCACCAATCCTATTCAACATAGTGTTGGAAGTTCTGGCCAGGGCAATCAGGCAGGAGAAGGAAATAAAGGGTATTCAATTAGGAAAAGAGGCAGTCAAATTGTCCCTGTTTGCAGATGATATGATTGCATATTTAGAAAACCCCATCGTCTCAGCCCAAAATCTCCTTAAGCTGATAAGCAACTTCAGCAAAGTCTCAGGATACAAAATCGATATGCAAAAATCACAAGCATTCCTATACACCAATAACAGACAAACAGAGAGCCAAATCATGAGTGTACTCCCATTCACAATTGTTTCAAAGAGAATAAAATACCTGGGAATCCAACTTACAAGGGATGTGAAGGACCTCTTCAAGGATAATTACAAACCACTGCTCAACGAAATAAAAGAAGACACAAATAAATGGAAGAACATTCCATACTCATGGATAGGAAGAATCAATATCGTGAAAATGGCCATATTGCCCAAAGTAATTTATAGATTCAATGCCATCCCCATCAAGCTACCAATGACTTTCTTTACAGAATTGGAAAAAACTACTTTAAAGTTCATGTGGGACCAAAAAAGAGCCCACATTGCCATGACAATCCTAAGCAAAAAGAACAAAGCTACCTGACTTCAAACTATATTACAAGGCTACAGTAACCAAAACAGCATGATACTGGTACCAAAACAGAGATATAGACAAATGGAACAGAACAGAGTCCTCAGAAATAATACCACACATCTACAACTGTCTGATCTTTGACAAAACTGACAAAAACAAGCAATGGGGAAAGGATTCCCTATTTAATAAATGGTGCTGGGAAAACTGGCTAGCCATATGTAGAAAGCTGAAACTGGATCCCTTCCTTACACCTTATACAAAAATTAATTCAAGATGGATGAAAGACTTAAATGTCAGACCTAACACCATAAAAACCCTAGAAGAAAACCTAGGCAATACCATTCAGGACACAGGCATGGGCAAGGACTTCATGTCTAAAACACCAAAAGCAATGGCAACAAAAGCCAAAATTAAGAAATGGGATCTAATTAAACTAAAGAGCTTCTGCACAGCAAAAGAAACTACCACCAGAGTGAACAGGCAACCTACAGTATGGGAGAAAATTTTTGCAATCTACCCATCTGACAAAGGGCTAATATTCAGAATCTACAAAGAACTTAAACAAATTTACAAGAAAAAAATCAAACAACCTAATCAAAAAGTGGGTGAAGGATATGAATAGATACTTCTCAAAAGAAGACATTTATGCAGCCAACAGACACATGAAAAAATGCTCATCATCACTGGTCATCAGAGAAATGCAAATCAAAACCACAATGAGATACCATCTCACACCAGTTAGAATGGCAATCATTAAAAAGTCATTAAAATCATTAAAGTCATTAAAAATCATTAAAAACAACAGGTGCTGGAGAGGATGTGGAGAAATAGGAACACTTTTACACTGTGTAAAACTGTAGTTTTATACTTTTACACTGTGTAGGACTGTAAACTGGTTCAACCATTGTGGAAGACAGTGTGGCGATTCCTCAAGGATCTAGAAATAGAAATACCATTTGACCCAGCAATCCCATTACTGGGTATATACCCAAATGATTATAAATCACGCTGCTATAGAGACACATGCACATGTATGTTTATTGTGGCACTATTCACAATAGCAAAGACTTGGAACCAACGCAAATGTCCATCAATGATAGACTGGATTAAGAAAATGTGGCACATATACACCATGGGATATTATGCAGCCACGAAAAAGGATGAGTTCATGTCCTTTGTAGGGACATGGATAAAGCTGGAAACCATCATTCTGAGCAAACTGTCGCAAGGACAGAAAACCAAACACCGCATGTTCTCACTCATAGGTGGGAATTGAACAATGAAAACACTTGGACACAGGGTGGGGAACATCACACACTGGGGCCTGTCGTAGGGTCAGTGGAGGAGGGAGGGATAGCATTAGGAGATATACCTAATGTAAATGACGAGTTAATGGGTGCAGCACACCAACATGGCACATATATACATATGTAACAAACCTGCACGTTGTGCACATGTACCCTAGAACTTAAAGTATAATAAAAAAATAAGAAAAAAAAAGAAGTATGTGTGGACAAAGAGATAAATTAAGTTTTTACCTTTGGTTTGAGGTGGCTCTGGGGCTTACACATGGAGATGCCCAGTAGGCAGATGGAAACCCTAGAGGGAAGATCTGGGCTGGAGATCCCAGTGTGATCTTCTCTGTGCCTCATTCTCCTTGCCTGTATACAAATGGAGGTAATAGGACCTACCTCACAGGTTTGATTTGGGGATTAAATGGAGGTCATTCAGCAAATAATTACTGAGCTCCTGGTGTATATCAAGCATTTTCCTATAATAGATACTGGGAAGATAGCAGTAATAAAACACACAAAAAATAATTCCTGTTCTCATGGAACTTACATTCTAGCATGAGAATACAGATAATAAAATAAATAAGTAAATTTTATTGCATATTAAAAGGTGATGAATAGTATGAAGAAAAATAAAGCAGAGAAGTGGGGACAGGGAGTGGTAGGAGGGTTGCAGTTTTAAACAGGGTGGTTAGAGAAGGCTTTGCTGAGATGACATCTGAACAAAGACCCAAAGGTAGTGAGAGTGAGTTGAGTGAGTCATGGTCTATCCAGGGGAAAAGTATCCAGATAGAGGGAAAAGCAAGTGCAAAGGCCTTAAGGTGGGAGCGTGTTTGATGTATATGAGGAAGAGTAAGGAGGCCAGCATGGCTACAGCACAGTAACAGAGACAAAGTCAAAGAGGTCAAAAGGGAATGCAGCGCACATAGAGGGCCAATATGTCGTTGTAAAGGCTTTGGCTTGGGGCCAGGCGGTGGCTCACGCCTGTAATCCTAGCACTTTGGGAGGCTGAGGTGAGCAGATCTCTTGAGCCCAGGAGTTTGAGACCAGCCTGGGCATCATAGTGAATACCTATCTCCACAAAAAATAGAAAAATTAGCCAGGTGTGATGGTGCACACCTGTAATCTCAGCTATTTGGGAGGCTGAGATGGGAGGATCACTTAAGCCTGGGAGGTTGAGGCTTCAGTGAACCATCATGGTGCCACTGCAAGACCCTGTCTCAAAAAAGAACAACAACAAAAAAAGACTTTGGCTTTAACTCTGAGGGAAATGGGAGGGTTTTGAAGGTTTTGAGCAGAGGAGTGATATGATCTGCAGCATTTGGAAGACTCATTTGGTGCTGTAGGAGTCAAGGAGTCAGCTAGGCACAGGGAGTGTTGTGAGTAGGCTGTTCAGCAGGCAGAGCAGGGGAGCAGCAGTCAAAGGTGCAAGCAGGAAGACCAGTTATTAGCCAGGGAAAAACTAATGTATGTAAAGTGCTTGCTCAGAGCTTTGCATTTAATACATATTCAATAAACGGTATCAACTATGTGAATACCTATCAAATTCTACCATTAACCAAATCAAGACCTGCTTTCTCAGGAAATTAAATAATTATCTTTGCCACTTATTTGACATTTATTTAACATATGTTGAATTATGTTACTTCCATACATTTATTTAAATATCCACATATTTCTGACTTCTCTCTCCATTTATATATATATGTGTGTGTGTGTGTGTGTGTACATATAAAATTATTATTTTTTCTTTCTTTCTTTTGAGACAGGGTCTCACTTTGTTACCCACGCTGGAGTGCAGTGAGGTGAACATGGCTTACTGTATGTAGCCTTGACCTCCAGGCTCAAGCAATCCTCCTGCTTTAGCCCTTTAAGTAGCTGAGACAACAGGCGTGTGCCACTATGGTGGCTAATTTTTTGTTTCTTTTGCATATAAAAATTTATCACTACAGTTTTTTTTCTTTTTTTTTGAGACTAAGTCTCACTCTGTTGTCCAGGCTGGAGTGCAGTGGTGCGATCTCGGCTCACTGCAACCTCTACCTCCCAGATTCAAGCGATTCTTGTGCCTTAGCCTCTTGAGTAGCTGGGATTACAGGTGCGCAGCACCACAACCAGTTAATTTTTAAATTTTTAGTAGACACGGGGTTTCACCATGTTGGCCAGGCTGGTCTCGAACTCCTGGCTTCAAGGAATCCACCTGCCTTGGCCTCCCAAAGTGTTGGAATTACAGACGTGAGCCATCACGCCTGGCCTGTCACTACAGTATTTTCACCATTAAAGTTTTGATCTTGGTCTTTCCTTCGTGCCTTTGTATAGGGCCAAAAGAGAGACATTGGGCACTTTGACAACCTTAAAGCAGACTCCAGGAATATCACCTTTTTTTTTTTTTTTTTGAGATGGAGTCTCGCTCTCATTGCCCAGGCTGGAGTGCAGTGGCATGATCTCGGCTCACTGCAACCTCTGCCTCCCAGGTTCAAGCGATTCTCCTGCCTCAGCCTCCTGAGTAGCTGGGATTACAGGCACCCTCCACCACGCCTGGCTAATTTTTTAAAATTTTTAGTAGAAACGGGGTTTCACCATGTTGGCCAGGCTGGTCTCGAACTCCTGACCTCATGATCCACCTGCCTTGGCCTCCCAAAGTGCTGGGATTACAACAATGAGCCACTGTGCTCGGCCCAGCATGACCTTTTTAACCAAATCCAGCAACAAGAACTTTATCGTTTTTCTCAATAAAGTTCAAGCAACCACCATTGGGTACAAAGGCTGTGATTTTCTTGCTATTCTTGATCAGCTGGATGCTGGCACACTTCCTGATGGCAGAATTTGGCTGTTTGGTTTCAACCCCTACTTTTTCCAGCACAATTCCTTTTGCATGAGAAGCACCTCTCATGCAACCCTCAAAAGGGTTGGCCTTCAGGACTGTGCCCAAATGGGCTTTCTTGTACTGTTTTTCATGCCACTTCTGGTCTCGTCAGTGACTGTGGAGCTTCCTAGCCGCACGAAGTCCATGACACTTGCCCATCCTGCTGGCACCACGGGCCTGAGTGAAAGAGCTAATTTTTGTAGAGATGGGGTTTCACCAGGTTGCCCAGGCTGGTCTCAAACTCATGGACTCAAGTGATCCATGCACCTCAGCCTCTCAAACTGTCTCCATTTATACGTTAAATACTATGTCTTAAACATTTTTAATCTCCTTAGGTATCAGGCACTAGCAAGATGACAAGATAAATAATAACCAGATAAGATAACCAGATAAATAACAGCCACACCACAATAACAATAAAAATGCCAACATCAGCTAACATTTCCTAAGCACTTACTGGGTGTGAGAGGCAGTATAGGGAGATAGATAAGAGCACGAGTTCTGGAATCAGACGGTGCTAAAATATAGGTACCATTCCCTCTTGGGCAAGTTATTTAACTGACCTGTGCTGCAGTTTTTTCATCTGTAAAGTGGGAGTGATGATAGTATATACTCATTAGGGAGGTGAGGATTAAATTAGATAATATGTATATTCTTTTTAAAAAAATTTTATTTTAATTTTATTTTTTTAGAGGAAGGTCTCACTCTGTTGCCCAGGTTGGAGTGTAGTGGCACAATCACAGCTCACTGTAACCTCAAATTCCTCGGCTCAAATGAGCTTCTTGAATAGCTTGGACTACAGGTATTCGCCACCATGCCTAGTTAATTTTTTTAATTTTGTAGAGATGAGGGTCTTGCTATATTGCCCAGCTGGTATGGAGCTTCTGGCCTTAAGTCATTCTCCCATCTCAGCCCCCTGAGTAGCTGAGATTACAGGTGCGATCCATGGTGCCTGGCTATAATTTTTTTTTAAACGAAGCTTCAATTTTCTTTTTTTTTTTTTCTTTTTTTGAGATGAAGTCTCACTCTGTTGCCCAGGCTGGAGTGCAGTGGAGTGATCTCGGCTCACTGCAACCCTCCGCATCCCAGGTTCAAGCTATTCTCCTGCCTCAGCCTTACGAGTAGCTGAGATTACAGGCACCTGCCACTACGCCTGGCTAATTTTTGTATTTTTAGTAGAGACGGGGTTTCACCATGTTGGCCAGGCTGGTCTCGAATTCCTGACCTTGTGATTCGCCTGCCTCAGCCTCCCAAAGTGCTGGGATTACAGGCGTGAGCCACCGCGCCCAGCTGAAGCTTCAATTTTCAAGATAATATGTGTATGCTTAGTCTAGTTACTTCCACATGATAATAATAGCTAACATTTATTGAGCTCTTATAATGTGCTAAGCACTTCACATGTATTGTCACACATCAGCCCCACAATTGTCCCATAAGGTAGGTATTATTATTATCATTCCCTTTTTATAGATGAGGAAACTGAGATTGAGAAGTTAAACAATGTGTTGAATTTGTGTACCAACAGCAGGCTTTACTAAGTGTCTTTGAGTTGGAATGAAAAGTAGAATTTTGTGCATCCTCTATTCTACATCTGACAGAGAGATAGGAGAGTAAAAAGAGACAACTTATTGAGGGGCAGAAGAATATTTTTACATTGTTGGTGGAATTCTACACTCTTAAGTCTCTCTAGGTGGGAGACTGGAATGCTTTGAAGGAGTATGAATTGAAAAGACTGATAATAGCAACATTTGTTTAAGATAATGATAAAAATAGATTGAGGTGATTTACTCTAAACGCTACTTGCTGGAATAAATAATGCAGTTGGTGTGTGTTATTTATTTAAAGGATGAGAATTAAAGGTTTAAAGGATGAGAATGTTTCTTCATCCTTTATTCTCAAGTCTAATTCTGGCTCTGCTCTAGTCCAAAGGCTACTTTCGGAGGTCTGAATTTGCTGTACCTCATCTCTGAGTCAGAGATTTTTGAGAGCCCCTGGTAGTTTCAGCATGAACAAGAGTGTCTTATATTCCAAACTGGATTTCTAAGCCCACCCAAAATTATTCCTGGAAAAGTCTTGTTCTGCTGGAATTCTTTGGCCTGAGATAGAGGAGGCTAAAATTTCATGGTTGTCTTAGGTCCTCAGTGGGGCCCTTAGGTGGTCTGAGGTCAGCCTTGCAGTTTTAGAGCTGGGCAGGACTGTGGAGATGAGGGAATAAGGTCTCATGTTGTAGCACAAGGGCATTTGCCCAGATACCTTCTTCTCCTTAGTTTTGGACCAGACCCTGTGGAGTTGGATGTTAGTGAGAGCTGACTGCCATGTTAATATCTTCATAATGCTTCTGAGAAGGCTGTGTTTGCTCCTTTCCTTCTCACTTACCTTACTATTTCTATTATAGACTTTCTGGGTAGGGCTGAAGTCTCTAGAAGCCTTGATAGGATTTCAAACAATAGGATTCCTGGGTTGCCAGCTAAATCTAAACAGGTCTCCTTTTCTGGAACTATGGAGGGAAAACAAAAGATAGATTTTTAAATACCTTCTGAAATAAGAAATTGACCACCTCTTTACTGATTATTTACAATAATAATATCAAGTCAGGAACTAGAGGTACAGTAAAACATTAAAAGTCTGTTCTATTTGGTAGAAAGGCCATTTTGGGTATTGAGCAGACAGAATAAAATGGAATGTTAAAAAATACTTTTAGTTCAATAACTTCTAAGAAAACATAGTAATATTTTTAACACAAACATGAATTTTGTGTTAATGATTATTATCTGGTTCTAGGCAAAGATTCTAGGCAAACTCCCATTACTATAGTACTACTTGTAAGAAATAACTTCTCTTTATCCTAAGAACAGTTCATAGCTTATGAATGAATATATTTTCAAAACTGTATACAGTATTTGGAATTTGGAATGTTTATCCTAGAAAACATGAATAATGGTTAGCTTTTCCAAGGCAGCCTGTTAAACTTATAAACAAACCATGAGGGGATTAATGACAATATTTCAAGTACAACTACACATCATTTATAACCTTGGGGGAGAAATAATAGAAAAATTATTTTCTATTAGTTAGTGGAAGCACGTGACACCTTAATGCTCTCTAACCTCCAGCAGACTCTCCAGCCCTAGCACTGAGGGTAGAGGCTTCATCAGTGTGGGGAAGGTATTTTTTCAAGAACAGTAAATTAACGACACCCTAGATTTACATGAGAGAGTACATTTTTCTTTTTCTGAAACATAAATTTTTTTTAAATAAAAGGAATGCCTCCCAAAGTACTGCATACACTTGGTAAAGAATTCAGACATTATAGGCTGGGCGTGGTGGCTCACGCCTGTAATCCCAGCACTTTGGGAGGCCAAGGCGGGTGGATCACGAGCTCAGGAGATCGGGACCATCCTGGCTAATACTGTGAAACCCCATCTCTACTAAAAATACAAAAAATTAGCCGGGCATGGTGGCGGGCGCCTGTAGTCCCAGCTACCGGGAGGCTGAGGCAGGAGAATGGCATGAACCTGGGGGGCGGAGCTTGCAGTGAGCTAAGATCGTGCCACTGCACTCCAGCCTGGGTGACAGAGCAAGACTCCATCTCAAAAAAAAAAAAAAAAAAAAAGACAAAATAATTCAGACATTATAGAAGGCAGCCAAATTTTTCGACACCAGTCACTCTTTCAGTGTTCTCATTGGAGACCAAAGGGCAGTGTCTCTTGCAGTAGGTGTTTGGACAGTGCAAGTGCCTGCTTGATGTAGTTAACACTGTATCAATTTGTTTAGCAAATACCGTTCTGGAGAAGCAGTACAAAAGTAACTCACATCCCAGACTACACCTTCCTGACCTGTCTCCCGACTGGAAGCCTGTGAATGATGTTTGCTGTGCAGTGAGTTGTAGCTGCCCAACTGCCTTCTGTTCATAACATCTCTACTCACCCACTGCCTTGAGGAAGAGATTCTTATCTGTTAGAACCTTGATAAAGTCTGAGAAGTTCACCTTCCCATCTCCTGCAACAAAAATCTGAGACTCAGGACAAGGATAAGATGTATTTTAATTATCAGAGTATATATTAAATATAAAAATTAAAACACTCTGGATGATTCAATATTAAAAACAGAGCATTTGAGGGCTGGAAATATGCTCAGGTGAGCCCTGGTCTTCTTGAAGTGGTCTTAGCACCATTACATGAGTCCTCCACAGCCCACAGAAGCAACGGTGGTTGGAAACATCCAGCCAGGAGCACCCAGCCATTGCAGTCTGTCCACCTGCTCCTTTCTCAGAGACTGGCCATGTTTGCAAGGAATCTGTCCTGTCTTCCCATGCTATAACCCAATTATTCCTATATAACCCCTATTATTCCTATTATAACATCCCCAAGCTGTATTCCATTTCCTCTAAAATTGAAGGATGATGAGTATTATTAGAGGGGTATGTGTATGTTTCCATGAAATAATAGAAAATTTTGACATAGTTAGTAGAAGCAAGTGACACCTTAAGTGACACTGAATGACAGGTGGAACTGATGTTGATTGAATAGGGGACTAGCAGTTGGGTGGAGAGAGGTGAGAGGAGATAATATGCTGAATATATTTTTCACACAGCATATCAGTTTGGGCTACTAATAATTCAGTCAGTATATTCACTAAAAACATTATCTGTGGCTGGGCGTGGTGGCTCATGCCTGTAATCCCAGCACTTTAGGAGGCCGAGGCGGGCGGATCACGAAGTCAGGAAATCGAGACCATCCTGGCTAACACGGTGAAACCCTGTCTCTACTAAAAATACAAAAAATTAGCCGGGCGTGGTGGCAGGCACCTGTAGTCCCAGCTACTCAAGAGGCTGAGGCAGGAGAATGGCGTGAACCCAGGAGGCGGAGATTGCAGTGAGCCGAGATTGCACCACTGCACTCCAGCCTGGGCAACAGAGCAAGACTCCGTCTCAAACAAAAAAAAAAATTATCTGTATGCTTTAAAAATACCAACAAAAGTGCTGTGGCATTTAAAATTCAATATAGGTGGGACTTGATGGAAAAAGAAAGATTTGTTCTATTTTGATTCAAACAGAAACAAAAGGCTTGAATTCTCTTGGTAACATGTCATTATTAACATTGTTACTGCTTTTGTACATCAGGACAGGTAACCTGAATTTGATACTGAAATCAGACAATCACTCTTAGCTTCCACACAGTGTTTTTCAAATAGTCCATTTTCTAGGATTAATTTGATTTCACAACTTGTACACATACCTCACTGATCTCCTTAAAGGGACATACATACATACACACGCAGACACACACATATATGTGTGTGTCCCTTTAAGGCTATATATATGTGTGTGTGTGTGGTGTATACATAGATATATGGATATATACATATATGTATATTTGTATATAGTATTCAAATATATAGTCTACAAACATATACAAATATATATGTACTATATATATTCGTGTATATATATATTTAACATATACAAATATATATATACACACAAATATATATATATATTTGGGGGGCAAGTAAATAAGATTTGTTTCTCATGTTTATACAGTCATTAAAAGAAAACTATATATTCACAAAAATCTTTTATGAGAAAAACAATGAGAAGCCAAAGGACTCACGATCAATATCAGCACATTTCAATTCATTATAGACATCATGCTTGGTTAGATTCATTCCCAGCTTAGCTACAGTGCACATCAGTCCATGGAAATCAATATAGCCAGTTTTGTCCTTGTAGAAGAAGTTGTAGGCATCTTGGAAAGCTGGGGAAATAGGATTAAGTTATTCAGGACAGTTGTTCAAGAAGAAGTACATACACTAATAGGACTAGGACAGACAATATAGTTGACTGGAGATCATGTTCTAAAAAAAGGATTGCGAAAAAAATGAGTGCTTAATAGACATTTCTTATAAAGGACAGTATCCTTCCACGGAACTTGAACTGGAATGAACTAACTGTTGCAAAACCAAGTGTTGGTAGGTAAGATGGCTTTCCAAAGATATCCACACCGTAATCCCTTAACCTGTGAATATGCTATCTTACATGGCAAAAGGAACTTTGCACATATAATTAAGATAGATTATTCTGGGCTCAATCTAATTACGTGATCCCTTATATAGCTAGAAGCTGGAGAGACGTGGCAGAAATCAGAGAGGTTTAGAGCATGAGAAAGACCTGACCCACCATAGTTGATTTATCAGCCAGGAACTTCTCTGCTTGCTAAAGAGGCTGAGAAGCTCCTGGCTGATAAACAGCAAAGAAACTGGAATGTCAGCCCTACAAGAGAAAAGAACAGAATTCTGCCAAAAATCTGAATGAGACTGGGAGCAGATTCTCCTCCAGGAGATCCTCGTGGATCACGAGGTCAGGAGATTGAGACCATCCTGGCTAAGGACAGGCTGGCCAACACCTTAATTTCAGTCCTATAAGACACAGAGAAGAGAAACCAGCTGTACCCACCTGGACTTCTGACTTATAGAACTGTGAGATAATAAATTTGTGTTGTTTTAAGCTGTTATGTTTGTGGCAATTTGTTACAGCAGCAATAGAAAACTAATTTGTCAAATTGGACCCAAATCACATATGTGTGTGTGTATGTTTTGTATAATCCAAAGTTTTTCAAAGAAATAGTCAAGGCACTAACTGGAGCCAAAATTAGGTATGTATTTTCTGAAATTAGAGAATGAGGAAATAAACCTGGAACAAAATATATCCCAAATGACACCTGAATAAAACTTACTTCATATCACATTCAAGTCTCAGCGTCTCTATGTATAACAGTGATTAATCTCCTACAGAGATAATGATACCTGCTCTGTAAGTGTGTAATGTAAAAGGTAACATCTTTCTCCTTGATAAAAGGTAGGCTTCTCTAGGGCTGGAACCAAACTATCTCTGACTTGTTTCTGTTTTTCCCACTATCTCTTGCATGTTAGTAGGCAGTAAACAAATATTGATTGCATGCTTTCCATGGACCAGGTATTGCTCCAAGTGCTTTGGATATATTAGTGCACTAAATAGACAAAGATCTGTGCCTTCATATAAATGTAATAAATAGGTAAACTAGATGCCATTTTAGAAGGTGGTATGTACCATGGAAAAAAGAAAAAGTAATTCTGGGTGGATGATTAGAAAGAAGAGAAATAGAATTCCTACACACTCCCACCTCCATGTCTACTTCCTGACCAGCACCTGTACCTGCATGATCTTCCTTTCTCTCTGCGCTGCAAATAAACTGTATGCTCTTACCCAGAGCCAATCCCTCCCTTGTGGATTGGAACTCATCCCCTCTCTCATATTCAAAGAATTTACTGAAGAAAGGGTCTCCTCTTAGGTAAGGGAAATATCATTTTTTCATTTTCTATTATATCAATCCTATTGTTGTATAAACTTTTGCTGTTTCTCCCTTAAAAAGTACATTGTGACCCCATTTCCCCCTCTGGCTATTGCTACCTCTGCCATTTGTCTCTTCTTCCTATTGAAAATTTAGTCATTTATGGCCGGGCGCGGTGGCTCATGCCTGTAATCCCAGCACTGTGGGAGGCCGAGGTGGGTGGATCACGAGGTCAGGAGATCGAGACCATCCTGGCTAACACGGTGAAACCCTGTCTCTACTAAAAATACAAAAAATTAGCCGGGCGTGGTGGCGGGCGCCTGTAGTCCCAGCTACTCAAGAGGCTGAGGCAGGAGAATGGCGTGAACCTGGGAGGCAGAGCTTGCAGTGAGCCGAGATCGCACCACTGCACAGAAAAAATAAATAAATAAATAAAAATTAAAAAATTAGTCATTTATTTCTATCAGTGTGGATTCATGGATGTTTATTTTATACTTTGGGTTATAATCAATTCTATATTATTAATTTTTATTGCTCAAATAGAAAAAGTTGGTGGAAGTCAGAGGTTATGGATACAGATGCTGGTAAGGAGGTAGACATGGAGGTGAGGGTCTACGGAAATTCTAATCTGATTGCTTCAGTTTTCTTTGGGAAAGTAAGCAGACCAATTGACAGTAAGGATGGGAGATGCTGGGGATCTTGAAGTATTCAATAAATATTTGTAGAATGAACAAATTAACCTCTCATAGGAAGGTTGTGAGGATTAAGCACTGTAATGAACACATTTTCTAGTTTCCATATTTGATGTTTTGATATCTGGGGCCTTGCTGGCCCTGGAGGGACTGCCCCTCTCAGGGCTGGTCAATTCCTAGAAATAGTGACTACTAGATTGTGAGTGTGTCTTTCCTCTGCAAACCATCCAATTCCATAGACCATATTCCAGAGACCATATCCTCAATCACCTGCCTTCTCCACCTCTTACAGTCAGGACACTACTTCCCTGCCCTAGTCATCCCAGGGCTAGGTACCAGACAACTAGGGACAGCCCTTACATGCCAGAGCCCACTGAAGTTGTTTAAACTAGCTAACCCCATACCTGCTTACCCTGCCTTGTCCATTCCTTCTTGCAGAAACCACAATAGAGTTTCTTGTCCACATGCTGCCCCTGCCCACTTCCTGACTGACCCTGGTGCTTCCTCTTGTGGCCCCACATGCTTGGCATGCTGTGCCCTGTTTCTAGGGATCTGTGAGTATGAAAAACTTCCTCTGTGGCCATCATTTCTGTGTCTGCATGTCTCACCATATCTGACTAAAATAGACCCCTTAAAATGAGTACCAAAGTATCTTAAGGCACTTTAGAAACCTTAAAGGTCTATAAAACCATAAGCTGTTATTATTAAGGCATTTAGCTCAGTTTTACAATGAAAAATGCCAATCTGATCATGACAATCCTTTGCGTTTTCCAAACCGAAATTCCCAGCAATAAAGGTTGATTATAGAATGAACAAATTAACCTCTCATAGGAAAGTTGAGGATTAAGCACTGTAAAGAACACATTTTCTAGTTTCCATATTTGATGTTTTGCTATCTGGGGCCTTGGTGGCCCTGGAGGGACTGCCCCTGTCAGGGCTGGTCAAGGTGGATTGATTCTTTGATTCATTTCTGTCTCCTGGGTCAATTTCTAAATTGGTTCTAAATTTAGTGGGGTAAAGCATCAGCCTCTTCAGAAACCAGATGCAACCCAAACACAGCCACACTTGACTTCTTTGAATTTTTCTAGTGCATCATGCTTTCCCTTTTCTCTGGCCTTTGTAGATTCTGTTCTTTCTGCCTAGAACACTTCTGTCAGCGCTATTTGCCTGATTTACTCCTATTCGTCATTCAGCCTTCTCTGGGACTCCCTTTCTTCCCTCACAAGACCAAATTAGGAGGCTTTCCTTTAAGCTCCTATAACACTCCATACTTTTCCTATCATAACTTGTGTTATATTGTAATTTAAATGATTTATTCAGCAAGTTCATGGCTTTTTTTTTTTCGAGACAGAGTCTCGCTTTGTCGCCCAGGCTGGTGTGCAGTGGCACGATCTCGGGTTACTGCAACCTCCGCTTCCTGGGTTCAAGCAATTCTCCCTGCCTCAGCCTCCCAAATAGCTGGGATTACAGGTGCCCGCCACCACGCTCAGCTAATTTTTGTATTTTTAGTAGAGACAAGGTTTCACCATATTGGCCAAGCTGGTCTCGGACTCCTGACCTCAGGTGATCGGCCTGGCCTGCCTCAGCCTCCCAAAGTGCTGAGATTACAGGCGTGAGCCACCGTGCCTGGCAAGTTCATGGTTTAACAGCCTGTCTTCCCTATTAGACTTCCTATCAGGGCAGGGACCACGTCTGACTTGTTTTGTTGTTTCCCACGCCTAGTACATTTTTGGCATTAAATAAATATTTGTTGTTTGGATGAATAAACTTTAGCCAGTGTAGCTCATTTTATATTGTTTTCTTTGAGAAATCCTAGGACTGTAGCTGTGTTTGTGTTCTTTATTACTTGATTTATATTTGTTCTTTTGTTATTTTTGTTCTTTTTGCGTTTGTTCTTTTCCATACCCCCAAGTTCTTCTTTGAATACAGTTATTTGACCAGCACTGCCTAAATTCTAGGGAGATGTCCATATAAAAGCAATTTCCCTCCTGTCCCACAAAAATGTAGGGTTTTTTTCCTTTCTCTCAAATGATGGTGGTGTAGACCACCCTTGAAATCTCAGATCTTTCTTAGAGAAGAAAGGATCAGACATATTAAGGAGCTGTTGTTTATGCTTCAGTTTTGAGGATGATTCTCATTACCTGCCATTTGTGAAGCACTTAGCTTCTTTTCTTTGTGTTGTAATTGGCATTGAAGAGATCCTGGTAAGTCTCTATCCCTGAGGAAAGATATGAAAATATTTAGATTTACTACATATGTGAAACCAGCAGATATTAGTCCTATTCATCAGTTTCTGCTTACTGGAATGACTGTAGCATCTCAATGTATCCAGTCTACTATCCTAAGGGATCTTCTGTTTAGGATAGCCCATAGCTACAGGATGAACAGTGAGAAAATGTTGGCCACTGAGATCCTCCTCTGCCCTAAACTTGCCCATCACCCTTCCCTTAAAAAATTATAATTTCAGGCCAGCCATGGTGGCTCATACCTGTACTCCTAGCCCTTTGGGAGGTCAAGGCAAGAGGATCGCTTGAGCCCGGGAGTTCAAGACCACCTTGGGCAACGTAGCAAGACCCTGTCTCTACAAAACATAAAAAAAAATTAGCCAGGTGTGGTGGCACAGGCCTGCAGTCCTAGCCACTCAGGAGGCTGAGGTGGGAGGATTGCTTGTGCCTGGGAGGTCAAGGCTGCACTGAGTCATGATTGCACCACTATGCTTCAGCCTGGGTGACAGAGTGAGACCCTATCTCAAAAAAAAACAAACCCCAAAAAACCAGTTACGATTTCCCCCATTTTACAAAATAAGAAACAGAAGCTCAGAGCAATTAAATAATTTGTCTCAGGTTATACAGATAGTAAATGGAAGACCTGAGATTCAAACCCAGATTTGTCTGACTCCAAAAATCAAGGCCATAATGCTTTACACTATTCCTGTTGTTAGAAAGAGAAGTTGTTTCAATTTTCTTTTTTGCTGGCTCCAACTCTCAGCCTTGAGTTTCAAATTTTAAAACAGTATAAACATTGTGGTGAATACCCTTACAGAGAAACCTTTGCATCTATGACTATTTTACAACTTTTTTTTTTCTTTTTACAACTTTTACAACTATTTTACAGTCGTCAAATTGTATTTTTACCAGCATATGTATGGGTGTATAAGAGAGCGAAATAAAGATAGAGAACACCTCTGAAAATTTGAAACCTTGGGTGACCTTTCATTTATTGAGGAAAGTAAAATCTGGAAAAGGCAGGAACATATTAATACTTTCAAGATACTTTGTACAGATCTGAAGTAATTTATTAGTTTAAGAACACAAAAATATATCATGTAAAACTGAGTTTGCTTATAATATGATAAATAAAATTTAATTACATTTAAGTAAATGTGATTTAACTCCAAAATTTAATTATAACCAATTTTATAAATTTATTTAAAGTGCATTTAGTTTTGATACTTGTAAAACTAAAAGTTTAAAAAATATGAAATCTCATAGTTTTGTGGCTTTATAAGAAGCAGTTTAAAAAGTAAAACTAGGCCGGGTGCGCTGGCTCATGCCTGTAATCCCTGCACTTAGGGAGGCCAAGGCGGGTGGATCACGAGGTCAGGAGATCGAGACCATCCTGGCTAACACGGTGAAATCCCGCCTCTACTAAAAATTAAAAAAAAAAAAAAAATTAGCCGGGCATGGTGGCAGGTGCCTGTAGTCCCAGCTACTTCGGAGGCTGAGGCAGAAGAATGACATGAACCCAGGAGGCGGAGCTTGCAGTGAGCAGGGATCACGTCACTGCACTCCAGTCTGGGTGACAGAGCAAGACTCTGTCTCAAAAAAAAAAAAAAAAAAAGTAAAACTAGAAGAAATACTAAACATTGTAGTTAAACAACAAATTATTATGGTTTATTAATTTAGTATCCCCTAAAGTACTTATTAGATTCAACTCATTTTCAAAGAGGGGCCTGGGAGAAAAGGAGGTGATAGTCTCAAAACTGTTCTTAACTTTTGAAAGTGGAATTTTATCTAACTTGTCTTATTTTCTCAGTTTTTACTAACACTGATTTCTTCTTCTGGTGCTTCCTCTTTATTATCTACTTGAATTTCTTCTCTTTCTCTCATTCTTTCAAGACAGAGTCTCCCTCTGCAGTCCAGGCTGGAGTGCAGTGATGTGATCGTGGCTCACTGCAGCCTTGACTGCCCAGGCTCAAGGATCCTTCCACCTCAGTTTCCTGAGTAATTGGAACTATAGGTGCATTCCACCATACCCAGCTAATTTTTTATTTTTTGTAGAGACAAGATCTCCTTATGTTGCTCAGGCTGGTCTTGAACGCCTGGGCTCAAGTGTTCCTCCCGCCTCTACCTCCCAAAGTGTTGGGATTACAAGTGTGTGCCACTGTGCCCAACCTGTAATTTCTGAAGCTCAGGTTTGTCCTTATTCAGATAGGTTATTCTATATTTATTGTACAGATGTTCCTTGATTCATGATGGGGTTACCTCCTTATAAACCCATCATAAGTTGAAAATATTGTAAATTGAAAATGCATTTAATTTGCCTAACCTACATAGCTTAGCCGAGCCTACCTTAAATGTGCTCAGAACAGTTACATTAGCCTACATGTGGGCAAACTCATGTAGCACAAAGCCTATTTTGTAATAAAGTGTTGAATGCCTCATGTAATTTATTGACTCCTGTACTGAAAGTGAAAAACAGGACGGTTGTATGAGTATTTGAAGTAGAGTTTCCACCAGATGCATATGGCTTTTGTACCACTATAAAGTCAAAAAATGGTAAGTTGAACCATTGTTAAGTTGGGGGCCATCTGTATTTCTAAATATAAACAAATTTCTTTTGCATGATGTAGAAGATGCAGTACATGGCGAAATACTATGTTCTCAAGAAGCAGGAGGAAAGTAGAATTCAAGGCAGTGTAAAGATCTTTTATTTTTCTTTCAAGACAGGGTCTTGCTCTGTTGCCCAGGCTGAAGCACAGTGGTGCGATCTCAGCTCGCCCTAACCTCTGCCTCCTAGGCTCGAGCAATCCTCCCACTTCAGCCCCTTGAGTAGCTGGGACTACAGGTGTGCATCACCACACCCAGTTAATTTTTGTATCTTTTTTGGTAGAGGCTGGTCTCAAATTCCTAGGCTCAAGTGATCCACCCGCCTCAGCCTCTCGAAGTGCTGGGATTACAGATGTGAGCCACCGTGCCAGGCCAGGCAATGTAAAGTTCTTACTATCTGTCTTTAAAAAGACACTCTTGGCACAATTTCAGACCTTATCTTGGATCAAACATTGGAGAAAGACTTTATTTTTCAAAGTTTCAAATGACTGAAGAACCTTACATTTGGAATGAACCCAATCCAGCCTCCCATGTAATGTAGGAATTCCCTTTACATGTAGTATTGCCTAGTCTTTGCTTAACTACTTTCAGTGACAAGGAACTCACTCCCTCAAAAGACAGCTTGCGTAGTCAAGGACACTAGAAAAGATACACTTAAAATAGAAAGTAAATGGATAATTGTGAAAGAGAAAAAAATGTTCTTCTTATGATCTGATAAAATATAAATCAGGCTCTCATTTTTGCTCATTAGTGGCTGTTTATTGAAATTTGTTGTTAGGTGACTGAGAAAAAGCCATTGTTAATGTCACAGGTAAATCTCCCTTCCCAATTTTAGCCCAGGGTCAGTCATGGCTAATGTACCAGCTTTCGTTTACCAGCTATATTTGAAATATAGACCCTTTTTCTACACTTTGACTTGGTTATGGGTTTAGGTCTTCTTTATGATCTTCTAAATTTTTTCTTCTTTAAACTGGCACTCAAAATATCTCAAGATATAACTGATAACTCCTTGAGCCCCCTAGGGTATTTTGTATCCTAACATAAAAACAGCTTCTCCTTTGGGAGGACAGGAGGGAGAATTCTGCTCTTCCTATCAAAAAAGATGTATATCTTTTTGTTTTCATAAAAAATATTTCTCTTCAATTCCGATGTTTTGTTTTATAACTAAACTTATCATATAATAAATATTTGAAGAGTATTTTAATTGTTTCATCATAATCTTTATGAGCATTTAATATATTAATAATTTTTTTTTGAGATGGAGTCTTGCTCTGTCACCAGGCTGGAGTGCAGTGGCACGATCTCAGCTCACTGCAACCTCTGTCCCCCAAGTTCAAGCAATACTCCTGCCTCAGCCTCTCGAGTAGCTGGCACCACAGGCGCACACCACCACGCCTGGCTAATTTTTGTATTTTTAGTAGAGACGGAGTTTCACCACGTTGGCCAGGATGGTCTTGATCTCTCGACCTCATGATCCGCCCACCTCGGCCTCCCAAAGTGCTGAGATTACAGGTGTGAGCCACTGCGTCCGGCCAATAATCTTAATAATTTTCTTTTTTTTAGGGGCTTCCCAGTAAAGATCGGAAAACCTGCTAGACAAAATTCTAAAAGAGCTGTAACACTAATAATTCTTTATCATAATACATTTATCACCCTTAATCATTCATTACCTACCTTTTATTGTGGGAGATGGGTACTTTTGTTAGAGGATTCAGCTTAAGTTTTGGTTTAATTTCTGAAACTGCCATGTGGCCAGTGACTCTGTCTGGAATTCAGAATATACAATTAAGAAATCAGTTTACAGATTCATTCTTTATATTCTTTTGCAACTTTTTCAGCTCAAAGCCTGGAGTTTGAAAAGTCTAGGGCCTCAAGGAATGGTAATAGATGCAAACTCAAGTTAGAGATATGCATAAAGTTGGAATGCCATGTGGAAAGTCCCCTTCGTTGTTCCCGATTTCTAAGCAAAGTTGCTTGTCACTGCTCCCCCTTCAATTAGTGTCACTCTGATCCTATGTAAGAATAAATGCTAAGTGAAATAAGCCAGACACAGAAAGACCAACGCTATATGATCTAACTAATATGTATAATCTAAAATAGTTTAACTCATAGAAGCAGAGAGTAGAATGGTGGTTGAGGAAGGAGATATGGGGAGATGTTGATGATACAAAGTTTGAAGATGAATAAATTCTGAAGATCTAATGAACAGCATGGTGACTACAGGTAATAATACTACTGTAATGTATACCTGAAATTTGCTAAGAGATTAGATCCTAAGTGGTCTCACTACACACACACACACACACACACACGCATACACACGCACAAATAGTAACTAAGTGATGAATATGTTAATTAGATTGATTGTGGTGATTGTTTAACAATGTATACATATATCAAATTATCAAGTTGTACACCTTAAATAATAAAAATGGTGCCATGTGACACAGGTAATGAGCATTCTGGAAATATATGGAAAAAGTTATTTAAAGATGCTATTTTATTATGAAATCAGTAGAGCATTTCAAGTCATAATTGACAAAGAATAAAATGTATTTGCCTACTTGTTTACATCTTAGATACCTGCCTAGTAGTAAGTAGATTTTCCCAGGGTTTCTTTTGGGGAGACTCATCCCTGCCCTGTCACTTCTTGGGAACCACTTGTTGTTTGTTTGTTTGTTTTTGTTTTTGGATGTGTAAAAGGCTTTATTTGCAGGGGAGCAGGAATTTAATAAAAGAGACCAAATCCCATGTCATCATCTGACTCTTTGGACACCTCCTCCTCCTCCTCATCTTCTCCTCTGCTGCAGCGGGGGTGGAACCAGCAGCAGGAGCTGCACAGCCTGGGGCAGCAGAGACAGCCACAGCCCCACCCGCAGGTACACTGGCAACCTTGCCAATACCCTGGGCAATGACATCTTCAATGCTTTTTCCATTCAGCTCACTGATAAACTTGTTGAGCCGGTCATCGTCCGCCTCGATGCCTACGCTGTCCAGGATCCTCTTGATGTCTTTGGCTCTGAGGGAGGTGCTGCCCCCGAGGGCAGCCAGCAGGAGGGAGGTGACCGAGCGCACTGGGGGCGGGCGTCTATGGAGGCGGTGGCAAGGCCTCCATGAGTGCGATCTTGGTGGAGTCAGGGAGGAAAAGCCCAGGTGGTCTTGGTTAACAGTAGGAATGGGGGTGGGATACAATGCAGTTCTGCTACCCTAGACCCTGGAAGGAACTCGTGAATTACCGTCGCCTTTCCACTTGGCATAGTTTGAGAAACAGGGCTTATGAACCAGAAGCTGGGTTGGTAGGGCTTCCCCGTCTGTTGTTATTTGAACCAAGCCAAATGTCCAACAATGATAGACTGGATTAAGAAAATGTGGCACATATACACCATGGAATACTATGCAGCCATAAAAAATGATGAGTTCATGTCCTTTGTAGGCACATGGATGAAGCTGGAAACCATCATTCTCAGCTGGAAACCATCATTCTCAGCTGGAAACTATCGCAAGGACAAAAAACCAAACATGCATATTCTCACTCATAGGTGGGAATTGAACAATGAGAACACATAGACACAGGAAGGGGAGCATCACACACTGGGGCCTGTTGTGGGGTGGGGGGAGGGGGGAGGGATAGCATTAGGAGATATACCTGATGTTAAATGATGAGTTGATGGATGCAGCACACCAACATGGCACATGTATACGTATGTAACTAACCTGCACGTTGTGCACGTGTACCCTAAAACTTAAAGTATAATAATAATAAAAAAATGTAGAGTGTATTTGATAGTTCACTGACAAGAAAACTAGGTTGCTGACTTAAGAATAATGGATAATTGAATACTATTCAACCATGAGGAAAAAAAGTCTCTGAATGTTTGGTTAGAATTTGATCCATTTTCCCAGGTCTTCACCTCAGAGCCCAGAAAGCAGTTGTTTCTAAACAACTCAATTACAAGTCCTCAAAATCTGAAAACCTACCACAGAGCTGGGAACTCCGGAATGGCTCAACAATTCAGGCATTTGAAAGGTGCTGTGAAATCATCCCCATACCTCAAAATAATCATTTCTTTAAAAAAATACCTTCAATTCTCAAAGATAATAGATTTTTTAAAAAGGACTTAGCATAGAATCCTACAAAATCACGATATTTACCTACTTTTAAGCCGTGCTACCTACCACTTCTGGGCTTCAATCAGATCAGGAATCCAATAAAGGGTTTGTTCCATCACACAACTGTGACCTCATTCACTGCTCAGGCTCAAGCCCGGGGAGAGAATGACCCAGGAGCTCCTTCTAACCTTACAGCAACTGTGTTTTCAGTGTGGTTCATTCAGCACCCTTGGTGTATATGAGGGTATGATTTATAAAATCTGAACATTTTGACACTGTTGGAATTTCAGGGAAGGGGGAGAATTTTTGTTTCAAGTTCTATATTAATATATTTTCATGTTAATGTCTTCATCAGGCTGGGTGTGGTGGCTCATGCCTGTGATCCCAGCACTTTGGGGGGCCGAGGCGGGCAGATCACCTGAGGTTGGGAGTTTGAAACCGGCCTGGCCAAATGATGAAACCCTCATCTCTATTAAAAATACAAAAATTAGCTGGGTGTGGTGGTGCACACCTGTAATCCCAGCTACTCAGGAGGCTGAGGCAGGAGAATTGCTTGAACTTGGGAGGCAGAGGTTGCAGTGAACTGAGATCACGCTCCTGCACTCCAGCCCGGGCGACAGAGCGAGACTTTTGTCTCAAAAAAAAAGAGAAAGTCTTCATCAGTCAGTTGAAAGTTGTTCAATTAAAACATTTTACTCAGCTGCCTTCACTGAATGGTGATTAAGAATCATTTCATTAATTGTTTAAGCCTAGAAAGAGAGGCAAAAAAACTCTCATAGGCTGTCTTTAGTATTATTGGGAAAAGTGCTTTCAAAAGAACAATTACAGAAAAGATTGTTTTAAGCAGAAACCAAGGTATTCACGATCTGACACGTCTCATGGCATTGTAAATACTCTAGCGCAGGAGTTAGGACTCCTAACTCATGTCTTTAGTCTATCATGGCTAAGTACAGATATCTCTGGCACCCAAGGCTTAGCTAGTTATATAGTTGGGCCCCTAAAAGTGCTTCAGGTTTCACTTGCAGCAGTTCTAGAGGTTTCCTATTCCTGCTCAGGGCGATTTGTTCATTATGAGCATAATTTGACTTTAACCTAATCTTTTTAAGCTTGGTACACTGCCTCCCATTCTGGACAGGAACACACAAGGAAAGAAAGGGAAGGCTTAATTTATAAATTAATTCAACAATTATTTACTAAGAGCCTACTATATTAAAGGCTACTTAGATTTTTTTTTTTTTTTTTCGTGAGGTCTCACTATGTTGCCCAGGGTTGAGTGCAGTAGCAGGATCATGGTTCACTGCAGTCTCGACCTCCCAGGCTCAAGTGAGTCTTCCACCTCAGCCTCCCCAGTAGCCGGGACTACAAGGTGCAGGCCACCATGCCCAGCTAATTTTTTGTATTTTGGGTAGAGATGGGGTTTCACTATGTTGCCCAGACTGGTCTTGAAATCCTGGCCCCCAGCAATCTCCTTGGCCTCCCAAAGTGCTGGGATTACAGGTGTGAGCTACCATGCCCAGCCTTATTGTTGTGTTACAGCATTCTTTATATATTTTGGAGACTAGATCCTTATCAATTACATAATTCACAGATATTTTTCCCTGTTCTGTGGGTTGTCTTTTTACTTTATTGATAATGTCCTTTCAGCCACAGAAGTTAGTCCTGGAATTTTAAAGCTGAAAGATAACTAATAGATCATCAACCTAATTCTGCCCCCAACCCACCACATTTTTTTTATTATACTTTAAGTTCTGGGACACATGTGCAGAACGTGCAGGTTTGTTACATAGGTATACACGTGCCATGGGGGTTTGCTGCACCCATCAACCTGTAATCTACATGAGGTATTTCTCCTAATGCTATCTCTCCCCTAGCCCCCCACCCCCCTACCCCCCAACAGGCCCCTGTGTGTGATGTTCCCCTCCCTGTGTCCATGCCCATTTCATTTTTTAAAAAAAGAGACAAGTTCTTTCTTTGTTAGCTGAGGCTGAAGTGCGGTGGCGCAGTGATGGCTCAATGCAGCCTCCAATTCCTGGGCTCAAGTGATCCTTCCACTCAGCCTCCCAAGTAGCTAGGACTACAGTAGGCAAGTGCCACTACAACTGATTAATTTTAAAATTTTTTATAGAGAGGGGGCCTCGCTGAATTTCCCAGGCTGGACTCATAGTCCTGGCTTCAAGTGATCTTCCTGCCTCCGCCTCCCAAGGCTCTAGGATTACAGGTGTGAGCCAGTGCTCCAGGTCCTCACCCATTTTATTTTACTGCTAAGGACACTAAAGCCCAATGAACTGAATTAATTTCCTTAATGGCAGAGTCAGGAACACCTGCTTTGTAAATTGTACTGTGATACCAAATAGGCTACAGTGTTCTTAGAGGTTAAAAAAAATCACAAATGGAGCGTTAGAAAAGAATATAAAATACCTGATAATCACATGTGATTCAGTGTGGTGTGGACTATAAAGGTACAAGGAACTTAGAAAGACAGTTGGAGAAATAACGGTGTTCATTCACTTTATGGACAAGTAGATGGAGGATAGAAACTGACAAGACAATTAGGGAAAGTAACTAAGGTATTAAAAAATGTAAGTCAAAGTATTAAGCCCCATCTTTACAATGGCTTCACATCAGCTTTCACACTCACCTTTAACATCATTTGCAGTTTTCAACTTATGCAGAGTCACCATTCCTTTTGCTTAAAGACAAGATTAAGAATCAAAATTACATGAATTTCTGAAGTTACGGAAAGTAGACTAGGAGGGCATAATTTATCTTATTTTTTTCCCCAGATGAGTGAAAAAATTAAGAAAATGTCAAGGTTATATGGGATATCCATCTTCTTTCATATTGTTTCTTTTGGTGCCTTAATGCACTGCACTCCAAAAGCAAAAATTGAAAAGCACTATAGTGTCAGCATTGAAATCAAGACTATTCATTTATCATCTTTTAGGATGTAAAGAAGTGGAATGACTTTGAAAATCTGTTGATTCGGGAGGAAGATGATCTGTTACCCACTTCATTTTCATGAATGCTTTGTTTAGGACGGTATTGACTAATTAGATACCTTTTAATGAGATAGATATTTCTTTCTAGTGAATTATCCTATCAAATATGTGGGTATGATTAACTAACTGCAAAATCTTCCTTCACCCCACCCCTTTCTATGGCCAGAACAACAACCAACCAAAACCTTAATAGTACAGATTTAACTTTTTTTCTTTTCTTTCCTCTAAAAATGTGGGAATAGTTTTGTTTTCTAAGCATGAGGAGATTAATACTCAGGAAAAAAGTGTGGCTATAATAACTCAGTTTCCTATGTTTGGTTTGGTTTGGCCTGGCCAGATAAACCAATAATGTATTATTTTAATATCAAAAAAGGTCTATGGCAGATGATGAAACACAGAAACATGGAAAATTCTTGGTGATCCCTTTAGGTTATAGAGGCTATATAAGGTAATATATAATGCAGAAAGCAATACATATAAAGAAGAAATATCTTTCCTATGGGGAAAGGATTAATTCTAATATAAAACACATAATCTGTAGAATTCAGAAAAACCTACACCTATGAAGCACCTTTTCTTTCCCTGCCTCTGATCTGGTCACTCTCTCTCTCTCTATTGCTTGGCTCTTCTCCCTTCCTGGATATTAGTTTGCTAGAGGCACCCTATGCCATTCTTAGACACTGCACGTGGCAACATGCTGGTTGAGAATGTGACTTAGAAGATGACAAGAAGCAGACTTTATTTTTATATGGCGACTTTTTTTCTAAATGTATGTTAGACTTTCTGTGTGTCCCTAGGAAGTAAAGTTTTAGAAATTCTCATGTGGAACCTTACAACCCCAGTGCCTCTGAAGGCCAGAGTGAAGTTCTGAATGTTCACCATCAAATAACATAAATTTTAGCAGGTCTTGAAGTTGTTCATATATGAATGTTATTTCCACGTTATCACGCTTAAGTAGCTGAAATTCACCTTTATTCTTTAGAAAGTAGAAATGGTGAAATGGAAATGGGAGAAAAAGATATTTAAGTGTGAAAAATGCCATTGCCATTATGCCTATGTCTGTCATCTGAAATTTGAGTGTGAAGACTTAAATCACAGTAGTATATTTGAAGGCAAAGGTGTCAATATGGCATTAAGAAATAAAATTTGTCCCTTAATACTTATATAAAGAAAACTTTCTTTAAAAGTTTTTTTTAGGCAGAGTCTCACTCTGTCACCCAGGCTGGAGTGCAGTGGTGCGATCTCGGCTCACTGGAACCTCTGCCTCCCAGGTTCAAGCGATTCTCCTGTCTCAGCCTCCCAAGTAGCTGGGAGTGTGCCACCAAGCCTGGCTAATTTTTGTATTTTTGTAGAGACGGGGTTTCACTACGTTGGCCAGGCTGGTCTCTAATCCCTGATCTCAAGTGATCCACCTGCCTCGGCCTCCCAAAGTGCTGAGATTACAGGCGTGAGCCACCGTGCCCAGCCAAAGAAAACTTTATAAGTGAAAATGTAGTATTATTGAGTGAATCTTTGAAATAGAAACCAGTATTTGAAATTTCTAAAAATATGAAACATACTTTAAAACATCTAAATTTTCTTTAAGGCACTGTAGACTTCACAGAATAAAATATATTTCAGTGGCAGTAGGTGGATTGGGGCTTATGAAGTGAAGAAAACATGTGGGCGAGCTGGGTAGCCATGTGAAATGCATATGTTTGATAAAGAGACTGGAAGAAAAAGAAAGAATAGCACTAGAAAAACAAGGGGAAGCTGGAGCAAAAGAAAAAAATATATTTTTAGACATACGGAGAAGATAATAAAAGAGGAAAAAAGAAGAAGTGGAAGAGGAGAAAGAAGAATGATAGAAAAGTAAGCAAAGATATCTGAAGTGTTGTGCCTTCCTGGCTTTATAAATGGTTAAGAGCCAATTCTGATATGGGTGACTCGCTTATGTTACCTGGGGTTGTTAGTTTTACAGAACTGTTTGTTCTGAGTTGCCCAGATAGGAGGGATTATCTTAAGAATGACCTTGATACAGCCGCTTCGGTTAGTGAATCTTCAATTATCTGAAAGCAGGAGACTAGAACCTCTATCAGGTAATCAACAAGTATTTATTGAGCATATACTGTGTACTCAAAAACTAAGCTTTTGGGAGAGTGGGAACCTTGCTTTATCTTTTGGTCATTGCTAAACTTTCTCGAACAGTGTCTGGGTGCTCAAAAAATACTTATTGGTGAACATAGAACTTATACATGGCCATGGGAGATGGTTTCCAGTATCTCCAATTGGCAGTATGATTTTAAATGCTGGGGATAAAAACTACCAAGTGAACATTCCTGAAAGTTTTCTGGCACCAACAACAAAAGCAGCAATAGATGGGATAGACTGGACTTATTAAAAGGTAGATATTTTTTCTTTTACAAATAAAATACAACAGGACTAACTTGGAAATATTAGGCATGGGTACCCAGAATTTAAATTTATTTTCTATTAAAATTCATTTTGTAGATACTTGCATAATATACCTTAAATTATTCTTACATTCTCCTTTTTTATTTCTTTTTACAGACAAGGTCTCACTCTATCATCGAGGCTGGAGTGCAGTGGTGCAATCACAGTTCACTGCAGCTTCAACCTCCTGGGCTGGAGCAATTCTCCGACCTCAGCCTCCTGAGTAGCTGGAACTACAGGTGTATGCCACCACACATGGCTAATTTTTCTAATTTTGTGTAGAGATGGAGTTTTGTCATACTGCCCAGGCTGCTCTCCAACTCCTGGCCTCAAGCAATCTGCCTGTCTTGGCCTCCCAAATTGTTGGGATTACAGAAGTGAGCCACCATGCCCTGCAACATCCTCCTTTTTGAAACACAGTCAGGCTTGCAGAGACACAGCAAATTTCTTTTTTGTCGCACTTGTTAGGAATGCAGATGCAGAGAATAAATCAAGATTACTTAAAAAATGAACTCAAGATTGAGGTTGTACGTGTGTGGGAAGAGGGCAGAGACAAGTTTTACCTGGCCTCTGTTGATCAATTTCACAGCATAATGTTCAAATCTCCCATTCATTTGGAACATGGCATTTTGGCAATAAGAAACTTATTTTAGAAATAATTAAATATAAGGGGCCTACAAGCAAAAAGTACTGAGATTATGTATTAAATTTCAGAGGCATCCAGAAAGGAACTTTAGATTATTAGCTATATTTATTTATTTATTTTTTTGAGATGGAGTCTCTCTATGTTGCCTAGGCTGGAGTGTAATGGCACAATCTCGGCTCACTGCAACCTCCGCCTTCCAGGTTCAAGCGATTCCCCTGCCTCAGCCTCCCGAGTAGCTGGGACTACAGGCGCGCACCATGACGCCCAGTTAATTTTTGTATTTTTAGTAGAGATGAGGTTTCACCATGTTGGTCAGGCTGGTCTCAAACTCCTGACCTCAGGTGATCCACCCGCCTTGGCCTCCCAAAGTGCTGGGATTACAGGCATGAGCCACCGTGCCCGGCCTAGCTATATTTATAAAAAAGTAAGATTTTAATATGAGTAAGAAAAGGGAATGTAAATACATTGGACATGGATAAAAAAGCACAGAAATTATGTATGCATAAGGAAAAAATTTGTGGTGATAAAATTATGGATTATCATTGGAGGACAGAATTAAGAATTATTAAAATTTCCTTTTTTCATCTTTTCATTTGGTAAATATAGAAATTTTCTATAATGAACATATATTACTTTTATAACCAAGAAAACACAGATAAAAATACACATATAGCATCAGATTATAATTTTATATTGTATAATAAATTTTCACTTACGTTTAAACTTCTTCAGGCCCTCCATTATTGAATTAACATTAATCTTTCCATTTCCTGTAAAACATTTTGGTTTAGATACAGAGGCAGTCACATAAAAATTCATAACAGTTGTGAAATTATTAAAAACAATATAATAGGCTGAAATTCTTCCATGAGTTAGAAGAACTAGAAACATTGGTTTGCTTTGGAATTTGGATTCATTTTTCTGTCAGGTGAATATGATGGAAAAAAAAAGATGAACTTTTGTTCTGGCTCTGTCTGGCTCTGTCCTTCAGGCTGGAGTGCATGGCGTGATTATGGCTTATTGCAACCTTGACCTCCCTGGCTCAAGCGATACTCTCGCCTCAGCCTCCTGAGCAGCTGGGACTGCAGGTGTGTGCCACCACACCCAGCTCATTAAACAATTTGTTTTTTTGTTTTTTTTTTTTGTAGAGATGGGGGGTCTCCCTATGTTGCCCAGGCTGGTCTTGAACTCTTGGCCTCAAGTGATCCTCATGCCTTGGCCTCCCAAAGTGTTGGGATTACAAGTGTGAGCCACTGTGCCTGGCAAGGATGAGTCTTTGAAAGAGATACCTATTTCTACATTTTTTTTTTTTTGAGGCAGGGTCTCACTCTGTCACCCAGGCTGGAGTGCAGTGGTGTGATCTCAGATCAGTGCAACCTCTGCCTCCTGGGTTCAAGTGATTCTCGTGCCTCAGACTCCCAAGTAGCTGGGATCACAGGCATGTGCCATCATGCCAGCTAATTTTTTTATTTTTAGTGAGATGGGGTTTCGCCAGGTTGGCCAGGCTGGTCTCGAACTCCTGGTCTCAAGCAATCCACCCACTTCAGCCTCCCAAAGTTCTGGGATTACAGGCTTAAGCCACTGTGCCTGGCCCTATCTCTGCTTTTTAAAAAGCAGTTCATCTTTTCTGTGCTTTAGGAAATTGTATTAATCAAAGGGACAAAAATAAGAAGGAACAAGGTATTTTGAGGGAACTGTGGGTAGTTCAGTTGGTTTGGAGCATGACATGTTGGAAGTAGTGGAGGAGAAAGCTGAGAAGTACATGGGGGCTATGTTGCCGTGGGTTTTGTTTGGACTTTTTTGGGAACATAGGAAAGAGTCATGAAGGTTTCTGACCATTGCTATGTAAAGGTTGATCTGAAGGCAATCTGCCTTTTTAGAGGCAGGATACAGAGAGATAAATGAAACTGAATATGTTGGAAATGAATTATTAAAGGAGTAATTTTTGGAAAGAGAGTAGATGAGATCAAGAGTAGTGGATTAAGAAGGGTTGTAAAGAATCTCTTCAACTGGCCAGGTGCGGTAGCTCATGCCTGTAATTCCAGCACTTTGGGAGGCTGAGGCAGGCATATCACTTGAACCCAGGAGTTGGAGACCAGCCTGGGCAACACGGTGGTACCCCGTCTCTACAAAAAATACAAAAATTAGCTGGGCGTGGTGGTGTGTGCCTGTAGTCCCAGCTTCTTGGGAGGCTGAGGTAGGAGGACAGCTTGAACCCAGGAGACAGAGGTTGCAAGGTTGAGCCCAGGAGCTGATAACATGCCACTGCACTCCAGCCTGGGTGACAGAGCCAGACCCTGTCCCCAAAACAAAAAACAAAATCTCTTCAACTGAAGAGACAAGAGGAAGAAAATATAGGCAAAAAGGAAGAAATGAAAAACTAGAGAGAACAGAACATGGAGATATGTTTGCAACGGATTGGTTCAAATTTATTGCTATAAAACCATGATTTGAGAAACCTAATGGTTCAGTGTCTCATCTCCTACTTTCAGTCGGGCTTCGTAGAGAAAGCGAAGTATGTCTCCTTTCTTCATCCTTGTATTCCTAGTACCTAGTATAGGGCCTGACATATTCAGTGACCAATAAATATTTGTTGCTTGAATAAATCAATATACTCTTTTAAATTCAAGGCCAGGCTGAATAGAAACTCTCTGACAACATCACTGAAGCATTATAGTAAGAAACGCTATCCTCCGATGCACTTAGAACATCTTTTTCTGGGATATCAGAACAGAAAAGAAAGTGGTAGAAATAAAAAAGTATTTATATAGCACAAGGGCCAGTGAGTAAGCCATGTAAATAGACTCAATAAACAATAATAAAATTTCAATAAACAACCCCAAATTCCCCCTCCTTCCCCTGTGTATCTCTTCCTAATACTCATTTTATTTTCTAGTTTCACTCGCTGTAATATTTTTCCTTATTTTTCAGGCTGGAATCATACCATCAGGCACAACTTAGCATATTGGTTGTATTTGTGATTTAAGAAATGAAAGTCATGCACAATCTTTTTTTTTCATTTTTTATTTTTGAGACGGAGTCTCACTCTGTCACCAGGCTGGAGTGCAGTGGCGCAATCTTGGCTCACTGCAACCTCCCCCTCCTGGGTTCAAGTGATTCTCCTGCCTCAGCCTCCTGAGTAGCTGGGATTACAGACGTGTGCCACCAAGCCTGGCTAATTTTTTTTTTATTTTTAGTAGAGACGGGGTTTCACCATGTTGGTCAGGCTGGTCTCGACCTCCTGACCTCAGGTGATCCACCTGCCTCGGCCTCCCAAAGTGTTGGGATTACGGGTGTGAGCCACCGCGCCCGGCAAGTCAGGCACAATCTTAACATATCATGTCTTTTTTTCATCTTTTAGGTCTTTGATAGGCAAAAGGTGGCTCGTGCACCAGCATCATTGGCATCACCTGAGAGCTTGTTAGGAAGGCAGAATCTCAGGCTCTACCCTATTCTTGAACCAAAATCTGCTTTTTTTTTTTTTTCTTTTTTTAAGGAGACAGGGTCTTGCCCTGTTGCCCAGGCTGGAATGCAGCGGTGCAATCATAGCTCATTGCAATCTCGAATTCCTGGGCTCAAGTGATTGTCCTGCCTCAGCCTCCCAATTAGCTAGGACTACAGGCATGTGCCATCACGCCTGGATAATTAAATTTTTTTTTTTTTTTTTTGTAGAGACAGGGTTTCAGTCTATTGCTCAGACTGATCTTGAGCTTTTGGCCTCAAGAGATCCTCTTGCCTCAGCCTTCCAAAGCACTGGAATTATAGATGTGAGCCACCACGTCTGGCCCCCAAATCTGCATTTTAACAAGACGACCAAGTGATTCATATGCACATTTAAGTTTGGGAAGCTATGTTCTAGGTGTTACAAAGATAAGGATCATTTCTGAGGATGTTATGTACAGGATGACAAAAATACACTTCTTCTTTTTTTTTTTTTGAGACAGAGTTTCGCTCTTGTTGCTCAGGCTGGAGTGCAATGGCACAATCTCAGCTCACTGCAACCTCCCCCTCCTGGGTTCAAGCAATTCTCTTGCCTCAGCCTCCTGAGTAGCTGGGATTACAGGTGCCCACCACCACGCCCAGTTAATTTTTTGTAGTTTTAGTAAAGACGAGGTTCCACTGTGCTGATCAGGCTGGTCTCGAACTCCTGACCTCAGGTGATCCACCTGCCTTGGCATCTCAAAGTGCTGGGATTACAGGCGTGAATCACCATGCCCAGCCCAAAAATACACTTCTAAGAAGGTAACATAATTATAAAACATACACCTCACCGTTAAATGTCAAATGAGGCATCAACTCCTTCATTTCTTCTTCTGTGAGCTCAATCCCTTCGCTTGCTAGAAAGTTGTCTAAGTTCTGGACATCAATCACCTCTCCTTAGAAAGGGTGAGAAATGAATTGCAAAAATATTACAGAATTATTTGCAAAGGACAAAGAACACTATCTGTGCTTATATACATTATCATCCAGAATAGGAGGATCAGAAACAAAAATCTTTAATTCTGATTGAAAGAATCAGAAAGTGGCTACAAAGAAGAAAGTAACCAGGGGTTAGGAATTGACTGGTGGGTTGTTGCAAAATCCACAGCACATTAAAATACATATAGGGACTTAGTTTTATGTAACAACATTACAGATTAATGTAACAGGGGAAAGATAGAATTCCATCACTCTAACACAGGAACCATTTTTAGTTTTTGATATTCCATCTTGGTCTTGGCAATAAGGCTGTACTTTTACAATGTGGAAATCTAATACATGTACACTTCCGTATTTTGCTTTTCCAACCTAAAATCATTCCTTCATAAACATGTTTCAAAGTTGCCATATAATCTTTACAGTTAGCATTTTAACATGGCATCCCATTAAACTGACATACCATGGTTTATGTAGTAATTCCTGTATGGTTAGATATTTCTAATCAGTTTCAATTTTCTCACAATTATGAGAATGAAAGTCCTTAGACTGAAAATTTTTCATTTTATTCAATGAAACTATTTTTAAAGGATAGATTTCTAAGACTGGGGTTAGTGGGGAAAAGGGTATGAATAGTTCTGTGGCTCTTGATATCTATTACTACTTTGAAGAACTGTTTTGCGGAAAATTTTGGAGACTAGTATGGCCACTGATATATAAATACAGATTAGTTATTGTTTTTTTTTAACTTTTTTTTTCTTTTATTATTATACTTTAAGTTTTAGGGTACATGTGCACATTGTGCAGGTTAGTTACATATGTATACATGTGCCATGCTGGTGCTTACTCAACTTCAGCAGCATCCACAAAAATGGAACATATGTTATATGAAAAATCTGAACACTTATGAATAGAAAATATTCTTCTCCAACATTAATTGCAAATATTAAGATGTTACTTACAACATCTTTCCATTATAGCTTGCAACTCACCCTTGATGTAACTGACAGCATCCATTAAGTCATTCAGGTCAACTGCTGTCTCACCTGTAAGGCAAGAAAAGTATACCCCAGAGTCAGATGAACTGATGTTACTGAGACCCTCAACATTAATGCTGTATGAAGTTCTGAAGTTATGAAGATCATAAGAATTCAGTAATCTTTTTCTTTTTTTTATTTTTTTGAGGTGGAGTCTCACTCTGTTGCATAGGCTAGAGTGCAGTGGTATGATCCCAGCTCACTGCAACCTCTGCCTCCCGGGTTCAAGTGATTCTCCTGCCTTAGCCTCCCGAATAGCTGGGATTATAGGTGCACGTCACGACGCCCAACTAATTTTTTGTATTTTTAGTAGAGATGGGGTTTCACCATGTTGGCAGGCTGGTCTTGAACTCCTGACCTCAAGTGATCCACCCACCTTGGCCTCCCAAAGTGCTGGGATTACAGGTGTGAGCCACCATGCCCAGCCAGAATTTACTAATCTTTAAATTTTTCCTTAGAATTTTATGGACTTATCCTCAGAGATAAGAGTGTTATCTTAGAAACAAAGAAAGCTTTAATTGTGACAAATCTATCAAATTTTTTGTTTTTCTTTGTGTTAGAGACCACCAGAGTGGTCTAAATTAAGAAGTGATTGGTTACAGTTAAGCATAGGGAGAGGATAAACGACTCTGACCCTATGTACTTTTATTTAGTCAATTAATCAACAGCTATTTATGTATCACCTTCTAGGTGCCAGGCACTTGGAGAGGCTTTGGGGATACAAAAGTAGGCAAGGTGACAGAGTTCTGGCTCTTAAGGAGTGTACAATGTAGTGAGAGAGACAGATAATAAACATATAAACAAAAAGGATAATTTTATGTACTGTTAAGATGCTATCAAAAATAAAATAGGGCAACATAATAAACAGTAATAGAGGATGGGATTGATTTAGACAGGGAGGTCAGGAAAGGCCTCTCAGAGCAGGGTCTATTTGGGTTGAAGGCTGAATGATGAGAAATGAGTAGCCATGTGAAGAGTTGGGGGAAGAGCATTCCTAGTAGAAGAACAGCATGTGCAACAGTCCTAAGGTGGGAATGAATTTGCCATGATCGAGAGACAGAAGGTCAGTGTGACAGGGGCCAAATCATGCAGGGCCTTGTAGGGCATGATGATAAAGTCTGCATTTTACTTTGATTGCAATGGAATGTCATTGGAGGCCTCGGAAAACTGGAGTAACTTGACCTGATTGCAGCTTTCAAAAGATCACTCTGGCTGGTGTGGATAGGATAAGGAAACTGGAGGAATGGAGACCAGACAGGAGCCTGTTTCACTGGCCCAGTAAAGAGATGACAGTGGCTTGGGCTGTGGTTGCAATAGTGGGCTTGGATTCAGGATGTATTTTTCAGTTTGAACCTAGATTTCTTTTTCAAAATTTTGTTTTCCCTTCTTTTCACAGGTGTTGATGAACCTAGATTTAAATGTGGGATATGAAGGAAGGAGAAATCAAAGATGAAACCTAGTCTACCATCCCCAATCAACAGGGTGGATGGGATGCCTTTACTGACTTGGGGAGGACTTGAGATATTTTAGGAGAATTAACCAATAATTCCATTAAATTGGTGATGACTTTTAGAAATTCAAGTGGAGATACCAAATAACTAGTTTGATATGCTATTGCTGACTTAGAGAAATTGAGCTAGAGATATAAATTTACTCTACCAGCTTAGAGAAGGTATCTGACCCAATGAGACTGAATGCAATCTCCTAAGAGGAGAGTGTAGATAAAAAGACAGCCAAGGGTCTAACCCTGGGTCACTTCATTGTTTAGAGATCTTGCTGGGGAGGAACGGTCAGAAAGAAAACCGAGAAAATGTCAGTGAGGGAAGAAGAAAACCAGGTGAGTATGGGGCTTTAAAAGTCTAGAGAAAAACACATTTCTTTTTCTTTTTTTTGAGACAGGGTCTTGCTCTGTCACCCAGGCTGTAGTGAAGTGGCACACAATCACAGCTCATTGCAGCCTCCACCTCCCGGGCTCAGGTGATCCCCCTGCCTCAGCCTCCCAAGTAGCTGGGACTACAGGCACGTGCCACCACAGCGGGATAGTTACTTTATTTTTTGTAGAGACAGGGTTTCACCATGTAGCTTAGGCTGGTCTCAAACTCCTGGGCTCAAGTGATCCACCTGCCTCGGCCTCCCAAAGTGCTGGGATTACAGGCATGAGCCACCGTGCCTGGCTGAAAAATGTATTTTAATAAAAAGGGGGTGGCCACTTATGTCAAATGCTGCTAAGATGTCAAGTAAAATAAGAACAAAGAATTGACTGTGAGCCTTGGCAAGAAGTAGATTATTGACAGTCTTGTTGAGAGCTCATTTGGTGCCATTGTGGAGATAAATACCTAACTGGAGAATGCTGAAGGGTGAATGGGAGGTGAGGATATGGAAACGACGAGTAATGACAACTTTTTGAGGCAACTCTGCTGTGCAGAGGAACCAAGAGATGATGTGGTAGCTAGGAGGGAGCAAGCGTGAGAGAAAAGCATAGCTGCATGTCAAGAGAAATATAGATAGAGATACTTCAGAGAGGGAGAAATTGATGATGCAGGAAAGGGGAAATATTGCAGGAGTTAAGTTTTTGAGAAGGCAAGAGGAAATAGGATCCAGGGTGCAAGTGGAAAGGCTGGCCCATGAAAGGAGCATTCTTTCCCCTTTATAGTAAGACAAAAGGCAGGGCATGGCATAGGTATACATAGGTTCATAGAAACGGAGGTAGGAAAATGAGGTCTTTCTTCTCTAACTGCATCTATTGTCTCTATGAAGTTTGAGGTGACATCATCAATTGAGAGTTGAGGTGAGGAGACACTGGAAATTTGGACAGAGAAGGTGTGAAATTGTCTCTGAGAGTAAGAAAGTGAAGTTACTTGGAAAACATAGCAGGGACTTTTTTGGCAGTGTTAAGGGCTAACTTGAAGTTTCTGCCCATTATGTGAAGTGAGTTCTATTAGCATGGCTTTGTGATCTTCTCCAGCAATGTTAAGCTGTTCAGGGGTAAGCATGGAGTAAAAAGATGGCCAAGTTTTTGCCAAGGAAATTTGAAGTTCAGAGAGTTTGTAAGCTTATATGATGTTGAGGCAGTGAATCTAATTTAAGGAAGGGAGAAAATTAAGAGAGGTGGTGGTGGGGTTGTTGAATAATAAAAGAATAGTAGGGTCAAAGGCATGAAGGTCTCCACATGGCTGGAATAGCTGGAGTTGGAGTTCTATACTCTGTTCTGGTACAACATATGATTCAGTAGCACTGTTTCATCATATTCAATTGGTAAATGGAATAATGTCACAGTAATGTGAACAGTGTGTTTGTTCATACGTAATTTTTCCTAAATAAGAAGGGAATTCTTTTCTTCAGCAAGCAAGAAAAAAAATCTTAGGTTGGAGCTACAGCTGGAGCCTTTCTGTTCCATATTTTAATAAAATTAAAAAATGAGTGCCCGTGATGCAGAAGGGGGAACCAGCTTCACTGGCTCAGAGCTCTACTTCCATCTACACTATTTCAGAATGGCAAGCCAGCTCTTTAACTCCTTTTTTGGTGTGTGTGTGTGTGTGTGTGTGTGTGTGTGTGTATGCATTTTTAATTTTTTTTTTTTTGAGATGGAGTCTCACTCTGTCGTCCAGGCTGGAGTGCAGTGGCGTGATCTTGGCTCACTGCAACCTCCGCCTCCTGGGTTCAAGCGATTCTCCTGCCTCAGCCTCCCGAGTAGCTAAGATTATAGGTGCCCGCCACCACTAATTTGTTGTATTTTTAGTAAAAACAGGGTTTCACCATCTTGGCCAGGCTGGTCTTGAACTCCTGATCTTGTGATCCACCCACCTTGGCCTCCCAAAGTGCTGAGATTACAGGCATAAGCCACCGTGCCCGGCCCATTTTTAAATATCTTACAGCTGCTCTGTGCTATTTGCCTGGGCTGTACAAGTTTCCTTGTGCTTTTGGTACTGTTCTGGTTACAAGCTGGCATAGATTTTGAGCGTGCTTCCAGAATTTTCTCCATAAGCTCCGTTACTTCAGTGGGTAATTTTACAGAACAGGAGGTTTTTCAGGAATTCCTATGTGCTGTTATGGCAAAAATGTCTGCATAGTAAATGAACTGGAAGGAAAAAGGTTAGAGAGTGAGTCTATGCAACAGAAATTTTGGAGGTGATGAAGTATTAGGGAAGGACAAGTTCTAGGTCATTACTATGTGAGTGGTAATCAAGATGGAAGGGAGGAAAAAAAATGACTGAAGTTAAAGATATCAAGGAACAAGAGGTCAGAGTATTGGATGGGTGACCTGTATCAGGAGTTTTTAACCTGGGTCTATTGACCCTGTATTGCCAGAATTCAGGGAGGTCTTGAGCTGGAATGGGAAAAAAAGACTTCCTTTTTTCTTTTATGTTTTGAGACAGAGTCTTGCTCTGTTGCCCAGGCTGGAGTGCAGTGGCACCATCTCGGCTCACAGCAAGCTCCACCTCCCGGGTTCACCCCATTCTCCTGCCTCAGCCTCCTGAGTAGCTGGGACTACAGGCGCCTGTCACCACACCCGGCTAATTTTTTGTATTTTTAGTAGAGATGGGGTTTCACTGTGTTAGCCAGGATGGTCTTGATGTCCTGACCTCGTGATCCGCCCGCCTCAGCCTCCCAAAGTGCTGGGATTACAGGCATGAGCCACTGTGCCTGGCCTTTTTTTTTTTTTTTTAATAGAGATAGGGTCTTGCTATGTTGCCTGGGCTGATCTTGAACTCTTGGCCTCAAGTGATCCTCCCACCTTTGCCTCCCAAAGTGTTGGGATTAGGTGTGAGCCGCAATGCTTGGCCAAAAGTGTGTCTTTCTTTTCACTAACCATTAACTTAAATTTATTATTTTCTTCAATTATTAATGAAGGCAATAAACCTAAGAATAATGGCATAAGTTGTGACTTTGTCACTAATAGAAATCACTGACATTTTCAAATCATAATATAGTTGTTCCAAATATGTTGAAATGTTGCTCATGCTTATTATCACTTTATTTTTTATTTATTTAATTTTTTTGAGATGGGGTGCAGTGGTGCAATCTTGGCTCACTGCAACCTCTGTCTCCTGGGTTCAAACAATTCTCCTGCTTCAGCCTCCCTAGTAGCTGGGATTACAGGTATGCACCACCACGCCCAGCTACTTTTTTTTGTATTTTTGGTAGAGATGGGGTTTCACCATGTTGGCCAGGCTGGTCTCAAACTCCTGTCCTCAAATGATCTGCCCTCCTTGGCCTCCCAAAGTGCTGGGATTACAGATGTGAGCCACCGCACCTGGCCCTCATCATTACTTTAAAATTATAAAAATAATTTTAACTCCCTGTAATCCCAGCACTTTGGGAGGCCTAGGCAGGTGGATCACCTGAGGTCAGGAGTTCAAGACCACTCTGGACAATATGGTGAAACCCCATCTCTACTAAAAATACAAAATTAGCTGGGCATGGTGGTGTGCACCTGTAATCTCAGCTACTGGGGAGGCTGAGGCAGGAGAATCATTTGAACCCAGGAGGCGGTGGTTGCACTGAGCCAAGATTGCGCCATTGCACTCCAGCCTGGGTGACAGGGCAAGACTCCGTCTCGGAAAAAAAAAAAAATTGATCTGCTACTAGAAAGTGTTAAATGTTTTAATAAATACTAATAATTTATATTTTAATGTTTTGATAAATTATATGTTAATACAATTAGCTTCTTTGTAATCCTATTATTTTATTTTATACATTTTAAAACATTACACTCGGAAGTGGTCCATTCAGCGGATTTACAAAGGGGTCATGGCACAAAGTCAAAAGCCCTTGATCTATATGAAAGATTTTGAAGAACAAGGACAGGAGTAGGAGAGAAGGAAGACAGTGATCCCAATGCTATTTCTTATAAGAGGTTTTAAATTACATATTGTCTTATTATGTATATAAAAGTAATAATAAATATGTATTGTTAGGAAATATTTTCATAACAGGAAAAATTGATTAACAGATTATAGAATTTCCTTTCTTTTTTCATTCTGTTCTTTATTATTATTATTATACTTTAAGTTCTAGGGTACCTGTGCACAACATGCAGGTTTGATATATAGGCATACATGTGCCATGTTGGTTTGCTGCACTCATCAACTCATCATTTACATTAGGTATTTCTCCTAATACTATCCCTCCCCCAGCCCTCCACCCCCCGACAGGCGCTGGTGTGTGATGTTCCCCGCCCTGTGTCCAAGTGTTCTCATTGTTCAATTGCCACCTATGAGTAAGAACATGTGGTGTTTGGTCTTCTGTCCTTGTGACAGTTTGCTGAGAATGATAGTTTCCAGCTTCATCCATGTTCCTGCAAAGGACATGAACTCATCATTTTTTATGGCTGCATAGTATTCTATGGTGTATATGTGCCACATTTTCTTAATCCTGTCTATCATTGATGGACATTTGGGTTGGCTCCAAGTCTTTGCTATTGTGAATAGTGCTGCAATAAATATACGTGTGCATGTGTCTTTATAGTAGCATGATTTATAATTCTCTGGGTATATACCCAGTAATGGGATTGCTGGGTCAAATGGTATTTCTAGTTCTAGATCCTTGAGGAATCGCCACACTGTCTTCCACAATGGCTGAACTAATTTACAATCCCACCAACAGTGTAAAAGTGTTCCTATTTCTCCATATCCTCTTCAGCATCTGTCGATTCCTGACTTTTTAATGATTGCCATTCTAACTGGCGTGAGATGGCATCTCATTGTGGTTTTGATTTGCATTTCTCTGATGACCAGTAATGATGAGCATTTTTTCATGCATCTGTCGGCTGCATAGATGTCTTCTTTGGAGAAGTGTCTGTTCATATCCTTTGCCCACTTTTTGATGGGGTTGTTTATTTTTTTCTTGTAAATTTGTTTGAGTTCTTTGTAGATTCTTATTAGCCCTTTCTCAGATGGGTAGATTGCAAAAATTTTCTCCCATTCTGTAGGTTGCCCATTCACTCTGATGGTAGTTCTTTTGCCGTACAGAAGCTCTTTAGTTTAATTAGATCCCATTTGTCTATTTTGGCTTTTGTTGCCATTGCTTTTGGTGTTTTAGTTATGAAGTCCTTGCCCATGCCTATGTCCTGAATGGTATTGCCTAGGTTTTCTTCTAGGGTTTTTATGGTTTTAGGTCTGACATTTAAGTCTTCAATCCATCTTGAATTAATTTTTGTATAAGGTGTAAGGAAGGGATCCAGTTTCAGCTTTCTACATATGGCTAGCCAGTTTTCCCAGCACCATTTATTACATAGGGAATCCTTTCCCCATTTCTTGTTTTTGTCAGATTTGTCAAAGATCAGATGGTTGTAGATACGTGGTGTTATTTCTGAGGCTTCTGTTCTGTTCCATTGGTCTATATATTCTGTTTTGGTACCAGTACCATGCTGTTTTGGTTACGTAGCCTTGTAGTATAGTTTGAAGTCAGGTAGTGTGATGTCTCCAGCTTTGTTCTTTTTGCTTAGGATTGTCTTGGCAATGCGGGCTCTTTTTTGGTTCCGTATGAACTTTAAAGTCGTTTTTTCCAGTTCTGTGAAGAAAGTCATTGGAAGCTTGATTGGGATGGCATTGAATCTATAAATTACTTTCGGCAGTATGGCCATTTTCATGATATTGATTCTTCCTATCAATGAGCATGGAATATTCTTCCATTTGTTTGTGTCCTCTTTTATTTTGAGGAGCAGTGGTTTGTAGTTCTCCTTGAAGAGGTCTTTCACATCCCTTTTAAGTTGGATTCCTAGGTATTTTATTCCCTTTGTAGCAATTGCGAATGGGAGTTCACTCATGATTTGGCTCTGTGTTTGTCTGTTATTGGTGTATAGGAATGCTTGTGATTTTTGCATATTGATTTTGTATCCTGACACTGCTGAAGTTGCTTATCAGCTTAAGGAGATTTTGGGCTGAGACAATGGGGTTTTCTAAATATACAATCATGCCATCTACAAACAGGGACAATTTGACTGCCTCATTTCCTAATTGAATACCCTTTATTTCTTTCTCTTGCCTGACTGCCCTGGCCAGAACTTCCAACACTATGTCGAATAGGAGTGGTGAGAGAGGGCATCCTTGTCTTCTGCCAGTTTTCAAAGGAATGCTTCCAGTTTTTGCCCATTCAGTATGATATTGGCTGTGGGTTTGTCATAAATAGCTCTTATTATTTTGAGATACGTTCCATTGATACCTAGTTTATTGAGAGTTTTTAGCATGATGGGCTGGTGAATTTTGTCGAAGGCCTTTTCTTAATCTATGGAAATAATCATGTGGTTTTTGTCATTGGTTCTGTTTATGTGATGGATTACGTTTATTGATTTGTGTATGTTGAGCCAGCCTTGCATCCCAGGGATGAAGCCGACTTGATTGTGTTGGATAAGCTTTTTGATGTGCTGCTGGATTTGGTTTGCCAGTATTTTATTGAGGATTTTTGCATCGATGTTCATCAGAGATATTGGTCTAAAATTCTCTTTTTTTGTTATGTGTCTGCCAGGCTTTGGTATCAGGATGATGTTGGCCTCATAAAATGAGTTAGGGAGGATTCCTTCTTTTTCTATTGATTGGAATAGTTTCAGAAGAATGGTACCAACTCCTCTTTGTACCTCTGGTAGAATTCAGCTGTGAATCCGTCTGGTCCTGGACTTTTTTTGGTTGGTAGGCTATTAATTATTGCCTCAATTTCAGAGCCTGTTATTGGTCTATTCAGAGATTCAACTTCTTCCTGGTTTAGTCTTGGGAGGGTGTATGTGTCCAGGAATTTATCCATTTCTTCTAGATTTTCTAGTTCATTTGCATAGAGGTGTTTATAGTATTCTCTGATGGTAGTTTGTATTTCTGTGGAATCGGTGGTGATATCCCCTTTATCATTTTTTATTGCATCAATTTGATCCTCCTCTCTTTTCTTTTTTATTAGTCTTGCTAGCGGTCTATCAATTTTTTGATCTTTTCAAAAAATCAGCTCCTGGATTCATTGATTTTTTGAAGGGTTTTTTTGTGTTTCTATCTCTTTCAGTTCTGCTCTGATCTTAGTTATTTCTTGCCTTCTGCTAGCTTTTGAATTGTTCGCTGTTGCTTCTCTAGTTCTTTTAATTGTGATGTTAGGGTGTCGATTTTAGGTCTTTCCTGCTTTCTCTTGTGGACATTTAGTACTATAAATTTCCCTCTACACAGTGCTTTAAATGTGTCCCAGAGATTCTGGTATGTTGTGTCTTTGGTTTCATTGGTTTCAAAGAACATCTTTATTTCTGCCTTCATTTCGTTATTTATCCAGTAGTCATTCAGGATCAGGTTGTTCAGTTTCCATGTAGTTGTGTGGTTTTGAGTGAGTTTCTTAATCCTGAGTTCTATTTTGCTTGCACTATCATGTGAGAGACAGTTTGTTGTGATTTCTGCTCTTTTACATTTTCTGAGGAGTGCTTTACTTCCAATTATGTGGTCAATTTTAGAATAAGTGCGATGAGGTGCTGAGAAGAATGTATATTCTGCTGATTTGGGGTGGAGAGTTCTGTAGATGTCTATTAGGTCTGCTTGGTGCAGAGCTGAGTTCAAGTCCTGGATATCCTTGTTAACCTTCTGTCTCGTTGATCTGTCTAATGTTGACAGTGAGGTGTTACAGTCTCCCATTATTATTGTATGGGAGTCTAAGTCTCTTTGTAGGTCTCTAAGGACTTGCTTTATGAATCTGGGTGCTCCTGTATTGGGTGCATATATATTTAGGATAGTTAGCTGTTCTTGTTGAATTGATCCCTTTACCATTATGTAATGGCCTTCTTTGTCTCTTTTGATCTGTGTTGGTTTAAAGTCTGTTTTATCAGAGACTAGGATTGCAACCCCTGCTTTTTTTTTTTTTTTTTTTTCTTTCCATTTGCTTGGTAGGTCTTCCTCCATCCCTTTATTTTGAGCCTATATGTGTCTCTGCACCTGAGATGGGTCTCCTGAATACAGCACACTGATGGGTCTTGACTCTTTATCCAATTTGCCAGTCTGTGTCTTTTAATTGGGGCATTTAGCCCATTTACATTTAAGGTTAGTATTATTACATGTGAATTTGATCCTGTCATTATGATGTTAGCTGGTTATTTTGCCTGTTAATTGATGCAGTTTCTTCCCATCATCAATGGTCTTTACAATTTGGCATGTTTTTGCAGTGGCTGGTACCGGTTGTTTCTTTCCATGTTTAGTGCTTCCTTCAGGAGCTCTTGTAAGGCAGGCCTGGTGGTGACAAAATCTCTCCACATTTGCTTGTTTCTAAAGGATTTTATTTCTCCTTCACTTATGAAGCTTAGTTTGGCTGGATATGAAATTCTGGGTTGAAAATTCTTTTCTTTAAGAATGTTGAATATTGGCCCCCACTCTCTTCTGGCTTGTAGGGTTTCCGCAGAGAGATCCGCTGTTAGTCTGATGGGCTTCCCTTTGTGGTTAACTCGACCTTTCTCTCTGGCTGTCCTTAACATTTTTTCCTTGATTTCCACCTTGGTGAATCTGACAATTATGTGTCTTAGGGTTGCTCTTCTTGAGGAGTATCTTTGTGGTGTTCTCTGTATTTCCTGAATTTGAATGTTGGCCTGCCTTGCTAGGTTGGGGAAGTTCTCCTGGATTATATTCTCAAGGGTGTTTTCCAACTTGGTTCCATTCTCCCCATCACTTTCAGGTACACCAATCAAACGTAGATTTGGTCTATTCATATAGTCCCATATTTCTTGGAGGCTTTGTTTGTTTCTTTTTACTCTTTGTTCTCTAACCTTGTCTTCTCACTTTATTTCATTAATTTGATCTTCAATCAGTGATATCTTTTCTTTCACTTGATCGAATCGGCTATTGAAGCTTGTGCATGCGTCACGAAGTTCTCGTGCCATGGTTTTCAGCTCCATCAGGTCATTTATGGTCTTCTCTACACTGTTTATTCTAGTTAGCCATTCGTGTAACCTTTTTTCAAGGCTTTTAGCTTCCTTGAGATGGGTTCGAACATGCTCCTTTAGCTCGGAGAAGTTTGTTATTACTGACCTTCTGAAGCCTACTTCTGTCAATTTGTCAAAGTCATTCTCCGTCCAGCTTTGTTCAGTTGCTGGTGAGGAGCTGCGATCCTTTGGAGGAGAAGACGTGCTCTGGTTTTTAGAATTTTCAGCTTTTCTGCTCTGGTTTCTCCCCATCTTTGTGGTTTTATCTACCTTTGGTCTTTGATGTTGGTGACCTACAGATGGGGTTTTGGTGTAGATGACCTTTTCGTTGATGTTGACGTTATTCCTTTCTGTTTGTTAGTTTTCCTTCTATCATTCAGGTCCCTCAGCTGCAGGTCTGTTGGAGTTTGCTGGAGGGTCCACTCCAGACCCTGTTTGCCTGGGTATCACCAGTGGAGGCTGCAGAACAGCAAATATTGCAGAAAGTAAATATTGCTCCCTGATCCTTCCTCTGGAATCTTCATCCCAGAGGGGCACCCGCCTATATGAGGTGTCTGTTGGTCCCTACTGGGAGATGTCTCCCAGTTAGGCTACACAGGGGTCAGGGACCCACTTGAGGAGGCAGTCTCTCCATTCTCAGAGCTCAAACACCATGCTGGGAGAACCACTGCTCTCTTCAGAGCTGCATGGACGTCCATGTCTGCATGGACATTTAAGTCTGCAGAAGTTGTCTGCTGCCTTTTGTTCAGCTATGCCCTGCCCACAGAGGTGGAGTCTACAGGCAGTAGGCCTTGTTGACCTGTGGTGGGCTCTGCCCAGTTTGAGCTTCCTGGCCTACTCAAGCCTCAGCAATGGTGGGCGCCCCTCCCCCAGCCAGGCTGCCGCCTTGCAGTTCGATCTCAGACTGCTGCGCTAGCAGTGAGCAAGGCTTCGTGGGCATGGGACCTGCTGAGCCAGGCATGGGTGAGAATCTCCTTGTCTGCCAGTTGCTAAGACCTTGGGAAAAGTGCAGTATTTGGGCAGGAGTGTCCCATTTTTCCAGGTAGTCTGTCAAGGCTTCCCTTGGCTAGGAAAGGAAAATCCCCTGACCCCTTGCACTTCCCAGGTGAGGTGATGCCCTGCCCTGCTTCAGCTCACCCACTGTGGGCTGCACCCACTGTCCAACCAGTCCCAATGAGATGAACCAGGTACCTCAGATGGAAATGCAGAAATCACCCATCTTCTGCATCGATCACACTGGGAGCTGCAGACTGGAGCTTTTCCTATTTGGCCATCTGGGAGCGCCTCTTGTTTTGTTCTGCTCTTTAACAACTTTTATATCTTCCCCATCATCATCACCACCACACCACCATCCATCATCACTAACATTTACTGACTATTCGAGACTGCATTACATGCATTACATATATTAATTTCAGAGCAAGAAGTAATCATAGAGCATCATTTAGTTCAACTTGAAGATATTTTACATGTGAGGAAACTAAGATTAAGTAGGGTTAAATTATTTGTCAGCAAGTCTGTGGCAAAACAGGGACCAGGACCCAGCACAAAGAAATAATGTATACTGCATGAGGAACGTAGGCTGGATTCACCAGGGAAAAGAGAAGACTTCCCCCCCTTAGACACTGTCAGGTGACTTTTCAAAAAGTATATATAGCAGTGGCAACTCTCACCCCAAATTTATCAGTTAGTCCCCTTCCTCATATTTTCATAAGAACTAAATATTATCAATCTTGTTAAGTTTTGCCAGTCCAATGAATGAAGATAGTGTTGTGTTTTATTTTGCATTTTCATGATTATTGGTGAGGTTAAACATCTTTCCATATGTTATTTGGGGATGTACATTGTATTTCCTCTTGCATGAATTACCTATTTGTATATCTGCCTATTTTTCTATTATCAGTATGTTTCTTATCAATGTACAAGGGCTTTTGCTACCTTAGGGATATTAGCTCTTTGGCTTGCAACTATTCATTTCTAATTTTTCATTTGACTTTCAGGTTTCTTAATTTTTCCCTTAAATGTTCTCTTCAATTCATTTTTCTTTCAGCTCCTTAAGTGTGTGGCATTCCCAGGTATGACTGAGGCTTCAAGTGGCATACCTGACATATCTTTTCAAAAGCATTTTTGAAGATGGTATTTCATCAAGAGTCAGAATTAAGTTTTTACATTTACTTCATTATGATGCGTAAAAGGCTGATTTCAGCAGTTCTAATGGAAGGGCTTAAGGTTTTTCTGAAGAGCATAGAGATATTTGTAATACTCACCCTCAGTTGGTAGTTGGGTAATGAGTTCCTCAAGTTCCTCATCCTTGATTTTAGTTCCCATGTTTTCCAAAAAAGTCTCCACCTTTTTTATTTTGACCCTTGGCCCTTAAGAAAGAAGGGCATGGAATAAGAATATGAGTGTTATTGTTTAAGAGTGAAAAATGTTAATCATGGTCATGCATCAGAAACCCCAATTGGAGGGTAAAGTACAAGAATACAAAGAAATTATTAACGTGTGTGTGTGTGTGTGTGTGTGTGTGTGTGTATCTCCTCAGACTGTGTGTGTATTTCCTTAGATTTAGATATGTCAGTTAAAAGTTGGAAAGAATTGAGAAAGATAACTGCTGAATTGTTAACGGTATTTACCTTTATGGGGAGGGGATTTGTGGAGGATAGGAGAACTTACATTTCTTTTTTTCTTTTAAAAACAGGGTTTTGCTCTGTAGCCCAGGATGGAACTGCAGCCTTGAACTCCTGGGCTCAAGCAATCCTTCTGCCTTAGCCTCCTAAGTAGGTAGTACTATAGGTATGTGTCACCATGCCCAGCTAATTTTAAAATTTTTTGTAGAGATGGGGTCCCACTATGTTGTCCAGTCTGGTCTTAAAATCCTGGCCTCAAGCGATCTGCCTGCTTTGGTCTCCCAAAGTGCTGAGATTACAGGCATGAGCCACTGTGCCAGACTGTATCAGTTTTTTTTTTTTTTAAAGTGGTTAGAGTTGCATAGTTTTCTTGTATTATTTTAGTGTTCTAAAACATCTTTTTCTAATTAACAATTGAAATAATAATTACTTACACAGTGTTAGTATGGAAAGATAGGGTATTTCTCTTAATATTGATCCAGGGGGTTCTGCTTTGGTTTTCCCTGAGAGGTCAATAGAAACGAGCAGGCAAGTCTAATGACTTATGGTTGAAACAACAACTAATTTACTTCCTATAGTGATATGATTTTTTAACTTATATCCCAAAAGGCCAACGCATCCAAAGAAGAATGGTAAGTTATGTCCTAACAATGAATCAGTAGATTGGCAGGAAGCGAAGTTGGAACATTTAAAAGAAAATACCAAACATAGGAATTTTTTTACTTGCTCTTCCACCATGCTTCCTACTCACCGTTGCGGGCCTTCACACCTTTGAGCAATCTATTCTTATATACCTTTCCACTAGCTGTAAGATAAGACACAATTCAGAATATGGGTTAAATGACGGGAAGACTAACAAAATCAGCACAAAGACAACACAACATCCATAATTTCAGGGAAAAAAACCCCTTTCAATTTGCTTGGAAGTTTCTTCTCTGTTACATTTAAGAATGAAACCAAAGATAAAGAACACTTTCCCTGTTATAAGTCTATCCACTGGTTGAATAAAATACAGTATTTCCCTGTTTCTGTCTTTTTCCTTCCTTTTCTTTCTTCCCTGGTTTCCTTCTCATTGGTCATGATAAGATTAGGCAGTGCTCCCAGGGGGACAGGATAATATAGCCCGGATGGTGGGACACCCCCGGTGAAAGATGTTGCTAGCTGTCGGTATTAAAATATGAGTAACAAAAACAGGCAACAAGATTTTTTTTTTTTTTTTTTTGAGAGACGGAGTCTTGCTCTGTCGCCCAGGCTGAAGTGCAGTGGCACGATCTTGGCTTACTGCAACCTCCATCTCCCAGGTTCAAGCAATTCTCCTGCCTCAGCCTCCTGTGTAGCTGGGATTACAGGCATATGCCACCATGCCCGGCTACTTTTTGTATTTTTAGTAGAGACAGGGTTCCACCATGTTGGCCAGTCTGTTCTTGAACTCCTGACCTCTTGATCCGCCCACCTCGGCCTCCCAAAGTGCTGGGAGCCACCGCGTCTGGCCAAGATGTCTTTTAGTGTGATAGCTGTGTTTTCTAAAGCAGGTTTACTGGGCATATACATGTATAATTTAAGAAGTTTTCACACACAAGCCCCTAAATCCAAGTTTCAAAGGATGCGGTAAATACTCACTGCGAATTGGCAGAGTTTTCAGCAGCTTCTCGTGCTCCTCATCAGTGAGTACGAGCCCCATTTTCCTCAGCTCATTCCCCAGATTACTGACATTAACTTTTTCTCCTTTGGAAAGATGGGAATTGTTAACATATAAGAATTTTTGGAAGAGAACAATGATTTCAAATTATGAAAAAAATTACCGGCCAGGCACAGTGGCTCACACCTGTAATCCCAGCACTCTGGGAAGCCGAAGTGGGTGGATCACCTGAGGTCAGGAGTTCAAGACCAGCCTGGCCAACATGGTGAAACCCCGTCTCTACTAAAAATACAAAAATTATCCGGGTGTGGTGGCAGGCACCTGTAATCCCAGCTACTCGGGAGGCTGAGGCAGGAGAATCGCTTGAACCCGGGAGATGGAGGTTGCAGTGAGCCAAGATTGTGCCATTGCACTCTAGCCTGGGCAACAAGAGTGAGACTCTGTTTCAGAAAAAAACAAACAAACAAACAAACAAAAAACAAACAAACCTCTACATAATATAAGTCTCTACAGGAAAAATCCCAAATCAAAGGGTAAGATTATGAAACAAACATTTAACCGTTACATTTGTAGGGGTGTCAATTTAGCATGTTAGTAATAGTCTGAAGAGAAAACTACTATTTAAATATATTTTTTATGAGACAGGTTTTTGCTCTGTCTCCCAGGCAGGAGTGCAGTGGTAATCATAGCTCACTGCAGCCTAAAACTCCTGGGCTCAGCTGCCTCAGCCTCCCAAGTAGCTGGGACTACAGGCACATGCCACCATGTCCACCTAATTTTTTTTTTTTTTTTTGTAGAGACATGGTATTGCTTTGTTGCCCCAGGCTGGTCTTGAACTCCTGGCCTCAAGTGATCCTCCTGCCTCAGCCTCTCAAAGTTCTGGGTTTACAGCCGTGAGCCCACATGCCCAGCCAAAATCTACTGTTTAAAAACATTTACATTTTTTTCTCTATAGAGCATTAAGGTCTTAGTTAAAAATGAATGCCCTTCTCACCATGACTTCTGACTCACCTGTAAAAGCTTTTGCTTCATCCATCACCACATTCACATCAACCATTTCATTTTCTGTGAGACGAGACAAGTCAGACATAGAGACCAAATCTTAGACAACTGACATGAAAATTTAAGTTGTAATATAAAGGTTGGAATTCAGCTATTTCTCCTAATTTTCTCTAGTAACTCTTTTAACTCAAAGTGAAGAAGAAACAGAGGGTAGAAAAAGATCAAGCTGTAAGTTTAAAGTGAACACCTACTTCATTAATACCACTTTCTATAAAGCATCAAACGACTCAACATTGAGATGAAGCAAGTTTAACAGTAATCCCTTCTATAGGCTTTTCTCTTCCTTCGGACCCATAAGGGGAGCATATTTTAATAGACATGATTGAATTTGAAACCTAGAAGTCACTTATGTACATAAACAGTGAACCTTTAAACCTTGAAGGAATGCTATCTTCTTAATCTCCAAATTTTGCTTATGTTCCCACCTCTACCCCTCAAGACTGTAATCTACTTGAGTGCAGAAATTATGCCTTAATTTTATTATACTACTGGGTTTAAATTTTCCACTCTCTAGTTCATTGTTTTGCATATAGTAAGTGCTAGCTAAACAAATGAAAAAATTCAGTGGTATGGAAATAGTCACACTGTTGGATGAGAAAAAAAATTGTCATTAAAAAAAATAAAGAATTCTAAAAAATACCTCATCAGTAACAATATTTTCCAGCAGGAAGCATTTTTGAGGACCCCTAGCTAAACATGTAGGGACAACATTACAATTAAAAAGTAATTTATGGTGACTTTTTTCAGGATAGGAGGAAGGGCCAGACAAAATTATGGATAATTATCAATGTTGTTAAGCCTAGGGAGCGTGAGGTTTTAAACTACAAATTACGGCTGGGCAGGGTGGCTCATGCCTGTAATCCCAGCACTTTGGGAGGGCAAGGCATGCAGATCACTTGAGGTCAGGAGTTTGAGACCAGCCTGGCCAACATGGGGAAACCTTGCTTCTATTAAAAATACAAAAATTAGGTTGGGTGAGGTGGCTCATGCCTGTAATCCCAGCATTTTGGGAGGCCGAGGCAGGTGGATCACTTGAGGTCAGGAGTTGGAGACCAGCCTGGCCAACAAGGTGAAACAGCACAATATTATATTGTATTGTAATTATTATAAACAATACAAATAATTATTTGTATTTTTAAATACAAAAAATTAGCCGTGCATGGTGGCGGGTGCCTGTAATCCCAGCTACTCGGGAGGCTGAGGCAGGAGAATTGCTTGAAGTTGGGAGGCGGAGGTTGCAGTGAGCTGAGATTGCACCACTGCACTCCAGCCTAGGCGACAGAGGGAGACTTCATGTCAAAAACAAAAGAAAAAACAAACAAAAACGAACCCACAAAAATTAGCTGGGTGTGGTAGTGCATGCTTGTAATCCCAGCTACTTGGGAAACTGAGGCATGAGACTCGCTTGAACCCGGGAGGTGGAGGTTGCAGTGAGCCGAGACTACGCCACTGCACTCCAGCCTGGGTGACAGAGCAAGACTCGGTCTCAACAAAACAAAACAAAAAACTACAAATTAGGCCAAAACTGTTTTCTATGTTAGGGCCAGCTACAGGTGAAGGTAGCATGGAAGATGTCTGCTGATAGCAGTGGCCTACTTTAGTTACACCTGCCCATTGCTAGTTGAGAACAGAAACCCTGAATTAGGGGAGAAAAATTATTTATTTTGGGTTGGCATGTGCTGGCTCTACTGAAAGATGTGCTGTCTGGCTCTCTGATGGAAGCTTGTTTTTCAAGGGGAAGAGCCATCTAATAAGGAAATCTTAGCCAGGGGCTCATTCCTTAGCAATTTCTTCCTAATGAATTATTCTAGCTTTGCCTCTGACAGTTTTGTCTAATTAAAACGGTCTTACTGAGTTATTAATAAAACTTTGTCTTATTATAAAAAGGTTTACTTGGGAAGGAATTAAGGGAGGGAGGGAAGGAAACAGGGAGGGAGGTAGGAGAATGTATGAAGCAAGTATGGCAAAATAGTAGCATTTGTTAACTCTGGCCAGTGGGCACACAATGTTTGTTATGTTATTCTCTGTTTTTAGGTATGTTTGAAATATTTCATAAGCTTTTCAAAGAGGTTAAAAAATAGGTTTACTTTCAGAAGCCTTCCTACAGAAGCCCTGCGTTTCTCCTAGGTACAGTGGTATCTGAAACACTTACCATCAACTGGCAGATGGTTCAGTAGGTCCTCATATTCCTCTTTCCCAACTTCGATTTCCATATTATTTAGAAGACTTTCCAGATTACTGACATTGACTTTTTTTCCTTAGGAATTAAGAGGATGGAATAAGAAAAACAAGTAATTTGAAGAAGTGGAAGATGCCAGCTTTATTATTATTATTATTATTATTATTATTATTATTATTATTTTTGAGATGGAGTTTCACTCTTGTTGCCCAGGTTGGAATGGCATGATCTCAGCTCACTGCAACCTCTGCCTCCTGGGTTCAAGTGATTCTCCTGCCTCAGCCTCCCAGGTAGCTGGGATTACAGGTGTGTGCCACCACGCTCAGCTAATTTTTGTATTTTTAGTAGAGATGGGGTTTCACCATGTTGGCCAGGCTGGTCTCAAACTCCTGACCTCAGGTGATCTGTCCGCCTCGGCCTCCCAAAGTTTTGGGATTCTAGGTGTGAGCCACTGCGCCCGGCCCAGAAGATGCTAACTTTAAATATGCATTTATATCAAGTGGAGAGTGAAATAATATATTGGCCACTCAGTGTCAGAGTTGAGAAGAGAAAATGCTCCCTCAACATTGAGCTATAATTTTCAATTGAAGTAATATGGATGAAAAAGAATTAGACAAATTTGATAAATTGTGATAAAGATAACAAACCTAAATGAAAGCAGAATTTCTTTTTCTTTTCTTTCTTTTTTTTTTTTGAGATGGAGTTTCGCTCTTGCTGCCCAAGCTGGAGTGCAATGGCGCGATCTTGGCTCACCGCAACCTCTGCCTCCTGGGTTCAAATGATTCTCCTGCCTCAGCCTCCCAAGTAGCTGGGATTACAGGCATGTGCCATGCCCGGCTAATTTTTGTGTTTTTAGTAAAGATGGGGTTGCTCCATGTTGGTCAGGCTGGCCTTGAACTCCCGACCTCAGATGATCCGCCCACCTTGGCCTCCCAAAGTGCTGGGATTACAGGCGTGAGCCATGGCGCCTGGCCCAGAATGTCTTCTTCTTTTTAAGATAGGATTTTTTTCTGTCGCCCATGCTGGAGTGCAGTGGCATGATCCTGGCTCCCTGCAGCCTCGACCTCCTGGGCTCAAGTGATCCTCCCACCTCAGCCTCCCAAGTAGCTGGGGCCACAAATGCATGCCAGCAGGCCAGCTAATTTTTTCTTATTTTTTGAAGAGATGGGGTCTCCCTAAGTTGCCCAGGCTGCTCTTGAACTCCTGGGTTCAAGTGATCCTGCCTTGACCTCTTAAAGTGCTTAGATTACAGGTGTGAGCCATCATACATGCTGAAAGCAGAATTTCAAACTTGCTACAGTGACATATTACTAACAGTCCCTTGCTCAAATATAATTATACCAAAGGAAGAATGGTAGGTTACGAGGCATACATTCAGAATTAGTAAACAGTGGAATAGCGAGATTCCAATCAGTGAGAAATTCAAAAAAGCAAATGTAAAGCCCAGTACATTTTAGCGCTGTTTTCGTATTCTTACCTTTGAGAGGCTTCACACTATCCAGTAATTTTTTCTTATACATGTTTCCATCTGTAAGATATGGTAAAATTCAAGTCAAAAAGAGGATAAGAAACTCTTTTTATAAGACATGATTCACCTAGAAATTTATTCTATTTCACCCTCAAATAATAGCAAAAGATAAGAACTGCTCTCAGTGTGGTCTATCTGTCCCCTAGTTGAAACACATGCCAGTAGTTGATGTGCCCTACAAACACACACACACACACACACACACACACACGTGCTGCTTCTGCTGCTTTTTTTTTTTTTTTTGAGACAGAGTCTTGCTCTGTCACCCAGGCTGGAGTGCAGTGGTGCTATCTTGGCTCACGGTAACCTCCATTTCCCGATTCAAGTGATTCTCCTGCCTCAGCCTCTCGAGCAGCTGGGATTACAGGCATGCACCTTCATGCCTGGCTAATTTTTGTATTTTTAGTAGAGACAGAGTTTCATCATGTTGGCCAGGCTGGTCCCGAACTTTTGGCCTCAAGTGATCCACCCGCCTTGGCCTCCCAAAGTGTTGGGATTACAGGCGTGAGCCACTGCGGCCAGCTGGTGCTGCTGCTTTTTTTTTTACTTTATTCTTGTTCTTCTTTTCTTGCACTTCGCCTTTCTCTCCTTTCCCTGACTATGCTCTGGGCCCATGAAGTGTTCCTATCTTTATCCCTAATGGAGGATCCTAAAGGGATGATATGAAAAATAGTTATCAACTTGAACAGTAATAAAAAATATTTAAATAAAAAATTAAAAACTGTTTTTGTTTTCTGAACAAACTCTTTCCATAAATGGAGTTGAAATTCAATTAGAATAGAGAACAGAGGGCTTATGCACCACCCCACCTCAGGCTCCATCCTATGGCAGGAGAATCTGTAGTACTGAAAAACCCCTCAATGCCTGGCATTGTCTGTATAGTATACTACAGTGTCTGTAGTAGTGTAGTCCCTGATACAGTCCATCTGCATTCTCCTTCCTGCTGTCTCAGAACCAAACTCCTAAGTAGGCTGCAATTCTCATAACTGGCCCTTTGAGAGAACAATCTGGAGGAAATCCTAGACAAAATGAGTAACCACAGCTTTAAGAATATGTGGGATGGGCCAGGCATGGTGGCTTACGCCTGCAATCCCAGCACTTTGGGACGCCAAGGCTGGTGGGTCACTTGAGGTCGGGAGTTCAAGACCAGCCTGGCCTTGAGATGGTGAAACCCCATCTCTACTAAAAATACAAAAATTAGCCATGTGTGGTGGTGGGTGCCTGTAATCCCAGTTACTCGGGAGGCTGAGGCAGGACAATCACTTGAACCTGGGAGATGGAGGTTGCAGTGCGTGGAAATTGTGCCACTGCACTCCAGCCTGGGTGACAGAGTGAGATTCCGTCACACACACACACACACACACACACACACACACACAAAAGAATATGAGGGATGAATTAAAATGGGTACTGAGCATTTGCTGCCCAGGGTGCTATTTCTGCCTCAAGGGCACTATCCCCCTTGGCAATGTGCAGCCTTACTCTTGCCTGGGGAAAACTGGGGCAAAGAGTGATGGGAGGAAAGGATATCTACATGGGGTTTCTAGAACCGGGCAGGAGGCACAGTTCTGAAGCACAGGCTGACCTCTAGGGTCTTTATGGGTAGTTCTGTGCAAGTGCCCTGCAGGTGGAACTTTTGAGGGGCTGTTTGTGCTACTGACCAGGTGGGATACTGACAGTATAAGCACACAGTCCTGGAGGCCCCTGCTCTCAGGTGGTTTTCCCTTTTAATTGATGGATTGTGGGGAGATAGGAGGGCTAAAAGGGGAGGGACTGAGAATGTTGGGTGCATCAGGGGGCTACAGAAGAATTTAGCTGTGTAGCTATTACAACGTTTAGCAGAGTCCTGCTCGCTGAATGCGAAAGAGAGAACTTTCTCATTTCCAAATTAAAACACAAGTGACAAGAATAGGGTTTCTTTCTTTTTTTTTTTTTTTTTTTTTGAGACAGCATCTCATTGTGTTGCCCAGTATCATGGCTCGCTGCAACCTCTGCCTCCCGAGTTCAAGTGATTCTCATGCCTCAGCCTCCTGAGTAGGGGACTATAGGCACCTGTCACCACACCCCTTATTTTTTTGTATTTTTAGTAGAGACAGGGTTTCACCATTTTGGCCAGGCTGGTCTCAAACTCCTGACCTCAGCTGATCCACTCACCTCGGCCTCCCAAAGTGTTGGGATTACAGGTGTGAGCCAACACGCCCAGCCAAGAACAGGGTTTCTTATGTCAGAATTTCATTTTTTAGGGGGTGTAATGGTTAATACTGAGTGTCAACTTGATTGGATTGAAGGATGCAAAGTATTGATCCTGGGTGTGTCTGTGGGGGTATTGACAAAGGAGATTAACATTTGAGTCAGTGGGCTGGGAAAGGCAGACCCACCCTTAATCTGGGTGGGCACAAGCTAATTGGCTGCCAGCGTGGCTAGAATATAAAACAGGCAGAAAAATATGAAAAGATAAGACTGGCCTAGCCTCACAGCCTACGTCTTTCTCCTGTGCTGGATGCTTCCTGCCCTTGTACATTGGACTTCAAGTTCTTCAGTTTGGGGACTTGGACTGGCTGTCCTTGCTCCTCAGCTTGCAGATGGCCTATTGTGGGTCCTTGTGATCGTGTGAGTTAATACTCCTTAATAAATTCATCTATCTATCTATCTATCTATCTATCTATCATCTATCTATCTACCTATCTATCTATCTCTCCCACTAGTTCTGTCCCTCTAGAGAACCCTGACTAACACGGGGTTTCTCACAGTTCTTGTCCAGAAGCCTATGATACCACAGCTCCATGCACAAGCACCATGATGGTATGCTAAATACTCACCACAGACTGGCAGAGTTTTTAACAGCATTGAGTGTTCTTTTTCTGTTAGTTCGATCCCCATGTTTCTCAGCACATTTTTAAGGTTCTCAGCTTCAACCTTTTCTCCTTCGAATAGATGGGAATTGTTTCAGAAGACAATATTAAGAGATTTAATTATTCCAAGTTATAAAAAAATATAATCCAGTACAGCACTATTTCTAACTGCACAATGAGGTATAAATACATGAGCTGACTTCACTTACATAAAGTTATTTTGAGATTCAGTACCTGAAAGCATTCTTTAATCCAAATAAACAGATGATACTTCTGTTCTGGGTATGAGCCAGGATAGCATGGAGTAACAGGGGAGTGGCATAACTGCTTAGTGACTTATGATGTGCTATGGCTTGAATGTTTGCATCCCTTCCAAAATTCATGTTGAAACATAACCCACAATGCAACAGTATTAACAGGTAGGGCCTTTAGGGGTGGTTAGGTCATACGGGTTCCTTGCTTGTGAACTGGATTAAGGCCCCTATAACAGAGGTCTCATACAACAATCAGCCCCTTTTTTTTTGCCTGTCTGCTCTTCCCCATGTGAGGACACAGTGTTTAAGGCATCATCTTGAAGCATAGAGCAACCCTCACCAGACATCAAATGTGTCTTGATCTTGGACTTCTCAGCCCCTAGAACTTTGAGAAAGAAATTTCTATCATTTTTGAATCACCCAGTTTGTGATATTTTGTTATAGCAGCATGAATGGACTAAGACAGATGCTATATAGAATCTATGTAATTCTACCTGCAAGTAATATTTCTGTTTCTGCTTCATGACCTGAATTATGGGACTAATTATTCATAGTGATCACATTTCCTTTGTGAAAACTTCACACTGAGATTCACTGTGTTCACCAATATTTTGGTTCTTTAAACACTAGTGAAATGAACACATTATTGGCCTACACATTAGACAAGTTAATACCTCTTTTTGAGAGTACCCACACTTTTCCTAAATCTTTAATATTCCAAAATGTTGTCAACAAGATAAAATTATCAATAAATGGTAACAGGGAAGAATGAATTTATCAGTGATTTCTGGAAGGGGTAAACTACTGCTTTAAAATGTAGTTATCTATAAAGCATTAAGATCTCAATTTTATTATGTCTTATATAAATTCCCACTGACCTGTAAAAGCTTTTGCTGCATCCATCAAGACATCCAGGTCGACCTTTTCATTTTCTGTAAGAAAACTCAGAATTTAGATTCAGAGTTGAAGCTACTGAAAATTAAAAAAATATATAAAATTCTTAAATTGAAATTTAGTGAACAGAATTACAGTAATTTTTAATGCATTATTCTAGAATTTTTATTATTTTTTCAATCCAAAGGAGCAAATACCAGAGGAAAAAAGATTCAAGCTTTAAGTATATATTCATTCAACTTAATTGAATGCTTGTTTTTATTTTACAAACTGTTAGCTGTTAAAAATATTCAGAGCATTATGGTGAATGAAGTTTTGTTTGTTTGAAGTTAGCGCCATCCTATAGGTCAGCCCTCCTCCTTTCAGATCTAGTTCTCTTGCATTGAGTGCAAGGCTGAGATGTGTTAGAGCAAGTGTTCTCAGCATGTGGGCCATGGACCTCTATATTCACCCAATACCCTTTGCCATTTTCACTGTGTTGACATTTGTACTGATGGTGCAAAAGCAATGTTGGACAAAACTGCTGCATCTTTGCGTGAATGAAGGCAGTGACAACCAAGTGTACTAGCAGTCACTGCATCCTTCACTGTACATACTTGTAGTAAGATGTCCTTGGCAAAGCAGCAAAAGTTATTAGTTTTTATTAGATATTAACCCTTGAGTGCATAAAACACTTTAGCTGCAATCTGAACTATGATGATTTTTTGAGGAAAAGAACTTGTATGATTGTTTGAGTTGCAAGAAAACTAGCTGCTTTTTCATGGGATACCATTTTCACTGGAGAAAATGACTAATGGACAAAATATAGTTTTTCAGAGTTGGATATCTGCCAGACACCTTCTTGAAAATGAACAAAGTAATCCTGTCATTTTAAGAAAAAAAAAAACCCTAACAACAGATGTTTTAATGGTTGAGTTCAAGCTTTCGAAGAGCAATTTGAATTTTGGAAACCTTATTATCTGTACTGTGACTCGATAGTTTCCCAATACTTAAATATTATTTTAATAAGAATGATGGTGATATTAATAAATGTAGTTTTTCAAACAAGCCAGCATAATAACCAGCTAACACAATGACAGTATCAAATCCACACATATCAGTAATAATCTTGAATGTAAATGGGGTAAATGGCCCACTTAAAAGGCACGGAGTGGCAAGATGGATAAAAAAGCAAGATCCAATGGTATGCTGTCTTCAAGAGACCCATCTCACATGTAATGACACCCATAGGCTCAAAATAAAGGGATGGAGGAAAATCTTCCAAGCAAATGGAAATCAGGAAAAAGCAGGGGTTGCAATCCTAATTTCAGACAAAATGGACTTTAAATCAACAAAGATCAAAAAAGACAAAGAAGGGCATTACATAATGGTAAAGGGTTCAATTCAGCAAGAAGACGTAACTATTCTAAATATATATGTACCCAACACAGAACTGTTCAGATTCATAAAGCAAATTCTTAGAGACCTACAAAGAGATTTAGATTCCCACACAATAACAGTGGGAGACTTCAACACTCCACTGACAGTATTTGATCACTGAGGCAGAAAATTACCAAAGATATTCAGGACCTGAACTCAACATTGGACCAAATTGATCTGACAGACCTCTACAGAACTCTCTACCCCAAAACAACAGAATATACATTCTTCTCATTGCCACATGGCACATACTCTAAAATTGACCACATAATTGGACATAAAACAATTTTCAGGAAATAAAAAAGAACTGAAATACCAAACACACTTTCAGACCACAGTGCAATAAAAATGGAGGTCAAGAATAAGAAAATCACTCAAACCATGCAATTACACGGAAATTAAACAACATGCTCCTGAATTACTTTTGTGTAAATAAAGAAATTAAGGCAGAAATCAGTAAGTTTTTTGAAACTAATGAGAACAAAGATACAACATACCAGAATCTCTAGAATACAGCTAAGACAGTATTAAGAGGGAAATTCATAGCACTAAACACCCACATCAGAAAGTTAGGATGATCTTAAATTAACAACCTAACACAACAACTGAAAGAATTAGAGAAGCAAAAGCAAATCAACCCCAAACCTAGCAGAATATAAGAAATAACCAAAATCAGAGCTGTACTGAAGGAAATTGAGACTCTGAAAACCATTCAAAAGATCAGCAAAGCCAGGAGTTGGTTTTTTGACAAATTTAAAAAGGCCACTAGCTAGACTAATAAAGAGGAGAAAGAAGATCCAAATAAACACAATAAGAAATGACAAAGGGGGTATTACCACTGACCCCACAGAAATAAAAATAAGCATCAGAAACTACAAACATGTCTATGCACACAAACTAGAAAACCTAGAAGAGATGGATAAATTCCTGGACACATATACCTCCCAAAACTGAACCAGGAAGAAATTGATTCCCTGAACAGACAAATAATGAGCTCTGAAATTGAATCAGTAAATAGCCTACCAACCAAAAAAGCCCAGGACCAGATGAATTCACAGCTGAATTCTACCAGATGTACAAAGAAGAGCTGGTACAATTCCTACTGAAACTATTCCAAAAAATTGAGGCTGCATCTAGTCATCCATATTGGAGGAGGAATTGATTCTGACTTTTTGATTATTTTAGGTTAATGGTCCTTAGTCCCCATTAGCCCATCTCCTAACTTCTGAGTGTCCTGGCATCCTCCCTATGGATCTCCCAATTCCTGCAGGTCACAGAAGACAGGGGCTGTGGCACAGTCACCTGGGCCTCCCTGAGTGGAGGGCATGGAGCAATGAAGAGTGGAACTAAGCACAGTTTGTGGGTGCAAGGAGACAAAGGCCCTGCCAGATCCCTGAAGCCATATTGTTATTTTAAAATGAATTAATATATAAGTACTATTAAATGTGTTTTAGTTTCTAATATAATAAATATTAATATATACCCACATGAACAGCATGAAGAAGTTTTTTAAAAATTATTGATTGATTGATTGATTGATTAATTTTTAACAGTGGTGTCTCTCTATGTTGGCCAGGCTAGTCTCAAACTCCTGGGCTCAAGAAATCCTCCCACCTTGGCCTCCCAAAGTGGGAGGATTACAGACATGAGCCACTGTGCCCAGTCACATAAAGAATTTTTGAGACCAAAATGTTTGAGAACCACTGGGTTAGAGAGTACATGCAATAATAGACAATACTCAGTTTGCTTGTTGTTTCCTCATCCAACTTCAGTGCATATTTATCATTTAGCCTAGAAGATCCTGATACCCTATGTTTCCTAGTTCTCTTGTATTTTCCCAAGACTGTAAGCTCCTCTGAGGGCAGACGCCATATCTCTGCTGCCCTTGTACCCCTAACCATTCTTAGTTTCTAGTAAATACATTACCCAGATATAGTATAAACATTTGCCAAGTAAATACAGCAGTATCATTACAATGCTGACATATTATTGGCATTCAATAAATATTTGTGGAATGAATCAATAAAAGAAAAAATGTATTTAAAAATCAGGACCTTGATCCTTGAATAATGAAGTCTGCCTTAGTAAAAGATAATCTTTCTAGTCTATGGTGTTCCATGCTGTAATAAACTTGAAGCCAGCCCTTCATGCCAATCAAGATTCTTGGTGATCTGTGTCCTTACTAATGTTAGCTATCAAGCTCAGTTGAAGAAAGAATAGACTCCTCCCCTCCTTCTCTTCAGAGTCTTTTCAACTCAGTGCCAATACTATCACAATCATGCGGTTTTTTGTTTTTTTTTTTTTTAAAAGATTGGTCTAAGCTGAAAAACTGTGAGTTCCCAAAGTGTGAGAGGGGGTAAAGTCTGCCTCCGAACACACGTCCCCTCTGGGGAACCTGAAAATCCAGATCACAGGAGAAAGATTTAACCTTACCTAGAGCTGAAATGGATTTAGGGAGCCAGGCAAAATATAAAAATAGAAGAAGCCGCAGGAAGAGCCCTGTAGACACTTCTGGTCTCCAGCTTCAGCCCAAGGAAGCCATTCCTGGCCTTATCTCATAGGGGTTCTTGGGGAAGGCAGCCCAGTGGAACTGGGGAGGGGCCACAGGGTGAAGGAAGCTCCTAATTGAACTTTGTAGTAATTTCAACTGAGCATGAATTTTCCTGAGCAGAATCCAGAGGGGAGCAAATGGGAAGTATAGATAGGAGTGCAGAAACCACAGCTGATGGTGTGGGCAGGTGGGGAAGGGCAAGGTCTGAGAGCCCTCCTTGCTTTCTCAGTGGGGAGGCTTATAGCCTGGGGCAAGATCTCAGCCCTGTTGCCACTGAGATCTAGAAGTTTGGAAAACATATTTGAGGGAATAATTGAGGAAAACTTCCCTGAACTTGCTAGAGATCCAGACATTCAAATACAAGAAGCTCAAAGAACACCTGGGAAATTTATTGCAAAAAGGTCATCACCTAGGCACACAGTCATCAGGTTATCCAAAGTTAGGATGAAGGAAAGAATCTTAAGAGCTGTGAGGCAAAAACCACCAGGTGACCTATAAAGGAAAACCTATCAGATTAACAGCAGATTTCTCAGCAGAAACCTATGAGCTAGAAGGAATTGGGGCCCTATCTTTAGCCTCCTTAAAGTATACTATCAGCCAAGAATTTTGTATCCAGTGAAATTAAGCTCCATAAATAAAGGAAAGATACAGTCTTTTTCAGACAAACAAATGCTTTGAGAATTCATCACTACCAAGCCAGCACTACAAGAACTGCTAAAAGGAGCTCTAAATCTTGAAACAAATCCTCAAAATACACCAAAATATACACCAAAATAGAACCTCCTTAAAGCATAAATCTCACAGGACCTATAAAACAATGACACAATAAAAACAAACAAACAAACAAACAAAACCACACACGATATTCAGGCAAAAAACAGCATGATGAACAGAATAGTACCACACATCTCAACACTAATGTTGAATGTAAATGACCTAAATGCTCCACTTAAAAGATACAGAATGGCTAAGAATTCATCAAACAAGTATCTGCTGCCTTCAGGAGACTCACTTAACACATAAGGACTCACATAAACTTAAGATAAGGGGTGGAAAAAGATATTCCATGCAAATGGACGCCAAAACAGAGCAGGAGTAGCTATGCTTGTATCACACTAAACAAACTTTAAAGCAACAGCAGTTAAAAAAGGCAAAGAGGGGCATTATATAATGATAAAAGGACTTGTCCAGGAAAATATCACAATCCTAAATATGTATGCACCTAACACTGAAGTTCCCAAATTTATAAAACAATTACTAATAGACCTAAGAAATGAGACAGACAGCAACACAGTAATAATGGGGGACTTCAATACTCCACTGATAGCAGTAGACAGGTCATCAAGACAGAATGTCAACAAAGAAACAACGGGTTTAAACTGTATCCTAGAACAAATGGACTTAACAGATATTTACAGAACATTCTATCCAACAACTGCAGAATATACATTCTATTCATCAGCATATGGAACATTCTCCAAGTTGAACATATGATAGGGCATAAAACAAGTCTCAACAAATTTAAGGAAACTGAAATAGTAGCCAGGTACTCTCTCACACCACAGTGGAATAAAATTGGAAATAAACTCTAAAAGGGGTTTGATACACATACATGGAAATTAAATAACTTGTTCCTGAATGATTGTTGGGCTAACAATGAAATCAAGATGGAAATTAAAAAATTCTTTGAACTGAATGATAATAGTGATACAACCTATCAAAAGCTCTGGGATACAGAAAAGGCAGTGCTAACAGGAAAGTTCATAGCCTTAAATGCCTACATCAAAAAGTCTGAAGGAGCACAAATAGACAATCTAAGGACACACTTCAAGGAACTAGAGAAACAAGAACAAACCAAACCCAAACCCAGCAGAAGAAAAGAAATAACCAAGATCAGAGCAGAAATAAATGAAATTGAAACAAAAAAATACAAAAGAATTACGAAACAAAAAGCTGGTTCTTTGAAAAGATAAATAAAATCGATAGACCATTAGTAAGATTAACCAAGAAAAGAAGAGAGAAGATCCAAATAAGCTCAATTAGAAACAAAATAGGAGATATTACAACTGATACTACAGAAATACAAAAGATCATTCAAGGCTATTATGAACACCTTTACATGAATAAACTAGAAAACCTAGAGGAGATGGATAAATTTCTGGAAATACACAACCCTCTTAGATTAAGCCAGAAAGAAACAGAAACTCTAAAGAGACCAGTAACAAGCAGCAAGATTGAAATGATAATAAAAAATTGCCAAGAAAATAAAGTCCAGGACCAGATGGATTCACAGCTGAATTCTATCAGAAATTCAAAGAAGAATTGGTACCAATCCTATTGACACCATTCCAAAAGATAAAGAGGGATTCCTCCCTAAATCATTCTATGAAGCCGGTATCACCCTAATACAAAAACCAGGAAAAGACATAACCAAATAAGAAAACTACAGACCAGTATCCCTGATGAACATAGATGCAAAAATCTTTAACAAAATACTATACTAGCTAACCGAATCCAACAACATATCAAAAAGATAATCCACCATGATCAGGTGAATTTCATACCAGGGATGCAGTGATGGTTTAACATATGCAAGTCAGTAAATGTGGTACACCACATAAACAGAATTAAAAACAAAAATCACATCCTCATCTTAATAGATGCAGAAAAAGCATTTGACAAAATCCAGCATCCCTTTATGGTTAAAACTCTCAGCAAAATTGGCATACAAGGGACATACCTCAATGTAATAAAAGCCATCTATGACAAACTCACAGCCAACATAATACTAAATGGGGAAAAGTTGAAAGCATTCCCTCTGATAACTGAAACAAGATAAGGATGCTCATTCACACCACTTCTGTTCAACATAGTAATGCAAGTCCTAGCCAGAGCAATCAGACAAGAGAAAGAAATAAAGGGCATCCAAATTGATAAGAAGGAAGTTAAACTGTTGCTGTTTGCTGATGACATGATTGTCTACCTAGAAAACCCTGAAGACTCCTCCAGAAAGCTGCTAGAACTGATAAAATAATTCAGCAGTTTCCAGATACAAAATTAATGTACATAAATCAGTAGCTCTCCTGTATACCAACAGTAACCAAGCTGAGAATCAAATCAAGAACTCAACCTCTTTTACAATAGCTGCAAAAAAAAAAAAAAAATACTTAGGAATATACCTAACCAAGGAGGTGAAAGAACTCTACAAGGAAAACTACAAAACACTGCTGAAAGAAATTATAGACAACACAAACAAATGGAAACACATCCCATGCTCATGGATGGGTACATTCAATATTGTGAAAATGACCACATTGCCAAAAGCAATCTACAAATTCGATGCAATTCCCATCAAAATACCACCATCATTCTTCACAGAACTAGAAAAAACAATTCTAAAATTCATATGGAACAAAAAATGAGTCCACATAGCCAAAGCAAGACTAAGCAAAAATAACAAATCTGGAGGCATCACATTACCTGATTTCAAACTATACTATAAGGCCATAGTCACCAAAACAGCATGATACTGGTATAAAAATAGGCACGGAACAGAATAGAGAACCCAGAAAAAAGCCAAATACTTACAGCCAACAGATCTTCAATAAAACAAACAAAAACGTAAACAGGTCAGGCATGGTGGCTCACGCCTATAATCCCAGCACTTTGGGAGGCCAAGGTGGGCAGATCACTTGAGGCCAGGAGCCTGGTCAACATGGTGAAACCCCATATCTACAAAAAAAACCAAAATAAAACAAAAAAACAAAAAACATGAAGTGGGGAAAGGACACCCTATTCAACAAATGGTGCTGTAAAAATTGGCAAGCTACACGTGGGAGAATGAAACTGGGCCCTTATCTCTCACCTTATTCAAAAATCAACTCAAGATGAATCAAAGACTTAAATCTAAGACCCAAATCCATAAAAATTCTGGAAGATGACATCAGAAAAACTCTTCTAGACATTGGCTTAGGGAAAGATGTTATGGCCAAGAACTCGAAAACAAATGCAATGAAAAGAAAGATAAATAGATATGACTTAATTAAAAAGCTTCTGCACAGCAAGAGAAATAATCAGCAGAGTAAACAGACAACTCACAGAGTGGGAGAAAATCTTTGCAAACTGTACATCCAACAAAGGACAAATATCCACAATCTACAGGGAACTCAAACAAATCAGCAAGAAAAAACAAATCCCATCAACAAGTGGGCAAAGGACATGAATAGACAATTTTCAAAAGAAGACATACAAACAGCCAACAAATGTATGAAAAATGCTCAACATCACTAATGATCGGGGAAATGCAAATCAAAACCCCAATGTGGTACCACCTTACTCCTGCAAGAATGGCCATAATTTAAAAATCAAAAAATAATAGATGTTGGTGTGGATGTGGTAAAAAGGGAACACTTTTACACTGCTGGTGGGAATGTAAACTAGTATAATCACTATGGAAAACAGTATGGAAACTCCTTAAAGAACTAAAAGTAGATCTACCATTTGATCTAGCAATCCCACTACTGGGTATCTACCCAGAGGAAAAGAAGTCATTATATGAAAAAGACACGTGAACATGCATGTTTATAGCAGCACAATTTGCAATTGCAAAAATATGGAACCAGCTTAAATGCGCATCGACCAATGAGTGGATAAAGACAATGTGGTATATATATATACCATGGAATACTACTCTGGAATACTACCATGGAATATACCATGAAATAATGGCATTCACAGCAACTTGGATGGAGTTGGAGACCATTATTCTAAGTGAAGTAACTCAGGAATGGAAAAATGAACATTGTATGTTCTCATTTATAAGTGGGAGCTAAGCTATAAGGATGCAAAGGCATAAGAACGATATAATGGACTCTGGGGACTCAAGGGGAAGGTTAGAAGTGGGGTGAGGGATAAGGCTACACATTGGGTGCAGTGTACATTGCTCGGGTAATGGGTGCACTAAAATCTCAGAAATTACCACTAAATAACTTATCCATGTAACCAAATACCACCTGTTCCCCCAAAACTATTGAAATAATAAAAAAAATAAAAATTCAAAAATAGGAGATTGGTCTAATCCTGATGGATATATCTTTTCATCTCTTCTTATACTTTTTATTTTCTCTTACCCTCTCCTCATCTCTTTCTGTTATCTCTTTCTTCCTTATCCTACTCTTTTATTCCATTTTTTCTCTCTCAAATATTCCTTTATTCTATCTTTCCATTCTTTTGGTATTCTTGTCCTCATAGAGACACTCTGAGACACTGTTTTAACCCTGGTGATGATTCTCATGGTTTGATGTACCTTGTTTAAAGATGAATAACACTAATAATTAGGGAATGCATTTTCAATTGTCTGATACTGAGTGTCCTATAAGTACCTCAATTCAACTATATTTCAAAGATTTTTCTTCATTCTGCTTCCTCTGCTATCCTTCTCCCAGTTCTTAAAAATGGTTTTTTGGCAGTCACATAAGTGATAAACTTCTGGTGCACACTTTAGTATCTCCCTCCCTTTCACCCACCACATCAAATCAGTCTTCCCCATATATGTGTGGTTCCCAGGTAAGGCCCTTATCACCTGTACCTTATTAACAGTCTCTTAAATTGTATCTCTGTCCCCAGTTTTTCTCTCTCCAACATGTCTTTACTCTTTGCTTTCACAGTAGACTAGTCATTATCTACAGGATAAAGGTGTCTTAAATGCTCACCAGTCACTGGCAGGTGAGTCTTCAGGTCCTTGATTTCTTTTGCTTTGAGTCTGAACCCAGTGTTTTGTAGAACACTTGTTAGGTCATTGACATTAACCTGCCCTCCTTCATAGAAACAAGAAAAAGTAGATAAGGATGTCATAAAATGAAAAATGCATACTCTCAACCCCTACTCAGAAATGAAAGCAGAAAGAAGCTATTTACAGCAAGTCATGTGGGCGTCAGGAACAGAATATGCTTCCAAAATTAAACTTCTGGAAGAAGTTTATACTGGGGAGGAGAAGTAGAGTTTGGCATTTCTGATGAATTAGACAGAGATAACAAACCAAATCGTGTTATTCTGTCAAAAAGTAAGATTTGAAATTTGCTACAGTAATAATAAATTATCTCCCAAGTGTAATTGTACATAAAGGAGGACTCCAGTTAATGGGGAAAATTACTGAAAATTATTGGTGTAGTTTTGATCAAATCATTCTGAAATATGGGGATTTAAAAAGAGTCAATAAAGAGTCAATATATATTTCAGATAAATCATTAAATGTAAAAAGTGAAATAATAGAAAAACAAAGAAAACTAAATATATGTGATTCTTCACACACTGGCTAGCTTATAAAGGACTTAAAAGTCAATCACAGAAGAAATGACTGATAAAATTAAATACATAAACATGAAAAATGGCCATATATCAAAATACAACATAATGGATAAAAAGTAGATTTGTAGTTGCCTAGGTCTGCGAGAGTTGGGGGGTATAAGTAGTGACTGCTAATGGGTATTGAGTTTCTTTTTGCAGTGCTGAAATATTCTAAAGCTGATTGTGGTGATACTGCACAACTCTGTTAGTATACTAAAACCCATTGAATTATACATTTTAAGTAGGTTAATTGTATGGTATATGAACTATATCTCAATAAAGCTGTTGTAAAAATACAATAAAATAAAAAGCAGATAACGAATTCAGAAAATATTTATAATAGATATGACAATGTGCTAATATTTAATCTATAAAGAGGTCATTCATATTAATAGAAACAATGTTTGGACTTCAATAGATTAAAAGATGTAATGATATAAAAACATTTTCTTTTTGAAAAATTTTTTCCTTTTTCATTTATGTTTTTAAAATTTTTTAAAATTAAAAAAAATTTTTTTTTGAGACGAAGTCTCACTTTGTCACCCAAGCTGGAGTGCAGTGCCGTGATCTCGGCTCACTGCAACCTCCGCCTCCTGGGTTCAAACGATTCTCCTGCCTCAGTCTCCCGAATAGCTGGGACTACAGGTGGGCACCACCATGCCCGGCTAATTTTTGTATTTTTAGTAGAGATGGGGTTTCACCTTGTTGGCCAGGCTGCTCTCGAACTCCTGACCTCGTGATCCACTCACAGTGGTCTCCCAAAGTGCTGGGATTACAGGTGTGAGCCACCACGCCCAGCTTAAATTTTTTTCTTGCCCTGTCTTATGGTGCTGATCAAAATTTTCTATGAGTGATTTTATGTATATATTTTGCTCTCTAAGTAGATTATAAACTCTTTGAAAGTAAGAACTACCAGCCGGGCATGGTGGCTCACACCTGTAATCCCAGCACTTTGGGAGGCTGAGGTGGATGGATCACCTGAGGTCGGGAGTTCAAGACCAGCCTGACCAACATGGAGAAACCCCGTCTCTACTAAAAATACAAAATTAGCTGGGTGTGGTGGCACATGCCTGTAATCCCAGCTACTTGGGAGGCTGAGGCAGGAGAATCGCTTGTACTCCAGCCTGGGCAACAAGAGTGAAACTCCATCTCAAAAAAAAAACAAAAAAAAACAAAAAAAAAAGAAATTAAAGAACTATCTTCTGCTTTTTGTAGCCCCTCCCCCACCACACTCCCCACACTATGCCAGTCTAATGTTTGATGAATGAAAAAATCCTCAAAATAAGCTTTCTTTTTCCATTAAAGAGAAAACAACTGCTATCCTTGTGAGAATTCTGTGATTTAAATATAAAACAATTGATATGGTTTGGCTGTATCCCCACTCAAATCTCATCTTGAATTCCCATGTGTTGTGGGAAGGACCCGGTGGGAGGTAATGAATCATGTGGGCAGGTCTTTCTCATGCTGTTCTTGTGATAGTGAATAAGACTCACAAGATCTGATGGTTTTATAACGGGGAGTTTCCTTGCACAAGCTCTCTCTCTTTGCCTGCCACCATCCACGTAAGGTGTGACTTGCTCCTCCTTGCCTTCCGCCATGATTGTGAGGCCTCCCCAGCCATATGGAACTGTAAATCCATTAAACCTCTTTCTTTTCTAAATTGCCCAGTCTCAGATATGTCTTTATCAGCAGCATGAAAATGGACTAACACAACAATATAAAGCCGATTTAAAAATTGTTTTTATTTTAATATATTTTTTGACACAGGGTCTGGCTCTGCCATCCAGTCTCACTGCAGCCTCAAACTCCTGGGCTCAAGTGATCCCCCTGCCTCAGCCTCCTGAGTAGCTGGGACCACAGCTACATATCACCAATATAAAAACATTTTCAACTTTATTGATAACAAAAAAATCAGAACAATGATTAGATTCAATATTTTCATCAAATTAATTCAATTTTTTCATCCATCAAATGAATAAGAATAAAAAATATAAAAATAATATACTGTGTTTAGGGCATGATGGTAATACTATGTATGGAGGTGCAAATGCCTGCTGGAAGAATATATCCAAAGAAAATGACTTTAAAGTTGGATCAAGATTTATGTATGAAGATCAGAGACATATAAGAGAAAAACACTAAATAAATGTTCAACAAGAGAACAATGATTAAGTAAATTATAATACAACCAGATGATATAGTAATTAAAATGATGTTTACAAAGAAATTTTAAATAACATGGTGAAATTATTACACTAAAATTTTAGGATTAAATGCAGGATACGTAACATTTCTAGTAAGAGTTTAATTAATAATACATATATATGCACAGGAAAAAGATCAAAGATATCTGTAATAGAAAAGGTAATATTACTTGAAATTGTGGGTAATTACATTTTTTTCTGTATGCTACTATATATATTCCAGATTATTCTCAAATACCCAGCATCTAGTAGACACTTGAATATTTGTTGAATAAAATGCATAATTTTCTGCTTATTTATGTAATCAAAAAAACCAATTAGAACAATCTCAAATATTATTGTCCTTATCCTTTTCCTCACTTACCTCTGAAGGATTTCACACCATCCAATAATTCTTTCTTAAACACCTTTTTATCAGCTGTAGGATAAAACATGATTAATAATGCTTTCAGAGATTCATAAAAATTAAAATATATACTTACAGGAAGGGCAAATTTAGAAATTTATTACAATTTAATCTCAATGAAATGAAAGATATTTGGAAAACTCAGTGTAGTGAACCTATCCACTGGATAGAATACAAACTATTGTTAGTGGTGCCCTACCGTGCTGAACTACACATAGCCTTTCTTTTCTTATTTTCTCCTCTCTAATTTACCTTCATCTTTTCTTTCTTCACCTTTTCTACCCCTTCTGCTCTTACTTTTTTTCAGTTTATACCTTAAGTCTTATCTTTTTCCTAGGGGGGACAAAAGAAATTGCCTTATAATAGGACTTCTGACTGAAGAGGTTCATGTTTCCTAAACCAATATAATCATAACAGGATTTTTAGAAATGCTAGGACTGGGCCTTTTAAAAAATATTTTTAATTGAACAACTGTTTCAAATATTAGAATTTCTAATAAAAAACCTTAAAACAAACCTCTTTGAAATTTTCAAGAGTGTAAGGACTTGGGGAATCAGACATGGTCCCTGTTCTCTCAGGTTTTAGATAGTGCCACACAGAAAATGATCTTCAGTAAGTGCTGAATGAATATATTTTTAGACATCAGTGAAGCAGAACACATGTAAATGCTTACCAGAAACTGGCAGAGTTTTCAGCAGCTTTTTGTGCTCCTTATTTGTGATCTCTATTCCCATGTTTTCCAGAACATTTTTCACATCCCCAGCATGAATCTGCTCTCCTTTAGAGGAAGGGAAATAGTCATAGGTAAGAATATAAGAATTATGTCATATTTTATATTATGACATTATAATTATGTATTAGTCCATTTTCATGCTGCTGATAGACATACCTGAGACTGGGAAGAAAAAGAGGTTTAATTGGACTTACAGTTCCACATGGCTGGGGAGGCCTCAGAATCATGGCGGGAGGTGAAAGGCACTTTTTACATGGCGGCGGCAAGAGAAAATAAGGAAGAAGCAAAAGCAGAAACCCCTGATAAACCCATAAGATCTCATGAGACTTACTCACTGTCATGAGAATAGCATGGGAAAGACTGGCCCCCATGATTCAATTACCACCCCGTAGTTCCCTCCGAAAACATGTGGGAATTCTGAGAGACACAATTCAGGTTGAGATTTGGGTGGGGACACAGCCAAACTATATCAAATTATATACAACATTATATGTAATTATAATTAACATATAATATATGTAATTATGATTAACATATAACATTATAACTACATATAACATTATATATCATATATATGTACCTGTGTTTGTGTATATATATAATTATATGTGTGTGTGTGTGTGTGTGTGTGTGTGTGTATAATCCTGAGCTGCTGGGGGAAGAGCAAAGCACAGTAAAAGCTTGTTTAGCTATTTATTTATTTATTTATTTACTATTTTGAGACAAGGTCTCACTCTGCCATCCTGGCTGGAGTGCAGTGGCATGATCATGGCTCACTGCAGCCTTGACCTCCTGGGCTTAAGCAATCCTCCCACCCCAGGCCCTCGGAGTAGCTGGGACTACAGGCATGCAACAGCACATGGAGCTAATTTTTTGTACTTTTTGTAGAGATCGGGTCTCCCTGTGTTACCCAGGCTAGTCTTGAACTCCTGGCCTCAAGTGATCCATCTGGCTTGGCCTCCCAAAGTGCTAGGGTTACAGGCATGAGCCACTGTACCAGGCCTTGTTTAGCTATCTAGAGTCAAGGAGGGTAGTCAGAAATTTTTCTTTTAACCTAAGTAAAATAAAATCTCTTACAATGATAAAACAATATCATATAAAGTAAAACAGAAATTGTATAATTTCTCAATAATTTGGGAGCTGTTTCATGGTTAATATAAATAATACCACAAGAACACCTCTATTTTTAATTTTCTTTTTCTTCTTTCTTCTTCTTTTTGGTCCTCCCTATCCCCTTCCCTCTTGTTCTTTTGCCTTAATTATGGGGTAAGTTAAAAATGACAATAAAATCTGACTCCTTGTAATATATTTCACCTTGAGTGAATTTACATTTATATAATTACATTGTAAACTCGGGAAGTCAGGGATCATGTCTTTCTCTCAAAATCTAGCATAATGCCTGGCACATAGCCAGTGATCAACTAAACGCAGAATGAGTTAATTAATTGTTTGAACATCAGCCAAGCAAAATACATTACTGATTGAAATTTCAGAGAGTTCATTCACTTGATCATTACTGAATATTTACTATGTGAAGAAAACAAAATTTTTGAAGGGGTAAAACTGACATTGAAACTGCTCAATATATAAAACATAATTAGGCCAGGTGTGGTGGCTCACGCCTGTAATCCCAGCACTTTGGGAAGCTGAGGTGGGCAGATCACTTGAGGTCAGGAGTTCAAGACCAGCCTGGCCAACATGGTGAAACCCTGGCTCTACAAAAATACAAAAATTAGCTAGGTGTGGTGGCATGTGCCTGTAATTCCAGCTACTCAGGAGGCTGTGGCAGGAGAGTCACTTGAACCCTGGAAGCGGAGGTTGCAGTGAGCAGAGATCGGGCCTCTGCACTCCAGCCTGCGTGATGGAGTGAGACTCTGTCTCAAAAAAAAAAATCATAATTAACAAGCAGGACTATGACTTTTTTGGCCAATATTATTGCAACAGTTACTAAAATTGATCATGTTTTAAGACAAAAATTTAAATCTCAATAAATTACTCAAAGGCAAAAAGTATATTAGTCATATTCTAATTATAATTCAAAGTCAGCTGGGTGCGGTGGCTCACACCTGTAATCCCAGCATTTTGGGAGGCCAAGGTGGGTGGATCACGAGGTCTAGAGATCAAGACCATCCAGGCCAACATGGTGAAACTCCATCTGTATTAAAAATACAAAAATTAGCTGGGTGTGGTGGTGTGCTCCTGTAGCCCCAGCTACTTGGGAGGCTGAGGCAGGAGAATTGCTTGAACCTGGGAAATGGAGGTTGCAGTGAGCCGAGATCACTCTGCAGTCCAGCCTGGTGACAGAGTGAGACTCTGTCTCAAAAAAAATAAATAAATAAAATAAATAAAATAAAATAAAAATAAAAGAGGAAAAAATGTGAAATCAACCACAGAAAGAGATTTAAGAAATCCTCTCTACTTGGAAATTATAAATAAAATACTTTAAATAACTGCTGAGTTAAATAAGTTGAAACTGAGATCATAAACTACTTAGATATTATGAACACAACTTCTTTTTCCAGCAAAACAATAGAGTAGGACATCCTACTTGCTACAAATATCTAAAATGGATTAAAAAATGACAAAATAATTGTAGATGGATGGCTGAGTTTGTCAGAAAGGAAGAAAAATTTTTGGTTTCAGGAAATAGAGAGGGTTTTAAGAGTCAAGTTGATATGTAGTCAATTTTTTTTCTTTCTTTTTTTATTAACCTTTCCTATGGTGCTGAGATAAATACTCAATTTGATGTGGAGATAACCCTAGTGGGTTATCTGACCAGATCTGGCAACAGCTTTGTTTTAATGCCCAAGCAGGAGCAGGGAGATAAGTTCTTGAGCACATGATAGGGACACAGATTTGAAACACTGCATATTTAAAGTCCATTAAAGAGACTGGGCACAGTGGCTCACATCTGTAATCCCCAGCACGTTGGGAGGCTGAGGAAGGTGGATCACTTGAGGCCAGGAGTTCGAGACCAGCCTGGCCAACACTGAAACCCTGTCTCTACTAAAAATACAAAAAAAAAAAATTATTTGGTTGTGGTGGCACATGCCTGTAATCCCAGCTACTTGGGTGGCTGAGACACAAGAGTCGCTTGAACTCAGGAGGTGGAGGCTGCAGTGAGCTGAGATCATGCCACTGCACTCCAGCCTGGGTGACACAATGAGACTCTGACTCAAATAAATAAATTAATTTAATTAAATTAAACCTATTAAAGAGAAAGAAAGGGCATAGATAGAAGCATAAGAATAAAAAATTGAGGAAAAGAACAGGCTAGTGTGCAAAAGATGTAAAATGATATCTAGAAATAAAAAATTGTTATTGGCATTTTCAATAAACAGTGTGAGATGGAGTTGTAGAGAGAATTAGTGAACTAGAAGAGAGATTTGAGAAATTCTAAGAAAAAGGAGAACAATATAAAAAGAGGAAAATATGGAAAAAAGATAGGAAAGACAGAATAAGAAAGTCCATCATATACATAATGGGAGTTTCCAAAAGTAAAAGAAAAAGAGAAGAGGCAATATTTGAAACATAAAGGCTAAGAATTTTCAAGAATTGATGAAAGGCATGAATTTTTAGTTTCAGAAATCACAAGTCTTGAGCAGAAAAAATGAAAAGAAGTGTATATTTGGAGACATTATAATGAAAACTTCAAAGATAGAGATAATCTTAAAAGTTACAAGAGAAAAAGTAGCTATTAATAAATAATTAAGGCTGGGTGTGGTGGCTCACACCTGTAATCCCAGCACTTTGGGAGGCCAAGGCAGGTGGATCACTTGAGGTCAGGAATTTGAGACCAGCCTGGCCATCATGGTGAAACCCCATCTCTACTAAAAATACAAAAATTAGCCGGGCATGTGGCTCATGCCTGGAATCCCAGCTACTCAGGAGGCTGAGGCAGGAGAATTGCTTGAACCTAGGAGGCAGAGGTTGCAGTCAACTGAGATTGCGCCACTGCACTCCAGCCTGGGTGACAGAGCAAGACTCTGTCCCCCTCCAAAACAAACAAACAAACAAAAAAAACCCAATTAAGACAGCTTATTTTTTTAACAGCAAAAAGAGTCCAGAAAACAATCAATACATAAATACATATATATGTAGTGTGTGTATATATGTATGTCTATGTGTATACGTGTGTGTGTGTGTGTGCACGCACGCACATGGTATATATTTTCTTTTCCCTCTTTCCATTTTTAATTTAAATATTAGTTTTGTTATATGTTAACTTTACAATTTAGACTTTAGGTAACAGAATATTCAGATAGCACTGTAACTAAATTTGATAAGTAATTAACACAGCTCAGAGATAGTATGACTGTCTACCCGAGATGGACTGTTGGAACTTTGTTTCTCCTCATTCTGTGGAGAGGGTGAAAAATAATATCTTCATTTATATGAAGAATAGTTGCATCTTATTAGGTGGAAACAGAGGGGTTTTTTTTGATAAATATAAGTTCAAATATATGCAGAAGGATTGTAGCTGAGTAGCCAAAAGGGTACTCTTTCAGCTATTCAGTTATTGTCTCTCAGCTCCAATCCTACCGTTCTATACTTAGCTTTATGATGCTGAGCCTGAGACTCTGTAAACTATGTTTCTGGCTCCATGTTAAATTCTGCCAACGGAGAGTGCTAGAGGGAGTCTGAAAGGCTGGAAGATGCAGTTCCTTCCTGCAGTAGTGGCTGAATCCAGTTTTCAGTTTTTCAACCTTGTGGAACCAGCTTTATTATACTCTCCTCAGGGACAGACACCAGCATTAGTTTCTAGGGTTCTAAGATAGAATGACAATCTATAAGTCTAGATTCAGCCAAACTATGATTCAAAGATGAATCATGGCCAGGCGTGGTGGCTCACACCTGTAATCCCAGCACTTTGGGAGGCCGAGGTAGGTGGATCATGAGGTCAGGAGATCAAGACCATCCTGGCCAACACGGTGAAACACCGTCTCTACTAAAAATACAAAAAAATTAGCCAGGCGTGGTGGCGGGCGCCTGTAGTCCCAGCTACTTTGGAGGTTGAGGCAGGAGAATGGCGTGAACCTGGGAGTCAGAGCTTGCAGTGAGCCGAGATGGCGCCACTGCACTCCAGCCTAGGTGACAGAGTGAGACTCCGTCTCAAAAAAAAAAAAAAAAAAAAAGAATCATTTGTTTCCAGAGTTCTAAGATAAAATGACAATCTACAAGTTTAGATTCAGCCAAACTATGATTCAAAGATGATTGTAAAATAAACATACTTTTAGACAAAGACTGGCTTTTGTTGATATCACTAAGAAGGATGAACCCACAAAGGACTAGGAAGTTAAAAGCATCAGTGAGTAAGGAAAGCTTTAACTGTATTTACATCTTGCAGAAGATTGGCTTTAAGTTACTCTGTTCTTGCTTTTAATATACTCACTTGACAAAATCCCACTGCTGGTTAAATGCAAGTCTCTACTACTCTGTGCCTACAGCCATGTAGCTAACTAGAACTAAAGCGAACTATGCTGACTACCCTCACTTTACATTGATGATCATGAACCTCAGTTGGGTCTTTAATGCTCTGGGGCAATCATACTATACTTTGCTGGTTCCTTAATTTTCCTACTCTTCTTTATGACTACTTCACACCTTCGTTCCTCTTTTCAAACCACTGTTTCCTCTTCTTTCACTTGATCACTACTTCTTTCCTCTCTTTAATTAAAAAAAGAAGCTGCCTCTTACCACCATTTTCACCACTTTACTTATGCCCTTATTCCACTTTGCTCTCTTTTGCAGTGAAACACCTTAGATATTCACACAGTTTCTAAATCCTATTTCCCATTATTTCGGACTCATTCCACTTAGGCTTCTTCTCATCCTCACTACCTGAAGTTTCTCTTTGGATATCACCAGTGACCTCCATGTGGCTATATGCAATTGTCAATTCTCGGTTCTCATGTTAGTTGGCCTATCAGCAGCATCTGACTATTGATTTGCCCTCTTGTCTGGTAACTGTAGCAGATGCTATAGATGTCCTGCTCATATCCCCTCATATCAATGCATGCTTTTCCACTTTCAGTTACTAGTATCTGTTTGTCTGAGGGATTTCTCCAGCTGCCAGAGTTCACTCTGCCTATGCTCAGATGGCTAGAAATGCCAGCAGAGTAATACTGCTTTCCCCTCCTTTAAGCAGTTTTTAACCAATGACTGATATGAGTTGGTGTGAAAATAACCTAGCTCTATTACCCCTCTCTTGAGGCCATGTCATTTACCAGATATTCCCCAGTGCGATTAAGCTCCAGTTACCTGCAATGGTAACTTGTTTGATAAACACTTTATTGGCTGCTTTTATCTATGTCTCACTTCTCTGCTCCCCTGAGCTCACTTCCCAAGCAAACTACCTGTATATGTAATCCTCGTTTCAGGGTTTGTTTTCTGGGGGCACCCAACTTAATTTAATATTCCTTATCTGGTTTTCAGGGCACCTTATTATCTTGGTTTTCCACCTACATCACTGGCTACTCCTCATCTTCTTTGCTTTAGGACTTCTTAATATTGAAGTACTCCAGGTTTCATTCTTTAGTCCTCTTCTCTTCTTCACTTATATGCACTCGTTGAGTGAATTCATTCAATCTCCTGGCTTTAAATACCATCTATATGCCTATGACTTTCAATTTTATATTTTTACCCAAGATATATTTCTTGAATTTGAGTCTGTTTAGTAAGTTTGTACTTGACATCTGCATTTGGAGGTCTATTAGTTATCTCAAAATGTCCCAAATTGGATTCCTAATTTTCTTCCACCCAAACTTGTACTACTGGTAACTTTTCTCATCTCAGTTAATGGCAAGACTACCCTTTTAGTTAGCTGTTCAAGACAAAAATTTTAGAATCATTCTTGACTTCTCCTTTTATCTAGTACTTTGTATCTAATCCTCCAGAAAATTCTTTTGACTCTTTAAAAAATATGTCCAGAATCCAGCCATTGCCTTCCACCCTGGTTGTGTCACCAGCATCCCTAACACTGATTACTCTAAAGGCCCTCAAAATGGTTTCCCTGTTTCCTCCCCTCCCCTCCCGTCCCCTATCCTCTTCTTTTTTTTTTTTTTTTTTTGAGATGGAGTCTCGCTCTGTCACCCAGGCTGAAGTGCAGTGGCGCTATCTGGGCTCACTGCAAGCTCCGCCTCCCAGGTTCACGCCATTCTCCTGCCTCAGCCTCCCGAGTAGCTGGGACTACAGGCGCCTGCCATCACACCCGGCTAATTTTTTTGTATTTTTAGTAGAGACGGGGTTTCACTGTGTTAGCCAGCTCCTGACCTCGTGATCCACCCGCCTCAGCCTCCCAAAGTGCTAGGATTACAGGTGAGAGCCACTGCGCCCAGTCTCCTCTTCTTTTCTTTTGAGACAGAGTCTGCTCTGGAGTGCAGTGGCATGATCTTGGCTTACTGCAACCTCCACCTCCCAGGTTCAAGTGTTCTTGTGCTTCAGCCTCTCACGTAGCTGGGATTGCAGGCGTGCACCACCACCCCCAGCTAACTTTTGCATTTTTAGTAGAGACAGGGTTTTACCACGTTGGCCAGGCTCGTCTTGAACTTCTGGCCTCAGGTGATCCACCCATCCCAGCCTTCCAAAGTGCTGGGATTTCAGGCATGAGCCACCGTGCCCAGCCAAATGGTTTCCCTATTTCTACTGTTGATTCCTTCCTCCCAGCCCACCCCCAGTCTATGCTCAAAACAAATCCGGAAAGATCTGATTAAAACATAGGTCAGATAATATTACACCTTGGTTTTAAACCCTACAATAGCTTTCTGTTTATCTCAGAAAATAAGCCCAAGTCCTTGCAGGGCTTTCAAAAATAAGTAATGCACCCATTACTTTTCTCTTCTCATCCCCCATTACTTTTTTTTGAGATTGGGTCTGGCTTTATCACCCAGGCTAGAGTGCAGTGGCCTGATCTCAGCTCACTGCAACCTCTGCTTCCCTGTTCAAGTGATTTTCCTGCCTCAGCCTCCTGAGTAGCTGGGACTACAGGCATGCACCACCACGCCTGGCTAATTTTTGTATTTTTAGTAGAGATGGGGTTTCACCATGTTGGCCAGGCTGGTCTTGAACTCCTGAACTCAGGTGATCTGCCTGCCTGGGCCTCCCAAAATGCTGGGATTACAGGTGTGAGCCACTGTGCCCAGTCTCCCTATTACTTTTTTACTTAGTTACTCAGCTTCAGCTACACCGACCTTCTTGCTGTTCTTTGAATATACCAGGCATGCTCCTGCCTTTGTCCTTGTCCCCTTTGCCTGCAACACTTTTTGTCTAGAAATCCCCACATGGTCAAAACCCTCACCTCTTTCAAGTGTTTGCTGAAATGTCACCTTCTCAAGAAGGCCTGATTATCTGTTTAAAAACACACCTGCCTCTTTCCCCAACACTCCCTGCTCTCCCAATCTCCTTTATCTACTTTTCACTTATTTCCATAGCATAAATAACTTTCTAACATATTATATAATGTACTTATGTTTAATGTTTATTGTTTATTGCTTATTTCCCCTGCTAGAATCTAAGCTCCATGAGGCAGTGACCTTTGTAGTATTTACTGATGTAGCCTATATGCCTGGAACAATGCCTGGCATGTGGTAAATACTCTATAAATAATTGTTAAATAAATGAGTGGAAGAAACGTTATTGTGTTAAAAATATAGTTCCATATAAAACTTTAAGATCACACAATGTAGTATTTACTGTAACATCTCACTCACCTGTAACATTTTTAACTTCATCCATCATCACATTAAAATCAATCTTCCCATTATCTTTAAGATAAAAAAGCATCAAAAAGATTTATGGAAAAATGATATAAGGTCTTTAAATTTTGAAATAGAAACTCAAAAGTCAATTATTCAAAAACATTTCCCTAGAAGTTTATTTTTCCAAGTCCAATGCTCATGAATTTAATTAATATAGCTACTACTATTTATCCTATAAACAAACAAAATCTACATTTCACAATGCAAGAGTAAAGTTTAAAGCATTCTTCTTTCCTTCAGGACAATCAATATATTATCTAGTAAGTTAGTCTATTCAGGGGTTGGAAATTTGAGAATTAAAAAATTTTGTTTAAAAATGGTATTTCCATTTTTGTCAACGCTGACTTTACCTTTAGGCTTAGGATGACTCTGGCACTAAGTTATCCACTAAAAGATGAGAGTGATGGTATCCACATCTGGTTGCTTTTAGGTTGCCAACGTAAGTATCATGTTGATATATCCAGTTAAAGTCCATTTGTGATGACAAAACTTTTATTTTGCCATGACCATTCTCAATTAAAATATATTTTCGTAGACCATGTACTTAGTTTCTTTGATCAGTATTTCTCAAATTAAAGTCTGAAGTTACTGGAAGTCAGCAGATAAATTTTAAGCAGTTTGTAAGATTGCAAGTTTGAGAGACACTGGATTGGCAGGTTAAGCTAGTAGTTAAGAGATGTTATTACTCTTATAGGCAAGATTCAGTTTGGAACCTTACAGCTGCTGAAGGACACACTCATTTTCTATTTATGACTTGGTCAAGGGTGTCAATTCATCACTGCTCAAATATGTTCACACTGTTGTATTATTTGTAATATTCCTAAGACTATAAGTTTATCTGAGGACAAGATACCAAGAATCACTTTGCATTCTTACTATCACCTAGGCATTAGTGTAATGGTTTGCACAACAATTGATGCTCCATAAATATTTACTAAATTATAGTAATAGCAAAATGCAAACATAAACAATGAATTGGCTTTAAAATTATTACATTCCAGATTCTTAGATACAGAATTTATCTTTGTTAGTTCTTTTTAAATACTTTTTTGATTATGACAATCTTTTTTTTTTTTTTTTTTTTTGCACTGTTGCCCAGGCTGTAGTGCAATGGCATGATCTCGGCTCACTGCAACCTCTGTGTCCCAGGTTCAAGTGATTCTCCTATTTCAGCCTCCCGAGTAGCTGGGATTACAGGTGCCCGCCACCACGCCCAGCTAATTTTTTGCATTTTTAGTAGAGACGGGGTTTCACTATGTTGGCCAGGCTGGTCTTGAACTCCTGACCTTGGCCTGCCAAAGTGCTGGGATTACAGGCGTGAGCTACCGCACCCAGCGATTATGACAATCTTTTACCGGTATTTTTTTTTCTTTTTTTTTGAGACAGGGACTCATTCTGTCGCCTAGGCTGGACAATCCACCTGCCTCACTCTCCCAAGTAGCTAGGACTATAGGCACATACCAGCATCCCTGGAAAATTTTTTTATTTTTGAGATAGAGTCTCGCTCTGTTGCCCAGGCTGGAGTGAAGCGGCATGATCTTGGCTCACTGCAACCTCCACTTCCTGGGTTCAAGCAATTCTCCTGCCTCAGGCTCCTGAGTAGCTGGGATTATGGGTGTGTACCACCATGTCCAGTTAATTTTTGTAATTTTAGTAGAGTTGGGGTTTCACTGTGTTGCCCAGGTTGGTCTCGAACTCCTGGCCTCATGAGATCCACCTGCCTCGGCCTCCCAAAGTGCTGGGATTACAGGTGTGAGCCACTGCACCTGGCCGTTCCCGGATAATTAAAAGAAATAATTTTTAGAGGTGAGGTTTTGCTATGTTGCCCAGGCTGGTTTTGAACTTCTAGTCTCAAGAGATCCTCTCACCTCAGCCTCCCAAAGTGCTGGGATTACAGAGGTGAGCCACTGTGCCTGGACTGGTATTATTTTATAGTTTTATAATACCTTATTATTAGTAGTAATATGGTTACCATTATAACTTTTAAATAGGACAAGGGAGATCCTTTTTTTGGATAAAAGTCTGCCTGTAAATAACATGCCACCACACTCTTCCCTTTCTATGTCCCCAATTAGCTCCACTGAGGCCCATTAGGTTCTGAAACAATATTCTATCCTATCTCAGATGATTAAACAGAGGTAGAAGGTATTCTACAAGAATTATGTTAAGGGCCTCACACTTTAAATCACTGTGCTGGTGATGTTCCAAGATACTAGGACAACAGGGCAACCGCAAGTATCTGCGCTTATTGCACTGGTAGATTGAAAGAGCTATAGAAGGGATTTAAAAACAAAAGAAAAAGTCATGTTTTGAAAATTGCTTACTTATTAAGGCAAAGGTACCAAGGGCCTAGAACAGTGCCTGATGCATCATGGTTTTTAAAGTTGATGGACTGGAAGAATGAAAGGTACCACTGATTTAGAAAAGCACATACAGTATTCACTGACTTGGATTAATTATATATTTTTACAATTTCCTCTAGGGAACAGTAGTCTCCCAAAATTTCCTGATGAATTTTTTTCAGTTCCACTAGCATGAGACCATCTAAAATATGCCAAGTTTAATTAATTTCATCTGTAACATTACTATATACCTTTTAAAATTCGTTAATTCTTTTTTTTTTTTTTTTTTTAGAAACTGATGTTTATTTTCCATCAACCATTTTTCCATGCTGCTTAAGAGCCTATGCAAGAACAGCTTAAGACCAGTCAGTGGTTGCTCCTACCCATTCAGTGGCCTGAGCAGTGGGAGCTGCAGACCAGTCTTCCGTGGCAGGCTGAGCGCTCCAGTCTTCAGTAGGGAATTGCTGAATAGGCACAGAGGGCACCTGTACACCTTCAGACCAGTCTGCAACCTCAGGCTGAGTAGCAGTGAACTCAGGAGCTGGAGCAGTCCATTCACCCTGAAATTCCTCCTTGGTCACTGCCTTCTCAGCAGCAGCCTGCTCTTCTTTCTCAATCTCTTCAGGATCTCTGTAGAAGTACAGATCAGGCATGACCTCCCATGGGTGTTCACGGGAAATGGTGCCACGCATGCGCAGAACTTCCCGAGCCAGCATCCACCACATCAAACCCACTGAGTGAGCTCCCTTGTTGTTGCATGGGATGGCAATGTCCACATAGCGCAGAGGAGAATCTGTGTTACACAGCGCAATGGTAGGTAGGTTAACATAAGATGCCTCCGTGAGAGGCTGGTGGTCAGCCCTGGGGTCGGTAACACAAGAAGCCGTGGCTCCCGGAAGGCTGCCTGGATCTGGTTAGTGAAGGTTCCAGGAGTGAAGCGGCCAGCAATTGGAGTGGCTCCAGTGGCAGCAGCAAACTTCAGCACAGCCCTCTGGCCAGTATTCCTGGAGGATATAACACTGACATCAGCAGGGTTTTCAATGGCAACAATAGCACGAGCTGCCAGCAGAAGCTTTTCCCAGGTCCTCTTCAGATTTATGATATAGATGCCATCACTTTTCCTTTTATAGATGTACTGTTCCATCTGGAAGTCAAGATTGGTGCCACCTAAGTGGGTTCCTGCTGCAAGGAACTTAAGGACATCCTCCTCCTTCATTTGCAGGACATCAAGGGCTCCGGACATTGTGAAAGTTTCCCTTTAAGTTACGACGGGAATCCAGAACAACGCCGTATGGACCCCTCTGCAGGTAGCGCGGAAAAGTAAAATTCGTTAATTCTATTAGCTCATGGAAGTATAGCATCGTGGTTAAGAGACAGTTTCTGGAGCCAGATTGCCTAGGTTCTTTTCCTGGTTCCATCATTTACTAGCTCTCTGCCTTTGGGCAAGTGACTTGACTCTTCTGTGCCCTAGTTTCCTTATATGTAGAATGGGGATAAAAGCAGAACCTACCTTTTAGGGTTGTTTGCAAGATTAAATAAGTTGATATGTGATAGTACTTAGAATAGTGCCTTGCATGTGTCAGGACCACACAGTGTTGGTCATTGCTATTAACGATGGATTACCAGCAGGGATTAAAAGATTTACGTCCTATGTATTCTTGTTAATTCTTGGCATTTCCTGTGGTGTTACATAGTGAGTTGACACTTGCCATTTATGTTAGCAGTATTCTTGGTGATTCTTCCCAAGCGGTAGCCATTGGGTTCAGTTTGGTAGCTATGGTGAAGGTCTTACTCTCTCATTTCTTTTCATATATACCCTATCTTCAATCATTCTAGCCCCTTCAATCATTCCAGCCCCACTACTAGCCTCATGTTCAAAGGTTTACTAAGGGGTATACCGATATTAAAAACTCTCACCATCAACTGGTAGGTGGTCACTCAGTGTCCGGATTTCTTTCTCCTTGAGATCAATTCCTATGCTTTTCAAGAAAATTTCCTTCTTATCTGAAGACACTTTTGTTCCTTAAGAAATAAGGGGATGGATACAAGAAAATTTGTAATGATATAAAGAGTGGGTAATTCTAGCTCACACCTAGGCATCAATTCTATAAGCAGAAAGGGCAAAGAACAATTAAACTAGTCAAGTAAACATGGTTTTTGGTATGTAAGTAAGGAATTTCTAAACCCTGAGCTGTGGGATTCTGTTATTGCTTTTAGGAGAACTAAGACCAAAATCAACCTTTATAAATGTGTCTGCACAATAGGATCTGAAACTTGCTAAAATAATGGAGACAAATAAATAACTAAATAAAGTCTGTGGGTTTACTCCATCATAATCCCCTGGAAATATTTTTACATTTTTTATATTTTTAACTGACAAATAATAATTGTGTATTTTAAAGGGTATGATGTGATGTTCTGATACATGTAAGCATTGTGGAATAATCAAATCAGTGTAATTAGCATATCTATCACCTCAAATATTAATCATTTCTTTGTGGTGAGAACATTCAAAATCCTTTCTTCTAGCTTGAAACACACAATACACTATTATTAATTATAGCCATCTTGTTCTACAATAGAACACCAGAACCTATTCCTCCTAACTATGACTTTATATCTGTTGGCCAATATCTTCTTTTTTTTCACTTTTCCTGTTCATTTTATTCTTTATTTTATTTTATTTTTTAATATTATTATATTATTCTTATTATACTTTAAGTTTTAGGGTACATGTGCACAACGTGCAGGTTTGTTACATATGTATACATGTGCCATGTTGGTGTGCTGCACCCATTAACTGGTCATTTAGCATTAGGTATATCTCCTAATGCTATCCCTCCCCCGTCCCCCCACCCCACAACAGTCCCCGGTGTGTGATGTTCCCCTTCCTGTGTCCATGTGTTCTCATTGTTCAATTCCCACCTATGAGTGAGAACATGCGGTGTTTGGTTTTTTGTCCTTGCGATAGTTTGCTGAGAATGATGGTTTCCAGATTCATCCATGTCCCTACAAAGGACAGGAACTCATCATTTTTTATGGCTGCATAGTATTCCATGGTGTATATGTGCCACATTTTCTTAATCCAGTCTATCGTTGTTGGACATTTAGGTTGGTTCCAAGTCTTTGCTATTGTGAATAGTGCCGCTATAAACATATGTGTGTATGTGTCTTTATAGCAGCATGGTTTATAATCCTTTGGGTATATACCCAGTAATGGGATGGCTGGGTCAAATGGTATTTCTAGTTCTAGATCCCTGAGGAATCGTCACACTGACTTCCACAATGGTTGAACTAGTTTACAGTCCCACCAACAGTGTAAAAGTGTTCCTATTTCTCCACATCCTCTCCAGCACCTGCTGTTTCCTGACTTTTTAATGATTGCCATTCTAACTGGTGGGAGATGGTATCTCATTGTGGTTTTGATTTGCATTTCTCTGATGGCCAGTGATGATGAGCATTTTTTCATGTGTTTTTTGGTTGCATAAATGTCTTCTTTTGAGAAGTGTCTGTTCATATCCTTTGCCTACTTTTTGATGGGGTTTTTTTTTCTTGTAAATATGTTTGAGTTCATTGTAGATTCTGGATATTAGCCCTTTGTCAGATGAGTAGGTTGCAAAAATTTTCTCCCATTCTGTAGGTTGCCTGTTCACTCTGATGGTAGTTTCTTTTGCTGTGCAGAAGCTCTTTAGTTTAATTAGATCCCATTTGTCAATTTTGGCTTTTGTTGCCATTGCTTTTGGTGTTTTAGACATGAAGTCCTTGCCCATGCCTATGTCCTGAATGGTATTGCCTAGGTTTTCTTCTAGGATTTTTATGGTTTTAGGTCTAACATTTAAGTCTTTAATACATCTTGAATTAATTTTTGTATAACATGTAAAGAAGGGATCCAGTTTCAGCTTTCTACATATGGCTAGCCAGTTTTCCCAGCACCATTTATTCAATAGGGAATCCTTTCCCCATTGCTTGTTTTTATCAGGTTTGTCAAAGATCAGATAGTTTTAGATATGCGGCATTATTTCTGAGGGCTCTGTTCTGTTCCATTGGTCTATATCTCTGTTTTGGTACCAGTACCATGCTGTTTTGGTTACTGTAGCCTTGTAGCATAGTTTGAAGTCAGGTAGCGTGATGCCTCCAGCTTTGTTCTTTTGGCTTAGGATTGACTTGGCGATGCAGGCTCTTTTTTGGTTCCATATGAACTTTAAAGTAGTTTTTTCCAATTCTGTGAAGAAAGTCATTTGTAGTTTGATGGGGATGGCATTGAATCTATAAATTACCTTGGACAGTATGGCCATTTTCATGATATTGATTCTTCCTACCCATGAGCATGGAATGTTCTTCCATTTGTTTGTATCCTCTTTTATGTCCTTGGGCAGTGGTTTGTAGTTCTCCTTGAAGAGGTCCTTCACATCCCTTGTAAGTTGGATTCCTAGGTATTTTATTCCCTTTGAAGCAATTGTGAATGGGAGTTCACTCATGATTTGGCTCTCTGTTTGTCTGTTGTTGGTGTATAAGAATGCCTGTGACTTTTGTACATTGATTTTGTATCCTGAGACTTTGCTGAAGTTGCCAATCAGCTTAAGGAGATTTTGGGCTGAGACAATGGGGTTTTCCAGATATACAATCATGTCGTCTGCAAACAGGGACAATTTGACTTCCTCTTTTCCTAATTGAATACCCTTTATTTCCTTCTCCTGCCTAATTGCCCTGGCGAGAACTTCCAACACTATGTTGAATAGGAGTGGTGAGAGAGGGCATCCCTGTCTTGTGCCAGTTTTCAAAGGGAATGCTTCCAGTTTTTGCCCATTCAGTATGATATTGGCTGTGGGTTTGTCATAGATAGCTCTTATTATTTTGAGATACATCGCATCAATACCTAATTTATTGAGAGTTTTTAGCATGAAGGGTTGTTGAATTTTGTCAAAGGCTTTTTCTGCATCTATTGAGATAATCATGTGGTTTTTGTCTTTGGCTCTGTTTATATGCTGGATTACATTTATTGATTTGCGTATATTGAACCAGCCTTGCATCCCAGGGATGAAGCCCACTTGATCATGGTGGATAAGCTTTTTGATGTGCTGCTGGATTCATTTTGCCAGAATTTTATTGAGGATTTTTGCATCAATGTTCATCAAGGATATTGGTCTAAAATTCTCTTTTTTGGTTGTGTCTCTGCCAGGCTTTGGTATCCGAATGATGCTGGCCTCATAAAATGAGTTAGGGAGGATTCCCTCTTTTTCTATTGATTGGAATAGTTTCAGAAGGAATGGTACCAATTCCTCCTTGTACCTCTGGTAGAATTTGGCTGTGAATCCATCTGGTCCTGGACTCTTTTTGGTTGGTAAACTATTGATTATTGCCACAATTTCAGCTCCTGTTATTGGTCTATTCAGAGATTCAACTTCTTCCTGGTTTAGTCTTGGGAGAGTGTATGTGTCGAGGAATTTATCCATTTCTTCTAGATTTTCTAGTTTATTTGCGTAGAGGTGTTTGTAGTATTCTCTGATGGTAGTTTGTATTTCTGTGGGATCGGTGGTGATATCCCCTTTATCACTTTTTATTGTGTCTATTTGATTCTTCTCTCTTTTTTTCTTTATTAGTCTTGCTAGCGGTCTATCAATTTTGTTGATCCTTTCAAAAAACCAGCTCCTGGATTCATTAATTTTTTGAAGGGTTTTTTGTGTCTCTATTTCCTTCAGTTCTGCTCTGATTTTAGTTATTTCTTGCCTTCTGCTAGCTTTTGAATGTGTTTGCTCTTGCTTTTCTAGTTCTTTTAATTGTGATGTTAGGGTGTCAATTTTGGATCTTTCCTGCTTTCTCTTGTGGGCATTTAGTGCTATAAATTTCCCTCTACACATTGCTTTGAATGCATCCCAGAGATTCTGGTATGTTGTGTCTTTGTTCTCGTTGGTTTCAAAGAACATCTTTATTTCTGCCTTCATTTCGTTATGTATCCAGTAGTTATTCAGGAGCAGGTTGTTCAGTTTCCATGTAGTTGAGCAGTTTTGAGTGAGATTCTTAATCCTGAGTTCTAGTTTGATTGCACTGTGGTCTGAGAGATAGTTTGTTATAATCTCTGTTCTTTTACATTTGCTGAGGAGAGCTTTACTTCCAAGTATGTGGTCAATTTTGGAATAGGTGTGGTGTGGTGCTGAAAAAAATGTATATTCTGTTGATTTGGGGTGGAGAGTTCTGTAGATGTCTATTAGGTCTGCTTGGTGCAGAGCTGAGTTCAATTCCTGGGTATCCTTGTTGACTTTCTGTCTCGTTGATCTGTCTAATGTTGACAGTGGGGTGTTAAAGTCTCCCATTATTAATGTGTGGGAGTCTAAGTCTCTTTGTAGGTCACTCAGGACTTGCTTTATGAATCTGGGTGCTCCTGTATTGGGTGCATATATATTTAGGATAGTTAGCTCTTCTTGTTGAATTGATCCTTTTACCATTATGTAATGGCCTTCTTTGTCTCTTTTGATCTGTGTTGGTTTAAAGTCTGTTTTATCAGAGACTAGGATTGCAACCCCTGCCTTTTTTTGTTTTCCATTTGCTTGGTAGATCTTCCTCCATCCCTTTATTTTGAGCCTATGTGTGTCTCTGCACGTGAGATGGGTTTCCTGAATACAGCACACTGATGGGTCTTGACTCTTTATCCAATTTGCCAGTCTGTGTCTTTTAATTGGAGCATTTAGTCCACTTACATTTAAAGTTAATATTGTTATGTGTGAATTTGATCCTGTCATTATGATGTTAGCTGGTGATTTTGCTCGTTAGTTGATGCAGTTTCTTCCTAGTCTCGATGGTCTTTATATTTTGGCATGATTTTGCAGCAGCTGGTACCGGTTGTTCCTTTCCATGTTTAGCGCTTCCTTCAGGAGCTCTTTTAGGGCAGGCCTGGTGGTGACAAAATCTCTCAGCATTTGCTTGTCTGTAAAGGATTTTATTTCTCCTTCACTTATTTTGGCTGGATATGAAATTCTGGGTTCAAAATTCTTTTCTTTAAGAATGTTGAATATTGGCCCCCACTCTCTTCTGGCTTGTAGGGTTTCTGCCGAGAGATCCGCTGTTAGTCTGATGGGCTTCCCTTTAAGGGTAACCCGACCTTTCTCTCTGGCTGCCCTTAACATTTTTTCCTTCATTTCAACTTTGGTGAATCTGACAATTATGTGTCTTGGAGTTGCTCTTCTCGAGGAGTATCTCTGTGGCGTTCTCTGTATTTCCTGAATCTGAACGTTGGCCTGCCTTGCTAGATTGGGGAAGTTCTCCTGGATAATATCCTGCAGAGTGTTTTCCAACTTGGTTCCATTCTCCCCATCACTTTCAGGTACACCAGTCAGACGTAGATTTGGTCTTTTCACATAGTCCCATATTTCTTGGAGGCTTTGCTCATTTCTTTTTATTCTTTTTTCTCTAAACTTCCCTTCTTGCTTCATTTCATTTATTTCATCTTCCATTGCTGATACCCTTTCTTCCAGTTGATCGCATCGGCTCCTGAGGCTCCTGCATTCTTCACGTAGTTCTCGAGCCTTGGTTTTCAGCTCCATCAGCTCCTTTAAGCACTTCTCTGTATTGGTTATTCTAGTTATACATTCTTCTAAATTTTTTTCAAAGTTTTCAACTTCTTTGCCTTTGGTTTGAATGTCCTCCCGTAGCTCAGAGTAATTTGATCGTCTGAAGCCTTCTTCTCTTAGCTCGTCAAAGTCTTTCTCCATCCAGCTTTGTTCTGTTGCTGGTGAGGAACTGCGTTCCTTTGGAGGAGGAGAGGCGCTCTGCATTTTAGAGTTTCCAGTTTTTCTGTTCTGTTTTTTCCCCATCTTTGTGGTTTTATCTACTTTTGGTGTTTGATGATGGTGATGTACAGATGGGTTTTTGGTGTGGATGTCCTTTCTGTTTGTTAGTTTTCCTTCTAACAGACAGGACCCTCAGCTGCAGGTCTGTTGGAATACCCTGCCGTGTGAGGTGTCAGTGTGCCCCTGCTGGGGGGTGCCTCCCAGTTAGGCTGCTCGGGTGTCAGGGGTCAGGGACCCACTTGAGGAGGCAGTCTGCCCGTTCTCAGATCTCCAGCTGCGTGCTGGGAGAACCACTGCTCTCTTCAAAGCTGTCAGACAGGGACATTTAAGTCTGCAGAGGTTACTGCTGTCTTTTTGTTTGTCTGTGCCCTGCCCCCAGAGGTGGAGCCTACAGAGGCAGGCAGGCCTCCTTGAGCTGTGGTGGGCTCCACCCAGTTCGAGCTTCCCGGCTGCTTTGTTTACCTAATCAAGCCTGGGCAATGGCGGGTGCCCCTCCCCCAGCCTCGCTGCCGCCTTGCAGTTTGAGCTCAGACTGCTGTGCTGGCGATCAGCGAGACTCCGTGGGCGTAGGACCCTCCAAGCCAGGTGCGGGATATAATCTCGTGGTGCGCAGTTTTTTAAGCCGGTCCGAAAAGCGCAATATTCAGGTGGGAGTGACCCGATTTTCCAGGTGCGTCCGTCACTCCTTTCTTTGACTCGGAAAGGGAACTCCCTGACCCCTTGTGCTTCCCGAGTGAGGCAATGTCTCGCCCTGCTTCGGCTCGCGCACGGTGCGCACACCCACTGACCCGCGCCCACTGTCTGGCACTCCCTAGTGAGATGAACCCGGTACCTCAGATGGAAATGCAGAAATCACCCGTCTTCTGCGTCGCTCATGCTGGGAGCTGTAGACCGGAGCTGTTCCTATTCGGCCATCTTGGCTCCCTACATAAAATTCTTAAACTGTGAAGTAAAGTGCTAAGGATTTGGCAGTTGCCTAGAATTTCTTCTGATTATATATATATTTAGAAAAAAGTGTGTGTGTATATATATATAATATATAAGTATTTATATACACACTTTTTATGTATAAAAAGAATATATATACATATACTTTTATACATATAAAACTACATATATACACATATATATACTCTGTGTGTATATATATATGTATATGCATATATATATGTATATGCATATATATATACTTCCTTTTTAGAAACAAGGTCTTGCTCTCTTGTCCAGGCTGAAGTACAGTGGCATGATCATGCCTCACTGCAGCCTCAACCTTCAGGGTTCAAGCGATCTTCCCATCTCAGTCTCCTGAGTGACTTGGACTACAGGCATGTACCATCACGCCTGGCTAATGTTTTACAATTTTTTTTTTTTTTTTTTTTTTTTTACAGATAGGGTCTCCCTATGCTGCCCAGGCTGGTCTTGAACTCCTGGACTCAAGTTATCCTCCTGCCTTGGCCTCCCAAAGTGCTGAGGTTACAGGTACAAGTCACCCCATTTAGCTCTAATTAGTTTATTTTTACTTTATATAAGTATAAATTGAGAAAGGAAAAATAATCTAAATATGATAAACACATTTATTCTGTTCAGCCAATTTGTCCTGTTTTTGTTACTTCCTCACTAGTGTGAAAGAGGAAAAAAAAGAAAAAATATTTTCATTGTTAAATTCATCAAATATTTGATGGTCTAGAAAAAAAAATTCTAAAATTCACATGGAACCAAAAAGAAGTCAAAGCAATCCTAAGCAAAATAAAACAAAAAATCAAGAAACAAAGAAAAACCAAAACTGGAGGCATTGTATTGCCTGACTTCAAAGTATGCTACAAGGCTACAGTAACTAAAACTGCATGGTACTGGTACAAAAACAGACACATAGACCAATGGGACAGAATAGAGAATCCAGAAATAAAACCACACACCTGCAACCATTTGATCTTCAACAAAATTGACAAAAATAAGCAATGGGAAAAAAAACTTCCTATTCAAAAAATGGTGCTGGGATAACTGGCTATCCATATGCAGAAGAATGAAACAGAACCCCCTACCTATCACCATATATAAAAGTTAACTCAAAAGATGGATGAGAGACTTAAATGTAAGACCTCAAACTATAAAAATCTTACAAGAAAACTTAGGAATACCCTTTCCGATATCAGCGTTGGCAGGGAATTTATGGTTAAGTTCTTAAAAGCAATTGCAACAAAAACAAAAATTGACAAATGGGACCTAATTAAACTAAAGAGCACACAGAAGCACCACAAGAGAAACTATCAAGAGAGTAAACAGATAACCTACAGAATGGAAGAAAATATTCACAAACTTTATATCTGACAAAGGTCTAATATCTAGAATCTATTAAGGAAGTTAAAGAGCAAAAAATTATTACTCCACTTAAAAGTGGGCAAAGGACATGAACAGACACTTCTCAAAAGAAGACCTACAAGTGGCCAACAGACATGAAAAAAATGCTCATCATCACTAATCATTAGAGAACTGCTAATCAAAACCATAATAAGATATCATCTCACACCAGTCAGAATGGCTTTTCTTTCTTTTTTTTTTTTTTTTGAGACAGAGTCTCACTCTGTTGCCAAGGCTGGAGTGCAGTGGTGCAATCTGGGCTCACTGCAAGCTTTGCCTCTTGGGTTCACGCCATTCTCCTGCCTCAGCCTCCTGAGTAGCTGGGGACTACAGGCGCCTGCCACCACGCCCGGCTAATTTTTGGTATTTTTAGTAGAGACGGGGTTTCACTATGTTAGCCAGGATGGTCTCGATCTCCTGACCTCGTGATCTGCCGGCCTCAGCCTCCCAAAGTGCTGGGATTACAGGCGTGAGCCACCACGCCCGGCCCAGAATGGCTTTTCTTAAAAAGACAAAATATAACAGATGGTGGTGAGGCTGGGGAGAAAAGGGAACACTTACATGCTGCTGCTGCTGCTGGTGAGAATGTAAATTAGTTCAGCCACTGTGGAGAGCAGTTTAGAGATTTCTCAGAGAACTGAGAGTTGAACTACCATCTGACCCAGCAATCCCACTACTGGGCATATACCCAAAGGAAAATAAGTCATTCTACCAAAACGACACATGCAATTGTATGTTCATCACAGCACTATTCACAACAGCAAAGACATGGAATCAACCTAGATGCCCATCAGTCGTGGACTTGATAAAGAAAATATGGTACATATACACAATGGAATACTATGCAGCCATGTAAAAGAACAAAATCACAGCCTTTGCAGCAACACAGGTGCAGCTGGAAAGCATTATCCTAAGCAAACTAATACAGAAACAGAAAACCAAATACCATATGTTCTCACTTATAAGCGGAAGCTAAACCTTGGGTACTCGTGATCATAAAAATGGTAGCAATAGACATTGAGGAATACAAGAGCGGGGAGGGTGGAAGTAGGGTAAAGACTGAAAAAAACCCTACCTATTGGGTACTATGATCACCACCTGGGGGACAGATTCATTCATACTCCAAACCTCAGTATCATACAATATACCTGTGTAATAAGCCTGCACCTGTACCCCCTGATTCTAAAATGAAAGTTGGGGAAAAAAAGAGAAATCCAACAGGTAATATTTTGTAAGCACTGTTAAATGACAGTAAAAATGTCAGTGAAAGTGAAATCAACAAGGAATATCTAGCCACATACAAATTTTACTTAAAATCAATTTGAATAACAGTTCAAATTAAGAATATTTTACAAAAATCAGTGAAGTACTTCAGAGAAAGCCTTGTGATTGGAGTCAAAGGATTTGAATTTATCAAACCGCTACCAATACTAACCTAAGGTTATAGAAAAACATCATATCTGGCCTTGTCCACTACTATTCACTAAAGTAAAATATTTGAACATATTCAAAAATATGTTCAAAACATAAAAATGTTTTTAAATATTAATAAAATAATTACATTCTAAAAAAATATATTTGTTGGGTGCATACTACATGCCAGGCTCTGTTTCAGTACTGGGGATACAATAGCAAACAACAGGAAGTCTCTGCTTCTGTGACAGCAATCACTAATGTCAAAGCAACCACTGCGTTACGAACTATTTCAGATCCAACAATAGAGCACTACATTAAAACATTGACACTTACTTGCTCCTACTTACTTCAAATATTTTAAATGGCTCTCTAGCTGTTTTTTATATCCCTTTGGTTTATTGCTGTACTTTTGTTTCTTTGGTTGTATTTTTGAAACCCAGCCTTCATAGAACAGAGGCAAACTCTAGTAATATTTATTTCAAAACATCAGCTGGTCTCTCTGGAAATTTAGAGTGGGGCCATATCCCCATTTTAACAGGAGCTTTACACACTCTTGGTTGGCTCATGTGTTACACAGTTTTATGAAAAAAGGATTAGAGGTTGGGCAAGATATAGAAGACCATGTTTTTGGCAAGCAGAAAGTCTTATGGTTTCAAGCATGATCAGATCATGTTAGATAAGCTTTGGTAAATCAGTACTTCTGGGATGCTTGTCAAACTATTACATTATCGCAAGATGCTAAAGATGTTAAGATGCTCAAGATGCTAAGAGTTAAACAGAGCGCTTTGACGAGATCGTCTTGCTAAAGATCATGCAAAAAGGTAATAATTCCAAATAAATATATCAACATATATTTTCTTTTATTGTAAAGGCTATTTCAACAAAATTAACTGTAGTGGGATTGCTTATATAAAATGAAGATTCATGGGCTCCATCCTAGACCTACTTGATCACAATCTCAAGGGAGCGGGTGATTTCTATGCAATCTAAAGTTTAAGACCTATGAATTTATTAAATGTGATTGTTAGAAATGTTTTGTACATTTTACAATAGTACACATAACTTTTAACAATTTCCACCACTTTCTTTTCTCTCTCTTTTTTCTGTTTATTTCTCTCTGAATTATTTCATAATTTTCTCCACCTTCTCCTCAAATATTCTTTTTCTGTTTACTTATATACTTGATCCCAACACTGGCCATGATCTTATTTTGGTGTTTTTTGGTATAGAAACTCTGGTAGCAGCAATATAAGGAAATATATATATATACACACACACACACACATACACACAATTGTGTGTATATATATAAATATTTATATTTATATTTGAGAGAGGGTCTCACTCTGTCTCAAAGAGTCATCCAGGCTGGAGCGCAGTGGCACCATCATGGCTCACTGCAGCCTTGACCTCCCCAGGCTCAGGTGATCCTCCCACCTCAGCTCCCCTAGTAGCTGAGACTACAGGCATCCACCACCACACCTGGCTATTATTATTATTTTTTTTTTGTAGTATATTTTTTGGTAGAGATGGTGTTTCGCCATGTTGCCCAGGCTGGTCTTGAGCTCCTGGGCTTAAGAAATCCGCCCACCTCCGCCTCCCAAAGTGCTGGGATAACAGATGTGAGGCACTGTACTGGGCCCAATTATTGATATTTTATCTCAGGTTAATAATAAGGGACACTATTTCTTCACTCTTTAGGATTGGGTCTCTATATGCTTCTGACTTTTTGCATGAAATTAATAAATATACTTGAGATGTTCTCATAGAGAAACAAAATTTTTCTTACAGGGCCCTGTATTTTTGAAATGCTCACCATCAATTGGTAAGTGTTCACACAGAATCTTGCTGTGTTGCCCAGGCTGGTCTCGAACTCCTGGTCTCAAGCAGTCCTTCTGCCTTGGCCTCCCAAAGTGCTGGTATTACAGGCATGAGCCACTGCACCTGGCTTGTAGTGTTGTTTTTATTTGATTTTTATTGCTCCCTCTTGATACTAAAAAAAAAAAGTTCTGTTGCAGAAGATATTGGTTATGAGAGTAAAGGAAAATAAAGCCTGGTCACCTGAGACTTAAAAGACTCTGTACAGAGTTTCTGTTTTCAAGAATTTCAGTGTTGGCTGGGCACGGTGGCTCACGCCTGTAATCCCAGCACTTTGGGAGGCTGAGGCGGGCGGATCACGAAGTCAGGAGATCAAGACCATCTTGGCTAACAACGGTGAAACCCTGTCTCTACTAAAAATACAAAAACAAAATTAGCCAGGTGTGGTGGCGGGCGCCTGTATTCCCAGCTACTTGGGAGGCTGAGGCAGGAGAATGGGAAGAACCCGGGAGGCAGAGCTTGCGGTGAGCCGAGATCGGGCCACTGCACTCCAACCTGGGTGACAGAGTGAGACTGTGTCTCAAAAAAAAAAAAAAGGAGTTTCAGTGTTAACCCTGCTATCCTTTTAGAATATGAAATTGATCATGTACTACTCTTACAACAATATTTTGATAATTAAATGTTTTCCTGTGTCTGTGGGCTTATAAGCAGGTTAAAACTACTTAAAAATCCTGTTCCAACAATGTGAAATCTGAGTTTTTTTTACATCCAAATTTTTTGTTTAAGTCATAGACAAAACATATGTGAACAGACTGGTTATGCAAGCAGAACGTAGTAAATTTTTATATGGGAACAGTTGCATCCTCACTACTAGTACAAAAAATAAAAATTTAAGCAATTTATAATACTCTTCATATTAACGAAATGTGGATGTTTTTAAATGATGTCCAGTGATAAGGTTTTATGAGAGTAGTATACTTACACATTACTGGCAATAGTGTAAATTGCTAAACTTTAGATGGCAGCATGACTATATAGCTAATGAATACTTCCATAGTTTTTGACTTGTAACTCAATTTTTATGAATTTGTCCTTAAAATGTCAGTCATTTATATACATGAAATATGTAAAAATGAAAAGACTTATGGTGTGAGGGTAGTAGAATTATAGATAATACTTAGGGGTTTTTTTTCCTCAGTGTTGTTACTTGCTTTTAAATAAAAGGGGAGAAGATATCTACAAGGAGTTATAATCTTAGGAAATGGGTTTTGGAGCAGGAATTTTAACAGTAATCAGATCCATGTAACTTAAATGTGTGAGTTTCAGTAATTACTGAAATGTGGCTAGTGAACTTGTTGGACATTTTGGTTTAGAAATAAATCTCAGAAGTTAGATTAAAATGGCAAGTTTTGTTTCTTTTTTTAGTGATCTCTTTTTATCTTTTAAAATAATAGGTTATCAAGAACAGCAAGACAGACATCCCAGAGCTGGAATTATTTCCCCGCTATCTTCTCTTCCTGAGACAGCAGCCTGCCACTCGGACACAGCAGTCTAACATCTGGGTGAATATGGGTATGATGAGCCTGAGAATGTTTCCTCAGCATTTACCGAGAGGTAACTTAAGAATGCAGCAAGAATACCATGAATTTCCTTAAAAAAAAAAAAAAAAGGTGAAAACTACGTTGCTCAAAGTCTGGTGCCACTGTATTGATACACATTCCCATCAGCTTTCCTACAGACTCAGTAATTAATTTTTACAGGGCTTAGATCTGTGGTCATGCACAAGACTAGATGAGGGGTTGAAGCAAACATTCCAACAGCAAACTGAGATGGGATGTTTCCTTTTCTACTTACGAAGAAAATAAATAGAAATATATTTTACATGCTTTATTTCTTTGAGACAAGCCATTGTAAATTGTTACTAGACTAAGTAGTAGTATACCAGTCATTGACTGGTCTTTTCAACTCCACTCAAATTTGTAAAAAGCAATTCCTTTTATACTATCATCTTTTTTGTTTTTTAAGGTTTTTGTTGTTGTTTGGTTTTTTGGCAAAACATGATACATTTCTCATGCTTGATCTAAAGAGGCTTTACATAAGAGACAGAGAGTACAGAGCAAAAGGCATATTTTTGAAGATTAAAGTGATATATTTGCTTTGAAAAAACATCAAGCCTATCAAAATGACATATAAAGTAGTTCCCATTTTAATGTATAACATGCAAAAAGTTCCCCTTTCATTTCTCCATAAGGTTAAACTTTATTGATGGGCAAGACTTGCTCTGTGCTTTTGCTTTGCAAATGTTTGAAATTATTCTTCAGCAGTAAAGAAATAATAAGCTGAGCACAGTGGCTCATGCCTGTAATCCCACAATTTGGGAGGCTGAGGTGGGCAGATTACTTGAGGTCAGGAGTTCAAGACCAGCCTGGCCAACATGAACCCTGTCTCTACTGAAAATACAAAAATTAGCTGGGCGTGGTGGTGCTGTAATTTCAGCTACTTGGGAGGCTGGGGCAAGAGAATCGCTTGAACCCAGGAGGTGGAGGTTTCAGTGAGCCAAGATCACACCGTTGCACTCCAGCCTGGGTGACGGAGTGAGACTCTGTCTCAAAAAATAATATTAATAATCATGAGCAACCATTTACACAAATTCTCAGACTATGTTAACAATACCAGCATGTTATTATAATTTAAATAACTTAGTATGCAAGAACTACCTCTAAACCCTGACCAAAAGAAGTACTTGCTCTCCTTTGAAATTGAACAAAGTTAGTTTTGTATCTTCATTAAAGGTTATATTCATATAATATATGAAGATTCTTTTATTTTTTATTTTTTTCGAGATGGAGTCTTGCTCTGTCACCTAGGCTGGAGTGGAGTGGCACAATCTCGGCTCACTGCAAGCTCCGCCTCCCAGGTTCAAACCATTCTCCTGCCTCAGCCTCCCAAGTAGCTGGGACTACAAGCGCCCACCACCACACCTGGCTCATTTTTTGCATTTTTAATAGAGACGGGGTTTCACCGTGTTAGCCAGGATGGTCTCGATCTCCTGACCTCGTGATCCATCCACCTCGGCCTGTTTGGTAAGAATTCTTTCAATAGTGTTTTGTAATAATTATAGCAAAGCATTGGCCCCCGTCTACCAAACTTTGTCTTTGGGGAAAACAGCAAAATCAAAGAACAGTGAGGCTGGGCATGGTGGCTGATGCCTGTAATCCCAACAGTTTGGGAGACTGGGGAGGAAGATCATTTGAAGCCAGGAGTTTGAGACCAGCCTGGGCAACATAGTAAGATCCTGTCTCTACAAAAAATTGTTTAAATTAGCTGGGCAAAGTGGTGTGCCCTGTAGTCTCAGCTACTCAAGAGGCTGAGGTGGGAAGATCTCTTAAGCCCAGGAGTTCAAGGCTGTGGTGAGCTATGATTGTGCCACCATACTCCAGCCTGGGTAACAGAGCAAGAGCTTGTCTCTTAAAAAAAAAAAAAAAGTGAAGGAAACCATTTTTTAAAAAAGGAACAGTGAGATAGAACCTTTATGAAACATTCTTGATTTAATTTTCCATTAGAAGGATTAGCCTTGCTTCCATGGCACCCATTACAACTTTTTCAATTCTCTTTGAAAGATAACATGAGGCCAGGTGCAGTGACTCATGCCTGTAATTCCAGCACTTTGGGACTCCGAGGCTGCTGAATCACCAGAGGTCAGGAGTTCGAGACCAACCTGGTCAACATGGCGAAACCCCATCTTTACTAAAAATACAAAAATTAGCCATGTGTGGTGGCAGGTGTCTGTAATCCCAGCTACTCGGGAGGGTGAGGCATGAGAACTGCTTGAACCCAGGAGGCAGAGGTTGCAGTGAGCCGAGATCGTGCCATGCACTCTAGCCTGGGCAACAGAGCGAGACTCTGTCTCAAAAAAATATATAAAAGAAAGATAACATGAGAGGCAAGATGTGTTGTTGCGCTTTTAGTAGGTATTCTTTGTAACTCTTGTGCTGATCCTAGATTTTTGCTGCTTCTATAAATTCCACTAGATTTGTTGGTGCTATTCAAAAGCACAAAAGTATGTATAGTAAGTGGCTGCCTGCTTAATGAGCTATGCTATAAAAACTTTCTAAAACTCAAATTTTCATATTGTGGCTTAGGACAATAGAGATTGACTTGAATACTATACTTATATGCTTCTGAATCCTAGAACTGCATATTTCAGATGCTCCAAATTTGGTTTTATTTTGAAATTTTATTCCTTGCTAATTAGTTGTGTAATCAATCATTAATCATTTTAAAATTTATAAAAATATGCTTTCTTGCTGTAATCTTACAACTAATCCTAAAATGTATAATTGGAGAAATTTGCTCTTTTGTTTTCTTTTAGAGATTATCCTTTGCTTGCTGATTGTAAAAGATTTGCTTGCTATGTGTTTAAAAACTGATCACGGTTTGGGTTTTGTTCTGCCATAACATGATGTTCATCTTTCTCAAATACTCAATTTATTACAACTGTTTACTAGGCTCTTTTATTCCTTTTGAAGTGACAAGTATTCAAACCTTCTTACAGTTACAATTACTTAAATGTAGCCTTTTCTACAGACAAAGCTATAGAAGTCATTGTTTTTTAGGTGACTTTTTAGCCTGCCTTAGGTGAGGGAATTCCTTTTCTGAAGTTCTAAAAAAGTAGATGATGCACATATTTTCTCAGCTTTATTTAGTGGGGAAGACTCATTAAAAGCATGTTTCAGGAAGAAAAAAGCTAACTCATGATTGAATGGGTAGAAAATTATTTGGAATGTACATTATATTGATAAGTTTATATTTTTAAGTTGGGTTGCTCAATAAAATACAGCCTCAGCAGAGAAGACTATTTTAAGCCACAGTTTTGCCTAGATTTTTGGCGGAATAGTGAACCAGGGTTTAATGATGTGTTTTTTTTTGCCACCTCTCTTTGATTTCCATAATCTCTTGTCATTTCATACCCCTCCTCTTTTGAAGTATGTAGTGAGACTTGATATATTCTTCCTTCACTCTTTACTCTTTTCCCCTGTATTACCACTCTTCTTGTTTCTACCTTTAGCCCTTCAGGAATTCAAGGTCATGTCTGTCGTCATCTTACTGGGTGGACAGGCTAATATGATTTTATTTTTCCTTATTGGGCACTTGTTTATTTGGCCATGGGAAACTTCTTGGCTTCAATTTGAAACTCTGTTTTGACCAAATGTGGTAGCTCACACACTTGTAATCTCAGTTTGTAATCCCAGAACTTTGGGGGGCCAAGGTGGGAGGATTCCCTGAGCCCTGGAGTTCAAAACCAGCCTGGGCAACATAGAGAGACCCTGTCTCTACTTGGGAAGCTGAAGTGCGAGGATCACTTGAATGAAGGAGGTTGAGGCTGCAGTGAGCCATGATTGCCACACTGCACTACAGCCTGAGCAACAGAATGAGACCTTATCTCAAATAATGATAATAAAAAACTCTGTTTGGCTATGTAGAGTCTATACCTATTTAGAATTTTATGTCAAATTCTCTTTTTTTTAAATTGATATGTAATAGATATACATATGTTTTCTGGTGCAGTTGTACCACTGTGCCAGATAATTCAGCTACTTAATGACTGAAAGTGATGGGATTAGTGATTCGAAGAAAGTTTAGGAAAGTGGACCAGGTGAATCCAATTATCTATCTGTGGGATTCAAATCCCATCTCATTTTATCTCCTCCACTGAGTTTTTTTTTTTTTTAACTCTGTCTTAATTTTTTTTCCACTGAGTTTTATTTCATTTTGCTATTGACTGTGACTCAGCTGAGTGCAGCCAGATATCAATGCCAATTGTTTTCTGGCATGTTCCTACTCTTCTTGGTATCTAAATATTGCCAATAATTTGGACCTTGGGCCTTGGGCCTTTGCTAATCTTTTCAAAGTCGAGGCTTTGGACTCACTTTAAAACACCTGGAAGGCTGGGCTTGGTGGCTCACACCTGTAATCCCAGCACTTTGGGAAGCCGAGGCAGGTGGATTGCTTGAGCCCAGGAGTTAGAGACCAGCCAGGGCAACATGGCCAAGACCCTGTCTCTACCCAAAAATGTACAAAAATTAGCCAGATGTGGTGGCGTGCGCCTGTAGTACCAGCTACTCAGGAGGCTGAGGTGGGAGGATTGCTTGAGCCCTGGAGGTGGAGGCTGCAGTGAGCCAAAATCACAGCACCGCACTCTAGCCTGGCAACATAACAAGACTCCATCTATTAAAAACAAACAAACAAACAAAAAGAACTTGGGTCTCCTGCCTGCACTTTAAAGCTTTTTGGTGCTCTTCATTTATAAAATTATTACACCTGTAATTCTCATTTCTCATTATTATTTCCTAAAATAGTATGGTCCCCATTGCTGAGAGGGGTGCTCCTTTTTCACATCTGCCTTTTTTCTTACTGTGATTACTGTAACCATAGGAAATGTACCTTCTCCGAATGCACCTTTAAAGCGGGTATTAGCCTATACAGGCTGTTTTAGTCGAATGCAGACCATCAAGGAAATTCACGAATATCTATCTCAAAGGCTGCGCATTAAAGAGGAAGATATGCGCCTGTGGCTATACAACAGTGAGGTAAGAGGCATCTCAGAGTCATGGAGAGTCTGATTGTTGGTATTTGTTTAATTTTAAATAGTAAAAGAAATTTGCTAAACTTCTTTGTATTGTTCCAATTTTAGTACATATGTTGCCAAAGAGCACAAGGCTAATTAAGTGTTAAATCATATTTCATGAGTATGGGATTTTACCTATAGTAATTATGCTAAAAGCCATGTCTAGGATATCAGTGAAAAGTTCATCTTTTAAGTTACTATATGTATACTTGTAATATTTGTCTCTGAGATCCATAATAGCAATTGATCACCATGGACAGTACTATCTTTCAAAGATTATTGTTACATATAAAGATTACATGTTACAAAGATTATATGTTACATTATAAACTAATGGTGTGGCCGAGCACAGTGGCTCACACCTGTAATCCCATCACTTTGGGAGGCCGAGGTGGCTGGAGCACCAGAGGTCAGGAGTTTGAGACCAGCCTGGCCAACGCGGTGAAACCCTGTCTCTACTAAAACATACAAAAATTAGCTGGGTGTGGCGGTGTGAGCCTGTAGTCCCAGCTACTCAGAAGGCTGAGGCAGGAGAATTGCTTGAACCCAGAGGCGGAGGTTGCAGTGAGCCGAGATAGTGCCACTATACTCCAGCCTGGGCAACAGAGCCAGACTCCATCTTTAAAAAAAAAAAAAAATTATTCATGTAACCAAACGCCACCTGTTCCCCAAAAACCTACTGAAATTTTAAAAAAGAGAAAGATAACGCTTATGAAGTACACATTGTCTTTCTCTCATACCACCACCTAAGTTATAAATATTTGTGAACGACTATAGTAGGCCAGATATTTGTGATATGTTATATAACTACAAAGAAGTTTTTTTTAATTGTTACTCATTTTTATCTCTGTATTTGTTTCAAGTTTACTAACCAAATAACAAAAACATTTCCTCCTCCTTACACAGAACTACCTTACTCTTCTGGATGATGAGGATCATAAATTGGAATATTTGAAAATCCAGGATGAACAACACCTGGTAATTGAAGGTACAAGATGGAAGCATGCATCTATATTAAATTTTCAAGGGGAAGAATTTAAAGAGTTACTAATAACCCATTTTATAATTTTCTCCAAAACAACTATTATTTGATTATTATGTTTTTATGATAAAGAAACCCTTTGAAAAAAAAGAAAAAGAAAACCCTTTGAACTCTTATGTAATCCTACCATACAATTTAGATTGCTTTAAAGCGAAAATATTCTGTTTTTAGTCATTGACTGACAAAGGATGGGAATGGTAGATAAAAAACAAGTGAATTCAGTTTACACATTTATAGTTCCTTAAAATTTTCAAGTTGCTGCTTTGAGTTTGAGTAAAGAGAACAACTTTCTTGCATAGTTAGTAGCACAGGCTTTCATTAGTCACCAACATTGGCTACTCACTGACAGAGCTACTTGTATATTCATAGATTTACACACTGGCATGCACATGCCATTAAAAACTTTTTAAGTGTATCTTTTCCCATCAAGTTTTGTGGCAACGTTGTTAGCTGCCTTTGCATTAAAATGAATAGGCTGGGCGCAGTGGCTCACGCCTGTAATCCCAGCACTTTGGGAGGCTGAGATGGGTGGATCACTTGAGGTCAGGAGTTCCAGACCAGCCTGGCCAACATGGTGAAATCTGTCTCTGCTAAAAATACAAAAATTAGCTGGGTGTGGTGGCACGTGCCTGTAGTCCCAGCTACTCAGGAAGCTGAGGCATGAGAATCAGTCAAGCCCAGGAGGCGGAGGTTGCAGTGACTCAAGATCACATCACTACACTCCAACCTGGGGGACAAAGCCAGACTGTCTCAAAAAAAAAAAAAAGGAATAAATTACTCTGACAGTTGTTACAATTTAAGAAAGAATTGTAATTTCTAATGTTTTAAGTATAAGAAATTCCATTGTTTCTGAACTTTAATTACTTCTGTAGATGGTTGAGTATAATTTTACTTCAAGTAGGTAATTGAGGGATGAGATTATTCAAACCAAGTGACTTTAAAGTCCTCAATATGAAGAGTAGGAATGCTTTTAGAGCCAATTACAGGCATGTGCTGCAAAAAGATGTTTGTCAACAAAAGACCTGTATACAGCAGTGGTCCCATAAGATTATAATACTGTATTTTTAGTTGTGCCTTTTCTATGTTCTAACATGTTTAGATACACAAATACTTACCATTGTGTTACACTTGCCTACAGTATTCAATACAGTAACATACTGTACAGGTTTGTAGCCAAGGAGCGACAGCCTATACCATACATAGCCTAGGTTTGTGTAGGTACACTCTGTGATGTTCACACAAAGACAAAATCACCTAATGATGCATTTCTCAGAATATAACCTCGTCGTTAAGCAATGCATGTACTAAAATTAACTAGATTTTAAAACTTCTGATTTAGGAATAAGATGTCTTTAAAAAAAAAAGCAATCAAATGGGTGTAAATTAGATAGATAAGAAATTAACACATTCCTATCTGTCCTTCCAGTTCGCAACAAAGATATGAGTTGGCCTGAGGAGATGTCTTTAATAGCAAATAGTAGTAAAATAGATAGACACAAGGGTAAGTCTCCAGTATTATTTTTTAAAGAGATTATTTTAAATGTATTCTTTTTTTTTTCTTCTCTCAACTATTAAAGTGCTAACAACTTTTGGTTTTCTAGTTCAAAAGTAATTAGGGCCTTCTTCTTTTTCTTTTTTCCTGAAGCAGCATTTGATGTTGGCAAACCCACCATCAAATTATTTTCTAAATTTCTTTCTAACTCTGCAATTAAATAATTTATATGTTTTAAAAGACATACTAGAAGAAGAATTGTTTGAATTATTTTGAAAAATCATAGCAATTAAAAAGAATAATTGCTGCTTCTGGGTTACAAATGAGCATGGATCATCACTGTTGCCAGACACTCCATGAAAAGCCTTCTCTAGCATTTCAAAGACCTGCTAGAGAATTATTAGCACCATTTAGCTGATTATGAGAGTTATAAAAAACCTTTTCATTGAATATAAGTAACTGTTTGTGCCATGGCATATTACTACAGCTAAGCTTTGGTTCTCATATTGTTTGTTCCAGTTCCCACAGAAAAGGGAGCCACAGGTCTAAGCAACCTGGGAAACACATGCTTCATGAACTCAAGCATCCAGTGTGTTAGTAACACACAGCCACTGACACAGTATTTTATCTCAGGGAGACATCTTTATGAACTCAACAGGTAATCTTTCTGGAGTCACTGGCCTCTTAACCTGTGACTTTGATATAAACCCAATATTACCTAAATTTCCTCTTTTTTCACCCTGTGGGAGAAAGATTTTATCTTATTTGCCCTATTTAATATGAAATAGGCCAAGGAATACATCTCTTGTTTCAAAAAGAAAAGATATTTTGATGTGAGATGCTAGGCATTTTTGCACCCACATGATTGTGATTTATGAGAATCTTTGGCAACAAATTTTCCTCTCAAACTTCTAGGACAAATCCCATTGGTATGAAGGGGCATATGGCTAAATGCTATGGTGATTTAGTGCAGGAACTTTGGAGTGGAACTCAGAAGAATGTTGCCCCATTAAAGCTTCGGGTAAGCAGGTTAAAATAATATAAAAGTATTTAATTCCTAATAGTTGTTTAATCATTTTTCTCTACTTGTTTTTTGTGTTTAGCCTTTTAGCTTAATAAATGTTTTTGGATCCTTCACTTGGTATAAACAAAAGGTCAAATTCTTTTGCTTGTTTAAATATATGCAAAATACTACTGTATATGTAGTGGGTAGGATAAAGACCAAAGGTATACTCTAAATTCGGGATGTCATTCATTTTACTAATTTGTCAAACATCTTATATGAAGAGTAAACCTTTTTTGGTAATACTTCACTATTAGCAGTATTCTAACTGCAAGGTGGACCTCAGAGTCTTATTAATTACATCCAATCCAATCCATTTTCAACGTAACTAAGATAGTTCTATCTGTAGAATACAAAGAAGTAGGCTGGGCGCAGGGGCTCACGCCTGTAATCTCAGCACTTTGGGAGGCCGAGGTGGGTGGATCACTTGAGGCCAGGAGTTCAAGACCAGCCTGGACAACATGGCGAAACCCTGTCTCTACTAAAAAAAATTAGCCAGGCATAGTGGTGCATGCTTGTAATCCCAGCTACTTGGGATGCTGAGGCATGAGAAATGCTTGAACTTGGGAGGTGGTGTTTGCAATGAGCCAAGATCACACCATTGTACTCCAGCCTGGGCAACAGAGTAAGACTCTGTCTCCAAAAAGAAAAAAAAAGTAGAAGGATGAATGAATGAAACTAATGAATATAAGTTTTATATTAATATCAGATGTAGTAGATTTTAGTGAAGTTAGGATTATTCATTATTTTTATTTAAATACAAAGCAAAAGCTTTTTATATTACAAATTATTAACTATAACAGCTACACATTTGACTACTTACCTCTTGCCAGGCACTATTCTAATTAATTTATATCCTCAAAATAATTCTATAATATAATGCAGTTAATAAAAGTTAGGATGCAACAAGACCAGAAAATGTAATTGTTGAAGACAACATTATATTATATAAAGTAATATATACACATATTATTTTATACATGTTATGTATTATTATATGCACATTATTTTATGCACATGTTATGTATATACTATGTACCTATAAAATATACATATTTTATATGCATATAAAAATGTAAAACATTATAGAACAGGATCTTTCAATGTGAGCAAACGCTGTTTTAATATTTCTGCCTTAAATAACATCTGTGTGCCTGAAGAATAGTTTGCTTACATGATACTGAACTGAGGACACAGTATTGCACAGTATTGGCCAAAATACTTCTCTTTTTGTTGGGGGGGTCATTTGACATTAAGATTCAAAAGATTTCATGATTATCCAAAATATATTTGTTGAAATAGAGGCAGACTAAGTACTATACTATTTATTTTCTTACAATGGCTCTGATTGGATTATAGGACATATTCATTCCAAATTTTATGGGTAGGAAATAATGACTGTGACTTCTCTTATATTTATAGTGGACCATAGCAAAATATGCTCCCAGGTTTAACGGGTTTCAGCAACAAGACTCCCAAGAACTTCTGGCTTTTCTCTTGGATGGTCTTCATGAAGATCTTAATCGAGTCCATGAAAAGCCATATGTGGAACTGAAGGACAGTGATGGGCGACCAGACTGGGAAGTAGCTGCAGAGGTTTGTCAGTTTTGAGTTTCTAATGTAAGCAATAGACAAAATGTTCTGGCCACAAATACATGTAGCACAACTTAAATGCAAACTAAACTATTCTGAGATCAGAACTTTACTGCAAAAATGAATGAATTTCTATTTCTGTGCTTAATTCTTATGCAATAATGCCAAAACAAAAATACGTTTAATGAAAATAGAAAACTGTTGCCATTTCATATTGTAAACTTTATGGGACTGGATGTAGGAATAATTATCCAGTGGAATTTAAAGAGTCCCCATAATTGCTAAAGTAATGGATACAGTGACCTATAGCCATGCTTTATACTTGTTAATGGACAAATAACTTTAATATTTACCATTGTTACCTTGATAAGAACAAATGAAAAATAGGATTTTCCATCTCAATTTAATATTTTATGTTAAATGAAGAGTAAGGATTATATTCTTTACATTTAAATCCAATATATTCAACTAGTTTCTTTGAATTTATATAGAAATGCCTCTCTTTTGGATTTTGAGAGAAAATTCTCATCTTTTTTATTGCTAGGCCTGGGACAACCAACTAAGAAGAAATAGATCAATTGTTGTGGATTTGTTCCATGGGCAGCTAAGATCTCAAGTAAAATGCAAGACATGTGGGCATATAAGTGTCCGATTTGACCCTTTCAATTTTTTGTCTTTGCCACTACCAATGGACAGTTATATGCAATTAGAAATAACAGGTAGGTCAGAAAGTTCTGAAAAATTACTTGGCTCCATTAAATTTACTTTATTTAAATAGCCTGAATTTGTAAGCATAGTTATTTGTTTACAAATAAAGACCGGTGGTCAGCATATTATAATTGAGCAACCTAATTTTAGGCATGACTTGAGGTTTGAAAGATGTAGATTGGGGCATGTTTTTTTGGTTTCAAATATGCCAGCAACTCTCTTTAAAACCCTGCAAAGCCACTCATACTTTTATGTCAGATGAACACCAAAAAAATACTGATTTCACTTAATATTATCCCTAAGCACCATCTGTTTTAGTGTTTACACATAAAATAAAAATTCTAGGCTGAAATATTTGCTATTATATTTACGAGTCAGATATATCTGTACACAGCATTTAAGACTTTCAATGAAACCTACATTTTACCAATAAAAGATCTTTCCTCTTTACTAGTGATTAAGTTAGATGGTACTACCCCTGTACGGTATGGACTAAGACTGAATATGGATGAAAAGTACACAGGTTTAAAAAAACAGCTGAGTGATCTCTGTGGACTTAATTCAGAACAAATCCTTCTAGCAGAAGTACATGGTTCCAACATAAAGGTAATATTAACTACTCTAAGAAACTTTTGATTCTATCCTCCAAAGATGACATTTTTCTCAATTATTATGATCAATTGTTAGGTTATGTGACCAAGAGAGATACTAAAACATAACGAAAACTGAACAACAACAACAACAAAAAACGCCAAGTTTTCCAACCCAGAAACCTAAGAGTTTTCTACCAGAATAAAGGGATAATACTGATGGTGGTATTTTTGAAGAAGGGAAATATGTAAGGCTGCCTATATGGAGTGTTCTAGCTGTGTCACTATAGTATAGGTTTCCACCAAAGACTGCTGCTGTTACCAAAGCCTGCTGCTATTACACTTGACAACTCTTCTGTATTACCGCTGTTAGTAGAATTATTCCTAGGTTAAAGTATTTTATGTATTTATGAATGTGTGTTTTTAGTATTTATGAATATATATACTTGGTCTTTTAACACACTAAGAAATTAAGAGTAAAGACAAATTGACACCAATCATGTCTTTCTACATACCAGCTGGGGAAACAAATAATCTAATAAATATATTGCCTACTCTAAATTAAGCTCCTGCAACTGGTATTATTTATATTCATCTTTGGGATTTCTGAACACACTCTCACCTCATTGACAGTTTCTTAATATGAAATGCAAAAATGGAGTCTCTGAGGGTTGGAATTTAGATCCCTGAAACGGACAAAACTGAAGTCAGTCATATATAACACACTTCTTCCTGTGAAAAGAGATAATAGTTCAAAAATTGAGGTTAGTTTTCCGTTATTTTTATCAAGCATTCATCCTTTATGTAGTTGAAAAATTATTCAATCATCTCATTGGTTTTACGGATGAAAGCGCCTAAGACATTCTTTTGAAATATGTTAGAGAGAGAACTTTTCCATTTTATCTGAAACATCTTCCCCTTCTCATCTTGCTGCTGTTTCTGTAGAACTTTCCTCAGGACAACCAAAAAGTACGACTCTCAGTGAGTGGATTTTTGTGTGCATTTGAAATTCCTGTCCCTGCGTCTCCAATTTCAGCTTCTAGTCCAACACAGACAGGTAAGATAGAACTAGAACTCCTTCTCATGATTGCTCCTTTAAATATTTGCCTAAGAGTTGTCATCTTTTTTATATTTGTTCATGCTGAGGATATGATAGCAGAAGAATTTTGGAACCCAAGGGAAACCTTACTGATTATTCCATATTTTTTCGACGAGAAACCTAAAATTTAGAGAACCCAAGTGACTTCAGTTAGATAGGTAGTCGTTAGCTAATATACTCTTGGAATTCAGATCTCTTTGAACTTTTATCTAATACTAACATGGCAACAGCTAGTATGAGAGGAACATACTACCAGAAAATATAAACAATAGATATAGCTAGAAAGAAATCCAACATTATATGTAATTTAATGTGGTCACTCACTGAGTCCTTTTAGCCACTAGTATGCTTTGTCTATTCTCTATATTACTTACAATTAGGTTAATTAGGCTAATTCCCCAACTATAAAGGGCTTTATGAGGCTCCCCTCATTGATGTGTAGTAGGTAGATAGTCCTGACGGTGAGTTGGTGGATGTTCTAATTTTAGTTTTAGTTTAGAGCATCACTGTCCAATAGAATTCTGCAGTGGTGGAAACTTCTGTGATCTTTGCCATCCAATACAGTATCCACCAGTCACGTGGACTGTTAAGCGCTCGAGATGTGGCTAGTGTGAGGGAGAATAATGCATTTTTAATTTAATTTAATTTAATTTATTTATTTTGAGAAACGGTCTCACTCTGTCACCCAGCCTGGAGTGCAGTGGCATCATCTTGGCTCACTGCAGCCTCTGCCTTATGGGCTGAAGCAATCCTCCCACCTCAGCTTCCCAAGTAGCTGGGACTACAAACGTGTACCACCATGCCCAGCTATGGTGTATCTTTTGTAGAGATGGGTTTTCACCATGTTGCCTAGGCTGGTCACTAGCTCCTGGGTTCAAGGCATCTGCTACCTCAGCCTCCCAAAGTGCTAGGATTACAAATGTGAGCTGCCTCATCCAGCCTAATTTAAATTTTAAATGCAACATCTGGGTAGAGGTTACTGTATTGGACAGTGTCTTCAAAGGCGAAGAGAAGGAAAAGAAAACAAGTGGTAGAACTGTTTGTGTGCTACAACATGGTGCTGATACAAGTTTCTGCAAAAATTCTGCTTAATAGTTTCCAGCAGTTACTCTTTCTTTTTCATTTGGTCAAAAGTGTGAGTTACGGAAGTAAAACTGGAAAATTAAAATCTTCCAATAAATCTAGAATTATTTATACTGTGATTTCTCCCTGCCCTGTGTTAAGAGACTACATTGTCTCTGGTCCTCAGGATACTTGAGAAAAGAGCAAAGATGAAAATACCACAAGCTTATGATGCTGTACTTATCTTTGAATTTGTAGATTTCTCCTCTTCGCCATCTACAAATGGAATGTTCACCCTTACTACCAATGGGGACCTACCCCGACCAATATTCATCCCCAATGGAATGCCAAACACTGTTGTGCCATGTGGAACTGAGAAGAACTTCACAAATGGAATGGTTAATGGTCACATGCCATCTCTTCCTGACAGCCCCTTTACAGGTTACATCATTGCAGTCCACCGAAAAATGGTTAGTTAAATGTTAGGCAACTCACTGCCAGTCTGGCTAGTGTCATTTGTGAAATAGTCATTTTCTGTCTTTGCAACATCATTGAATGCATTTTCTTCTCTTCTTTTCTTTAATTTTTTAAAATTTAATAATTTTACAAATTTTATTTTTTTACTTTTTTATCCTGTCCTCAAAATCTGTTGCTGTGAATGCATTTTCAATGTATTATATGTGCTAATATAAGTGATCAGAGCCAGGATTTAGTATTACTCATGGTGGCTAATGTATGAAATGACATTCCTTATCCGTATATTAAGAGGCAACAGGATAGTCAGTGCATCTGAGTACTACTTTCTTTAGAAATTTGTGTCTCCTGGCCGGGTGCAGTGGCTCACACCTGTAATCCCAACACTTTGGGAGGCTGAAGCAGGAGGATCACCTTAGCTCAGGAGTTCAAGGCTAGCCTGGGCTACATAGTGAGACCTCGTCTATTCCAAAAAAAAAAAAGACTTTTTTTTTTTTTAACTAAGCAGCCATGATGGTGTGTGCCTATAGTCTCAACTATTCTGGAGGCTGAGGCAGGAGGATCACTTGAGACTAGGAGGTCAAAGCTGCAGTGAGCCATGCTTGCTTGCCCCATGCATTCCAGCCTGGGCAAGACCCTGTCTCAAAAAGAAAAGAAAAAGAAAAAAAAGAAAGAAAATGGCCAGGTGCGGTGGCTCACACCTGTACTCCCAGCACTTTGGGAGGCTGAAGCAGGGGGATCACCTGAAGTCAGGAGTTTGAGAACAGCCTGGCCAACGTGGTGAAACCCCATCTCTACTAAAAATAAAAAAATTAGCTGGGCATGGTGGCATGGGCCTGTAGTTTCAGCTACTCGAGATGCTGAGGCAGGAGAATTGCTTGAACCCAGGAGGCAGAGGTTGCAGTGAGCGAAGATTGCGCCACAGCACTCCAGCCTGGGTGATAAAGTGAGACTTTGTCTCAAAAAAAAAAAAAGTATCTCCTAAGCCAGGCATGTTTAGGAGGATCCCTTGAGGACAGGATTTTGAAGCTATAATATGCTATGATGCTCACACCTGTAAATAACCACTCCACTCCAACCTGGGCAATAAGTGAGACCTTGTCTCTAAAAAAATTAGAAAAAAACAAAAACCAACACACACAAAATTTATGTTTCCTGTGTGTTTGTGTAGGTATGTATATCTTCACTGCCACATAAATGCGGATGGCTTCGGAAAAGTTTTTTGTTTTGGGGTTGGTTTTTTTGTTTTGTTTTGTTTTTTTTCTTAGAGGATACAAGAATGTTCTTGAGGAAAATCAAGTTGTGCGTAATTCCTCTCTTGATAGTCTAATATATAACTATTGCATTAAAGGTTGACTCTTTGGTAAAAAAGAAAAAGGAAGGTTTGAAAACTGTGGTCAGTGGATAATTGTTAAAGAGGTAGTCTTCGGGTATAGTGGCAACTTGGTAGAGTAGAAAGGGCACTGAACTAGGAATTTAGCAACCTATGTTTTAGTTCTAATTCTGCCACTAGATAGCTGATTGAGCTCTTTGGACTTTAGTGTCCTAATTTTATAAAGTAAAGGAAAGGCCGGGCACAGTGGCTCACACCTGTAATCCCAGCACTTTGGGAGGCTGAGGCGGGTGGATCATGAGGTCAGGAGTTCGAGACCAGCCTGGCCAAGATGGTGAAACCCTGTCTCTATTAAAAATACAACAATCAGCCAGGCATGGTGGCACACGCCGGTAGTCCTAGCTACTCAGGAGGCTGAGGCAGGAGAATCGCTTGAACCTGGGAGGCGGAGGTTGCAGTGAGCCGAGATCGTGCCATTGTACTCCAGCCTGGGCGACAAGAGCAAAACTCCGTCTTAAATAAATAAATAAATAAATAAAATAAAGGAAAGCAGGGCTTCTAGATCAAGTAAATTGATTGTATAGCAGCAACAAGAGAAAATGAAATTGTAAAAAAGGTACTGTATTGGTTTTCTTAGGACTGTTGTAACAAATTACCATAAATTTGGTGGCTTTAAACAACAGAAATATATTCTTTTTTTTTTTTTGACGGTCTCGCTCTGTCGCCCAGGCTGGAGTGCAGTGGTGCAATCTCCACTCACTGCAGCCTCCGCCTCCCGGGTTCAAGCAATTCTCCTGCCTCAGCCTCCCAAGTAGCTGATACTACAGGTGCACGCTGCCATGCCTGGCTAATTTTTGTATTTTTAGTAGAGATGGGGTTTCACCATGTTGGCCAGGATGGTCTTGATCTGACCTCGTGATCTGCCTGCCTCGGCCTCCCAAAGTGCTGGGTTTACAGGTATGAGCCACTGCACCTGGCCCAGAAATTTATTCTTTCACCTTCTGGAGGCCAGAAGTCTGAAACTAAGGTTTCTGTAGGGTGGGGGCTTCCTCCAAAGGTTCTAGGAGAGAATGCTTTCTTGTCTCTTCTAACCTCTGGTGGCTCCAGGCATTCTTTGGCTTGTGACTGCATAACTGCAATCCCTGCCTCTTCATATAGCCTTCTCCTTCTCTCTGTCTTTCTCTGATAAGGATACTTATTGAATTTAGGGCCCACCCAGATAATCCAGGATGATCTCGTCTTGACATCCTCAACTTAATTACATCTACAAACATCCTTTTACCAAATTAGGTCACATTTACTGGTTCCAGGGGTTAGAACATGGATATATGGATATACTGTTTTAGAGGCCACCATTCAACTCAACTACAGATATTATTTATCTTAGTATCAAAAAAATTAAATGCTGAGAAAAAATTAAGTACCTAGGAATAAACTTTAAAAATGACACATAAGACATCTATATAGAAAATAAAATATTGATAGAAATTAAAGAAGACTTAAATATTGGAAGGAATAAACCATGTTCATGGATTAGAAGACTCAATATTTTAAGATATCAGTTCTCCACAAACTAATCTACAGATGACTTAATGCACAATCCCAATAAAAATGCAAAGTCTGCGTGTGTGTGTGTGTGTGTGTGTGTGGTGTGTGATTTGATAAGCTGATTCTCATATGTGGAAATACAAAGCACCAGGAATAACCAAGATACTCTTGAAGAAGAATAAGATATGAGGATATCATCAAGATTGGATATCATCCAGATATCAAGATTTATTTCACAAAGATATGATATTTAAAATAATGTCATATTGCTACAAGAAAAGACAAGTAGACCATTGGGATAGAAGAGAGAGCCCAGAAACCAGTTCACAAATGTATGAACACCTGATTTATAACAAAGATAACATTGCAGAGAGGTGAGAGAAAGACAGTTTTCTCAGCAAGTGGTGCTGGGACAATTAGATATCCATATGAAACTTGGCACCTACCTTTCACCACAATTCCAGGTGTTCTATAGAGCTAAATTTGAAAGCAAAACAATGAAATAGCCCTTGGAAGATAATACTGGTAAATACATTCCTGACGCTACTCATATAAAAGAATAAATTGGACTTCATTAAAATTGATAACTTGGCTGGGTGCGGTGGCTCACACCTATAATCCCAGCACTTTGAGAGGCCGAGACGGATGGATCACAAGGTCAGGAGTTCAAGACCAGCCTGGCCAATATGGTGAAACTCCGTCTCTACTAAAAATACGAAAATTAACTGGGCGTGATGGTGGGCACATGTAGTCCCAGCTACTCGGGAGGCTGAGGCAGGAGAATCACTTGAACCCCAGAGGCAGAGGTTGCAGTGGGCCGAGATTATGCCATTGCATTCCAGCCTGGGCAACAGAGTGAGACTCCATCTCAAAAAAAAAAAAAAGTGATCAACGACACTAGTAATCAGTGAAATGTAAATTAAAACAATATTATGATATCAGTGCACTCACCTGAACAGGTAAAATTAAACAGACTGAGAGGGTTGCTAAGTAGAGCAACAGGAACTCTCATACCATGCTGATGAGAATATAAATTAATACAACTACTTTGGAATACAATTTTCTAGTTAAAGACAAGCAGTTCTACCTGTAGGTATCCACCCAAAAGATATGTGTACTAGGAGATATGTACAAGAATATTCGTAGCACCATGTTCTATAGTAGCCCCAAAATGAAAACATTGCATGTCCATTAGTTGTAGAAGGGATTGGGAAGTTGAGATATATTAAGATAATGGAACATTATACAGGAATGAAAATGAATGGATTTGTAGTTATATCGAGTATAAATGAATCTCGTAAACCTAATGTTGATGGAAAGAAGCCAGACACAAAAGAATTAGGCTAGGCACGGTGGCTCACACCTGTAATCTCAGCATTTTGGGAGGCTGAGGTGGGCCGATTGCTTGAGCCCAGGAGTTTAAGACCAGCCTGGGCAACATGGTGAAACCCCATCTCTACAGAAAATACAGAAATTAGCCAGCGTGGTGCCACACACCTGTAGTCCCAGCTACTCGGGAGGCTGAGGCAAGAGAATCTCTCAAGCCCAGAAGGTGGAGGTTGCAGCGAGCTGAGATCACACCACTACGCTCCAGCCTGGATGACAGAGCTAGACCCTGTTTCAAAAAACAAAAAACAAACAAACAAAAATGAATTAAGTAATTCTATTTATAAATATAAAAACTTTTAAAACAGGGAAAATGAAATCTAGTGTTTATTTACTTGTGCATAGGATATAAAACTGTAAAGAAAAGCAAGAAAGTGATTACTGTAACATTTAGAATAATAGTTACCTTTGTGAGGAAGGGAGAATTTGTGATTTGGAGGAAGCAAATGGGAGGCTTTTGAGTGCTCACTATATTCTGTTTCTTAAACTCAGTGATAATGGAAAGCTAGTTGCTTTGTGATAATTATTTGAAATGTACTTTTTTTTTTTTTTTTTGCAATGGAGTTTCACTCTTGTTGCCCAGGCTGGAGTGCAGTGGTTTACAGGTGTGAGCCACCACACCTGGGAAGGCCAAGATTTCTATGTTAACTTTGTCTATCACTAAGCTAAAAAAAAAAAAGAGAATTCAGGGCAGGGAAGGTGGGAAGCCCTGGGGGAAGGGGTGGCTGGGAGGAGGCCTCAGCCCCAGGGGAGCTGCAACATAGACTGAGACCCTCACATGTTTGGCTCTGTGTCCCCACCCAAAACTCATCTGGGACTGTAATCCTCCTGTGTCAAGGGAGGAACCTGGTGGGAGGGGATTGGATTTGGGGACAGTTTCCCCCGTGCTGCTCCCCGGATAGTGAGGTAGTTCTCAGGAGAGCTGATAGTTTCAAAGTGTGGCACTTACTGGTTCTCCACTCACTCCCTCCTGCCGTCTTGTGAAGAAGGTGCCTGCTTCCCCTTCCCCTTCTGCCATGATTATAAGTTTCCAGAACTGCAAGTCAATTAAGATTGTTTCCTTTATAAATTACCCAATCTCAGGTATTTCTTTACATCAGTGTGAAAACAAATGAATACAGTCCCCTTCCCTGAGGTGCCTTCCCCTTAGGCAACCAGCTGCCCCCATGCTCCTCTTTTGCCCCCTGGTATTTCCTTTCCCCTCATGAGGCCTGAGTGATCCACATGGCCAGCCCCAGCCCCATCCTACTGCAGGCCTGTGTGGCTGCTGGAGAGGCCAGGCTCCTTTCCGCACCCCGAGGCTGCCCGATATGCTTTCTGGATCCTGTAGAAAACTGACCCACTATTCTCATACTGGTGCAACTTCTTCCAATACCTCAAAACTGGACAACGTGAACTTATCTTGTTTCTTGTCTCTTCTTGCTAGGGCTGTCATTGGGACAGTCCGAGATGGGGGGGTGGGGGGAGACAATGGATGAATGGGTGGATGAATGGACAGTAGTCCAGGGAGATGTCCCTGTGTGTCCTGAACTGGGCCCTTCCTCCAATGAGAAGCCTTACTGAGTGAGTTTATACAGTCATCCCTTGGTATCCATGGATTAGTTCTAGGGTCCCTGGGGATGCCAAAATCCATGGATCCTCAAGTCTCTGACATAACATGGCCTAGTATTCACATATCAGCTATGCACATCCTCCTGTAGACATTAGACCATCTCTAGATTATTCAGGATGTGTAATACAATGCAGATGCTACATAAATGGTCGTGATACTGTATTCTTTAGGGAATAATGACAAGAACAAAGTCTGCACATGTTCAATAGAAACATAACCATCCAAATTATTTTCTGAATATTTTCCATCTGCTGTTGCTGAATCTACAGATGCAGAGCTCCTGGATATGAGAGCCAAGTGTGCTTTGAGAGTAGGGTGGGTGAGGTTGCTAATGAGTACAGGGGAGCAGGTGTTGATCAGGAGGACCCTGCATTGGGGCACCTGGACGTCCTGCCTCAGGACTTGAGACTCCAGTTGGATGGCACAGGCAGACTCGGCACAGGCAGACTCAGCCCAGGTCAAAGCCGTCCCCTTGAAGTTTCATTTTATCCCAAGCTCTTTCTGGACCCTGGAATTTGGCATCCCCTAGGCCCTGCATGGAAGGACAGATGAACCAGGTTTTAGATAACATGTCTAGAAGAGTGAGCCCCTACTGTGTGCCCGGCACTTTCCTCACAGGATCCTCTAGCTAGAATATCCAAGGGTCATGGAGAGAAATACCCAGTTAAAATATCAGAAATGAAAAAGCGATACCATTAGAGACACTAAAAAGACCATTAGGTAATAGTATTAGCTTTTATATTCTGAGATCCAACAGCAGCAGTCACTTCCCTCCACCCCTATATGTATCCCAGGACCACCCTGGGCAGGGAGGGCTGAGGTTAGGGAGCAGCCATGGATGCTCTGATGCTGGCCCTGGGCCTCGGGGGTGACAGTGATGAGGAACTGGGTGCACACATGAGTGGGGCAGCCGGGACTGGCCAGAGAAGCAACACACACGTGCACAGACGTGTTTACCCACATACACGTGTGCACGCACATGCACAAACACATTGCAGGCAGGCATGTTGACGCCTCAGGCAGCGGAGGACCCTGACTCTGGGCGCTGCTGACCCGGGCAAGGCCCCATTGTGATGCGTGCCATGACCTCAGAATGTCACTGGTGCTTAACACCTATCCACTCTCTGGCCTGCCTCAGTGTTCTACAGCAGTTACACACAGGCAGTGGTATCTGTGAGCAGCTCTGTGGACTCAAAGGTTTTCTCCCTGAGAGGTATGACCCAGGCCAGCTGATTCATCAGAATCAGGTGAGCGTGACCTGCTCTCTTTCCTCCAGGCGGACTTGGGGACAGTGGCTACGGTGCGGGCGGTGTTGGCCTCTGTGGGGCAGCTACTGAGGAGGGTCATCCCTGAGCACTCACCAGGCGCCCGTTCTACACTGCCCGTGTAGACGATTGGCTCTTTCGTCTCCATGGTGGCTTCGTAGAGTGGGTGCTGTTCCCAAATGTCCCCATTCGACAGATGAGACGTCTGGGGTCAGAGAGGCAGTAACTGGCCTGGGAATCCGGACATGACCCTGAGTTTTGCTCTCAGCCCTGCCGTGTGCTGTGCTGGAATTCAGGCCTGAACCCTGTGACCTCCCAAATCTGCCCAGGTTTCCGATCCCGATGGGGCAGAGCCTGGTCCTGGCAGAGCCACTGGTATAGATCCACTGACGGTCCTCAGAACACCTCTGTGCCCTAAGCTGGGTCCCGATGGTTGCTGTGGGCCCCACTGAACACACATGGTCCCTTGTCCGGGGGAGCCTGCTGCCCTTGGGCAGCTGTGGAAAATGAAGGAGCCCTGGAGGGCTGGCTGAGGGGAGACTATCTTCCCTTCTGTTCAAAGGGGTCCGGGCACTAGGGTTCTCCCCAGGTATTTCTTGCTCTGTGTGGTCCTCTTGAGGCCTCGCCCTCCTTTTGCCTCGAGTATTCCCAGGAGGGACGGTCCATCCAGGTGTTCTCCAGGACCAAGGACCCACTGTTCGTCCTCAGTGACCCAGGAAAATGAAGCCTCCTCCTGCTGGGACGGCTCAGAATGGTGGACTCCACAGTCCCTCCGCGAGAGACGTGGTTTCCATGCGTACAATAGATCTTTCTCATCCCCCAAACCCAACACCCTCCTGCTCAACAGGCGTTATTCCTAAAGTGGCTTCACTGTTCAGACTGAAGAGCCACGGTAGCCAAAGTGATGAGCGGAGTAGAACCGAGCAGTCAGGAGAGATCTTGTTCCCTGTAGGAAACTGGGCATCTCTGAGGCCCTGAGCATCCCAGGAGGCCGATTGCACAGAGACCTCTGGTCGCTGACCCCAGTCTGCCTCCACATCCCTGGAATAGCCCATCATGGGCCCTTCACCCTTGGCAGGTGGAAACCATTCAACCTGCTGGGGCCAGTGTGTCCCCATTTCATGGCATTGGGGGACAACAGGATTCTCTGTCTAGGTCCCACTGTACTCAAGTCCTTGGGAAGATGCCCACCCCTGCTTGGGACTTGAGACTCCAGAGACTCGAGCGGCTGTGGGCCACTGGGTCTGGCCCCTTTTTACCTGGGGGCGGCGGTGGAATGGGGGTTACGCAGCCAGCCAGCATCTGGGAGCCCGGCGAGAGCGGTTCAGGTGTTCTCCGAAGCCGCCGCGTACAGTGTAACCTTTAGACAATTTTGTCTCACAGGATGGACGTGGTAGAGGTCGCGGGTAGTTGGTGGGCACAAGAGCGAGAGGACGTCATTATGAAATACGAAAAGGTACAAGTGGGTCTGCTTCTTGGAGGGAGGGCTCTTCCAGTGTGCCCTGGTCAAAGGGTCCTGGGCTCGCTAGGAGCACAGGGCAGGGACGGGTGGCCAATGCCCCCAGGCCCTTGCACCCTTTACCTTGGACCCCTCACCAAGGCTCCCTCTGGGCTACAGGGACACCGAGCTGGGCTGTCAGAGGACAAGGGGCCTAAGCCTTTTCGAAGCTACAACAACAACGTCGATCATTTGGGGATTGTACAGTGAGTCCTCTGCACTCCCCTCACCCCTAAAGCACCTGTCTCAGCTCAGGGATGGGTTTGCTTTTAGAAAGGCCTTTCTGATGCAGGACATGTCTCACCAGGTCGGGTCAACCTCCTTTCCAGGGACAGAACTCCTCCCTGACTCCCCTGCAGGTCCAGCCCGAGGTTGTTGTTAGGCCAGAGGTGTGGGGCCCATCTAGGGAGCCGGTGGGAATGGAGACTGGGCTAGGTCAGGCCCCTGGGCGCTCAGCAGTTCTGTCGGCAAGTGAGCACAAGAGGAGCGGGGCAGCCTGAGGGTCTGGCCCTGTCTACTTGGAGACAACCCCGGTGAGATCCAAGGGTTATGGCCACAGGGTGAGGGGATGCCTGGCCCAGCCTCAGGGCTGTTGTCCAGCAGGTCTCTGAGGGCCCACCTGCCCCTGTTCTCCCCCATTCCCCTAGAGCTACAGCCCTCACTGTCCCGTGAGGGGAAAAGGCATGGTGACAATGGGGGCTGTAGCCCTAGGAGAATGGGGGAGAAGATGGGCAGGGCCCCGTTCTGGGCATCTCACGGTGAGGCCAGGGAGGCAGCAGGGCTTGTGGCTAAAGACCCTGGGTCTGGTGCTGGGAAGGGATCTGGGGCCGGGTAAGAGGAGCCCAGCCAGGAGCCCAGCCCTCAGGGATCACAGGATGGAGAGACAGAGGATCCCTGGGGAGGTAGGGTGGGAGGGAGCTGATGAGCCGTGCCACTTCTGAAACGCAGGGTGTGTGGCTAGGGTGCAGGGAGAGGCAGGTAGATGCTGGGAGGTCAGAACCTGCAAGGGCCTTGGGGCTGTCAAGTGGGATGGGCCCCTGGTGCACCCAGAGTACACCGGGCAGGTCTCAGGGCAGGCTCCCTTGACCCTGGCGGGGTGATGTGGTCACTCCCTGAGGGACTCCTGTCAGGGCCCGGTCGCCCACCCTGGGCGGCCCCCATCCCATCTCAGGGCTAACCTTTCTCAGCTCCAGCAGAAAGCACCACCTCGAGTCCAGGACGGGCAGCCCCATTGGGCAGCCTGTCCGCCCCCCACGCCAGGGGCCCCAGTAACCCCGGCCAGGCTGTCCCTACACTCCTTCTTCTCCCAGGTCCTGCCCCTCCTGGGAGTCAGCCCCACAGGAAGGCCCTTGTCCTCCCTTCCCTGTGCCTTCTCCTGGACTGAGCCCTGAGCTGGAAAGGGACAGAGCCAGTCCTTTCTGGGGGTCGGCACCCAGGCTGGGGCCGCTCCAGGCCCCGTGCAGTTCCTCAGCTCTGCCTGGGTTGCCTTACAGTGAGACGGAACTGCCTCCTCTGACTGCGCGGGAGGCGAAGGTAAGAGCCTGATGCATGGAGGGGCTGGTCCAGGGACGTAGGGACTGGGCAGGTGGTCAGTGAGGCAGAGGAAGCAGCTGGCCTGAGCGGTGGCGGGTGAGGGCAACGCGCTGTCACTGGGAGGGGCAGCAGTCCCTGCTGGACCTGACCCCAGGTTGCTGTTCACTTTGGCAGTTTGATAAAATTCCAAAAGGAGAACCACAGTCCTGGCTTGGGGGTGGCTGCGCCCTTGTGTCAGGACCCCACCTAGAGGCTGGGACCTAAGACTTGTGTGGCTGTGGCCTGAGGATGGTACATCCCGGGGTCCCAAAGCCAGCCCACTGGTGCTCATTTGCTCAAAGGCTCTCAGCCCTTGAGGTCTGCCCTTCCCTGGCTCCTTCCAGCTGGCTCCCACCAGGGCTCCAGAGCCCAAGACCCAGCATCCGCGGGCGGCTCTGGGAAGCCTGGCAGCTCCGCTAACTCCAACATGCCTCATTTGACAGCAAATTCGGCGGGAGATCAGCCGAAAGAGCAAGTGGGTGAAAATGCTGGGAGAGTGGGACACCTACAAAAACAGCAGGAAGGTAATGTGTGGAGGGAGGAAGCACTCTCTGCAGAGACAGGGGACAGGCACCCATGGCTGTGGCCTGGCACCGTCAGCCTCTCAGAGGGTGGGTGGCACACTGTCCTCGCCCAGAGGACTGCAGGCCTGGTCGCCAGATTTCCTGCCTATTTGTGCAAGCGTCACCTTGCTGGGAGGGAATCTGAATCTAGGGCTGGGACCACCCGGAGCTCAAGGCTAGGGATGCCCTGGTGACCTGAAGGAAGGAAAAGGTTCAGATCAGAGTTTCAACTCTGAGTGTCCATCCACTCTTTCAGTCCTGGGAAGGGAGACCCTGTCCCAGCTTGATCTCACCTCTACTGAGGAATCATGGGGCCAAAACCGACAATTTCCAGAATCCCCGGGCTCTGGTCCTCACTGGGGTCACCCCGTGGCCTGTGACACCAGATTGTTTTCTGCCCACAGCTCATAGATCGAGCGTACCAGGGAATTCCCATGAACATCCAGGGCCCGATGTGGTCAGTCCTCCTGAACATTGAGGAAATGAAGTTGAAAAACCCCGGAAGATACCAGGTACGCTCAGCCAGAGGACAACAAACAGGACAGGCCGTGTCAGGGGCCCAGGTCTCCAGCTGGAGGGAACGTCAAGACCACCCTGGGGAGCTGGGGGTGAAGGTCAGATGAACACCCTGGGCACAGATGGTGACACAGTCACCACAGACAAACTCAGCTCTGGTGACCCTCCCTGGCTTCAGTAACAAGCCAAAATGCAGCTTTCTGCAGAAGGAAACCTTCCTTCTGTCCTTCCTTCCCGAAGTGCTGACTGTGGGCTGACTGCCACTGGGGGCAGGGAGTCTTCCATCTGTTCTGAGACTGCTTCCTCCTCTTGGCCCTGCCCTACAGATCATGAAGGAGAAGGGCAAGAGGTCATCTGAACACATCCAGCAGATGGACCTGGACATAAGCGGGACATTAAGGAGGCATATATTCTTCAGGGATCGATACGGAACCAAGTAAGTCTACGGGAGCCACAGGGTCCCAGCAGAGATGGGGTGAATGAGAGGAATGGGGGCTTCCCCGGCGCAGAAGCCAGGGTCACCCAGGAGGGATGACACAGCTGCCAAGAGCTCTCCTGGCCCAGGGAGCAGCCGGCACCATGAACCGAGCACCTCCCTGGTTCCAAGCCCTGGGCCAGACTGGAACATGTGGGGCCAGAACCCAGGAGGATCCTGAGGAGATGGAAGGCAGCAAACAAAATCATGCACAATGGTGAAAGGTGCTCTCCCTGACCCATGGGGACCCATGGTAGGACCCACGGGAGGGTGGCAGGATAGAGGGCCCATGAGCCCCCCCAGGCAACAGTGACAGCACCAAATGCTGGGAGAATTAGGGGTCCTGGAAACTCTCATCCAGGTCTGCTGGGAACATGACATGGCACAGCCACGTTGGCAGCCAGTTGGGCAGTGGCTCACAAAGCTCGATGGACTTGAACCACACATCCCCAAAGTGTCACAGATATTGAACCCACTGATTTGGAAACTGACATCCACATGAAACCTGCATGCCAGGTTCACTGCTTGACTCCTCGTCACTCACACACGGAGCCTTCGGGGACGGCCTTCAACACGGGAATGGGGAGAGCAAGGCTGGTCCTCCCTTCAAACGGAAGACCCAGTGAGAAAAGGGAACGAGCCAGTGATGCCCGCACGAACGTGGGTGGATCCTAGATGCATTTTGCTGAGGGACAGAAGCCAGACCCAATAAGCTACCACAGTAGGATTCCCATTCCTAGGCCATTCTGGAAAAGGCCAAACCACAGGGACTGAGAAGCAGTCTGGGTGGCCAGGGGCTGACGGATCGGGGAGAGGCTGGGTGCATAGGGGCCACCCTGGAGACTTGGAGGATGAAGGAGTCGCCCCAGGAGGGGCTGGAGCGGTGGCCGGGAGACTCTGCACATTGGTTTGGAACCGTGGAGGAACTGTACACCCACAGACTGAACTGGCGTGTGTGCAAACTGAAAAAAAAAAAATCATTCAGAGTGAAAAGGATCAGGCAAGTCACTGTACAACTGGGCTATTTGCATGTCACAGATGTGGATTTTACTGAAACATTTCTTCAAGAGTCTCAGGCCCTGAAGAGCTCACTGCTTATCTGGTGAATCATCTGAACCTGAAATGGGATTTGCTGTTAGGCTTTGTAGACAAAGTGAAATTAACAACATCTGCACAAAACAAACCAAAGCCCCCTTTCTCTGTTTCCTAGGCAGCGGGAACTACTCCACATCCTCCTGGCGTATGAGGAGTATAACCCGGTGAGTATTCCTGGCAGTGAGGTTCCCGGGCCATATTTCCATATTCACAGGAGTGGGTGTCTGGTGGGGGTGTCGTTGCTTCTTTTAAAGTTAGTATTTGTGACCCACCAGGATATAGGAGGTAGGATGTCAGCTCACCGCTGGCATAAACCTCCAAGGAAGGGGGTGGTCTCAAGGGGTCAAGCTGATACACAAAGGAGTCAGGGCCTGGACTCCTGGTGTCACCTGGGCCTGACCACCACTTCTCAGAACAAGAAATGACGCCCTCCTCCTGGGGCTGCCCCAAAGCCCAGGAGCTTGGCAGCATCACACACAGGATGGTGCTATCAGCAGACATTTTGGACAAGGTGCTGAAGTGCCTGATGGACTTGGCTCTTGTCATGAAATGAATGTGCATCCTGAGGAGGCCTCTTTTTCAGAGGAAGCCTCTCCTTCAGAGGAAGCCTCTCCAGTCACCTCTGCCCTCTCCAATGACATGAGTCCTCCCAGGTGACCTCAGCCCTCCCAGCTGATGTCCTTCCATGGTGACTCTGGCTCTTGCAGGAGGTGGGCTACTGCAGGGACCTGAGCCACATCGCCGCCTTGTTCCTCCTTTATCTTCCTGAGGAGGATGCATTCTGGGCACTGGTGCAGCTGCTGGCCAGTGAGAGGCACTCCCTGCAGGGTAAGCGAACAGCTGCCCCGGGGACCTCCTGCAGCCAGACCTGGAGATGGCCACCCTGGCCAGGTGATCACAGCTTTCAGCCAAGGCACCCTCCTTGTGTCGCCAGCTTGTTGGGAGACTTTAGGATGTCTCTGCTGAGGGTCCCACAGGAGTCCACGGCTGACCCCCAAAGCCCAAATCAGACACCTCTCATCCCCATCAGCAGAGGGCATCTCATCCTCCCCGTGGCCACCCTCTGTGTCCTGGAGCCACGCCCTCCGGCTCTGATTCTGTGCAGCTGACTCTCCCCTCCCTGAGAGTCCTCCTGCCCTCCAGCTGCCCGGGCTCCTGCTGCCATCGGTGCCCACGAATGGGCCGACCAAGCCCAGGTGGCAGCATCTCCCCATCCCCTGTTCCCTGGCCCGACCCCACTACCAGGAGATGACCAGGAAGCCCAGCACCCACCCAGTTCCGGCCGCCCTGTGGTGGCCTGAAAGTCAGGCTTGCCCTTTTTGCACCCTGGCCCAGGAGGCCTCCAGGGGAACCTCCAGCCAGGCTCCAGGGAATGTTCCCGCCCCACCTCCCCAGGGTAAAGGCCGCATGTTGGGGTCACCAGATGGGAGGGTGGGAGGCCTTGGGGTTTGGGGGCCTCTCCAGCTACCCAGCTCTTGCAGCTGATGGCTCCACATCTTGGGGGAAGGCTCTGATTTCATGATGGGCTGGGGGCTTCTCAGGATTTCACAGCCCAAATGGCGGGACCGTCCAGGGGCTCCAAGACCAACAGGAGCATGTGGTAGCCACGTCACAACCCAACACCATGTGGCATCAGGTGAGTTTATGGTTCCCTCAGCTCTTCCCAGAAGCCCTGCCTCCCGTGGGGCTGTAGGAGCAGGGGGGCTGGAGCCCCTCGTGGGGCTGGTGACTGGCTGAGTCCCAGCCAGGGCCTGATCTGGGACGTCGGGTTCTCCATGGGCTGGGAGTTGGTTTCCTTTCCTGCCCTGGAGGAGACAGAGGCACAGGGATGGGGGCCCAGCTCCCGCAGAGCAGGGCAAAGGGCAATGTGTCCACCGGGAGTGTGGGAAGGTGACAGTGTTGTGGGGAGCTCTGGACACCGCCCAGTGTTCTGCACTAGGGGAAGGGTCTTCAGAGGCCCTGGAAGAGGGAGGTTTTTAGGGCAGCCCAGTGGCCTGAGCACCTCTGTTGCTTCCATCAGGACAAGAAAGATCTATGTGGGCAGTGTTCGTCCTTAGGCTGCCTCATCCGGATATTGATTGACGGGGTAAGGAGGCATTGGGAGACCCTGGCTCAGGGACCCTCCTTGCCCTGCAGTGCCCTGCTTCCCCAGCCCGGGGGTCTGGCTCACTCCCAGCCCACAGGAATCTCAGGCGGGTCCCCAAAGGACACACAAGCAAAACCCTCTGCCCAAGAGGGGTCATCCCAGGGCAATGGCTGGGGCTCAGGCCCAGCCTCATGGGCAGACTGGGCCAGGACCCGACTTGAGAGGGCTCAGGGAAGCCTCAAGCCCTGGGCAAGCCCCTCTCTCCAGGAGCCACATCCCCACTCAAATGAGTGCCCCCCATGAGGAGCTTCAAGACCTTGTCTGACCCAGCGTCCTGGAGGGCTCAGGCGACCCTCATGGGGAAGGTCACTGACTCTGGAGACTGAAGCCCCAGTGTGCGCAGCTCAAGCCACCAGCCCCAGCCTGGAAGGACCAGGTTCTTTCACACCTGCTGTCCCCACAGATCTCTCTCGGGCTCACCCTGCGCCTGTGGGATGTGTATCTGGTAGAAGGCGAACAGGCGTTGATGCCGATAACAAGAATCGCCTTTAAGGTTCAGCAGAGTAAGTCTACGTGTGCCCAGCGGGGCCTGGGGAGCCCTGGGGTCAGAGCCCGACTGGCCCGAGGGCAGCTTCCTCACACTGTCCTCATGATCCTCTGTTCTGGCCCAGAGGGAGGTCTGGCCAGGTGGGCTGGGCAGGACACTGTGACACCGAGCCCATCCCCCACATGACCCAGATGAAAGTCGAGAGTGTGGTGAGCACTTCCCTGTCCAGATCGCCCCCCAGCCACAGTCTCCTGTGTATATCTGGACGCCTGGGGTGGCCACAATAGGATCCGGCACCGCCCAGTGGGAGACTGAAGTGGCCACGGGGTATGAGCTGTGACCATTCCCAGGTAACTCCCCTGGCCTGATATCCACCCTGTCCCTAGAGCGCCTCACGAAGACGTCCAGGTGTGGCCCGTGGGCACGTTTTTGGAACCGGTTCGTTGATACCTGGGCCAGGGATGATGACACTGTGCTCAAGCATCTTAGGGCCTCTATGAAGAAACTAACAAGAAAGCAGGGGGACCTGCCACCCCCAGGTGGGCTCCAGTGCCACGTCCCCTCCCATGTCCCCCTCTGGGGTAGTCAATAGTAGGGGAGTGCCCGGGACCCGCAACCCTACTACCTGGGCCTTCCTCTTCACCTTTTCTTCCTCCTCTTCCTCCCGGACTCTAAGAAAGTACAGGAGGCCCACCGGTCCTCAGGGCAGGCGCTGAGTGCGTGTATACTGGACATGCTGTGCACGCAGGAGGGGGATGTGGGCAAGACCCTCCAACAAGCCCCCTCCCACCTTCTGCGGTGTCTCCGTCTCCCCCTCGCAGGGCCCTCCAAGTTACTAGACGAGCCCAGACCCATTTGTGGGAGGCCCCGCCCCTCCCTGCAAGCACCCACAGCCTCAGAGAGCAGCAGAGGCCCCTCACTCCTGCACGCTCCTCCAAGGTTGCCAGGACAACAAGCCTTGAGCCAGGGAGACAAGGGAATTCAGGCGGGACCCCGGGCCCAGAGCCAGAGCCAAGAGTTCAGCCAGAAGTGGGAACGGTCAGTCCTGGCATGGACTGGGCAGCCCAGGAGGACAGAGGGTGACCCACATCCGGGCCCAATCACCCACTGCGGAGACGGGTCCCCACGTGAGGTGGCAAGGGGCTGGGTGACATCCAAGGCCCCTCCCACCTGAGTTCTGACTGGGGGCCGTATCCCAGGCCCAACAGCCCTGGGACGAAGGTGTGTGGCAGGAAGCCCCCAGCCAGTCTGAACCCTGGGGGCAGTCCCAGGAGCCACCCGCCATGCCACGACAGCTTCCCCACGCGAGGCAGCACGCACCCCTCCCTCTGGGATCAGCAGACTACAGGCGTGTCCTCAGTGTCAGGCCACGGGGGCCACACAGAGACCCCGAGGACTCCAGAGACGGAGGCAGGTGGGGCCCAGCCCGGAAAGGCCTGCGTGGGCTCACTGGAGATGCTGACCGCGTCTGTTTTCCTTTCAGCCAAACCCGAGCAAGGGTCGTCGGCATCCAGGCCTGTGCCGGCTTCACGTGGCGGGAAGACCCTCTGCAAGGGGGACAGGCAGGCCCCTCCAGGCCCACCAGCCCGGTTCCCGCAGCCCATGTGGTCAGCTTCCCCGCCACGGGCACCTCGTTCTTCCACACCCTGTCCTGGTGGGGCTGTCCGGGAAGACACCTACCCTGTGGGCACTCAGGGTGTGCCCAGCCCGGCCCTGGCTCAGGGAGGACCTCAAGGTTCCTGGAGATTCCTGCAGTGGAACTCCATGCCCCGCCTCCCAACGGACCTGGACGTAGGGGACCCTTGGTTCCGCCGTTATGATTTCAGACAGAGCTGCTGGGTCCGTGCCATATCCCAGGAGGACCAGCCGGCCACCTGCTGGCAGGCTAAACACCCTGCGGAGCGGGTGAGATCGGCTTGCACTGCACTGAGCCACAACGTGGGCATGGACTTCCCGGCCCTGCAGTGCACCCAGCACTGATTCCGAGCAGGGCACCCCCTTCAGAGCTAGGGACGAACAGCAGTGTGCTCCCACCTCAGGGCCTTGCCTCTGCGGCCTCCACTTGGAAAGTTCTCAGTTCCCTCCAGGCTTCTAGAAGCATCTGGGCCAGGGCTCATGGCTGGATAATTTCCCTAGGCTTAACAACCCAAGCAAGCTTCGCCTCCTCGTTTTATTTTTTGTTAAACTTATGAGAATGTATTAAGAAAGAGTGCAGCTCGAGAGACATTCAGAGATGGAGCACACCAGACTCCAGATCACAAAGCCAACCATGCCCAGCCCCTCCCAACACCCCCAGCCCCACGACCATCATTCTGAATTCTGACGACACCGTGAGCCTGCCTTTGTACTTTAAACTCATGGAAGGATAACCACCTTCACGTTTTGAAATAAATGTTTCCTGTTGAAATGATTTTAGATTTTAGACAGAAATATTGAAAAGGCACTATAGTGTCCTCCTATACCTTCCATCCAGCTGCCCCTAATAATGATGTTTTGCAGTCCCATGGCACATAAGAAATTTAGGCCGGGTGTGGTGGCTCATACCTGTAATCCCAGCAATTTGAGAGGTCGAGGCGGGAGATTCAGGTTCACTTGAGTCTAGAAGTCTGAGACCAGCCTGGGAAACCTAGGTGGACCCGGTCTCTAGAGAAAAGTCAAAGAAATTAGCCAGGCATGGTGGCGTGTGCCTATAGTCCCACCTAGTCAGGAGGCTGAGGCAGGAGGATTGCTGGAGCCCACGAGTTCCAGGAAGCAGTGAGCCATGATTGCACCACTGCACTCCAGCCTGGGTGACAGAGTGAGACTTTATCTCTTAAAAAAATTTAAGAAATGTAATGTGGGTACAATTCTATTAACTAAATAATAATGTGAACTATTATCTAAGGTTATGAAGGCTAGAATTATCCCATTTTTGCCTAACTTCTCGTACCTGTCCCAAGATCCCACCTTGGACTCACCCTCTGCCTTCAGCTCATGTCTCTTCAGCTTCCTCCACATGGTCCAGCAAACACACACCTGGGCTGAATGGTAGAGCTGATTGCTCATACACAAAGGTAGACCGGTGGGCAGGGATTTTCAAACTTATACAGTAAATGAGTTTTCCTTGGTGTTCTGGAGAGCACCGTTTGAGAAACACTTTGACAGTGAATCTAGGCCTCAAGATCCATCAGCTGCTCTAGCTTGAATTTTGCTCAAGCTCAGTGAACACCTGCTCTGCCGGGTGCACGTGAAAGGGGCAAGGATGAGTAAGCTGTAGATAAAGAAGACAGGACGCAAGGGGTCTGTCTAAGCTCTATCCCCTGCCTTCAGCACTGAGGGATGAAATCCAACTCTTAGGGAATGATGGCCATGTGCTGGGCCAGCCCCAGGCTCTCAGGATCTGACAGTGAGTGACGCAGAGCCAGGCCTTGCCCCTGGGGAGCTCTCCAGCATACACCTCCCTCTCCCCTCCCAGCGTCCCGCAAAGCAGGCGTCAACGCCATTGTTAATGCACAGAGGAGGAACCTGACTGTTAGACCTGGGTTTTCCAGGGTTGCACGGCTTCTGGGAGACGGATGTGACCCTGAGGACAGGGCACAGGCCAGTGTAATGCCAGGATGGAATGAGCTGTGATCTGTGCTGCATAGAGGCCTAGGCCAAGGTGGGACTGACGGATGACCAGGTCAGCCGGGTCACTGAAAACACTCTTGGGTCCTCACCTGCCGGTTCCCAGGAGTCCGGAACTGCCAGGAGAGTGGTGGCAGGTCCCCCATCCTCAGCTGGGTGGGCCTGGATAGAACAGCAAGGTGAGGGCACATTTCCCTGGCCGTTCCCTCCAGGCACAGCTGTGACCTGTTCATTCCAAATTTGTGGAAGTATTTCCACACACACAGAACTGCAAATAGCAGTGGACATGGTGAGAGGCGTTTGCACATGGGATAGGCAGGATTTTGGAGGCAGAGGCCCCAGGGCTTGCCGATGGGTTAGCTGCAGGGCTCGAGAGGGAAGGAGAATCCAGGATGATGTGTTCACATCGGTCCATTCATCCCTTCCATTCCACGCCTGTGCTGGGCACTGGGAGAGACAGATGCGCACAGGAGCCCCGGCCGAGGGGAGGTGTGGGGGGAAGCCCAGAGTGTCTGGGCAGGGTAGGAAGCCCAGAGTGTCTACTGGGAGCTGAAGGCTTAGGTCCACCTGGGTGCCGTCCAGGTTCTCTGCATGTAGAAGTATAGGCTGAGCTTCCTGGAGGAGGAGCAGCTGCTGTTGCTGGTGACCAGCACATTCAGGAACGGAGACTACTCTGTCAACAGACAGGGGGGTGACCTGAGGTCTGGATGGTCTAGGGGGTGGTAGGGCCCAGGAGGACCCAGGAAAGGGTCTCGGGGATGCAGAACATCCGATGGAGGGCATTTGGGAGTCAGTGCTCAGGTCACTCCGGGTCACTCAGGTCATTTGCCGGCCCCTGTCATAATTATTGCCATATGAGAGTGCCACCCGTCCTATGACATATTTTATTCACAGAAATATTTCTGTGAATGGCCTACTTGTTTGTATTTATGAATTTATGTTTAAAGGATGGGCAGGGGTGCTCGAGAGGTCCCCAGGAGTTTCCCTCTGGGGAGAGAGGGGCCCACCCCTTCCCAGCAGCCCTCTGAGCCCCCCGATCGCTTGGCCACAGCCTCTGCCTGGAGAAAGCATCCCCCTCGGAGATATATAGACATCAGAAGAAACCTTTCTCTGTCACCAGGACAAATCCTGTTCTTATTTGAACCAAGGCCAGTTTTCCTCATGAATGCAGGGAGGACAGCACAGATCAACGAAACCAGCAGATAATCCACAAGACTGTTTCCCAGAGCTGGGAAATTTCCTTCCCTGCCAACACTTTTCCTGAAAGTTCTTAAGAATGAGGCAAACAGTTTAACTCTCTCTTGCACTGTTCTTTTAGTGAAAGAGTTCAATGAGGAAGGAGAGGAAGTGGAGCATATGCTTAGTTTCCAAGCTGGAAAAGTGGCCCATGGTTAACCAAGACTAGATGTAAAAGCACAGGTGGCCACGGGTCCAGGTGAGCCGGTCCTACGATGGCATGGCTGCTAATGCCAGCAGATGCTCCTGTCCTCTCCTTTCAAAGACTGACTTCTTCTGGTCTTTCATTCGTTAAAATAAAATTGACAGGGCATCATCCGAGAAGCTCTACACTTTCCCTTACTTGGATTTCAGACTCTAGATTCTGCTGAGATTTGAGCTTCATGGTGAACACATTCTTGGTGTGCTTGCTGCTGAGGGGTGTGGAGGACAGAGAGATGGTGAAATGGCAAAGTGGCTCTTGAGCATGGGTGGGGGAAGCCCCCACGTGTCTGAGTCAGTGCCACCTGGACACTACCCTTGGAGCATCCTGCTGAGGTGGCCATTCGGGTTTTCTTTCCTTTCCTTTTATTCCACTGTTTCTGAATCACAAATAAAGATCCAAGGCAAACAGCACATTCAGATCCCCAAGCTCTCCACCTCCAATGTGACCAGGGACGTGCACCACTTCAGGCTCATGCAGGACCCACAGCCTTTGGACCTCAGCTAAGGGACCTGCTTCTCTTCAGCACACGGGGCTTGTTTGTGTTGGGGTCTGAGCCCTGAGTGCATGGTCAAGGAGACCCCCAGGTCTTTCTGAACAGAGACAGCTGGCCTGGCTGAGAAAAGAAAAATCTCAGAGCAGACAGAAACATTATTTTTATTAGCAGTTCAAAGATCTCTGGTTTATCCTCTCTTCAGCATCTTTGTTTTTATTTTTTATTTATTTTATTTAATTTTTTTTTCTGAGACGGAGTCTCGCTCTGTCACCCAGGCTGGAGTGCAGTGGCGCGATTTCGGCTCACTGCAAGCTCCGCCTCCCGGGTTCACGCCATTCTCCTGCCTCAGCCTCCCGAGTAGCTGGGACTACAGGCGCCCGCCACCGTGCCCGGCTAATTTTTTGTATTTTTAGTAGAGACGGGATTTCACCATGTTAGCCAGGATGGTCTCGATCTCCTGACCTCGTGATCTGTCCGCCTCGGCCTCCGAAAGTGCTGCGATTACAGGCGTGAGCCACCGCGCCCGGCCTGTTTATTTTATTTTGAGACGAGGTCTCACTCTGTCACTCAGGAAGGAGTGCAGTAGCACGATCACAGTTCAGTGTAGCCTTGACCTCCCCAGATTCAGGTGATTCTCCCACCTCAGCTTCCCGAATAGCTGCGACTACAGACACGTGTCACCATGCCTGGCTAATTTTTTTGTATTTTTTGTAGAAACAGGGTTTTGCCATGTCGCCCAGGCTGGTCTCCAACTCCTGGGCTCCAGTGATCCACCCACCTCAGCCTCTCAAAGTGCCGGGATTACGGGTGTGAGCTTCTGCACCCAGCCAAGCATCTTTTATTTTTGTACTGTCTTTGAAAGAACTAAAGCCAGTGGCAATTGACTGTATTAGATTTTTTTTTTTTTTTTTTTTTTTTTTTTTTTGAGACGGAGTCTGGCTCTGTCGCCCAGGCTGGAGTGCAGTGGCGCAATCTCGGCAAACTGGAAGCTCCGCCTCCCGGGTTCACGCCATTCTCCTGCGTCAGCCTCCGGAGTAGCTGGGACTACAGGCGTCCGCCACTACGCCCGGCTAATGTTTTGTATTTTTAGTAGAGACGGGGTTTCACCGTGTTAGCCAGGATGGTCTCGATCTCCTGACCTCGTGATCCGCTCGCCTCGGCCTCCCAAAGTGCTGGGATTACAGGTGTGAGCCACCGCGCCCGGCCTGTATTAGATATTTTTAAGTCAGTTTCCTAAGACAATTAAATATTTCAGGTGGTTGGGACTTTTCTTTTTTTGGTTTGTTTTATTTTGCTTAATTTAACCATTTTAAATATGATTCTCTGGGAATTTTTTCTTCAAAATACAGAATATGTGTGCATTCGTTTGCTAGGCTTGCTGCAACAAAGTACCACAAACCGGGTGGCTTAGACAACAGAAATTTATTATCTCATAGATCTGGAGACTAGAAGTTCTAGATCACATTGTTAGAGTTGGTTTCTTTGACTACTGTGAGAAACTGTATGTTCCATGCCTCTCCCCTGGCTTCTGGTGGTTTGCTGGTAATCTTTGTCATTCTTTGGCTTGTAGGTGCATCACCCGGATCTCTGCCTTCATGTTCACATGGTGTTCTACCTGTGTGCATATCTGTGGCCAAATTTCCCCTTTTTCTAAGGATACCAGGCATATTGGATTAGGGCTCCTCTCTACTCCAGTAGGACCTGATCTTCACTCATTACATCTGCAATAACCCTTTCCAAATAAGGTCACATTCTGAGGAACTAGAGGTTAGAGTTTCAACATACGAAATTTTCTGGGGGGTGGGTAAGGCACACGATTCAACCCATAACAATATGTTTATGAGTAAATGAGTTAGTGTGTTATTGTCTTTCTACCACCTCAGAATCTGAGAAAACACAGTTTCTTTTTCCATTCCTTGGGCTGTAGGTGGAAAAGGAGGAGGATGGTGATGGTGATTATTTTTTGGTCATGGAGCATAATGTGACCCACTTTGAAAAACAACAAACAATTGTAAGGAGGAGAACTGTCATACACCTCCTGCCCAGCTTAAAAATAATTAGATCATCTTCTTTAAACATAACTGTCATCCCATCATCACACCTAAGAAGTTGACAGTTTCCCCAGGTTTTTTTTTTTTTTTTTTTTCTCTTTTTTTTTTGAGATAGGGTCTTTCTCTGTTGCCCAGGCTGGAGTGCAGTGGCATGTTAGTGGCTCATGGCAGCCTCAGCTTCCCAGGCTCAAGGGATCCTCCCATATAGCTGGGACCACAGGGGTGCATCACCACATCCAATTTTTTGAATTTTTCTAGAGATGAGGTCTCCCTGTGTTGCCCCACCTAATTTTTTTGTTGTTGTTGTTCCATTCTTTTTTTTTTTTTCTCCTGTTTGTAAGGATTTAATCAAGGTCTGTATGTAGTTTGGTTACTATGTCTCTTAGGTCTCTTTTCATTTATAGATTCCCCTCGTGATTTATTGAAGAAACAGGGTCATTTGTCCTGTAGAATTCTCAAATTCTGATTTTGCTGATATTATCCCCAGAGTTTCATTGACCATGTTCATCTGTTCCCCAAATTTCCAAAAACTGGTATTTAAATTTAGGTGGTTGATCTGATTCAGATTACACTCTCAGTATCGCGTATGCTTTGATCAGGAGGCATAATGTGTAGTTGTGTGTGTGTATGTGTGTTTTTTTAGTTATGTTAGTGGTCACTGCCTGTGTCAGCATTTCACTACCAGGGTAATTTGGCAATGTCTGGAGACACACTGATTGTCACAGGTTGGGGGAGGGAATGCTATAGGTACCTTCAGGGGTAAGAGTCAGCATAGCACAGCCCCCTAACGCAAAGTATTAATAGGCCTAAAATGTCAGTAGCCCTGAGGTTGAGAAACTGTAGCCCACTTTTATAGTTTCATCAGGTGTTTGTGAAATGGTTTTATTCTAACTGTTATTTCTTCTTTCTTTGTTAGCTGGAATTCTTTCATAAAGAGAAACTCTTTGATCAGTTAGTTACCCAAGGTACAGTTCATACAGGAAAGGCAGGATGTATGTTTGATTCTTTCCTAGTTTTCAAAATAATGAATTAGTTCCCTAGCATCTTCCAGAATTGACCAATGAACTTTGTGTGTGTGTGTTTTTTTCTTTTTTAGTATATTATGAACTTACACGTTTTAACACATTTGTGTTTCATTTCATTGCAGTTATTTTTATTTTATTTTTATTTATTCATTTATTGTTTTGAGGCAGGGTCTTACTCTGTCACCCAAGCTGTAGTGCAGTGGTATAATCGCTGCCCACTACAGGCTTGACGTCCTGACTTCCAGCAATCCTCCCACCTCACCCTCTTGAGTAGCTGGGACCACAGGTACACCACCATGCCCAGCTAATTTTTGTGTTTCTGGTAGAGATGGGGTTTTGCCGTGTTCACCAGGCTGGTCTTCAAATCCTGAGCTCAAAAGCAATCCACCTGCCTCTGCCTCCCAAAGTGTTGGGATGATAGGCATGAGCCACCGCACCTAGCAGTTATTTTTATTGGTGCTCATTTTTTCCCTTCGTTGAATGCTGGGTGCAGTGAATGCTGGGTGCATCTTCATGTTGGGTTCTGAGTCCTTTTGACATGAGCACATTGTCTAGTGTTGTACGAAAGAGCAAAATAAGGAAACTGGTGTTCTATGCTTATCTTGTACATTTTCCCCACACTTGGAATCAGCCATTCCTCCAGGGAGTGCAGGTTCACAGTCTGGGCTCTAAGAGAATTATAAGGTCAATGTGGTCATCATCTTTTAGTATTAAGTCAGATATTCTAAATTATTATTTACTTCTTACATTTGGCCCAAGAGTTTAACCAGATATTTTGGGAAAGAGAGAAGGAATTAAATAAATAAATCTCATGGTTAGAACTGAAGTGATAACTATACTTTCACAAGGAAATATAACTTATAACCCATGCAGAATAGAAAATTATTTTTGCTCCTTTAGATTTCTGAAGGAATGAAATGAGCTGTGGGAAGAAACTTTAACTGGAGCATCTTACCAGTGTTATTCATGTTTTAACTCTGCTTCAGTAGTTTTTCAGGTTTATTACAAACCTGCAGTAGCCAACTGAACTAATTATCTCTAAACAGGGATTTAGCCAGTGGCCTAGGCACACTGAAGCTTTGTGAGAGGGGAAATTGATATTCACATTTTTTCCAGCTTGTTTTGAGCTCGATATATATATATATATTTTTGAGACAGACTCTCGCACTGTCACCTGGGCTGGTGTGCAGTGGCACAATCTCTGCTTGCTGCAACCTCTGCCTCCCAGGTTCAAGCAATTCTCCTGCCTCAGCCTCCCGAGTAGCTAGGATTACAGGTGCCCGCCATCACACCCGGCTAATGTTTTGTATTTTTAGTAGAGACGGGGTTTCGCTTTATTGGCCAGGCTGGTCTTGAACTCCTGACCTCATGATCTGCCCACCTCAGCCTCCCAAAGTGCTGGGATTACAGGCGTGAGCCACCATGCCCAGTCAATATATTCACATTTTTAGTAGGAATAACAGTATACTAAAATCTTTTTTAGTGCATGTTTAAGATTGGAAGATGTAATTTGACTCAGTACTTTCCACTTGCATTTTTTTCTTCCACTTGCATTTCTCCACTATTAGAATAGTGCCTGCTAAGACTATTCTAATACTTTATTATAGTTAACCCCTGCGAAAAGAGCTCCCAGAGCTTACAGTGCATTTGATTGATGTCATATGGACTATTCATTATTTTCTAAATTATTTTGTTTGTATAAAGCAATCTGAAGAGGATGTAAGTCAGTTTGATTCCAAGTTTACACGTCAGACACCTGTCGACAGCCCAGATGACGCAACTCTCAGTGAAACTGCCAATCAGGTCTTTCTGGTAAGTGAAAGAATTTCCATGTAGTCATGGGAAATTTTAAGTATGAGGATGGGCTCTTCGATAAGAAAATTCAGTTTGCTTGCTTTGCAGCTCATGTAGGGTAACCTGGCCCACTTTTTTTTTTTTAAAATAAGCCATGCTCTTATAACTTATTGATACCTACAAAATTGATTTTCATAATCCAACATTTTATTTTAGCAATTAGAGTGGGAATGTACAATTCTTTGGAGAGTATGATTCCATTTTTTGGTTGGGCCACAGACTTAAAATGATGTTTGGCTTAGCATCTCAACCAAAAATTAAGTCATAGCAGTGGGAGAGAAAAACCTCACTAACTACATGTATTTTATTCCTGAAACAGCTATAGATTTTTGGTACCTTTTTTTTTTTTTTTTTTTTTTTTGAGACAGGGTCTCACCTTGTAGCCCAGGCTGGGTGTAGGGTGTAGTGGTGTGATCACAGTTCACTACAGCCTTGACCTCCCAGGCTCAAGTGATCCACCCATTTCAGCCTCGTGAGTACCTGGACTACAGGTGTGTGCCACATCCAGCCAATTTTTTATTTTTTTGTAGAGACAGAGTCTCACTATTTTACTCCTGGACTCAAGCTATCTTCCCACCTCGGCTTCCCAAAGTGCCAAAATTATAGGCATGAGCCATCATTCCTGACCCTATTTTTGGTACTCTTAACATAAGTAGGGGATTTTTTTTTTTTTTTTTTTTGAGACTGAGTCTCACTCTGTCGTCAGGCTGGGGTGCAGTGGCGCGATCTCAGCTCACTGCAACCTCTGCCTCCTGGGTTCAAGTGATTGTCCTGCCTCAGCCTCCTGAGTAGCTGGGACTACAGGTGCCTGCCACCACGCCCAGTTAATTTTTGTATTTTTAGTAGAGACAGGGCTTCACCATGTTGGCCAGGATGGTCTTGATTTCTTGGCCTCATGATCCACCCGCCTTGGCCTCCCAAAGTGCTGGGATTACAGGCATGAGCCACCGCGCCCGGCCAAGTAGGGGATTTTTAAAACCTAATTGTGAATATTTGACATCAAATTATATTGGTTCATATGTAATAGTGAATTCTCATTGTAGAAATATCCATATAGATTTATAGCTTGTCTCCTCAGAAAAATAAAGGTTTTAGATGTTGGCCAACAGAAATGATGGATTTATATCAGATGACCATCAATGCATAGATACTATTTTGCTTAAATATCATATATGCTTGTTGATTTTATTACTGTACTTGTATGTCACATGAACATCTTTCTCATTTTGTATCCTTTTTTTTCTTTTGTCATTACTGTATGGACTACCTCTAGGGAGAATAGAATATGGGGAAAACAATTGTTTGGGAGTGTTTTTTTCCCTCTTTTTGAGTTCACTGGATTTGTCACTAACTTAATTCTATGCTTTTCTTCCCCACACTGCTCACTATGTAACACAAGTAGTGTTGTATCTTATGGGATGGGAAATAAGCTCTAAAGTTAGCATGGAGTTGGGACATGGTGGCTCACGCCTATAACCTTGAGGTCAGGAGTTCGAGACCAGCCTGGCCCACATGGTGAAACCCCATCTCTACCAAAAATACAAAAATTAGCCGAGTGTGGTGGCATGTACCTGTGGTACCAACTGCTTGGGAGGCTGAGGCAGGAGAATGACTTGAACCCGAGAGGCAGAGGTTGCAGGAGCCAAGATCGTGCCACTGCACTCCAGCCTGGCCAATAGAGTGAGTGAGACTCTGTATAAAAAAAAATTAATTAAAAAAATAAAGTTAGCATGGACTGCAAAAGTTGTGTATAGTACAGTATGGTTTCAAGTAAACAACACTGAATAGTAATAATCCTATAAATTAGTAATATAGAGCATGTAGGCAAAATATAATCTTACAGTATTAATTACATAACAGATAAAAGATGAGTGAGTGCATGCATGTTTTTAAATTCAAGTTTGATGTGTGCATGATCAAAGTTACGGCATCTCTGTTAGTAAAATCTTAGGTTCAGTTAGGGAAGTGGGCATGAATCACTTTAATTTTGGCTTTTTTTTTCTCTTTCATGTACTACTGATGTGGAATTTATACCTTTGATTTAACATAGAGACCTTTTCCTCAATTGAACATTGCAGAATTTCAACTTATGTGACAGTTTCCCCCCACAAAATAGAAGCATTTTATTTAGCTACCAAGAAATCCTAAGTTGTGGTGGTAAATGTGAGATACTGATGCTTTCATTGCCAGTTAAAGTATTGTTGAGCTTTTCATAATTACTTAAATTGGCTATAACTGATGAACAGAGCAACTCATTTGTTAGGTTGTAGCCAGAATTCTGTACATAAAGTGGGTCTCTTTAAACATTAGTAAAAACAAAAATAGGCCTGGTGCAGTGGCTCATGCCTGTAATCCCAGCACTTTGGGAGGCTGAAGTGGGTGGATCACAAGGTCAGGAATTCTAGAACAGCCTGGCCAATATGGTGAAACCCCATCTCTACTAAAAATACAAATATTAGCCAAGTGTGGTGGCACATGCCTGTAATTCCATCTACTCGGGAGGCTGAGGCAGGAGAATCACTTGAAACCAGGAGGTAGCAGTTGCAGTGAGCCAAGATCATGCCAGTGCATTCCAGCCTGGGCAACAGAGCAAGGCTCTATCTCAAAAAAAAAAAAAAAAAAATTCCACATACATAAGAAGAGAATATGCATTAAAAAAATCAGCAGAGCCTCACATTCCAGGATTTTCTACACAAGAAACCATTCCTAAAATATGTGCTTGGAATTACTAGGGTTTCTCTTGCAAACATTTTAATAACACCTCATTCTTTTTTTATTATAATATTTATTTAAGCAAAATTTATTTTTTTATTTTATTATTATTACACTTTAAGTTTTAGGGTACATGTGCACAATGTGCAGGTTAGTTACATATGTATACATGTGCCATGCTGGTGTGCTGCACCCATTAACTCGTCATTTACATTAGGTATATCTCCTAATGCTATCCCTCCCCCCTCCCCTGACCCCACAGCAGGCCCCGGTGTGTGATGTTCCCCTTCCTGTGTCCATGTGTTCTCATTGTTCAATTCCCACCTATGAGTGAGAACATGCGGTAACACCTCATTCTTTAGGGGTGTGGTTATATGTGTCATGTTATTAGATCTTTACAGCAACTCTCCTGGGTAAAGCGGTTATTACTAGGTCATTTTATAGAAGGAAAAATAGCCAGTACTTTTTTTTGCTTTACTTCAGTAGCTATTGCCTCCTTCAATTTGACATTTCAATCCTGGCACGTAGTGGGGGCTCAACAAATATTTGTTGGAGGAATGCCATTTAAAATACAGTGATTGGATAGGAGAATATTTGAGGGCATTAACATTTTTTAAAAGCCAAAAAAAAATTACAATTGGACTTAAGAGATTTTGATTTTTTTGTGTATTTTCTTTTAAAAAATAAGCTTCTCTAGGCTGGGCTTGGTGGCTCATGCCTGTAATCCCAGCACTTTGGGAGGCTGAGGCAGGTGGATCACCTGAGGTCAGGAGTTTGAGACCAGCCTGGCCAACATGGTGAAAACCCGTCTCTACTAAAAATACAAAAATTAGCTGGCCGTGGTGGCACACACCTGCAATCCCAGCTACTAGGGAGGCTGAGGCAGGAGAATCGTTTGAACCCGGGAGGCAGATTTTGCAGTGAGCCGAGATCACACCACTGTACTCCAGCCTGGGTGACAGAGCAAGACTCTGTCTCAAAAATAAATAAATAAAGTATATAAATAAATAAATAAGCTTCTGTTTTGGCTTCCTCCAATGTAGTCTCTTTGAGTAGGAAGAAATTGTTATGATTTAAACTAGTAAATTCTTTTTTTTTTTTTTTTTTTTTGAGATGGAGTCTTGCTCTTATTGCCCAGGCTGGAGTGCAGTGGCGTGATCTTGGCTCACTGCAACCGGCTCACTTGAACCGGGTTCAAGTGATTCTCCTGCCTCAGCCTCCCAAGTGGGTGGGATTACAGGTGCCTGCCATCACGCCTGGCTAATTTTTGTAGTTTTAGTACAGATGGGGTTTCACCATCTTGGCCAGGCTGGTCTTGAACTCCTGGTCTTGATCTGCTGACCTATATCCGCCCGCCTCAGCCTCCCAAAGTGCTGGGATTACAGGTGTGAGCCATTGTGCCCGGCCGACAGGTAAATTCTTATACCAAAAAACTGAGTTAGACTTGGTCCCTGGAGCTGTTTTCCATCCCTAAAAAGATGATGTCAAGCTATCATGTATAATAAATAACAACTCAATTGACCACATATTTTCCTTTAAGCCTAATGATGAAATAATATTATAATGAAATACTTAGAAGTTTTAAGGGAAAAAATCCCTTAAGTCATTAAATTAAAATTGAAACCAAAAGAATAACTTCACTGTTTTAGGATAAAATTGGCATATGAAAGGTTTGATAATGAACGACAGTAAGATTAACCTACTACAGCATTTGCCTTTAGCTTTTACTGAGTAATACTTGGAGCTATATATTTATAGCATTTGCTATAAATGTGCAAATGAAGACATTATTTATTGTATTACTGCTGAGATTAATATTGTCTTTTTCAGATTTCTAAAACATTACAGCAAATGCGCACATGAGGGCGCTCTAATCAGCTAGATATGGAGAGGGGAGGCATTTGTTGACTGTTAAGTCAAAACTAGTTCTATACTTTTACAGATGGAAAAATCAAGGTCCACCAAAGAGGTTATGATTCTACACAAGTTATTCTCTAGAGGAAATAAATTGGGTATTAGAATTTTGAAAAGATTAAACAGAAATCCCTGTCAGTGAATTTATGCTGGAGAATTTTGGCTTTTATCCTAGCAACTCCTTACTGAAAATCTTTACCCATGCCATGATATAATTTATCTTCAATCTTAAATGGGTTTGGTAATAGTGTTTATAAGATGTAGGAGAGTTAATTAGAATATTTATTTTTATGAACTTTTGCTCTATAAAATTATAACACGTTAATTGTGCTTCATTTATACTTTTTTTTTTTTTTGAGATGGAGTCTCACTCTGTCACCCAGGCTGGAGTGCAGTGGCATGATCTCAGCTCACTGCAACCTCTGCCTCCCAGGTTCAAGCGATTCTCCTGCCTCAGCCTCCCAAGTAGCTGGGACCACAGGCACGTGCCACCACGCCTGGCTAATTTTGGTATTTTTAGTAGAGACGGGGTTTCACCATGTTGGCCAGGGTGGTCTTGAACTCCTGACCTCAAGTGATCTGCCCGCCTTGGCCTCCCAAAGTGCTAGGATTACAGGTGTGAGCCACCAACACCTGGCCCATTTATACTTAAGGCTGATTCTCAACTGATTTGGGTAAGATCCTTAGTCTTTCCCCATCTCTGACGTAATTCCTAGTTTGTCCTTTGGCTTTCCTGTATATATAAAGCTACCAGGCTGCTTGCAGATTTTCCAGGGAATAAGTCCCATAAACACTCACAAAGATTTTATTAGGGAGAAGCTATGATGCGAATATAGAATGTAGATTTTTTTAATTTAAAAATCAGTATGGGCCGGGCGCGGTGGCTCACGCCTGTAATCCCAGCACTTTGGGAGGCCGAGGCGGGCGGATCACGAGGTCAGCAGATCGAGACCATCCTGGTTAACACGGTGAAACCCCGTCTCTACTAAAAATACAAAAAATTAGTGGGCGCAGTGGCAGGCGCCTGTAATCCCAGCTACTCGGGAGGCTGAGGCAGGAGAATGGCGTGAACCCGGGAGGCGGGGCTTGCAGTGAGCGGAGATCTCGCCACTGCACTCCAGCCTGGGCGACAGAGCGAAGACTCCATCTAAAAAAAAAAAAAAAAAAAAATCAGTATGGAGAGCTGGGCATGGTGGTGTGTGCCTAGTAGCCCAGCCACTGGGGAGGCTGAGGCAGGAGAAGCCCTTGAGCCCAAGAGTTCAAGACTAGCCTGGGCAACACAGTGAGACCCTCATCTCAAAAAATAAATATGGCCGCTTCCTCATTTCTACTTTTTCTTTTCTTTTTGAGATGGAGTTTTGTTCTTGTTGCCCAGGCTGGAGTGCAATGGCGCAATCTTGGCTCACTGCAACCTCCGCCTCCCGGGTTCAAGCGATTCGCCTGCCTCAGCCTCCCGAGTAGCTGGGATTACAGGCACCTGCCACCACACCCGGCTAATGTTTGTATTTTTAGTAGGGACGGGGTTTCACCATGTTGGCCAGATTGGTCTCAAACTCTTCAGTTCAAGCGATCTACCTGCCTCGGCCTCACAAAGTGCTGGAATTACAGGTGTGAGCCACTGCACCCGGCCTCATTTCTACGTTTTCAAAGAAGTCAATTTTCTTTAAAAAATAAACTCTTTTGGTCACGCGGTGGCTCATTCCTGTAACCCTAGCACTTTGAGACTCAGAGGCAGACGGATCGCTTGAACTCAGGAGTTCAAGACTCCTCCTACAAAATTTTTCTCTACAAAAAATTAGCTGGATGCAGTGGCACGTGCCTGTAGTCCCAGCTACTCAGGAGGCTGAGGCAAGAGAATCACTTGAGTCCAGGAGGCAGAAGTTGCAGTGAACTGAGATCACGCCATTGCACTCCAGCCTGGCTGATGGGAGTGAAACCTTGTCTCAAATAAATAAATAAATAAACTCTTATTTAAAAAAAAAAAAAGCAAATCATGAAACAAAACAAAACCCAGGGCTCTGAATGAAAAAGATCTCTCCTTTAGGGGGCTAGGTGATGGAAAAGAAAATATATCATGAATTTCATGTTCTCATTTGTCTTCGTTAATGACTTATATGTATATATATTTCCATTGAAGACATAGATATGCATTTGATCACCTACATTTGTTTGTATTTTGAGTCACAAATTAAGGCATTTCCTGTCCAGAAAGCACCTGACAATCTTATGATAAAAAACATGGAATTTTAAAATCACAGATGCAAATAACAAGCCAGGCACAGTGGCTCACGCCTGTAATCTTAGCTCTTTGGGAGACCAAGGTGGGTAGATTGTTTGAGCTCAAGAGTTTGAGACCAGCCTGGGTAACATGGAGAAACCCTGTCTTTACAAAAAATAAAAAATTAGTGGGGCACGGTGGCATGTGCCTGTAGTCCCAGATACTCAGGAGGCTAAGGTGGGAGGAGTGCTTGAGCCCAGGAGGTCGAGGCTGCTGTGAGCTGTGGTGGCAACACTGCACTCCAGCCTGGGTGACAGAGTGAGACCCTATCTCAAAAAAAAAAAAAAAAAAAAAAAAAGGAGTGCAAATAACAGATGACCTTACAAACATCAAAAGTTATGTCTTTATAATAAGTTTTGTCTACATTTAATGAAATATATTGGACAAGGAAAAAATGTAACAGTGTGCACATGGCTTTATTTTATCTTGGCCCTGCCCACTACTGTGCCCTCATCTCTTTTCCTTCCCACTGAGTCCTTCCACATTAGCCACACCACAGCAAACCTGACAAGCTTCTGCCTGAAATAGCACCATTGCACTTCTCTTCCCTTTGCCTGAAACATTCTTTTTTTTCTTTTTTCTTTTTTCTTTTTTTTTTTAATGAGATGGAGTCTCACTCTCTCGCCAGACTGGAGTGCAGTGGCACAATCTCAGCTCACTGCAACCTCCACCTCCCTGGTTCAAGCGATTCTCCTGCCTCAGCCTCCCGAGTAGCTGGGATTACAGGTATGCACCACCATGCCCGGCTAATTTTGTATTTTTAGTAGAGACGGGGTTTCTCCATGTTGGTCAGGCTAGTCTCGAACTCCCGACCTCAGGTGATCCGCCCGCCTCGGCCTCTCAAAGTGCTGGGATTACAGGCGTGAGCCCCTGTGCCTGGCCACCACAATCAATTTTAGAATATTTTCATTTCTCCCAAAAAAAAATACCATACCTATGAGCAGTCACTCCCCATTTCCTCCATCCCTCAGTCCTAGGCAACCACTAATTTACTTTCTTTTAGGATAGGATTTGCCTATTTGGACATTTCATATAAATGGAACCATACAATTTGTGATCTTTTGTGACTGGCTTTTTTCAAGTAACCTAATGTTTTCAAGGTTCATTCATGTTATAGCATGTGTCAGTACTTATTTCCTTTTTTTTATGGCTCAATAATATTCCGTTGTAGGAATATAACACATTTCATTTATCTGTTTATCACTTTTTTTTTTTTTTGAGATGGAGTCTCAGTCTGTCACTCAGGCTGGAGTACAGTGGTGTGATCTTGGCTCACTGCAGCCTCCGCCTCCTGGATTCAAGCCATTCACCTGCCTCAGCCTCCCAAGTAGCTGGGATTACAGGCACATATACCATGTCCCGCTGATTTTTGTATTTTCAGTAGAGATCGGATGTCACTATGTTGGCCAGGCTGGTCTCGAACTCCTGACCTCAAGTGATCCTCCCGCCTTGGCCTCCCAAAGTGTTGGGAGCCACCACACCCAGCTGTCTCCACTTTTTGACTATTATGAATAATGCTGCTATGAACATTCATGTATAAGTTTTTGTGTGGACATATGTTTTCATTTCCCTTGGGAATATGATGAAGCCTGGCATTGCCAGGTCATATGATAACTCTATGTTTAAGCTTTGGAGGAACTGCCAGACTATTTCCAAAGCAGTTCCAACTTCATTGCAAAGCATTTTACATTCCCTCCAGCAACATATGAGTGTTTCAGTTTTTCCACATTTTCTCCAACACTTGTTATTATCTGTCTGTTTATTATAGCCATTCTTGTGAGTGTGAAGTGGTATCTTAACATGGTTTGGATTTGCACTTCCCTGATGGCTAATGATGTTTCTATGGTTTGAATGTTTGTGTCCTCCAAAATTCATGTTATAACCTAAGACCTAATGTGACGATGTTAAGAAGTGAGGCCTTCAAGGTGGTGATTAGGTCATGAGTGTTCTGCCCTCGTGAATGAAATTAATGCCCTTATAAAAAGTCTTCACATAACATTTCTTCTTCTTTTTTCCTTTCTTCTCCTGCCATGTGAAGATGCCACTGCAAGAACGGGAACAATGGAACAGGCCCTCACCAAATGCCAAATGTGCTATCACCTTGATTTTGGATTTCCCAGCCTCCGGAACTGTGAGGAATAAATTTTTTTGCTTATAAATTACTCAGTCTCAGGTATTTTGTTATAGCAGCACAAACAGACTAAGACAGAAATTGAGTGTATTTTCTTGTGCTTATTGGCCATTTATTTTCTTTCTTTTATTTTTATTTATTTATTTATTTTTAGGTGGGGTTTTGCTCTGTTGCCCAGGCTGGAGTGCAGTGGTGCAATCTTAGCTCATTGCAACCTCTGCCTCCCGGGTTCGAGTGATTCTTGTGCCTCATCTGCCTGAGTACCTGGGACTACAGGCGTGCGCCACAACGCCTGGCTGATTTTTATATTTTTAGTAGAGATGGGTTTTCGCCATGTTGGCCAGACTGGTCTTGAACTCCTGGCCTCAAGTGATCCACCTGCCTTGGCCTCCCAAAGTGTTGGGATTATAGGCATAAGCCACAGCACCTGGCCCTTATAGGCCATTTGTATATCTTCTTTGGAGAAATATCTGTTCAGATCTTTTGTCCATTTTAAAATTGGGTTATATCCTTTTTATTATCAAGTTGTAAGAGTTCTTTATGTATTCTAGATCCAAGTCCATTGTCAGATACTGTAGTCCCCGTATGCTTTCTGCAGTTTCAGTTACCTGTGGGCAGCTGCAATCCCAAATATTACAGTATTTTGAGAGAGAGAAAACTATTCATGTAACTTATATTAAAGTATATTCTAGCCGGGAACAGTGGCTCACACCTGTAATCCCAGCACTTTGGGAGGCCGAGGTGGGTGGATCACAAGGTCAGGAATTGGAGACCAGCCTGGCCAATATGGTGAAACCCTGTCTCTACTAAAGATACAAAAATTAACCGGGCGTGGTGGCAGGCGCCTGTAGGCCCAGCTACTTGGGAGGCTGAGGCAGGAGAATCGCTTGAACCTGGGAGGCGGAAGTAGCAGTGAGCCGAGATGGCGCCATGGCACTCCAGCCTGGGCAACAGAGCAAGACTCCATCTCAAAAACAAAACGTATATTCTAATTGTTCTCTTTTATTATTAGTTATTGTTGTTATTCTATTACAGTGCCTAATTTATAAATTAAACTTCATCATAGGTATGTATGTATGTATAGGAAAAAAACATAGTACGTATAGAGTTTGGTACTATCTGCAGTTTCAGGTATACACTGGAGGTCTTGGAACATATTTTGTTACATATATATCTATATATTTATAAATATATATATATAGCTATATATTTATGTATCTATATATCTATAAATATGTTTATATATCTATATTAATCTATATCTGTATATGAATATATAGATAGATAGATAAATATATATATATATATATATATATATTTTTTTTTTTTGAGATAAGGTCTCAGTCTATCGCCCAGGCTGGGGTACATTAATGTTATCTTGGCTCACTGCAGCCTCAACCTCCTGGGCTCACGTGATTCTCCCACCTCAACCTCCCAAGTAGCTGGGACCACAGGCACATATCACCACATCTGGGTAATTTTATTTATTTATTGTAGAGATAGGGTATCCCTATGTTGCCCAGGTTAGTCTTGAGCTCCTGGGCTCAAGTGATCCTCCCACCTCAGCTTTCCAAAGTTCTGGGATTACAGGCATGAGCCACTGTGTCTGGCTACATATTTTCCACAAATAAAGTGGGCCTACTTTGTATATAATTTGCAAGTATTTTCTCCCATTCTGTGGGTTGTCTTTCACTTTTTTTTTCTTGAGTCCTCCAAAATTCATGTTATAACCTAAGACCTAATGTGATGATGTTAAGAAGTGAGGCTTTCAAGGTGGTGATTAGGTCATGAGGGCTCTGCCCTCGTGAATGAAATTAATGCGCTTATAAAAAGGCTTCACATAGCATTTCTTCTTCTTTTTTTGCCTCAGCCTCCTGAGTAGCTGGGATTACAGACGTGTACTACCATGCATGGCTAACTTTTGTATTTTTAGTAGAGACAGGGTTTCACCATGTTGGCCAGGCTGGTCTCGAACTCCTAACCTCAGGTGATCGGCCCGCCTCGGTCTCACAAAGTGCGGGGATTGCAGGCGTGAGCCACCATGCCCGGCACATGCATCAGTTTTTATGCTTCCTTGCTTGGATTGATTAACCAGTCAACTACTGGTTCCAATAAGGTTGGATGAGGTGGCTTATACTCTACTTATTTGCCTCCCCCGCTTCTTCCTTTTTTTGAGACAGGGCCTTTGACATGCTGGCTGGAGTGCCGTGGTGTGATCTTGGCTCACTGCAGCCTCAACTTCCTGGGCTCAAGCAGTCTTCCCACCTCAGCCTCTAAGTAGCTGGAACTACAGATGTGTGCCCCTATGCCTGGCTAATTTTTGTATTTTTGTTGAGACGGGGTCTGCCCATGTTGCCCAGGCTGATCTCCAACTCCTGGGCTCAAGAGATCCGCCCACCTTGGCCTCCCAAAGCCCTGGGATTGCAGACATGAGCCACTCTGCCTGGCAACTTGTAACAATTCTTTGTATGTTCTTGATACAAGTCAGTTGTCAGATACAGTAGTAGTACATAATTAAACATAATTATATAAAACTATATTTTATACAAGTGCAGCATTATATAAAATAGCAAAAATTTGGAAATAACCAAATGTCCAACAATAGGTAGTTAGCAAAGTAAATTGTGAAACATCCATGTAATGAAAGGTATACAACTATAAAAAATGATCTAGATGTATTTATACTGACATCGACAGATGTCTAACATAAATTACATGAAAATAGGAAGTGACAGAGAAGAGAGTATGGTATAATCTCATTTGCGTTAAAGTAATAAAAAAAAAAACAGCTTGTATAATAGATACAGGCTGGGCAGGATGGCTCACGCCTGTAATCCCAGCACTTTGGGAGGTCAGGGCAGGAGGATCACTTAAGCCTAGGAGTTCAAGATCAGGCTGGGCAACATACCCAGACCCCATATCTACAAAAAGTTTAAAAATTAGCCAAGTGAGCTACGATCACGCCACTGCACTCCAGCCTTGGGGACAGAGCAAGACTGTCTCTAAATAAAATAAAACAAAACAAAATAAAATAGGCTGGGCATGGCAGCTCATGCTGTAAAAGTGCTGTAATCCCGGCACTTTGGGAGGCTGGGGCAGGTGGATCACCTGAGGTCAGGAGTTCAAGACCAGCCTGGCCAACATGGTGAAACGTCGTCTGTACTAAAAATACAAAAATTAGCTAGGCATGGTGGTGCACATCTGTAATCCCAGCTACTCGGGAGGCTGAGGCAGAAGAATTGCTTGAACCTGGGAGGCGGAGGTCACAGTGAGCTGAGACTGCACCATTGCACTCCAGCCTGGGTGACAGAGCGAAACTCTGTCTCAAAAATAAAATAAAGTAAAATAAAATATAATAGATATAGCTACATATGTGTGAAAAGGACAATAACATTAAATTATGAGTGTTTTCTGTTGCTGTTTCTGTCCTCCCTTGGGGGACCTTTCTAAGGGGGAAGCATTCTTCATTTACTTGACAAATTGTTCAACCATGGGGTCACTTAGGCTGAAAACTGAAAATGCCTATAGACTGCTTTTCTTTTGAATAGGAAAACATAAAAGGAAAAGAAATAAGAGGAAGTAGGTTTGAGACAAGGTAGCTATGAGTTTGGAGGAAGAGAGAAAGGGCAGTTTTGTGAGATGGAGGGAAAATGGCTAACGTGGACATTTTGGAAGTTTTATTGCGACACGCATGCAATTTTCAGTTATTCATTTTCTCAAAGCTGTAATGAAGTTCTCCATTGCGCTCTAAGGCTTTTGGAGTTGTTAATTGTGTTTTATAAAAGCTATACCTGCAGATAGAGACTGACCTCATATATGAATAGAAAAAAATCTGAAGAAATAAAAATCATTGATAATGATAATCTCTGGAGAGAAAATTTTCTGGGGAACTTTTCCTTTTCCCTGTTGTGTCTTTCCGTAAGGTTAGGAAGTTTTGTTATGAGTATACATTCCTTTAGTTACTAGGAAGTGAAATGTAATACTGTGGGGCTTGTTCCCTTATTTCAGGACTAGGGATTAAAGTAGTGAAATAAAAATGACTTTTTATTCCACCGGATGCCTTTAGATCACAGCTTTCGCACTGATAATATTGAAACAAGCAGCTGCTTTTATTTTGGAAGGCATTAACTTAAGTTTCATTAAAGATATTTGCGCAAGCACTGTAGCACTTGGGATTGTCTGCTCTGTAGGGTGGATGTATGTGTGTGTGTGTCCACATATTGTTTAATACTTTTTATCAACTTTAGTTCATAAGCCTTCTGCAAACATTTTCAATGACTGCCTGCTTGTATATAAGTTTATATGTTGCAAATTGACCTTAGAAATTGTAACAAATAATTCCATCAGTTCACTCTGCTATTTACACAGTAGAGACTAGTTTATTTAATTTGTGGGAACCAAGATTCAGAAAGCAGTAGGAAGGAGCTATCAGTTTTTCTTGTCTGAAAGGGCACTTCTTCCTGGATTTTAATGTTTTAAAGGAGAAAGTAATAACAAAGTTGCCAGATCCTGTTCTTTCTCTGCATTGAGGTCCTATAACATGGTGGTTATTTGCATTGACCCTAGGTTCACTGCAAGTTCTTGGCTGCATGGGTTCACAGCATAGTTCTGTGACCTCAAGCAAGCCAGTTCACCTATTTGTGCCTCAGTTTTCTCACATATAAAATGAGGAGATAGGCCAGGCACCATGGCTCACACCTGTAATCCCAACACTTTGGGAGGCTGAGGTGGGTGGATCACCTGAGTTCAGGAGTTCAAGACCAGCTGGGTCAACATGGTGAAACCCTGTCTCTACTAAAAGTACAAAAAATTATCCGGGTGTGGTGGCAGACACCTGTAATCCCAGCTACTTGGGAAGCTGAGGCAGGAGAATCACTTGAACTCAGGAGGCGGAGGTTGCAGTGAGCCGAGACCATGCCGCTACATCTAGCCTGGGCGACAGAGTGAGACTCCGTCTCAAAAACAAACAAACAAAAAAACCGAGGAGCTAATGCCTTCCTTCACTGGGTTGCTGTAAACATTAAATAAGAAAATATATATAGGGTTGATAGCAATGCACCTGGCATAAACTGTGTGCTTAATACATGGAAACTAATAATAGTTTGTTATTATTGAATTTTTATCTAGAATTTTGAAACTATTTTAGAAATAACAGAGAGCTGTGAATTTTGCCAAAGCCTACACTGAATTCAATCTAATATAAATCAAGTTGCTATCATGGCAAACTTGAAGTAGTATTGTGAAAAGGTTTTGTTTGTTTGTTTTTTAAATTAAGGGTTATGGCTGGGCGCAGTGGCTCACTCCTGTAATCCCAGCACTTTGGGGGGCCAAGGCGAGCGGATCACTTGAGCTCAAGAGTTCAAGACCAGCCTGGGCAACATGGTGAAATCCCATCTCTACAGAAAATACAAAAATTATCCCATCTCTACAGAAAATACAAAAATACAAAAATTAGGTGTGAGGGTGCACACCTATAGTCCCAGCTACTTGGGAGGCTAAGGTGGGAGGATGGCTTGAGCCTGGGAGGCAGAAGTTGCAGTGAACCAAGATCACACTACTGTACTTCAGCCTGAGTGGCAGAGTGAAACCCTGTCTCAAAAAAAAAAAAATTAATTAAGCAATTATGAATGGAGTTCAAAGAAGTAACAGAATGAAAGGGCCAGGTGCAGTGGGTCAGTCCTGTAATCCCAGCATTTCAGGAGGCTGAGGTGGGCCGATCACTTGAGGTTAGGAGTTTGAGACCAGATTGGCCAAAATTGCAAAACCCCATCTCTACTGAAAATACAAAAAAAATTAGTGGGGCATGGTGGCTGGCACCTGTAATCCCAGCTACTCGGGAGGCTGAGGCAGGAGAATCACTTGAACCCAGGAGCTGGAGGTTGCCGTGAGCCAAGATCAAGCCACTGCACCCAGCCTGGGAGACAGAGCAAGACTCCATGTTAAAAAAAAAAAAAGAAAGAAAAAGGTATATTTAAGTAGTGGAACAATATTCTCTTCCGTCTACGCCTCCATTCCCCTGCAGCCATCAGCATTCACTGCTTCAAGGAAAGCATGATAGAGGTGAAAAGCTTTTGTGTTATAAGAACCAACCTGGGCTTCTGAGTTTCACACTCCCAAGGCCTAGAAGATTCATGGTATAAAGTTCGTGCCATCAACAGTGATTTGGAGGAACAGATGGAGATCCAGGCTACCCACTCCAATCTGGACCAAGGGGTATCTCTGGACGCAGCAAGACATGGGCACAGAGGAAGAGAATACACAGTACACGAGTGTGGACATGCAGCGTGCAGGCCACACTCCTGAGAGAGGGCGCAGAGGCTGCCTGCCCACCCTGCCCCGGCAAAGGGACCAGCAGATCTGAAGAGGCCCTGCAGCCAGGACCGGAAAGACTCCCCAGGAGCCAGCAGGCCCCACAGGGGAACGGTGGGGTCTCAGCACATGATGGCCCAGATAAATGGCAACTAGCAGCCCCAGCATCACTTTGGCCTCTGGAACTTAGGCGCAGCGAGGAAAGGCAGGAGGAGGCATTCTTCATTCACTCAGATTAAGTTTCTTCTGCCATTGGGCAGAATGGGGGCTCAAAATAGAAATTAAGTGTGGGGATATAAAAATAAAAGTTAATCGTTTACACTCCTGAGTTAAGGCTTTAAGTATATGAAGATCTAAATACATTCCAAATGTTTTACTAGGATGTTTTGAAATGTCATATATTTCTTGTACCAGAAAAACTGTAAGCTGCCTTCTTAACATCATGACTAGAAAAAATATATCATTGTTCATGAGGCTGAGCACACATTAGATAGCAGGTAGACATTTTAACCCTACCGCTGGAGGATTAAAATACTACTTTGGTATATGCCCAACATAAATGCATACTTATATTCAGTAAAAGGCATGTTCTAGAATGTTCATGGTAGCACTATTTTTTTTTTTTTTTTGAGACGGAGTCTTGCTCTCTTGCCCAGGCTGGAGTACAGTGGCAAGATCTTGGCTCACTGCAACCTCTGCCTCCTGGGTTCAAGTGATTCTCCTGCCTCAGCCTCCCCAGTATTTGCGATTATAGGTGTGTGCCACCATGCCTGGCAAATTTTTGTATTTTTAGTAGAGACAGGATTTCTCCATGTTGGGCAGGCTGGTCTTGAACTTTCGACCTCAAGTGATCCACCTGCCTCGACCTCCCGAAGTGTTGGGATTACAGGTGTGAGCCACCACGCCCGGCCAGCAGCACTTTTTGTAATAGTCAAAATCTAACCAAGTAACTAAATGCTCAATTAACAGTAGCATGGATAAATAAATTGTGGTACATCAAGCAATGGAATAGTATACAACAACGAGAAGGAACAAACAACATGCAAAAGCATGGCTACATTTCACAAACCTAAATTGAGGGGGAGAAGTCATTCACAAAGGTCCTAATGTACTATCCCATTTACATAAAGTTTACCGCAGGCAAAACTAACCTATCAATTAGAAGTCAGGATATGGACTTAGGGGGTGTGGCTAGTGACTAAGAGCAAATATGAGGGGGGCTTTTGGGGAGCTAGTGACACTCTGTGTCTTGATCTGGCTGAGAATTATATGGATATGTTCAGTTTGTGAAAATTCATTGAGCTGTACACTTAACGATATCTGTGCCATTAAAAAATAAAGTTTCACACTCAAAAGCTACTATATTAGGGTGCTAGCTGATTTTATGCCTTCAACTTGCTTAATGTTTTCATTTATATACTATAGAGTTTTACACCACGTCAGTCAAGCAATCTACTGCAAAATAATTTACAGTAAAATCATAATAAATTTATACAAAGTATTGGGTTAGCATTAATTTTCCAACTGTGAAAGTCAATGAACCATAAATCTGTAAACAAATTGGTGAAGTGAAAGACATAAGTGACAACAAAAATTAGTCACTGTGTTATGTGTGTGCTTTTTCGATGGCTATATAGGGAAAATATATGGGAAAAGTCTTCTTAAAATTTTAAATTAGTGACATAAAAATAATATAATGCACAAAGAAATAGACAATCTCAACAAAATTGTGAAGAAAACCACCCTGGAATCTGGTTGATAATCTTGACATACTGGCATCACAATTGAGTTTCCCTGCAAGGGAAAGCATCGTCACACTCTTGTGCTTCCAAAAATGTTGGAGGCAAATCTATATAACACAGTCTATTTAATTCTTAGAATATCATGTTTCTGTTTATATGCATATGTTTGAATATCTTTACCATTTTAAAAGCCCACATTGCAGGCATCATCTTGGCAATATAATAGTTTAGGCCCCCAGTGGACATTTGTATCTCCTTGACTATGTGTTTTATGAGTGATTGCCCAGTCTGAGTTTGATCACCTGCAGTGATGGGAATGCACCACCTCCCAATACATCATGGCCTATTCTGTTCTAGCCTTGGCTGATTACTTAGAGATTATGGTGATTCTTGTAGTTCAGTCTCTGTTTTGGTCAGAGAAAAACATTTTTCTAAGAATATATTTACTAGACCCATTGCAGCTCCATCTCAATGGCATCAACTGAGCACCAGAGACCAGATAAGAGAGTGGCTAAGTTGGTAAAGATGCCATCATCAGTGCTTGGAGAAAAACATAAGTTCTTCATGTTGACACACTTAATTGATAGTTGCTGATATGGTTTGGCTCTGTGTCCCAACCCAAATCTCATCTTGAATTGTAATCCCCAGGTGTTGAGGGAAGGACCTGGTGGGAGGTGATTGGATCATGGGGGTGGTTTCCCCATGCTGTTCTCATGATAGTGAGTGAGTTCTCCCAAGAACTGATGGTTTTATAAGGGACTCTTCGCCCTTCACTTCCTCTCTCCTGCCACTATGTAAGATGTGCCTGCTTTCCCTTCTGCCATGATTGCAAGTTTCCTGAGGCCTCCCCGGCCATGCAGAACTGTGGGTCAATTAAACCTCTTTCCTTTATAGATTACCCAGTCTTGGACATTTCTTTATAGCAGTGTGAAAATGGACTAATACAGTTGCTGTCTTCATTAGGTACTGTTAGTGTAAAAAAAAATCAGTCTTTATTTGGAAAATTATGTCATAAGGCTGTACAATCACATTAAGAGTTCTGTGATTCAACCGAGTGGATTAGTTTAGGTTTAGTTCATGTGACCACCATTGACCCAGAGGCCAGAGGGATGGGATGCATTAGGCCTAGTCACGTGTTATAACTCTAGGTCCAGTGGTAGTATCCTATCAGATTGTGTTGACTGTGAGAGGGTGAGCAGTGGATCCCAAAGGAAAATCAGGGCTGTGACCAGATCACCGGGAATGTGGTACAGACTGTGCACTGCACAACTCCAAGGTCACCATTCACATAGTCTGCAATGTGATTGGCATCCCTTGGAATTGTGCGGTGCACAACCTGTGCAGCTGTATGCAGTAACCCTTGGTGTGACTCAGAAAAGGAATAATAAATGCTTTAGGGGCAAATTACAAATATCCACTATTCTGACTGGCTACATTTGCTTATCTAGTTGTTCCCAAAAGGCTTAAGACAATATTTATGATCCCCACTCTTATTTATTTATCAGGTCTATTTCTATGTCCTGTCTCTGCAACAGTAGTTTTTGACTTTTTTTTTCCTGCTACAATATACATAAAGAATGATTTTTATGTAAGTTTGTACTTAGGATAGGTATAATCCTGCAGTGTGTTCTGGATCTAATCCTTTGTCACTCACTCAAGAAAGCAAATATGTGGAGCCAGGCACCATGGCTCACACCTGTAATCCCAGCACTTTGGGAGGTCGAGGCAGGCAGATCACCTGAGACCAGGAGTTCGAGACCAGCCTGGCCAACATGGCGAAATGCCGTCTCTACTAAAATTCCAAAAATTAGCTGGGCGTGGTGGCACACGCCTGTAGTCCTAGCTACTCAAGAGGCTGAGGCAGGAGTATTGCTTGAGCCTGGGAAGTGGAGGTTGCAGTGAGCCGAGATCGCACCACTGCACTCTAGACAGGGTACAGGGTGAGACTCCATCTCCAAAAGAAATAGAGAAAGAGAGGAAGGAAGGAAGGAAGGAAGGAAGGAAGGAAGGAAGTAAGGAAGGAAGGAAGGAAGGAAGGAAGGTGGGAGGGAAGGAAGGAAGGAAGGGAGAGAGCGACAGAGAGAGAGAGAGAAAGAAAGAGAGAGAAAGAGAAAGAGAGAGAGAAAGACAGAGAGAGAGAGAGAGGAAGGGAGGAAGCGGGGAAGGAAGGAAGAAAGGTGCCAGGCATGGTGGCTCACACCTGTAATCCCAGCACTTTGGGAGGCTGAGACAGGAGGATCACTTGAGCCAGGAGGTTTTGGCTGCAGTAAACCAAGATCATGCCACTGTACTGCGGCCTGGGCAACTGAGTGAGACCTGTCTAAAAAATAATAATAATAATATGTGTAGGAGTGTAAATTAGATCAACCATTGCTGGAAGACAGTGTGATGATTCCTCAAAGACCTAAAAACAGAAATACTATTTGACTCAGCAATCCTATTATTAGGTGTATACCCCCAAAAAATATAAATCATTCCGTTATAAAGACACATGCATGCATATGTTCATTGCAGCACTATTCACAATAGCAAAGATATGGAATCAACCTAAATGCCCATCACTAATAGACTGCATAAAGAATATGTGGTACATATATACCTTGGAATACCATGCAGCCATAAAAAAAGGCAGATTGGCTGGGTGCGGTGGCTCATGCCTGTAATCCCAGAAATTTGGGAGGCCGAGGCCGATGGATCACCTGAGGTCAGGAGTTCAAGACCAGCCTGGTCAACATGGTGAAACCCGGTCTCTATTAAAAATACAAAAATTAGCTGGGTGTGGTGGTGGGCACATGTAATCCCAGCTACTCAGGAGGCTGAGACAGAAGAATCACTTGAATGCAAGAGGCAGAGGTTGCAGTAAGCCAAGATCGCGCCACTGCACTCCAGCCTGGACAACAGAGTGAGACTCTGTCTCAAATAAATACAAAAAAAAAAAAAAAGACTGTGAAGAAATGTACCACACTGCTATTTCTTAGCTGAAAAATTGTGAATGGTTTTTGGTATACTGTATTCTCTCTATTAACTGTATATATATATATATATAATATTTATGATTTTTAAACAGACCCATTTATGCTAGCATTTTAATGTATATAAATAAGACAAATTGTTTTTTCTTCCTTAACCTCTTTGACTGTTTGATATTTTCAAGGTTGATAGCAATGTAATGATTAAATGATGTTTTTTATCTGAAACTGACTTGTAAATAATTGCCCACTTGCCTGCATCATATAAGTGGAATGAATAATGGAGAATTCTGATTTTACTCCACGCATCCTGTAGCTTTATTGGAAAGGCTATATTTGTAGATTAGTAATTTCATATTTCCATATAAAAGAGCAACCTAAGTTATAATGTATAATATCACGGTAATTCAGTGTGGTATTCCTTTAAGTGAAGGAAAGTACTAGATGTTGAGAACTATTGTTCAAACTGTTGCCCCGCCAATAGTTTGATCTCTAAATGAGTGTATTCCACTATATGCCTCATAAGTTTAAATTTAGGCCAGGCGCGGTGGCTCACGCCTGTAATCCCAGCACTTTGGGAGGCCGAGGCAGGTGGATCACCTGAGGTCAGAAGTTCAAGACCAGCCTGGGCAACATGGTGAAACTCTGTCTCTACTAAAAATACAAAAATTAGCCAAGCAAGGTGGTGGGCACCTGTAATACCAGCTACTCAGGAGCCTGAGGCAGGAAAATTGCTTCAGCCTGGGAGGCAGAGGTTGCAGTGAGCCAAGATTGTGCCATTGCACTCCAGCCTGGGAGACAAGAGCATACTTCCATCTCAAAAAAAAAAAAAAAAAGTGTAAATTATAAACTGTGCAGGTTTTATATTTTTTTCAATAAAACTATAAAATCCTAGTGCAGAAGTCGTCAACTCAGCCTCATGCCTCTAGGCAGAACCATAATTAAGTTATCCTAGTCAGGTAATTGTCCATTCCAGTGAGTCTGTAACAAGCTCAGTAATCCATTCCTGTAATAATTTTTCATCAGAAACTTCTTTATTTGGTCTAATTCAAGTATTTTCCTTTCAGTTTAATTTAATTTCATCTGACTTTCTGTTACATATAGGAATTTATTCTACTGTAGAAAATTATGTAATAAATGTCCTTGTGCTGTCATTTCATTTTATTCATGAACATCCTGATAAGAAAACATGGCTTCATTACATAGTCAGCATTAATATTATTTGTACATATTAACTTTATTTTCTTTCTTTTATGTCATGAGAGTATAATGATTTACTATTACATCGCTCACTTTATTGATAACTGTATATGGCACAGTATTTTGACAAGGCAAAAATGATCTTCATGCATTTATCTATAACCTCTGACTATATGATGGTATAGTAATTTCAGCTCATATAGATGACTTATGTTGAGTTAAATTATTAAAGAATGTTGAAATGTAGCAGCCAACAAACATATGAAAAAATGTTCAACATCACTAATCTTTAAAGAAACAAAGGAAAAGCACAATGAGATACCATCTCAAACCAGTCAGAATGGCTATTATTATTATTATTAATTTTTTTTTTTTTTTGAGACAGGGTCTTGCTTTGTCACACAGGGTGGAGTATGGTGGTGTGAACATGGCTCACTGCAACCTCGACCTCCTGGGCTCCAGCGATCCTCCCGTGTCAGCTGCTCGTAGCTGGGACTTGCAGGCATGTGATACCATGCCCGCCTAATTTTTGTATTTTTTAGAGATGGGGTCTTGCCATGTTGCCCAGGCTGGTCTTGAACCCCTGAGCTCAAGCCATCCACCCACCTCGGCCTCCCAAAGTGCTAGGATTACAGGCATGAGCCACCATGCTTATCCCAGAATGGCTATTACTAAAAAGTCAAAAAATAATAAATGCTGGCAGGCAGGATGCGGTTGCTCACACCTGTAATCCCAGCACTTTGGGAGGCCGGGGTGGGCAGATTGCCTGAGTTCAGCAGTTCGAGACCAGCCTGGACAACACGGTGAAATGCCATCTCTACTAAAATACAAAATATTAGCCGGGCATGGTGGCTTGCACCTGTAGTCCCAGTTACTCGGGAGGCTGAGGCAGGAGAATTGCTTGAACTGGGGTGGCAGAGGTTGCAGTGAGCTGAGATTGCACCACTGCACTTCAGCCTGGGTGACAGAGTGAGACTCAGTCTCAAAAAAAAAAAAAAAAAAAAAGTGCTGGCAAGGCTGTGGAGAAAAGGGAATGCTTATACACTGTTGGTGGGAATGTAAATTAGTTCAACCTCTGTGGAAAGCAGTTTGAAGATTTCTCAAAGAACTTAAAACAGAGCTACCATTTGACTCAGCAATACCATTGCTAGATACATACCTAAAGGAAAATAAATCATTCCACCAAAAAGACACATGTGCTCCTATGTTCACTGCAGCACTATTCACAATATCAAAGACATGGAATCAACCTAGGTGCCCATCTGTGATGGATTAGATAAAGAACATGTGGTACGTATACTCCATTCACTACTACACAGCCATAAAAAAGAATGAAATCATGTCCTTTCCAGCAGCATGGATGCAGCTGGAGGTCATCATCCTAAGAGAATCGAGGCAGGAGCAAAAAACCAAATACCACATGCTCTCACTTGTAAGTGGAAGCTAAACATCGGATACACATGGACATAAAGATGGGAACAACAGGCTGGGTGGTGGCTCTTACCTGTCATCCCAACACTTTGGGAGGCCGAGGTGGTCAGATCACCTGAGGTCAGGAGTTCAAGACCAGCCTGGCCAACATGATGAAACCCCGTCTCTACTAAAAATACAAAAATTAGCCAGGGGTGGTGATGTGTGCCTGTAGCCCCAACTACTCAGGAGGCTGAGGTACGAGAATCGCTTGAACCAGGGAGGTGGAGGTTGCAGTGAGCCGAGATCGCACCACTGCACTCCAGCCTGGATGAAGAGAGAGACTCTGTCTCAAATAAATAAATACATTAAATAAATAAATAAATAAATAAATGGGAACAATAGACACGAGACTGTTGGGTGGTGGGACATGATTCTTGGTTGGAAGTAACAGAAGCCATCTCTGGCTGTCTTAAGAAGTATTTATGAAAGGTCTGAGAGAGTGCTAGTTGTTATTTAATTTCTATTCTTTCCTTTTTACTCAGGAAAGAGTAGAAAGCTTCCAGTAAGAACACTTGGTACATAATACCACTTTCCCCAGCCTCCCTTGCAGCTAGGTCTAGCCATGTGACTAAGTTCTGGCCAGTGGTATATAAACAGAAGTAATGTGTGCAACTTCCTACACTTATCATTTTTTTTTTTTTTTTTTTTTTTTGAGACAGGGTCTCACTCCATCATCCAGGCTGGAGTGCAGAGGCACAGTCTCAGCTGACTGCAACCTCTGCCCCACCCTGGATCTCAAGCAATCCTCACACCTCAGCCTCCTAAGCAGCTGGGACTACAAGTGCGTGCCATCATGCCTGGCTTTTTTTTTTTTTCTTTTTCTTTTTTGAGATAGAGTCTCATTCTGTCACCCAGGCTGGAGTGCTGTGGTGTGATCTTGGCTCACTGCAACCTCTGCCTCCCGGGTTTCAGTGATTCTCCTGCCTTAGCCTTCCAAGTAGCTGGGATTACAGGTGTGTGCCACCACACCTGGCTAATTTTTGTATTTTTAGTAGAGATGGGGTTTCACCATGTTGCCCAGGTTGCTCTTGAACTCCTGAGCCCAAGTAATCCGCCTACCTCGGCTTCCCAAAGTGCTGAGATTATAGGTGACAGCCACTGCACCCAGCCTAAACTTATCCTTGAAGGGTGAAGGTATATACTTCTTCCTTTTTCCCATTACTTATGTGATGGCTGCAGCTCCATCTTGGACCATGAGGAAGTCCATACCTTGGGGATGGCAAAGCAGCCAGAGTATTCTGGGTTCCAGATCGACCAGAGTTCCTAAAATGCCTATGTTCAAATTTTTATGTGAAAGAGAAATAAACTTGCACCTTAAGTATCCATTATTTTTGGTTTCTGTTACATGCAACAGACCCATATCTCAATAACACAGGTAGGCATCAGAGACTCACCAACATGACAGAAGGCTAGAGGGCTTTGAATACAGTTGGATACAGGGGCGCCATGCAGGTGAGGCAGCAGAGATGCCCAGCCTCAGTACCACACTCCTGCTGCTGGGAGCAATCTGACTCCCAGATGGCCCCGGTCTGGTTCACTTGCTCAAGATGCAAAATCCTGGTAGGGAGCACTTTATTGCTCAAATTGGGTCATGTGTCTCCTCCCCAGGGGCACCAAAGGGCAGCTGGAGGAAGGACCTAACCCTCTGCTTCTGTACTGGGCATGAGCATTGGGAGGTGTGTTCGAGGGACAGCCCATGCATTAACAAAACATACAACAGGAAATTCCTTCCAAGGGAAGATTGAGCTGCTGATAGGAAGGGGGAAGGGGAGGATGGTGGACAGCCAGAAAAACACAACATATGTCTACTACATTTAACTTCTCCTCACCCATACTGAATCATGGCAAATTAAGAGAGGCTATCATGATTTATTTTCCCATTTAACTTGAAGCTTTCTTACTTCAGTGGACCCATTTTGCCTTAAAACATTGCAGTTTTCTCACAATACCCTTTAAATGGCACACATTTATCATTTCTTCTAAATTCTGTTGCAAGCAAAGATATTCACAGGCTGCTTATAGTACTCATATGCTATACCTTCCTTTTTGGCAATAGAATCATGGAAAATAATGGCAACATTGTATAAAAGCTACAATCAAAATTCTGTCTTTGGATCTTTAAAATACTTCTTAAGAATAGCAGGAGTATTTTCTATATATACAAAGAAATCTTAGCAACTAAAATGTTATTAGTATCCTTTCAAAAGCCAGTATCAATCTTGGCAATCCTGTATTTTAACAACATTTTTATTGCATTTCAGAAAAAGAAAAAGTTACAAAGAATTAAATCCCTTGATTTATTTGAAAAAAAAAAAAACCCAAAAACTAAACTATTCCTCATTAACAGGAAGACTATCAGATAGGCCCAAAGTACAGTTGTTGAAAATGAGCATTTTTTTGTAATAAGTTCAGTCTCATTACTGTTCTGTTGCAGTTATATGACAATTTCTGGAAAATGACTCTTAAAACTTGTTTTTTAAATGTGTCCCAAATTAGTAATACTAGCTGAGATGCCAATAATTTGCAGGTGAGACTTACTGTTGCTCAAAGTTAAGAAACCATTCAGTCACACCAAGTAAAACATCTAGTTTTGTAGCTCTAGTATTTTTATTAAAATACTTCACAGATAGAAACAAAAGTTTCTTCCCTCTCTCTTCCTATCTTTCCTCTTACTCAATCAAATCTGATTTAATAGTTAAACACGAAGTTTTGCAATCATTTCTTTCCTTTTTTTTTTTTTTTTTGAGACAGAGTCTTGCTCTGTTGCCCAGGCTGCAGTGCAGTGGCGCGATCTCAGCTCACTGCAACCTCCGCCTCCCGGGTTCAAGCAATTCTCCTGCCTCAGCCTTTCGAGTAGCTGGGACTACAGGTGCCTGCCACCATGTACAGCTAATTTTTGTATTTTTAGTAGAGACGGGATTTTACCATATTGGCCAGGCTGGTCTCTAACTCCTGACCTTGTGATCCACTCACCTCGGCCTCCCAAAGTGCTGGGATTACAGGCGTGAGCCACCGCACCTAGCCATTTTGCAACCATTTCTAATGAAAAATCATGTGCCCTGTTAGAGCAAGAATTGTTCAAATATTTGTCTGTTATGCTAACGAAGAAATATAAAGAATGTGGAAATTAGCCCTATGGTTCCTCCCTGAAGAGCTGGTATTTGTGTTTTATGTTCTATTATGCAATTGTAGCTGCTCTCACCACTGGTTCCATTTTAACAGAGTGATCTTTTATACAGGCTTTTCACACTGAAGATCAAGAAGCTACAAAGTTGGTAACAAACTGATATTTCTTTAATTGACTATGTTAAGTATTGTCAGATTATCCACCACAAGCAATATTTATTTCACTTGTGACATAAATTGTGGCAAATGTTATGTCTCTATAAAAATTGATGTCGAATTTGAATAGGTAATATATGCACATGATATAAAGTTAAAAACATATAAAAAAGAGTATACAATAGGAAGTTTCCACCTCCCATCTTTGTCAACCAGTCATCTAATTCCCCTTCCTAAAAACACTTACCAGGTTCACATGTATCATTGCTGATATTATCTGAGCATATACTAACACATTTTAAGATAGTCTTGGCCGGGCATGGTGGCTCATGCCTGTAATCCCAGCACTTTGGGAGGCCGAAGCAGGTGGATCACGAGGTCAGGAGATCGAGACCTTCCTGGCCAACATGGTGAAAACCCCGTCTCTATTAAATACAAAAAAATCAGCTGGGCATGGTGGCACGCACCTGTAGTCCCAGCTACTCAGGAAGCTGAGGCAGGAGAATCACTTGAACCTGGGAGGCAGAGGTTGCAGTGAGCCAAGATCGCGCCACTGCACTCCAGCCTGGCGACAGAGCAAGACTCTGTCTCAAGAAAAAAAATAGTAATAATAAAATAAATTAAGTAAATAAAATAGTCTCCTTTGGCCTGGCGTGGCGGTTCACTCTTGTAATCCTAGCTCTTTGGGAGGCTGAGGCGGGAGGATCACTTGAGGTGAGAGGATCACTTGAGGCGAGGAGTTCAAGACCAGCCTAGGCAACTAGTGAGACCCTGTCTCTACAAGAAATTTTTTAAAAATTAGATGGGTGTGGTGGCTTGTGCCTGCAGTCCCAGATACTGGAGGGACTGAAGTGGGAAGATTATTTGAGCCCAGGAGTTCAAGGTTGCAGTGAACTATGATCACACCACTGCATTCCAGCCTGGGCAACAAAGTGAGACTCTGTCTCTTAAAACAAAAACAAAAACAAAAAAAAAAAACTCTCCTTTTTTTTTAAATCAAATATACCATACTAAATACAATCTTTTTTTTTTTTTGGAGATGGAGTATCACTCTGTTGCCCAGGCTGGAGTGCAGTGGTACAATCTCAGCTCACTGCAACCTCCTCCTCCTGGGTTCAAGCGATACCCCCACCTCAGCCTCCCCAGTAGCTGGAATCATAAGCATGCACCATCATGCCCAGCATTTTTTTTCTTTTTTTGAGATGGAGTTTTGCTCTTGTTGCCCAGGCTGGAGTGCAATGGCGCAATCTCGGCTCACTACAATCTCCAACTCCCTGGTTCAAGCGATTCTCCTGCCTCAGCCTCCCGAGTAGCTGGGATTACAGATGCCTACCACTATGCCTGGCTAATTTTTGTATTTTTAGTTGAGATGGGGTTTCACCATGTTGGCCAGGCTGGTCTTGAACTTCTGACCTCAGGTGATCCACCCACTTTGGCCTCCCAAAGTGCTGGGATTAGAGGTGTGAGCCACTGCTGGCTAATTTTTGTATCTTCAGTAGAGATGGGGTTTCACCATATTGGCCAGGCTGGTCTTGAACTCATGACCTCAAGCAATTCGCCTGCCTCAGCCTCCCAAAGTGCTAGGATTACAGGCATGAGCCACCGTGCTCAGCTAAACATACATTCTTTAACCTCCTTTCTTTTTTCCACTTAATATATCTAGGAAATGTTTCATAGTCGTTGTAATGAATTTAAAATGGCCGCAAAAATCTTTATCATTCTCCTCATGGAGTTTATTTCCCCTCCCTTTGAATCTGTGTGGCCCTGTATCTGCTTACCCAATAGAATGCAGCAAAAGTAACCCTGTGACAGTTCCAGACTTTAGAAGGACTGACAGCTTGTGTTTTCAACCTCTTGGAATACTTGCTCTTGAAATGGGTGTTCTGGGGGAATGCGGCCCCCTGTGTCAGAGGTCCAAGTATCACGAAGGCATCATAGCATGAGGAAGCCCAAGTGAGTCCTGTAGAGAGGCTGCGTGGAGAGTGACAGATATTGTTTCCTGGCTAGTTTGTAGCTATTCCATATACTAAAACACAAGATGACATAAATGAAGAAGCCATCTCGGTCGTGCATTCTAGTTGAGCTTCGGATGACTCTTTTTCCAACCACCATCATGTTGCAGTTACGTGAAAGAATCTAAGAGAGAATTGGCCAGGTACAGTGGCTCGTGCCTGTAATCCCAGCACCTTGGGAGGCGGAGGCGGGAAGATCACTTGATGTCAGGAGTTCAAGACCAGCCTGGTCAACATGGTGAAACCCCTGTATCTACTAAAAATACAAAAATTAGCTGGGCGTGGTGGCATGCGCCTGTGGTTCCCAGCTACTCGGGAGGCTGGAGGCAGGAGACTCGCTTGAACCTGGGAGGTGGAGGCTGCGGTGAGCCAGGATCACACTACCACACTCCAGCCTGGGTGACAAAGACAGACTGTCGCAAAAAAAAAAAAAAAAGGAAGAATTGCCCAGCTGAGCAAATCAACCCACAGAATTAGTAGAAATTATAATAAATTGTCATTTTAAGTCACTAAATTTTGGGGTGGATCATTGTACAGCAAAAGATAACAGGAACAGTTGTATGTATGTAGAGTCTCCCTTTCTCTCTCTGTGGCAGTCAGGATCTTTTAATTTTTTGTTTACTTATAAATTTTTAAGAGATGGGATCTTGCTCTGTCATCCAGGCTGGAGTGCAGTGGCTTGATCCCAGCTCACTGAAGCTTCAGTTTCCTGGGCTCAAGGGATCCTCCCACCTCAGGCTCAGAAAGTGCTAGGATTATAGGCATGAGCCACTGTGCCCGACCACAGCCAGGATTCAAATTAAGGTCTGTCAGGCCCCAAATTCTGCTCTTGTACTGATGATAAGAGACTGTAAGTGGGTTGCCCAGCTTCAAACCACCGTAACATTCAGTTTACCTGTTTAAAACAGGCATTTGATAACGACTTGATTTAATAAATTAATACAAGTCTCTTTTTAGCTTAAGAAATTGATAATGCAATTGGGCATGGTGGGTCATACCTCTAATCCCGGCACTTCGGGAGGCTAAGGTGGGTGGATCACATGAGGTTGGGAGTTCAAGACCAGCCTGACCAACATGGAGAAACCCCGTCTCTACTAAAAATACAAAATTAGCCGGGTGTGGTGGCACATGCCTGTAATCCCAGCTACTTGGGAGGCTGAGGCAGGAGAATTGCTTGAACCCAGGAGGCAGAGGTTGTGGTGAGCCGAGATCGTGCCATTGTATTCCAGCCTGGGCAATAAGAGCAAAACTCTGTCTAAAAAAAAAAAAAAAAAAAAATTGATGATGCTATTTTATGGCTCCAGAGAAAGGGCTTGTTGGGAAATAAGCTGTCTTGTGCTGCCAGGCTGCTAATGCTAGTGGGGAAGTACTCGTGGGTCACCTGTCATCTGTCCACAGTGTATGTTATCTCCACGGACCAGTCAAGATGGCTGACAAATGTGTCTGGTTAACAAATTACCTAAGAATGTTCAATTCAAATCCATTCCATTTATGGATTAACTTTCTTCATGAATGCTAACTAAACATACTCTAAATTTCAGTATTTTAGAAAAATTAGGCCAGGCATGGTGGCTCACGCCTGCAATCTTAGCACTTTGGGAGGCCAAGGCGAGAGGATTGTTTGAGCCCAGGAGTTCAAAACTAGGCTGGGCAACACAGTGAGACCTTGTATCTACAAAATAATAATAATAATTGGCCAGTCATGGTGGCGTGCACCTGTGGTCCCAGCTACTAGGAGGCTGAGGCAGGAAGATCACATGAACCCAGGAAGTCGAGGCTGTGGTGAGTGAGCTGTTTGCCCCACTGCACTCCAGCCTGGGTGACAGAGCAAGACCCTCTCTCAAAAAAAGAAAGAAAAAAAAGAAAAAGGTAACATTTTACATATGTATCACACTTCATAGTTTAACAGAAGTTACTTTGTTTGGCCGGGCATGGTGCCTCATGCCTGTAATCCCAGCACTTTGGGAGTCTGAGACGGGTGGATCACCTGAGGCCAGGAGTTTGAGACCAGCCTGGCCAACATGGTGAAACCCCGTCTCTACTAAAAATACAAAAAATTAGCCGGGCCTGGTGGCAGGCACCTGTAATCCCAGCTACTCGGGAGGCTGAGGCAGGAGAATCGCTTGAACCTGGGAGGTGGAGGTTGCAGTGAGCTGAGACTATGCCATTATACTCCAGCCTGGGCAACAAGAGTGAAACTCCGTCTCAAAAAGAAAAGCAGAAGTTACTTTGTTTAATCCTCACAATAATGTTGGGAGGTAGGTGTCATTAGCCTCAGTTAATTGTTGAGGAAAAAGCAAGCATAATATCACATAATAGTATTAAATAATTTCATTCCTGGAAAACTGAACAAATCACCCAGGTTTGCACATTTCTACTTCCTTTTTTAAGTGTTCCTAATTCTTAGTTCTCAGTTTACTATCCAAATTCTTTTTTTTTTTTTTTTTTTTTTCGAGACAGAGTTTCGCTCTTGTTGCCCAGGCTGGAGTGCAGTGGTGCGATCTCAGCTCACCGCAGCCTCCGCCTCCCGGGTTCAAGGGATTCTCCCGCCTCAGCCACCTAAGTAGCTGGGATTGCAGGCATGCGCCACCATGCCCAGCTAATTTTGTATTTTTAGTAAAGACGGGGTTTCTCCATGTTGGTCAGGCTGGTCTCGAACTCCTGACCTCAGGTGATCCGCCCGCCTCGGCCTCCCAAAGTGCTGGGATTACAGGAGTGAGTCACTGCGCCAGGCCCCAAATTCTTAAATCAGGAACACAGTGGCAAGTAATGGCATTAACAAGTCATTAATGTTAGTATATTTGTCTTAAATCCTAGCGATCTGGTTATAATTTGTTAATAGATTTATTTGTCATATTTCTTTTTCTCCTGTTCTTTTTTTTAAATTTTCTTTTTCTTCTTTTCATATAGAGGATACTCTTTTTTTTTTTCTTTTTTGAGACAAGGTCTTGCTCTGTTGCCCAGGCTGGAGCACAGTGGCGTGATCATGGCTCACTGTAGCCTCAACTTCCCAGACGCAGTCAATCCTCTTGTCTTGGCCTCCCATGTAGCAGAGACTATAGGCACACACCACCATGCTTGGCTAATTTTAAAAAATTTTTAGTACAGACGAAGTCTCTCTATGTTTCCCAGGCTGGTCTTGAAATCCTGAGGTCAGTCCTCCCACTTCAGCCTCTCAAAGTGCTGGGATTCCAGGTGTGAGCCACTGCACCTGGTGAGAATAAGTATTTTAAATCAATATGAAAGGAAAATAAAGCACTGATGTGAGAAATGGACATTGTTAGCAACAGTACAGAAGCATGACATTTTGTTAAGTATCATATTTGCCATTTATTATATACTTTATTAGTTATTTATTTGAGGTTGGCGCGGTGGCACATGACTGTAATCCCAGCACTTTGGGAGGCTGAGGCAGGTGGATCACCTGAGATCAGGAGTTCGAGACCAACCTGGCCAACATGGTGAAGCCTTGTCTCTACTAAAAATACAAAATTAGCGGGGCGTGGTGGTGCATGCTTGTAATCCCAGCTACTCAGGAGGCTAAAGCGGGAGAATCCCTTGAACCCAGGAGGCGGAGGTTGCGGTGAGCCGAGATCATGCCATTGCACTCCAGCTTGGGCAACAAGAGTGAAACTTCGTCTCAAAAAAAAAAAGTTATTTGATTTATAATGGGTCAGCAGATGGTAAAATAGTTTTAAATCTACAAATGTAAAATGATCTGGGAATAGAAAATCAACTAAGATATTTGTGCTAGAGAATCATTATTCAATGTAGTGTTCAATAAAGCAATTAGAATTTTAGTTGGGAAAAATCATGTAATTGTTTAAAACAGTAAATGCAAACAACAACTAAAAATCTAAGAGCTTGCTGGATTGCATATGGCAAGGTGCTAGTTTGCATAGTTTCTAAAGCTCTAGGATCTGGACTGAAACACATTGAAGACTTGGGCAAGCAGATGCTTTATATATCCTGGGATAGTTCTGTCGCCAAGTGTCTCCTTCACATCTGTCCCTTCGTTTCCATTCTCGACGCTACTGTCCTATTTCGGCTCCTTATGCTTTCTCCCACAGTCTATGGTAATAATCTTTTAATTGGTCTCTCTTTCTGGGAGCTTCCCCTTTTCTGACTTATTTGCACAGACCTTCAGATTAATGTTAATACAGTTCTCTTCAGTTGTTCTTCACAACCTCTTGAATGAAATCCAAGCTTCTTAGTGAAGTATTGAAAATCCACTGTGAATCCTAGCTTCACTCCCTGTCTGGCCTGAATAACTCATGTCTCCTGAGGCCTCAGAGCCCTAAGGGTAAAAACAATGGATTTGGCTGGATGCAGTGTCTCAAACCTGTAATCCCAGCACTTTGGGAGGATGAGGCAGGAGGATTGCTTGAGCCCAGGAGTTCAAGACCAGCCTCAGAAATATAGTGAGGCCTCATCTCTACAAAAAATTATCTGGGCATGCTGTGCACGTCTGTAGTCCTAGCTATTTGGGAGGCTAAGCTGGGAGGATCGCTTGATCCTAGGAGGCAGAGGTGGCAGGTGAGTCAAGATCGTGCCACTGCACTCCATCCTGGGCGACAGAGCAAGACCTTGTCTCAAAACACACACACAAAAAAACAAAAAATGACAGATTCACTCTCACAGAAATAGGCAACATTCTCCTAGCTCAGCCCCACCCCCACTGCTGCAAAGACCCCTGTTATTTCTGAGGCTCCTTCCCATTCCCTTCTGCTCCATTATCCTTCACAGGAGTCTTCTGCTGAGGTCTCACATCCTGTCGAGCCCCTTAATAAGAACAATAACACTAATGAGAACTACAAGCAAGACACTGGGTTCAATCGTGCACCTGCATTACCTGAGCAAATCCTCACAACACCCCACAGAGAAGCCACCATTAGGGACTAGTAAGTAAGTGGTGATGCCAAGATAAAGCCCAGGAAGGCTAACTCCAAAAGCCATGCTGCTCACCACCACACATGAGGACCCCTCCTGGTGTCATCACGCACCACTGAGGATGAGGACTTCTGCAGAGGCCATGCCTCCTTGCTTCCCCCAAGCGGTGTTGCTCCCGTGGCTTTAAAGTCATTGGTGCCTGGTGTCACCAGAACCTCAGGCCTGGACCTGCCCCATTCAAGCCACTCCTGAGCTAGAAGCTTTGATGATCAAAGCTTCACTCTGTCTTCTGGAGCCCTCCTAGTGTCACAGACCTGCAGGGTCCTTACCCAGGTGGGCAGAATACACTCCCACCCTTTAAGCTACACTCTGATACCAGGCCACCCACGCTGTTCCTGTCAACATCATGTCTCTCCCTATGCTCTCAGAGATGTTAGTGAGGATAGAACTTTCACTTTTAATGCTGGACCTTTTCTCTCTCCCTGGCACTGAAATGCGGGTCCATGGGCTGGGCTGGAAGGTCTAATGTGAGAAGTGGCCACAAGGATGTCCTCAAAAATCAGCGCCTGCCTCATGAGGGGTGTGGGTTGGAGGGAAAAGGGTATTTCGTTGAGTATCTCCATCCAGCCACCATATTTTCTTTATCCAGTCTATCATGGATGGGCATTTGGGTTGATTCCATGTCTTTGCTATTGTGAATAGTGCTGCAACGAACATACACGTGCATGTATCTTCAAAACAAAATGATTTATATTCCTTTGGATATATACCCAGGAACGAAAGTGCTGAGTCAAATGGTATTTCTGCCTCTAGGGTTTTGAGACATCACCACAGTCTTCCACAATGGTTGAACTAATTTATACTCCCAGCAACAGTGCACAAGTGTTCCTCTTTTTCCACAACCTCACCAGCATCCATTATTTTTTGACTTTTTAATAATAGCTATTCTGCGGCCGGGTGCGGTGGCTCACATCTGTAATCCTAGCACTTTGGGAAGCTGAGGCAGGCAGATCACCTGAGGTTGGGAGTTCGAGACCAGCCTGACCAACATGGAGAAACCCCATCTCTACTAGAAATACAAAATTAGCTGGGCGTGGTGGCGCATGCCTGTAATCCCAGCTACTTAGGAGTCTGAGGCAGAAGAATCACTTGAACCCAGGAGGCAGAGGTTGCAGTGAGCCAAGATCACACCATTGCACTCCAACCTGGACAATAACAGTGAAACTCTGTCTCAAAAAAAAACAAACATACAACCAAACAAAAAAATAGCCATTCTGACTGGTGTGAGATGGTATCTCATCATGGTTTTTATTTGCATTTCTCTAATGATCAGTGATGTTGAGCTTTTTCTCATGTTTGTTGGCCGCATGTATGTCTTCTTTTGAGAAGTGTCTGTTCATGTCCTTTGCCCACTTTTTAATGGGGTTGTTTTTTTCTTGTAAATTTGTGTAAGTACCTTGTAGATGCTTGATGTTAGACCTCTGTCAGAAGGATAGATTGCAAAAAATCTTCTCCCGTTCTGTAGGTTGTCTGTTCACTCTGACGAGTTTCTTTTGCTGTGCAGAAGCTCTTTAATTAGATCCCATCTGTCAATTTTTGCTTTTGTTGCAAATGCCTTTGGTGTCTTCATCATGAAATCTTTGCTTATGCCTATGTCCTGAGCAGTATTGCCTAGATTTTCTTCTAGGGTTTTTTTGTTTGTTTTTGAGACGGAGTTTCACTGTTGTCACCCAGCCTTGAGTGCACCTCCCGGTTTCAAGCAATTCTCCTGCCTCAGCTTCCTGAGTAGCTGAGATTACAGGTACATGCCACTATGCTCAGCTAATTTTGTATTTTTAGTAGAGACAGGGTTTCACCATGTTGGCCAGGCTGGTCTAGAACTCCCGACTTCAGGTGATCTGCCCGCTTTGGCCTTCTAAAGTGCTGAGATTATAGGCATGAGCCATTGCGCCTGGCCCTTTTCTAGGGTATTTATAGTTTGGGGTTTAACATTTAAGTCTTTTATATATATATATATATATATATATATATATATATATATATATTTTTTTTTTTTTTTTTTTTTTTTTTTTTTTTTTTGAGACAGGGTCTCACTCTGTCACCCAGATTGGAGTGCAGTGGCGCAATCTCGGTTTACTGCAACTTTTACCTCCCAGGCTCAAGCGATTCTCCTGCCTTAGCCTCCCGAGTAGCTGGGATTACAGGTACCTGCCACTACACCCAGCTAATTTTTATATTCTTAGTAGATACAGGGTTTTACCATGTTGGCCAGGCTGGTTCCAAACTCCTGACCTCAAATGATCCACCTGCCTCAGCCTCCAAAAGTGCTGGGATTACAGCCATTGTGCCCTGCCTAATACATCTTGACTTGATTTTTGTATATGGTGTAAGGAAGGGTTCAAGTTTCAATTTTCTGTATATGGCTAGCCAGTTCTTCCAGCACCACTTATTAAATAGAGAATCCTTTCCTTACTGCTTGTTTTGGTCAGGTTTGTTAAAAATCAGATGGTTGGCCGGGCGTGGTGGCTCATGACTGTAATTCCAGCACTTTGGGAGGCCAAGGGGGGTGGATCACGAGGTCAGGAGATCAAGACCATCCCGGCTAACATGGTGAAACCCCATCTCTATTAAAAATACAAAAAATTAGCTGGGCATAGTGGCACGTGCCTGTAGTCCCAGGTACTTGGGAGGCTGAGGCAGGAGAATAGCTTGAACCTGGGAGGCAGAGGTTGCAGTAAGCTGAGATTGCACCACTGCACTCCAGCCTGGGTGACTGAGTGACACTCCATTTCAAAAAAAGAAAAAAAAATCAGATGGTTTTAGGTGTGTGGTCTTATTTCTGGGTCTCTGTTCTGTTCCATTGGTCTATGTGTCTATTCTTGTACCAGTACCATGCTGTTTTGGTTACTGTAGCCTTGTAATATAATTTGAAGTCGGGTAGTGTGATGCCTGTTTTGGTTCCATATGAATTTTAAAATAGCTTTTTCTAATTCTATGGAGAATGTCAATGCTAGTTTAATGGGAACAGCATTGAATCTATAAATTGCTTTGGGCAGTATGGCCATTCTCATGAAATTGATTATTCTTATCCATAAGCAAGGAGTGTTTTTCCATTTGTTTGTGTCATTTCTGATTTCTTCGTGCAGTAATCCCCTTTGTTTCTTAAGTCTGTGTGAATTGGTTGCTACTGCTTGCCACAGAAAGAGCCTAGACTATATAGCAGAGCCTGCCCCTATTTCTGAGAGCGACGGGATAAAGCTGTATCATGCACCCACTCCTGATCCCACGGTACGGCTCAGGTAGACTTAAACTACACAGACTTATCCAGAAGAGCAATTGTGCAAAGAAAAATTATATCAGAAGATAGGAGTATGGACAGGCAAGTTCACCTTAGCCACATACTTTTAGTTAGATACAATTTTAAGTATTTTCTATGACCTGGGAACTATTAGGGATAAAAAAGTATAATATGCCTGTTCTCAAGAATGGAGAATCAAGACTTCTACATGGGAAAATAAATATAATGAGCAAATTAAGGCAGCATAATGTTAGCATTGAATTGGAGGTACAGGAAGCAGATGCTACGGTAGCAAGAGTTTGCTTCCTGAAGACTTTTGGCCATTTACCAAATGTGCCAAGCATTTTCAGGCTCTAGGTTTCAGTAGTCTGAAAAATGCCTTTCCCTCCTATCGAAATTCCATGTATCCTGCAAGACTGAACTCAAAGACCACTTCTTATGAAGTCGTCCCAGCTGGCCCCCCACCAAAAACTACCCTTCCACAGAACTTTCCTTGTGCTTCTGTAACATGGCATTTGTTATATTCATCTGTATTTCCTACTGTCTTTCCCATCACCCCTCAAGAATAGGGATTGTGGGCCAGGCGTGGTGGCTCACACCTGCAATGCTAGCACTTTGGGAGGCCAAGGCGGGTGGTTCATTTGAGGTCAGGAGTTAGAGACCAGCCTGGCCAACATGGTGAAACCCCGTCTCTACTTTTAGTAGTTTTTGTGTTTTTAACACAAAAATTAGCCAGGCATGGTAGATCATGCCTGTAATCCCAGCACTTTAGGAGGCCGAGGCAGGTGGATTGCCTAAGGTCAGGAGTTTGAAACCAGCCTGGGCAACATGGTAAAACCCTGTCTCTATTAAAAACACAAAAAATTAGCCTGGCGTGTTGGTGGGTACCTGTAATCCCAGCTACTCAGGAGGCTGAGGCAGGAGAATCACTTGAACCCAGGAGGCGGAGGTTGCCATGAGCCAAGATCACGAGCCAAGATCACGCCACTGCACTCCAGCCTGGGCAACAGAGTGTGACTCCATCTCAAAAAAAAAAAAAAAAAGAAAGAAAGAAAAAAGAAAAAAAAAGAATAGGAATTGTGTAGCTTTCTTTATTTTTCTTCTCTGTGCTGTGAGGGTTAATTGTATGTGTCAACCTGGAACCCAGCTGGAGTATGGTACCCAGTCGATTGGTCAAATGCCAGCTTAGACGTTGCTGTGAAGGTGTTTTTCATGTGTGAGTGACAGTTACAGTTAGTGAGCTTGGAGGACAGCAGGTTGCCCTCTGTAATGTGAGTGGGCTTCATCTAAGCAGGTGAAGGCATTAAGAGCAAACACCGAGGTTTCCTGTAGAAGAATTTTCCTCAGGACTGCAACATAGAAGCCCTACCTGGTTTCCAGTCTGCCGACCTCAGGAATTTGGACTCAAGACTGCAATGCAACACCAATTCTTCACTGAAATTGCAGCCTGCTGCTTGCCCTACATATTTCAGTCTTACCAGCCCCCAGTATCATGTGAACTGTTTCCTTAAAATAAATCTCTCTCTCATCTCTTCTTCGGAAATGCGGAACCAATAGAATTCAGGTGTATATACGCGGTTGTATACATATCCTATTGGTTCTGCATTACTTTGGTTCTGCATCTCTGAAGAACTCTAATACATACGTATACCTTTAAAAAGAAATATATGCTGGGGTGCAGTGGCTCACACCTGTAATCCCAGCACTTTGGGAGGCCGACTTGGGGAGGCCGAGGCAGGAAGATCGCTTGAGCCCAAGAGTACAGGACCAGCCTGGGCAACATAGTGACAACTCCATCTCCATGAAAAATTAAAAAATTTGCCAGGCGTGGTGGCTCATGCCTGTAATCCCAGCACTTTGGGAGGCCGAGGCGGGCAGATCACCTGAGGTCAGGAGTTCGAGACCAGCCTGACCCACATGGAGAAACCCCATCTCTACTAAAAATGCAAAATTAGCTGGGCGAGGTGGCAGGTGCTGGTAATCTCAGCTACTCAGGAGGCTGGGGCAGGAGAATCACTTGAACCCGGGAGGCGGAGGTTGCAGTGAGCTGAGATGGCACCATTGCACTCCAGCCTGGGTGAGAAGGGTGAAACTCCGTCTCAAAAAAAAAAAAAGAAAAGCAAAGAAAAAGAAAAATTAGCTGAGCATGGTGGCATGTGCCTATATTTCTAGCTACTTGGGAGGCTGAGGCAGGAGGAACCCTTGAGCCCAGGAGTTTGAGGCTTTAGTGATTTATGATCGTGTCACTGCACCCCAACACCTAGGTGACAGAGTGAGATGCCATCTCTCAAAAAAAAAAAAAAAAGAAAAAATTCTAATAATTCTTTTGAGGTTTTGCATTTATTTCCTCCAATATTCAGTGAGGGTTTCTTATGTACCTGGCTCTGTTTTAGGGCCTAGGGATACAGCAGTGCACAAAACAGACAAAAACCCCTGTGCTCATGAGCTTGCATTCTAGAGACAGAGGCAGATCATAAACAAAGATCTGCATACATAGTGCTTGAGATGGTGGCGTGTGCTTAGAATAAAAAGAAAGCAGGAGGTGGGGGACATGTGCTATTAAATAGAGCGGTCAAGGGTAGTCAAGGAGGGCTTCATTGAGAAGACGTTGTTTGAATAAAAACAGGAGGGAGGTGAGGGATGAGCCGCGGGGATGAATATTTGGAGGAGACTGGGTAAGAATGCTCCAGGAACAGGGGCAGATGTTCTCAGCAGAGAGAATAGCAAATAAGACTCTGAGGTGGGAACGTGATCATGTGTTTGAGGAATATTCAAGCGGCCAGGGTGGCTGGAGTGTAATGGACAGGGCGAGAAAATGAGGTTAGGGCTGGGTGTGGTGGCTCACGCCTATAATCCCAGCATTTTGGGAGGCCAAGGCGGGTGGATTACCTGAGGTCAGGGGTTTGAGACCAGCCTGACCAACATGGAGAAACCCCGTCTCTACTAAAACTACAAAAAATTAGCCGGGCGTGGTAGTGCATGCCTGTAATCCCAGCTAGTCAGGAGGCTGAGGTAGGAGAATCGCTTGAACCCAGGAGGCAGAGGTTGCGGTGAGCCAAGATTGTGCCATTGCACTCCAGCCTGGGCAACAAAAGCGAAACTCCATCTCAAAAAAAAAAAAAAAAAGAAAGAAAAGAAAATGAGGTCAGAAGGTCATGTGGGAGGACTTGTAGGCCACTGCAAAGATTTTTATTTTAACCTTAAGTGAGAGTGGGAAGTGACTGGAGGGTTTTGAGCACAGAAGGGGCTTTTGTTTGTTTCTTTTTTTGTGTTTTGAGACAGGGTCTCTGTTTTCCAGGCTGGAGTGCAGTGCTGTGATCATAGTTCACTGCAGAGCCTTGAACTCCTGGTCTTAAGCAATCTTCTAGCCTCAGACTCCTGAGCAGCTGGGACTAAAGTGCATGCCACCACACTCAGCTAAATTTTTCTTATTTTTTGTACAGATGCAGGGTGTGGTGGTGGGCGGTGGTCTTGCTATGTTGCGCAGGCTGATCTTGAACTTCTGGCCTCCAGTGCTTCTCCTTCCTCAGAGTCCCAAAATGCTGGGAATATAGGCATGAACCACTATGCCTAGCCCAGAAGAGAGATTTTTTAAAGGAGCACTGACTGCTCTGTTGATTATGAATTCTAACAGACCAAGGACAGAAGCAGTGATGATGATGGTGGTAGTGGAGATGACAAGACATTATAAATTCTAGAAAAAAAATTTTTTTTTGAGACAGAGTCTCACTCAGCCACCCAGGCTGGAGTGCAGTGGCACGATCTTGGCTCACTGCAACCTCCACCTCTTGGGTTCAAGCAATTCTCCTGCCTCAGCCTCTCAAGTAGCTGGGATTACAGGCACACGCCACCACACACGGCTAATTTTTGTATTTTTAGTAGAGATGGGGTTTCACCAGTTGGCCAGGCTGGTCTCAAACTCCTGATTTCATCCATCTGCCTCGACCTCCCAAAGTGCTGGGATTATAGGCGTGAGCCACCGCAACCGGCCCTAGAAATCTTTTGAAGGTTGAGCCAACAAGCTTTTCTAAGGTGGAGTATGAGAAAGAGTGGAGTGGTGGATTTTATAAGGAACATGGTAATAAATCAAATTGTATAGAAGATCTTGCTATGAAAAACCAGTGTCCCACCCCTCCACTCTCCACACACAGTCCCACTCCCAACAACCAACTTCTTTTTTAAAGGTTTCTGGTATTGATTACTTCCACAGCTCAAGATAAAATGTTTGTGGTTAACTTAGCAGCCATTCTCAACCCTCTTCTCACTTGCCACCTCTTACTATAAAGTGTAGATGACTAGACCTCATCTTTCCAGCCTCCCTTGCAATGAGAGTGGTCATAAACTCTGTTCTGGACAGTGACATATAAAAATAAACCTGCAAACTTCGTTCCTTTAAGAAAAAAAAATAGCAGAAAACAAAACCCTAAGCAAAAAATTATTGTAGAAAATCATCAAGATGTGTTTTTTTGGCTTGTTTCTTTTTCTTTCTTTCTTTCTTTTTCTTTCTTTTTATTTTTTGAGATAGAGTCTCACTCTGTCGCCCAAGCTGGAGTGCAATGACATGATCTCGGCTCACTGCAACCCTGCCTCCTGGGTTCAAGCAATTCTCCTGCCTCAGTCTCCCAAGTAGCTGGGATTACAGGCATGTGCCACCATGCTCAGCTAATTTTTGGTATTTTTAGTAGAGATGGGGTTTCACCATATTGGCCAGGCTGGTCTCGAACTCCTGACCTCAGGTGATCGACCCACCTCGGCCTCCCAAAGTGCTGGGATTGCAGGTGTGAGCCCCTGTGCTGACCTGGTTTCTTTTCAAATAATAGAGTTGAAGGAGAAGTTAGTCAGATTTGGGCACCTTTACTGAAATATATGTATTTATTACTAATATGTATGTACATATTAAATATATGTACATATTATATGTGTATTTATATATAAATACACATATAATCACATTTGATTATTCCTCACTTGGGATTGGATTTATTTCATTTCCTTTCCTTTCCTAGGAATGAGTGGCAGTCATGAAGGGTAGTTTTTGGGGTTTCTGTGAAATTTTTAGTGAAGACATGGGTTGGTCTTGTCCTCTCTAAATTAACTCACTTCATGAATATATCACACATGCTTCTGAAATAATTAAAACGATATGGATTTATGAAATTAAAAAAAGAATCTGCAGGAGTGAGGGACTTCCAAAAATACTTTTGTTTCTTCAGAAAAGAAATAATTCACAGCTGGTGCTCGCCTGTTGCCATCCCTCATGCCTTGACCACGGATGTGATAACCGGAGCTATGGCAGCCATCTTGAAACCAGAAATGACCAGCATGAAGACAAAGGGCTAATATGCTAATGACGGCAGAGCATAAAGGGAAAAAGCCTGTGTCCTTGACAGCATTGTAGAGGAGCTGAACCAGCTGCAGTAGCCACCTGCCTCCAGGTTATAAGGTATTAGATGTCTGTATATTTGGAGCCAGTCGTTCTTCAAGTGTAATCCGTGAACCAGCAGGAGCTCAGTATCACTCGGGGATTTTTTTTTTTTTTTTTTTTTTTTTGAGACAGAGTCTCGTTCTGTCACCCAGGCTGGAGTGCAATGGTGTGATCTTGGCTTACTGCAACCTCTGCCTCCCAGGTTCAAGCGATTCTCCTGCCTCAGCCTCCCAAGTAGCTGGGATTACAGGCATGCACCACCACGCCTGGCTAGTTTTCATATTTTTAGTAGAGATGTTTCACCATGTTGGCCAGGCTGTCTCAAACTCCTGATCTCAAGTGATCCACCTGCCTCAGCCTCTCAAAGTGCTGGGATTAAAGCGTGAATCACCAAGCCCAGCCGGGAATTTTTTTAAAAATGCAAATCCTTGGACTTTAGACCCACAGAATCAGTAACTCCAGGGGTGGGGCCCAGAAAGCTGAGGCTTAAGCCCTCCAGGCGATTCTGATGCACACAAAAGTTGGAGAACCAGCCTTAAACCAATGCTTCTGAAACTTTAATGTGCATAAACATCACGTGGAGATGTTGTTAAAGTGCAGATTCTGGTTCAGTAGGTGTACTGATGCAATGGTCAGATCGGGATTTCCCCATATTGGCACTGAGGCAATCATTCCCCAGTCTGCTGGGGGTGTTGGCCGATGAAAGCCCTCAGCTGAATACCTCTAAGAAGAGAGCTATCTCACCCAAGATCATGTTCCCTGATATGAGGCAGCCTCCATCCAATGGCTGGTTGATGTGGGAAAATGAAGTCCTAGGCCCCCTTCCTCAAGGCAGGGCAGCTTTATTATTGTTCTTAATTTAATTTTATTTTTTTCAAGACAGAGTCTTGCTTTGTTGCCCAGACTGGAGTGCAGTGGTGCGATCTCCGCTCACTGCAACCTCTGCCTCCTGGGTTCCAGTGATTCTCCTGCCTCAGCCTTCTAAGTAGCTGGGACTACGGGCACCCACCACCATGCCCAGCTAATTTTTGTATTTTTAGTAGAGACGGGGTTTCACCATGTTGGCCAGGCTGGTCTTGGACTTCTGACATCAGGTGATCCGTCGCCTCGGCCTCCCAAAGTGCTGGGATTACAGGTGTGAGCCACCGAGCCTGACCCAAGGCAGCTTGGAAGGGCTCTCCAACCTATAGACCTCACCATAGACTCAGCTGAAGCCTCTCCTCCAACTGCTTCGTAGTTCAACGTCTCCCCCTTCACAAGCTTGCCTTCCTCACTTCTCATAGGTGTTGTTCTTTAGACAGAAGTTGCCAGATTTGGCAAATATAAACACCAAACGTCCAGTGAAATTTGAATTTCAGATAAACAAGAATAACTTTTAATATAAACAGTCCCAAATATTGCACTCTTTGTTTACCTGAAATGCAAACTTCACTGGGCATGCTATATTTTATCTGGCAGCCCTGTTCCTAAAGCACTCCCAAATAAATTTCCCACATGACTCAGAGTAAATCTCAGACTCAGAGTCTGTTTCCCAGGGAACCTAATTTATGACAGTTGGTATCAGGAGTTATCATGAGAAGCAAATTCTAAAATGGGATTATGGAGCTGTTTCACCCAACAGCTGGCTTACAATAAACACCTGATAAAACCCGTGGCAAGAGGTTGTGGTGTGATTATTAAAACTTCCGGCCAGATGCAGTAGCTCATGCCTGTAATCCCAGCACTTTAGGAGGCCAAGGCGGGTGGATTGTTTGTGCTCAGGAGTTCAAGACCAGCCTGGGCAACATAGCAAAACCCCATCTCTACCAAAAAAAAACAATTGCCAGGCACAGTGTCTCACGCCTGTAATCCTAGCACTTTGGGAGGCCGGGGCGGGTGGATCACAAGGTCAGGAGTTAGAGACCAGACTGGCCAACATGGTGAAACCCCGTATCTACTAAAAATACAAAAATTAACCAGACATGGTGGCGGGTGCCTGTAATCCCAGCTACTCGGGAGGCTGAGGCAGGAGAATTGGCTGAAACCGGAAGGTGGAGGTTGCAGTGAGCGGAGATTGCACCATTGCACACCAGCCTGGGCAGCAAGAGCAAAACTCCATCTAAAAAAAAAAAAAATTAGGCAGACATGGTGGCACACACCTGTAGTCCCAGCTACTTGGGAGGCTGAGGTGGATCACTTGAGCTTGGGAAGCAGAGGTTGCAGTGAGCCGAGATGGCGCCACTGTATTCCAGCCTGGACAACACAGCAAGACTGTCTCAAAGAAACAAGAAAACCAAACCAAACCAAACCAAACCAAAACAGCAACAAAAAACCTCCCAGCAGCAGGGAACTGGAATGGGAAACTGATGGAAGATAATAGACTAGAGAGGAATTTGAGAGTTTCAAGGGCAATAGTAATTATATTAAGATAAGGACTTGAGAACTGGATGGCTGTTTCTTCTGGCTCTTGCTGCACTGGAGAAAGACATGAAAGGCTGAGGGTCATTAATCACCTGTAAGTTGAAGTGTGAAAGCCAGAGGCCCTCCTTGGCAGCATATAAAGAGACTCATCGCCTGCAACGGGCGAGCAGAAAAGGCTGAGGAACAGGAGCGGGCCTTCATTATAAGAGCAGCAAAGTTCCAAAGAAGGTTGGGTTCTCTATCATGTTCAGGTCCAGTATACGCCAAAGGAGCTGCAGGACCTAGATCATAGATTCCAGCAGGAGCCAGCAAAGTACATCTGGCACTATATCTTGAGGGTGGTGGATCAAGGAGCACTGAATAAAATTGGATAACAGAGTCTATCGATGTGGGGCCAATATCCCATGATACAAGATTTAACAACTATTGAAGATCCCAGGTGATGGTGCTCTTAAGCTGCTTGGTAGCCTCTCAAAGTTTGGAAAAAGCAATGATCCATTGTAGGTGAAGTAGAAATGCTAGAACTATCATGGACCATGGTGGAGGAAGGGATCAAAAGGCTGAGTGCAGTGGGCACATTAGAGTGGGTATTCTGCATAATGCCAGACTACTATGGCATGGGAGGGTCTAGAGGGCACTGTATTTAGAAAGCAATAAGGAATGCACTGACTGAGGGACACTGGCATGTTGGGAAACTCACTGTAGCTGTTACATATGGGTCAGTGTTCATGGTAGCAAATGCTGCCACAGAACTGGGCTCCCTGAGAGTAACGGGCAGGATCCCAGGAGATAGCATTTAACCCTCAGATGCAAGCTGGGCACAATTAGCATGAGTGACACCGGGGAGGACCTGATCCAAGGAGAGCTATGGAGAAAATTAATAAGAATATGAAGTTTTGGCTGGGCGCGGTGGCTCACGCCTGTAATCCCAGCACTTTGGGAGGCCAAGGTGGGCAGATCATGAGGTCAAGAGATCGAGACCATCCTGGCCAACATGATGAAACCCCGTATCTACTAAAAATACAAAAATTAGCTGGGCGTGGTGGCACGTGCCTGTAATCCCAGCTACTCGGGCGGCTGAGGTAGGAGAATCGCTTGAACCCGGGAGGCGGAGGCTGCAGTGAGTCGAGATCACGTTACTGCACTCCAGCCTGGCAACAGAGCAAGACTCTGTCTCAAAAAAAAAAAAAAGAAAAAAGAAAAGAAAAAAGAAAAAAAATTAATTGTTAGCATTTAACAAAAATGCCATTTCAAATCAATGGGGAACAGATGTACTATTCACTAAAAGAATAAATCCAGTGATGGAATCAGGTGATGGTGAAGCAATTGGAAAGCCATCAAGATATAAACTGGAGCCATGGTTCATATCACACCCCCAAATTACTCAAATGAATCAAACAGAAAAAGTGAAACAATAAAAGTGCCAGATGGAAAGAAAAAAGAACATTTTATTCCCGGGGGCAAGATCGATGGAGCAGCCAAAAAGCCAATTGTTCAATATGTACAACCAGAAGAAATCAAAGATGGGTGATTAGGAGTTTGAGGGCAGTCACCCCAATAACCCAGAACCCAGAACTTGACTGAAGGAGAGAGTAGGTTTCCAGGAAGAAGTGCCACAGCAAATGTATATGATCGTGATTCCCCCAATCCTTCTCCAAGGAAACCAATGGCCATTTCCTCAGGAAAGGGTAATTCCCAACCATTTTGAGGGCTGTTGGATATAAGGCCTGAGTTAACACTGATGCCTGGAGACCCAAAGCGTCACTGTGGTCTCCCTGTTAAAGTGGGAGTATATTGGGGCTAGGTAATACATGGAGCCTTTGACCCAGGTCTAGTTCACGGTGGGTCCAAAGACCCACCTGATTTTCTGTCTCCAGATGTATAATGCCAATGTAATATGACATGGAAATACTTGGGAGTTGGAAGAACCACCCCATCATTGCTGCTCCCCATCATTGCTGCTCCCCATCATTGCTGTCAGGGACTAGGATTTTACCCTCCTTACAAACCATTAGCCTGTTATTGTTTCATGTTTGCTGGTTGAATATGAGACTCTTGGGTCAGAGACAAAGGACTTTTTCAGACCACAGCAAGCAGTATCAGTGTCATGTCTGCATCTGTTCCCCTTGCCCCCAGTTCCCATAGAGGCGATGCAGAGGATTTTTTTTCCTTCAACTTTTAAGTTCCAGGGTACATGCGCAGGAAGTGCAGGTTTGTTGCAAAGGGGAACGTGTGCCATGGTGGTTTGCTGCCCAGATCAACCTATCACCTAGGTATTAAGCCCAGCATCCATTAGCTATTTTTCCTGATGCTCTCCCTCCCAGAAACCCCCTCCAATAAGCCCCAGTGTGTGTTGTTCCCCATCATGTTTCCATGTGTTCTCATCATTCAACTCCCACTTAGAAATGAGAGCATGCGATGTTTAGTTTTCTGTTCCCGCGTTAGTTTGCTGAGGATAATGGTTTCCAGCTCCATCCATGTCCCTGCAAAGGACATGATCGTATTCCTTTGTATGGGAATCCACTTTTTTTTTTTTTTTTTTTTGAGACAGAGTCTCACTCTGTCGCCCAGGCTTGAGTGCAGTGGCTCCATCTTGGCTCACTGAAACCTCTGCCTCCGAGGTTCAAGCGATTCTCCTGCCTCAGCCTCCTGAGTAGCTGGGATTACAGGCACCCACCACCATGCCCAGCTAATTTTTGTATTTTTATTTATTTATTTATTTATTATTTTTATTTTTTTTTGAGACGGAGTCTCGCTCTGTAGCCCAGGCTGGAGTGCAGTGGCGCGATCTCGGCTCACTGCAAGCTCCGCCTCCCGGGTTCACGCCATTCTCCTGCCTCAGCCTCCCAAGTAGCTGGGACTACAGGTGCCTGCCAACACGCCTGGCTAATTTTTTCGTATTTTTAGTAGAGACGGGGTTTCACTGTGTTAGCTAGGATGGTCTCAATCTCCTGACCTCGTGTTCCGCCCGCCTCGGCCTCCCAAAGTGCTGGGATTACAGGCGTGAGCCACCACGCCCAGCCTAATTTTTGTATTTTTAGTAGAGACGGGGTTTCACCGTGTCGGTCAGGCTGGTCTCGAACTCCTAACCTCGTGATCCACCCGCCTCGGCCTCCCAAAGTGCTGAGATTACAGGTGTGAGCCACCGCGCCTGGCCGGGAATCCACTATTTTTATAAGCAGTATGCAAGTCTACTCTTTATCCTGGAAGGAGATGTTAGCTCATCTCTCAAGGTTCATTGCTGTGTGTACAACCCTGAGAAATCTCCTAAGTAGAGAGAAGTCAAGGTCTTGTCTTCCCAGCATATTAGCAGGAATGTGCAGGGATATTCAGAATCCAGGGTAGATTGCTTCTCCCAATAATTTCTTCTTTAGACTATAAGAGTAGGGCTATCACAGTGGAGGAGGCCAAGTAGAAACCTCTAAAACTACTCCCTCCTCCTCCATCCAAGAGAGTAAATAAAAAACAGTATTACACTCCAGGGAACACAGCAGAGATTAAAGCCACCTTTGAAGACTTCACGAATGCAGGAGTAATGTTTTCCCCACTTAATTCTGACGTTAACCAGAATGCAGTGGTCCACTGTTAAGTGAAATAGAAATGCTAGAAATGCAGGAACTTCAGATCCTGAAGGATGTGGCAAACTCATCCAAGGAGTAGCCCCAGTTGTGCTTGCTGGGTTACAAATGGTATTTTTGTTAGAGCAGATTAACATGGCTTTAGGTGTGTGGTATTAGCCATTAATCAGGCCAATGCATTTTGTTTGTTTGTTTGTTTGTTTGTTTGTTTGTTTTTGAGATGGAGTCTTGCTCTTTTGCCCAGGCTGGAGTGAAGTGGTGTAATCTCGGCTCACTGCAACCTCCACCCCCCGGGTTCAAGTGATTCTCCTGCCTCAGCCTCCTGAGTAGGTGGGATTATAGGTGCCTGCCACCATGTCCGGTTAATTTTTGTATTTTTTACTAGAGACGGGGTTTTGTCATGTTGGCCAGGCTGGTCTTGAACTCCTGACCTCAGGCGATCCACCCGCCTCAGCCTCCCAAAGTGCTAGGATTACAGGTGTGAGCCACCGCACCCGGCCGCATTCTTATCCATTCCTAACTGGAAGAAGTTCACATTCGTGTGAGATGGACAACAATATACATTTACAGTCTTGCCCTGGGGTTGTGTTAACTCTCTTGCATTCTGTAGAAATAAATTCTGAAAGGAACTTGACCATCTGAACACCCCAGAATATTACATTGGCCCACTATATCAATGACATTATATTATTTGGACCAGATGAGCAAGAAATACAAATACTTGTTGGAGGCCTGGGTAAGACATGTGTTCCAGAGGGTTCTATAAAGATTCAGGGGCCTGCCACAGTAGTGACGTTTTAGTGGCTTCAGGCATACTAGGATATCTCCTTCCAAAGTAAAGGTCAAATTATTCCATCTTGCACTTCCCACGACTAAGAAGCAAGCATAATGCCTACCAGGCTTCTTTGGGCTCTGGTGGCAGCATATTACCTACTTAGGAACACTGCTTTAAACCTTACCAAGTGACAAGGAAATCTACCAGCATTGTATGAGGCCTAGGGCAGGAAAGGGCTCCATAGTGGTTTCAGGTTACAGTACGAGCAGTCCTGCTTCTTGGGCCATGCGACCCATTATATCATATAGTTTTAGAAGCGAGATCAGCCTGGCCAACATAGCGAAACCTCGTCTCTACTGAAAATACAAAAATTAGCCAGGTGTGATGGCACACACCTGTAATCTCAGCTACTTCGGAGCCTGAGACAGAATGGTTTGAACTCTGGAGGTGGAGGTTGCAGTGAGCTGAGATGGTGCCACTGCACTCCAGCCTGGGTGACAGAGCAAGACTCTGTCTCAAAAAAAAAGAAAATGCATTGGCCAGGTGAGGTGGCTCACACCTGTAATCCCAGCACTTTGGGAGGCTGAGGTGGGTGGATCACAAGGTCAGGAGATCGAGACCATCCTAGCTAACAGGTGAAACCCTGTCTCTACTAAAAATACAAAACAATTAGCTGGGCGTGGTGGCGGGCGCCTGTAGCCCCAGCTACTAGGGAGGCTGAGGCAGGAGAATGCCGTGAACCCAGGAGGCGGAGCTTGCAGTGAGCTGAGATTGCGCCACTGCACTCCAGCCTGGGCAACAGAGCGAGACTCTGTCTCAAAAAAAAAAAAAAAAAAAAAAAAGCATCATGTGAGGTTTATGCCAGCCCCAATAACAGGCACGCACCACCACACCTGGCTAATTTTTGTATTTTTGTGGAGACTGGTTTTGCCATATTGGCCAGGCTGGTCTTGAACTCCTGACCTCAGGTGATCTGCCCGCCTCAGACTCCCTTAGTGCTGGGATTACAGACATGAGCCACCATGCTGGCCAAGGAGGAACAATACTGAGACTGGTTCATGGATGGCTCAAGTTATACTCTGATGTGGTTACAAGCTGAAAACAAACTCTGCTAACTACAGTCTCTCTCAGGACTAGCCCTGAAATAAGAAGTGACAAGAAATCCTCCCAATGTTTAGAGATTTGGGGAGTGTGCTGATCATCTGCTTGTGTAGAGAGAGACACATGGCTCGAGGCAAAAGTATATATGAGCTCATGGCAGTAGTGAATGTCTTCATTGGTTGCTCAGAGGCCTGGAAAGAGAAATATTAGAATATGGGAGGCCTGGGGTATGGGGAAGATATATGTCCATAGATCTACAGGAATGGACATGAAATGTGAAGATCTTTGCATCACATGCTAATACCTGCTCCTAGCAGCCACCATGGGAGAGGCACTGAACAATAGGAGTGCACTAGGCAGAATGACCCAGCCAGCTGCCACCAGTCACCACAGGGCTGGCACAGTGTGCTCATAAATGGAGTTTATTAATCCACTTAGGCTACAGCAAAATACCACAAAAAATGTGGCTTAAGCAACATAAATTTGTTTTCTCACAGTTCTGGAGAAAATCCAAAAATCAAACTGCCAGCAGGGTTGGTGTCTGGTTGCAGATGGCTGCCTTCATCCTGTGTGCTCACATGCCCTTTCTTCAGTGCATGGGAGGTGGAGGGGAGGGCAGGCACATGCAAGAATAAGTGCTCTCCATGGCTCTTATAAGGGCGCTAATCCTTTTGGATCAGGGCCCCACCCTTATGACCTCACTTAACCTTAATTACTTCCTTAGAGGCCCCATCTCCAAATACAGCTATATTGGGGGCTAGGGCTCCAACATACACATTTTGGGGGAAAATAAACATTTAGTCCATAGTAGTGAGTATCCACATTGGAAAGGATAGAAGCTACTCAAGGGCCCAAAGTCATTTATAAAGGCTGCTGTAACTTACCCTAGTGCTGAATGTTCAGTCTGCAAGCAACAGAGACCAAAAATAAGCCTTCGATATCACAATATGCCTTAAGGAGACCAAGCAACCACAGTATTGATTGCCCCGCTATCCTAAAAGGGGCAATGAGCTGTCTTCTTGGCAATCAGCATATATCCTGGGTATGGATTTTCCTTCCTTTTTTTCTTTTCTTTTTTTTTGAGATGGAGTCCTCTCTGTTGTCCAGGCTGGAGTGCAGTGGCACAGTCTTGGCTCATTGCAACCTCCGCCTCCCAGGTTCAAGCAATTCTCCTGTCTCAGCCTCCCAAGTTGCTGGGACTACAGGCGCATGCCACCACGCCTGGCTAATTTTTTTTGTATTTTTAGTAAAGATGGGGTTTCACCATATTGGTCAGGGTGATGTCAAACTCCTGACCTCAGGTGATCCACCCACCTTGGTCTCCCAAAGTGTTGGGATTATAGGCATTAGCCACCTCGCCTGGCTGGATTTTCCTTTCTTACTTGTGTTGCCTCATCTAGCACCACTGTCCAAGGGTTTATAGTGCTTCACTCACCATGATGGGAACCCATAAAACATTGTATTGGCTCAAGGGATCCACTTAACAGTAAAGGAGGTATGTCAGTAGGACACTTTACCATGGGATCCAGAGGTCCTATCGTATTCCATGCTACCCAGAGACATCTGGCCTGACAGTAATGGGATGGCCTTTGAAAGCCAGCTGAGACACCAGCTTAGAGTTGATAGATGGCGTCCTACAGAATGCAGTATATACCCTAAATCAGTGCCCGTTATATAGTGCTGTGTCCCTAAAACGGTAGAATGTGTGAGTCTGGGAACCAAAGGGTAGAAGTAGGAGTGGCTGTTTATCATCCCTCCCAATAGCTCACTTAGGGAATTTGTGCTTCTAGGTTCTGTGGATCTAGAAGTCTTCAATCCCAGAGGGAAAATATTTCCACCAGGGGACACAAGAGTTCTAGTAAACTGTCAGTCACATTAGGTACTTTATACCAGGATACCAGCAGGCAAGGAAATGAGTCATCATCCTGTCAGGAGGAATTGCCCTCATCAGGAGGAGATAGGACTGCTGTCACATGATGGAGGCAGGGAAGAGTAAGTCCGGCACCCAAGTAATCCACTGGGGTTTCTCTTGATATTCCCCTGCTCAATCTTTTTTTTTTTGAGACAGGGTCTCGCTCTGTCATCCAGGCTGGCGTGCAGTGGCACGATCTCAGCTCACTGCAACCTCCACCCACCAGGTTCAAGCAATTCTCCTGCCTCAGCCTCCCAAGTAGCTGGGATTACAGGCATCTGCCACCACGTCCGGCTAATTTTTGTATTTTTTGTAGAGACGGGGTTTCACCATGTTGGCCAGGTTAGTCTCAAATTCCTGTCCTCAACTGATCCACCCACCTTGGCCTCCCAAAGTGCTGAGATTACAGGTGTGAGCCACTGCACCTGGCATCCCCTGTTCAATCTTGACAGTAACAGAAAAATGCAGCATCACAGCCTGAGAAAGAAAGATATAATAATCAGGGACTCCTACTGCTCATGGAAAAGGATCAGGGTCCATCTCTCAGATAGGCCAGTTAGACCAGAAGAGGTGCTGGTTGAGGGTAGAGGTAATCTGGAATGGGCAGTAGAGAAGGAAGATGATGAGTATTGATTGTGACCTTGACACCAGCTGTGGTATTGGTGGGGGCAAGGATGTGGTTCATCCCACTGTCTTTACAAGTTTCCTTAGGAAAAGAGACCAATAAGAACCCTGAAGGAACTCTTCCAAGATGGAGTGAACTTATTCTATGAAACAAGTGGACTCAAAAGGTGCAAGGAGTGCACTGTAGTGGGTGCTATGGTGAGTTGCCCAGATTCTCTTTTCAGGATGGAGGCCCTCATTTACCCAGCTGCCGGGAGTGTTGGCAGCTGATGGTTCTCAGCTGAGTCATTCTCTGGAAATTTCCTTCAGCTAAAGAGAATCACCTTGCCCAACCAAGGTCAGACCTTGGGGGCAGTCACATCCAATGACTGCTTGATGAGAGGGCCTACCCTGAAGGTAATTCCAGCTCCAGAGGTCCCTGTAGGCTCAGCTGAGGCTTCTGTCGAATTGCACTGCAGATGGATTCAATCCTACTCAATCCTACTTCGTTCCCTCTAAGATCTCCCCTTAATAAACCTCCTGTATGCAGCTTTCAGAATCTCAGGGCCTGTTTCCTGAGGAACCTGACCTACAACACAAGGTCTGCATGCAGATGGAGTTTGGGGTTCAGCATTTCTTACAACATCCCAGGTAATGCCAATGCTGTCAGTATGGAGAATTCAATTTTGGAATCAGATTTATGGGGACGTAATTTACATGGAGTTAAGATGTACTCTTTTTCAGAGTATGTTTTAATGAGTTTTCAAAAATGTACAGAGTCACACAGTCACCACCACAGTCAAGATATGGAACATATCCATCACCCCCAAAAGCTCTCTCATGCTCCTTTGTACCCAATCCCCTATCCTCACTTCCATTTTCTGGCAATCATTAATCTCGTAACTGTCCCTTTGGTTTTGATTTTCTAGAATGTCATATAAATGAAATAATATTACATATAGCCCTTTGAGTGTCACTTCAATCACTTACCATGGTGTTTTGAGATTTATGTATGTCATTGAATGTATTGGTAGTTCATTCCTTTTTATTGCTATGTAGCATTTCATTGTATGGATGTATCACAATTTGCTTATCCATCCCCAGTTGATAGACATTTGGATTTTTCCAGTTTGGGGTGGTTATAAACAAATCTGGTATATATTTGCTAGCAGTTCTTTCTATGGAAATGTATTTTCATTTATTTTGGGAAAACGCCTTGGAGTAGAATTGCTGAGTTGTGTGGAAAATGTATGCCCAAGTTCCGAAGGAGCTGCCACACTGTCTTCCACAGAGAATATACTATTTTGCTTTCCCATCAGCAATGTCTAAGAGTTCCAGTTGCTCTACATCCTCTCCAGGACTTGGTATTGTAAGTTTCAAAAATTTTCAGTCATTCTAGCAGGTGTGTCATTATAGTGTGGCTTAAATTTGCCTTTACCTAGTAAATTATGGTGAAAGGCATCTTCTTATGTATTTGTTAAACACTTGTTTCTCTTATTTTGCAAAGTGTCTGTTCAACTCTTTTGTCCATTGAGTGGGGTGGGGGTTGCCTTTTTTTAATCTATTGAATTGAAAATGTTAGCCGGGTGTGGTGGCTCCTGCCTGTAATCCTAGCACTTTGGGAGGCCAAGGCGGGTGGATCACGAGGTCAGGAGTTCAAGACCAGCCTAGCCAAGATGGTGAAACTCTGTCTCTAGGAAAAATACAAAAATTAGCCAGGCGTGGTGGCGGGTGCCTGTAATCTCAGCTACTCCGGAGGCTGAGGCAGAGAATTGCTTGAACCTGGGAGGCAGAGATTGCCGTGAGCCGAGATTGCGCCACTGCACTGCAGCCTGGGGAACAGAGCGAGACTCTGTTTCAAAAAAAGAAAATATTATTTGTATATTATGGGTAAATATATGGGTAAAGTGTTGTTTATATATCCTTGATCAGCTATATCTTCACAAGTTTTTTTCTCCCAGTTTGCTCTTTTATCTTTTGGCTTGTCTTTTTATTTTCTAACAATGTTAGAAATTTTAATTTTGAGACTGTGTCTCAAAAAAAAAAAAAAGTTCATGATTTATACTTTTTACAGCCTATCTATGAAATCTTTCCCTACCCCAAGGTCACCAGACTGTCTACTAGATGTTTTAGATTTTACATTTAGGCCTATAATCTATTCCCTAAAAATCTTAAATTTGGGGCTAATTTTAAAAATATGGAAAAGAATCAAAGTCAGCTTTTTGTTTGCTTGTTTGTTTTTGCAGGTAGATGTTGAATATTCCAGAACCATTTGTTGAAGAGACTATCTTTTTCCTATTGAATTATTTTGGCACTTTGTTAAAAAGCAATAGACCAGGTGGGGCATGGTGGCTCAAGCCTGTAATCCCAGCACTTTGGGAGGCCAAGGTGGGCAGATTACTTAAGGTCAGGAGTTTGAGACCAGCCTGGCCAACATGGTGAAACCCCGTTTCTACTAAAAAAAAAAATACAAAAATTAGTCAGACGTGGTTCTGGGTGCCTGTAATCCCAGCCACTCAGGAGTCTGAGGCAGGAGAATCGCTTGAACCTGGGAGGCGGAGGTTGCAGTGAGCCGAGATCACACCACTGCACTCCACCATGGGTGAAAGAGCGAGACCCTCTCTCAAAAAAAAAAAAAAAAAGACCATAGATGTGTGGGTCTATTTCTGGATTCCCAATTCTGTTCCATGGATCTATATCTACCCTTATATCAATACCACACTGTCTTGATCACTGTCCAGCTTTATAGTAAATCTTGTGATCAAGTAGTGTGAGTCCTTCAACTTTGTTCTTTTTAATCCAAATTGTTTTAGCTATTCCAGGTACAATTTCTTTTTTTTTCTTTTTTTTTTTTTTTTTGAGACGGAGTCTCACTCTGTCACCCAGGCTGGAGTGCAGTGGCACGGATCTTGGCTCACTGCAACCTCTGCCTCCCGGGTTCACGCCATTCTCCTGCCTCAGCCTCCTGAGTAGCTGGGACCACAGGTGCCCACCATCATGCCTGGCTAATTTTTTGTATTTTTAGTAGAGACGGGGTTTCACTGTGTTAGCCAGGATGGTCTCGATCTCCTGACCTCGTGATCTGCCCACCTCGGCCTCCCAAAGTGCTGGGATTACAGGTGTGAGCCACAGCGCCTGGCCAGCTTATCAATTTCTACCAAAAAAGACTGCTAAGACTTTAATTGGAATTGCACTGAATCTATAGATCAATTGACATGTGAATATTGTATCTTCCAGCCTTTGAACATGGCATATCTTTCCATTTATTTAGGTCTTGTTAATTTCTGTGATCAGTGTTTTATAGTTTTTTGCAAAAAATATTGCCCATTTTTGTTATATTTATCCCTAAATATTTTAATTTGGGGTGGCATTATACATGATACTTTATAAAATTTCAATTAATTTTTCAATTAATAAAATTTCATTGCAAGTACATAGAAATAGAATTTTTGTATATTGACCTTGTATCTTGCAACCTTGCTAAACTCTAAGAACTCTTTTTTTTTTTTTTTTTTTTTGAGACAGAGTCTCACTCTCGCCTGGGCTGGAGTGCAGTGGTGCAATCTCGGCTCACTGCAACCTCTGCCTCCCAGGTTCACGCGATTCTTCTGCGTCAGCCTCCCAAGTACCTGGAATTACAGGCACATGCCACCACTCCTGGCTAATTTTTGTGTTTTTAGTAGAGACAGGGTTTCACCATGTCGGCCAGGCTAGTTTTGAACTCCTGACCGCAGGTGATCTGCCTGCCTCAGCCTCCCAAAGTTCTGGGATTACAGGCGTGAGTCACCGCACCCAGCCAATGCTAAGAACTCTTAAGAGGAGAAAGATTCAATTCATATGTCTGATCAGATAGTTTAAATAAGAACTCTACATTACTCTTTAAAGCAATTTTTTATTTTCATATTTATTTATTTTTGACATGGAGTCTGCTCTGTCACCCAGGCTGGAGTGCAGTGGCGTGATCTCGGATCACTACAACCTCCACCTCCCTGGTTCCAGCAATTCTTTTGCCTCGGCCTCCCAAGTAGCTGAAACTACAGGCACACGCCACAATGCCCAGATAATTTTTGTATTTTTAGTAGAGACGGGGTTTCACCATGTTGGTCAGGCTGGCCTCGAACTCCTGACCTTAGGTGATCTGCCCACCTCGGCCTCCCAAAGTGTTGGGATTACAGGTGTGAGCCACTGCGCCTGGCCAAGAACAGCAATTATATGTCACAATTATATATCATAAGAACAGTGTTAAGATGGCAACAAGGGGCCGGGCACAGTGGCTCATGCCTGCCATCCCAGCACTTTGGGAGGCTGAGGCCGGAGAATCACTTGAACCCAGGAAGCGGAGGTGGAGGTTGCCGTGAGCTGAGATTGCACCACTGCCCTTCAGCCTGAGCAACAGAGGGAGACTTTCTTTATCAAAAAAAAAAAAAAAAAAAAAAAAAAAAAGGATGGCATCAAGGGAATCCAAATAAAAGAAAAAGAATCACGTAACCTCCCACCACCTCACAAATCAACTGTTTCTTTAGTTCCCTTTCCAGGTTTCCAGATTTAATCACAATTTTATTCTCTGTTTTTCTTTAATTACTCATAAGCATTTTCATAAGCTATATAGTGCTTCTAGTTATAATTTTAAATAGCTGTATTCTATTTTATTAAGTACATGCACCATAATTGACTTAACCTTTCCTCTATTTCTGTTTATTAAAGAATAAATTCTCAGGAGTGGGATTTCTGAGCCCAAGGATTTGAACACTTCTATGGTTATTGAAATGTACTGTCAAATTGTACTGCAAATGAGTACAGGATTTCTACATTGTAAAATTCATTTCTGTGTGACACACAGTGCTAGCACACTGCTCTGTGGAGTGGAAAGACAGATGGAACTCAGAGAAATGAAGGGAACAGAATGTAGATAGGTAAAGGTTGGAGTATTGATGTCAAGATAGGCATAACACACAGAACATTCAGGAACAATGGTTGGAATGAAGTTTGAGTAGTGAGTAGTTTAAGTGTAGATTCACATTTTGGAATCAGATTGTGGAATGCCAACCTGAGGAACTGAGACTCCATTCTGTAGGCAATGAAAAGCTGCTGAAGATTGATAAAATAACAATGATGTTTTATTTTTTATTATTTTTTCTTTTTTTCTTTTTTTTGAGACAGAGTCTTCCTCTTGTAGCCCAGGCTGGAGTGCAGTGGTGAGATCTCAGCTCACTGCAACCTCTGCCTCCCACATTCAAGCCATTCTCCTGCCTCAGCCTCTTGAGTAGCTGGGATACAGGTGCCCGCCCCCATGCCCAGCTAATTTTTGTACTTTTAGTAGATACAGGATTTCGCCATGTTGGCCAGGCTGGTCTCAAACTCCTGACCTCAGTTGATCCACCTGCCTCAACCTCCCAAAGTGCTGGGATTACAGGCGTGAGCCACCACATCTGGCTAACAATGATGTTTTATAACTATGACTATGGATGAATTAGAGGGAAGGGAGTTGAGAGAAGAAAGATGGGTAGATGAGGAGATAGAGAAATAGAGAGATCATTTTGAAATTATCACAATATTCCAGAGATTAGAAGCCAAGATTGATGACACATAAAATTGAATGAAAAGCTTCCAGGTTAATGATGGCAGATCAGTTGGGCTTGATGTACCTTCCCTTAATTTCTTTTGAAAAATGCCTAAAGAAGGCTGGGCGGGGTGGCTCACGCCTGTAATCCCAGCACTTTGGGAGGCTGAGGCGGGCAGATCATATGAGGTCAGGAGTTCGAGACCAGCCTCAACATGGAGAAACCCCGTCTCTACTGAAAATACAAAAAATTAGCCGGACATGGTGGTGCATGCCTGTAATCCCAACTCCTCAGGAGGCTGAGGCAGAATTGCTTGAACCTGGGAGGCAGAGGTTGCGGTGAGCCGAGATCGTGCCATTGCACTCCAGCCTGGGCAACAACAGCGAAACTCTGTCTCAAAAAAAAAAAAATCCTAAAGAAACAAAAAAAAATTGTAAAGATATACACACAAAAAAACAAATCGGCATTGATACTGCAAATTGAAAAATGAAGACTACATGCCAAAATTTTAGGTTCTTTTTCCTGATTGCATCATGATTTGGTTGGACTGAGAAACTCCCAATGATTCTCTTTTGAACCTGTGTCCAAGAATAGAGGAAATATTGACTCATCCTCGCCATCTTCCCCGTTATCTTCCTTTACCCCAAGAGGAAGAGGCTGTACTGGCCAGAAAAGCAGAAAGTTATCTCCCAAACACAGAATGACCCTTCTCTAGGGTGACTATTAGGATGGGGGGTGCTGGGGGAGTTGTAGGGGGAAAGAAATGGTCAAAGAGGACATTAGCCATAATTCTTTTGTTTGTTTGTTTTTTGAGATGGAGTCTCGTTCTGTCGCCTAGGCTGGAGTGCAGTAGCGTGATCTCAGCTCACTGCAACCTTCACTTCCCAGGTTTAAGCGATCCTCCTGCCTCAGCCTCCCAAGTAGCTGGGACTACAAGCGCGTACCACCACAGCCAGCCAATTTTTGTATTTTTAGTAGAAATGGGGTTTCACCCTGTTGGCCACAAACTCCTGACCTTGTGATCTGCGTGCCTCAGCCTTCCAAAGTGTTGGGATTATAGGTGTGAGCCACTGTGCCGGGCCCATTAGCCATAATTCTAATGCTTACTTTTTTACGATGAGAATGTATTTCAATATTGCTTTAAAAATTATTTTATTTTATTTTTTGAGACAGGATCTCACTCTGTCACCAAAGCTGGAGTGCAGTGGTGTGATCATGGCTCATTGTAACCTTGCACTCCTGGGCTCAAGTGATCCTCCTGCCTCAGTGTCACAAGTAGCTGGGACTACAGGTGTGTGCCACCATACCCAACTAAATTTTTTTTTTTTTTTTGAGGCAGGGTCTCACTGTGTTGACCAGGCTGGAGTGCAGTGGCATGATAAAGGCTCAATGCAGCCTCAAACTCCTGAGTTCAAATGATCCTCCCACTTCAGCCTCCCATAGTATCGAGATTACAGGTGTGAGCCACTACGCCCAGCGGACATTACTCATTTAATTAAAGATATCATTGGGAAAAACAAAGCTCACAAGTACCTGTGTAGACTTTACTACATTTTTCCACTAACCTTTAGCTTTATTGAACACTTAATAATCTTTGCCCGGGTTTCTTGCCATGCTAGAATGGAATACTCTTTTGTAACTCATCTTAAATCCTTGTCTTAGAGTAATGTCCATCTAAGGTTCACGTAGAACTTCAAGATATTTTCATATAGGACTTCAAAGTTCAGGACTTCAAGATATTTTGCCACCAAAATCTCTGCTCTGGCGTCCCCTGTCACAGCTACTGCCCATGAGGTGACCCTGTCTGCGCCACGTAATAGGGTGTCCTGCCTCAGGTTTCACTTCTTGTTTCTCCCTTCCTTCCTCACAGCTGACACAACAGGAGAGCTCTTTCTGGTCCTCTCCTGGGTATCTCCACACAAGCAGTGCCTGAGGGAAAGGCAGCACTTCAGACAAGCATCCAGCTACCCAGCTACTCGCTCTCACACTGCATAAAATCACCCCATTAGGCCAGGCGCAGTGGCTCACACCTATAATCCCACCACTTTGGGAGGCCAAGGTGGGTGGATCACCTGAGGTCAGGAGCTCGAGACCAGCCTGACCAGCATGGAGAAACCCCATCTCAATTGAAACCAGGAGGCAGAGGTTGTAGTGAGCCAAGATCACGCCATTGCACTCTAGCCTGGGCAGCAAGAGCGAAACTCCATCTCAAAAAAAAAAAAAAATCACCCCATTAGTCATCAGGAATCTGCCTCTGAGACAGCAAGTTACAAAATCCCCATTTAAGCCAGAAACTGTTTTCTTTTTTTTTCTTTTTTTTCTTTTTTGAGACTGAATCTCGCTCTGTCGTCCAGGCTGGAGTGCAGTGGCATGATCTCGGCTCACTGCAATCTCCGCCTCCCGGGTTCAAGCAATTCTCCTGCCTCAGCCTCCTGAGTTGCTGGGACTACAGGCGCACACTGCCATGCCCGGCTAATTTTTTGTATTTTAGTAGAGACAGTGTTTCACTGGGTTGCCCAGGCTGGTCGTGAACTCCTGAGCTCAGGCAATCCACCTGCCTCGGCCTCCCAAAGTGCTGGGATTACAGGCTTGAGCCACCGTGCCCGGCCCGGAAACTCTTTTCTAAAAGGGCCAACATCTCTAGCAGAATAAACATTATCTATAAGCCCAAAACAGGATTTCAGAACAGAATCATATGATGTATTTTTATCACCGCTCACTAAGACGAAAACAAAAAGAGATGGGTTTAGATTTGATAAAAGGAGGAAACTTCTCAAAATATAGATTTTATATATTAAAACAGTTTACTAGAGATTGCCTTCTTTGGGGATCTTTAAACATAGGATAGACAATCGTTCTCTTGAATGATCTGGCTGCAGAACTGCTTGGAAGCCAGAACCAAAATAAATGCTTTTCTGAGGTCCCCTCTGGTTTGTCTAATCTACAACTTGTGACAACCCTTGTCTCCACCCACAGCCTTTATCCCAGGTCATCATGACACGGCAGAGACGTGGCAGTTGATGGGGAGGTGAATGATGCTGGTGACATTTGGGATGACTTTACCATGGGAATTGTGAAGAAATGATTACAGTGCTTTGTCAGTCCACCAACTGAGCAGTTAATGAAAGCAGGCGGCATAGTACAGTCCTCCAGTTATTTCTAAATTTTGATTAATCAGTCGATCCATTCTTGAACAAACTAAGGAAAATAGTTACCCCACCCCCGAAGAAATAGAGTGAAGCTGTAATTCCAGTCTGAAGGTGATATTGATCAGAACACAACAAAGATGTTCTTTTCTTCACACTCCTGCATGATGTCCAACTCTTATTCAAAGTCTAATACTATGACATTTTTTCAAAGTCTTTTTGCCTATGGTATACGTTTATTGGAAATTCCATGGGATACATGTGACCACCATAAATCTCATGACATGAATCAGTTTTGCAAGAAATACACCTTTTTCCATTTTTCCAAGACTTAATTTCTCTTTTGCACTCGAAGAGTGTCATTCTGCTAAGTGGCAGATATCAAATATTAGTCAGTTTAGGGTTCCCACTGCTCTTTTCCTCTGAGATCTGGGGACTTACCTAGTGGCACAGCATCAGGGTGGGGACAGATAGTGTCTTGCCGTTGTTCATCAGACCATGCTGGCATCTGCCAACATGTACCACGTCCTATCTGATTCTTCTGTCTTTGGCCCAGGTGGCTATTTTTATTTTATTTTATTATTTATTTATATTTATTTAGTTAGTTATCTCTGAGACAGAGTCTCACTCTGTCACCCAGGCTGGAGTGCTGTGGTGCGGTCTCAGTTCACTGCAATCTCCACCTCCCAGATTCAAGTGATTCTCCTGCCTCAGCCTCCCAAGTAGCTGGGATTACAGGTGTGTGCCACCACGTCCAGCTAATTTTTGTATTTTTAATAGAGACGGAGTTTCACCATGTTGGCCAGGCTGGTCTTGAACTCCTGGCCTCAAGTGATCCACCTGCCTTGGCCTCCCAAAGTGCTGGAATTACAGGCGTGAGCCACCACACCTGGCCTATTTTATTTTATTTTTATCCTCCCACCTCAGCCTCCCAAGTACTTTTTTTGGCCTCTTCTAACTGCAAAGCCTCTCTTGATACACTCTTTTTCCCTACTTTCATGGTTCCCTCATCATTCCTGGACTGCAGAAAACTAGGTGGGGTGCATAAGTTCTTGCTCCAGGTCTGTGTTACTCTCAGGTGTGTGGAAAATGTTTTGCTTCAGCTGGGCATGGTGGCTCACACTTGTAATCCCAGCACTTTGGGAGGCTGAGATGAGTGGATCACCTGAGGTCAGGAGTTTGAGACCAGCCTGACCAATATGACGAAACCCCGTCTCTAATTAAAAAAAAAATACAAAAATTAACCGGGTGTGGTGGCATGCACCTGTAATCCCAGCTACTCAGGAGGCTGAGGCAGAAGAATCGCTTGAACCCGGGAGGCAGAGGTTGCAGTGAGCTGAGATCGTGCCACTGCATTCCACCCTGGGCAACGTAGTGAGACTCTGTCTCAAAAAAAAAAAAAATGTTTTGCTTCTCCCTGAACCACGCCGATGCCCAGGGGGCTGCTTGAAGGCTGCCTCTGTCTCACCTGCTGAGGTGCACAACCCAGATATTCCTTCTGTGTCCTCACCATGGTGGGTGAGAGGACTGTGGCATGTTGAAACCTGCCTGGGCTCTATTCTGGTTCTGGGAATGCATCACAGCTTCCCTCTACCTTGGTTTCTTCATGCCTGTTGGGTATGAGAGGAAGCTGGGGAAAGCCTTTTTTTTTTTTTTTTTTTGAGACAGAGTATCACTCTGTCACCCAGGCTGGAGGGCAGTGGCACAATCTCAGCTCACTGCAACCTCTGCCTCCTGAGTTCAAGCGAATCTCCTGCCTCAGCCTCCCGAGTAGCTGGGATTACAGGTGCGAGCCACCGTGCCTGGCTTTTTTTTTTTTTTTTTAATAGAGACAGGTTTTACCATGTTGGCCAGACTGGTCTTGAACTCCTGACTTAACCTCAGGTGATCCACTCACCTTGGCCTCCCAAAGTGTTGGGATTACAGGCATGAGCCACGGTGCCCAGCCTGAGGAAGTTCCCTGACCCTTTCTTAGGAACCTACTGCTATCTAAACCTTCTTTCCTTCTGATTCTCTCTCTTCATTCCTCCAGCCCAAGTAAACTTTATCTAGTTTCAGAGGTGGCGCTTAGCAATATTCTAAATTGTTCATGCTCTGAGATCTTCAGGATTTGGCTCATCATACTCAAAAATCCTTTTCTGCTGTAGCAACCCTTTCTCAAGGTAATTAATGTCTCATTGTATAGCTTTCAAGGGGGTATAAAGGAACTACCAGGAATTAGAAACATATCTGTTAATATATCAAAATATGGTGCCAGTACACTGCTGCAAAGGAAATTTAATGATGAGAGGCAGTGAGAATTGGGAGATTTCTTTTTTTTTTTTCTTGAGACAGAGTCTCACTCAGTCGCCCAGGCTGGAGTGCAATGGTGCGATCTTGGCTCATTGCAACTGCTGCCTCCCAGGTTCAAGGGATTCTCTTGCCTCAGCCTCCCCAGTAGCTGGGACTACAGGCACGCACCACCACACCCAGTTAATTTTTTTGTATTTTTATTAGAGATGAGGTTTTGCCATGTTGGCCAGGCTGGTTTGAACTCCTGACCTCAGTTGATCCACCCGCCTTGGCCTCCCAAACTGCTGGGATTACAGGTGTGAGCCACTGCACTTGGCCGAGAACTGAGAGATTTCAGAATGAGGGGAGATGCAGAGCACCCCTTCTCGCTCTCAGGGGCAGTGTGTAGCAAGCACCCAGCCCTTTCTTGTGGTTCAGCATGATTTTAGCTCTTAATGCACCCTCAAGCGAGTATCTATTACTACAGGCATCTATCAGTTGAGGTCTACTTCATCTGCACCTGGAAAGCCCTCCCCAGGGGAAAGGAAGGCCTGTTTCTCTGCTTCTTCAGGGATTGAGTTAGGGCCCAAGACTCGACTCATGGGAGGGGGTGTCTCAGTGAGTGCATGATGGCTGCCCACATAGCCTTAGATTGGAAAACTGGGAAGAAAAAGTAGAAATAAATGAATCTCCCCTACCTTGGAAATTAGTTCTTTCAACAGATTGTGTTAGCACTTGCAATCACTGCTTTAACTACTAAAATTGATTAAATTAGCAGCTCTGTATTTTGCCAAGATTTTTATAGGCTTTTCCCCCTTCTCAACAAATTAAAACCTGGCTTGCAGGGGAGTGTAATAGACTGGAGACATTCCTCCTCCTGTCGCTGGATGCTGGTGTAGCAAGTTTTTGACAGTTTTTAACAAGAAAGTCTTAATTCTTGATTACTACTCCTTATGCGTCTTATTCTGGGACTGCAGTATGGGTGTGTGGGAGGAAAACTGATGTAACATTGAAGAGTTTAATAAATATTTGTGATATGGAGTTTTAAAATCATTGCTTCGCTGAAGCCTATTATTATTATAAGAAACAGAATTATTTCAATTTAAAGATAATGCTAGATCTTTGGTAATATGTTAATAAGTCGAATAAAATATTTCTTGATATAAATGTCAGACCTGGTGCAAACGAATAGATTTAAAATAATGTTTTTGGCCAGGCCCAGTGGCTCACGCCTGTAATCCCAGCATTTTGGGAGGCTGAGGCGGGCAAATAACCTGAGGTCGGGAGTTCAAGACTGCCCTGGCCAACATGGTGAAATCCTGTCTCTACTAAAAATACAAAAATTAGCCAGGCATGGTGGCACGTGCCTGTAATCCCAGCTACTCAGGAGGCTGAAGCAGGAGAATCGCTTGAACCCAGGAGGCAGAGGCAGAGGTTGCAGTGAGCTGAGACTGCGCCACGGCACTCCAGCCTGGGTGAGAGAGCAAGACTCAGTCTCAAAAAATAAATAAATACAATAAAATAATGTTTTTAATTCCAATGTATTTTGTCATAAAATAACTGCTAGCAATCATATTCACTGTCCAAAACATAACATTATCCAAAATCTAGAAAAGATGTAATGTTCAACTTAAACAATGCAAAAGGGAATGGTGGAATGATGAAGAAACATGTTGTATAATGTTCAAAGGAATATTATAGTCTTGACTCCGATTCAAATGAAACACATATTTTTACTAAACTCTGAACTCACATCAACTTTCAAAGCATGCATTTTTTGCTTATGTTATAATTGGAAGTGAAAATAGGACACAAAAGTATATACATACTATATATATAGAGAATGATCACAGCAATGTTTTTTTTTTAAACTGTGCATGAATAAAAGCCCAAAAGGAAATTGAAACATTATTAATGGCTATCTTTTGGGTGGTGGGTATAAGGTGATTTTTAAAAATTTCTTTCATCTTTTTGACATTTTCCAAATCTCCTGTAATGAGCATGTATTTCTTCTATATTGACCAAATAAATTTAAAACACTACTTTTTTTTTTTTTTTTTTTTTTGAGACAGAGTCTTGCTCTGTTGCCAGGCTGGAAAGCAGTGGCGCAATCTCGCCTCAGTGCAACCTCTGCCTCCCAGGTTCAAGCAATTCTTCTGCCTCAGCCTCCCAAGTAAATAGGACTACAGGCGTGTGCTACCACGCCCAGCTAATTTTTGCATTTTTAGTAGAGACAGGGTTTCACCATGTTGGCCAGGCTGGTCTCGATCTCTTGACCTCGTGATTCGCCTGCCTCGGCCTCCCAAAGTGCTGGGATTATAGGTGTGAGTCACTGCGCCCAGCCTAAAACACTACTTTTAAAAGGAAGTATATATTTCCCATGCTGTCACTTGCATTTATTAAATACAATATATTCTTTATTTACACTCCTCATGATTGTTTGGAAAGGTAGATGAGCAAGAATTAAATGCTAACGTAGATGCTGGAGATGCATCAATGCACTTCATACAGTGTTACCAAGAAGCTGGTATTAGAACAAGGATCAAACACCCTTTGGTCTTCAAAGTAATAAAGACACTGTGTAGTCACAGTTTCAGTTTAACTCTCCTCCCTCTGTGACTAGATTGCTTTGCCTTTGAACTGCCCACTGGAAAGGGCCAGGTGGGTAAATGCTCAGATCTTTCTAAAGTTGACAACTGCTTCCCTTCACATTTCATTTTACATAATGATTTCAATGCAGGAATGTCATGGTGTAAAGTGATAGGGAAATATAAGGTGCTAAAATAAGGTACAGCAATATTGTTAAAAGGCTGTGGAGTTGCCTGTTGATTGCTGAGGTTTTTGCAGATTTTATCTATAGACCTAGTGAATTCTACCGATGAGGAAGGCAGTAGAAATCTGAACAACTAGGATCAAAAGGAGAGGATGTCTTTGATCATCTATTTGACTGAAAGTAATAGTCACAATTTACTTGAGTATTTTATAGGTGCTAAACACATCCAGAATAACTCTTTCTCCTCTACTTTTAGTGCAGCTTTTGGCACTGGTTTGTACAAAAGTTTGTTCAAGAATCTTTAGGAAAACTAGTATGCATTTGCCTGATTTACTTTTGTATTGGAGCAGAAAAGAAAAACGTCAGGCATGAAATCATGAACCCTATAGACACTGCCAAGGTAAACAGATTCATGAATTAGTTACTTTCACAAAGATCTTAACATGTTCATAAAAGCATTTCTTTGGGCCCTCTTCTGCCCCAGCCCTGTACTCTGAGACAAATCACTATTTTATTACACTTGTATTGAGAGCCTTAGAGGCAATCACTAGTGCTATAGGTGAAAGACTATCTTTAAAATTTTATAAATGAATGGTTAAAATGAATCTCCAAAGATTGTTTCTTTTTTTTTTCCTTTTTTTTTTTTCCGAAATAGAGTCTCATTCAATCGCCCAGGCTGGAGTGTGCAGTGGTGTGATCTCGGCTCACTGCCACTTCTGTGTCCTGGGTTCAAGCGATTCTCCTGCCTCAGCCTCCTGAGTAGCTGGGATTAAAGGCACCCACCACCACGCCCAGCTAATTTTTTGTATTTTTAGTAGAGACAGGGTTTCACCTTGTTGGCCAGGCTGATCTCGAACTCCTGACCTCAAATGATCTACCTGCCTTGGCCTCCCAAAGTGCTGGGATTACAGGCATGAGCCACCTCGCCCGGCCCCTCCAAAGGTTGTTTCAATGTTTCCCTGTCAGAGAGGAGAACTTGGGTAATTATTTAAGACATTAAGTAAAAGAAAGATCCAATGTATACAAGATGTAGAATAGAAATCAGAAAACTTGAGGTTTCTGGGACAGAATGAGCCTTGTGGGATGCCCTACCTGAAAGCTTTCAAAATATGATTATAGCCCTGAACCCTGTCCAAAGAGACCCCCAAATTTACTAACACCTTTGTGCCTGTCAGAGTCCACATGCTAGGACTAAATTGACCAGAGCAGCAAGGAGAGAGAGGAGGCTGGGCTGGAATATTGGCTGAATAGGAAGCTTCCTGGCCCTGGATCATGGCCAGGAGTAGATAATGACCCGCAGGATCTGGCAGATCAGGAATGGGCTGCACAGGTGCTGGGTGGAGCAAAGCCTGTGTTTAAGTAAACACAGATAAGAAGCAGGCTGTGGTAGGTGAAGGGGCAAGGGTGGAACCAAGGGTAAAGAAATGGTAGAGTGGAGTTGGATAATAGGATTCTGGCTATAAGAGGTAGTGTTTCTAGGCTGGGTGTGGTGGCTCACACCTGTAATCCCAGCATTTTGGGAGGCTGAGATGGGTGGATCACTTGAGGTCAGGAGTTCGAGACCAGCCTGGCCAACATGGCAAAACCCCATCTCTACTAAAAATACAGAAATTAGCTGGGTGTGGGGGTGGGTGCCTATAATTTCAGCTTCTAGGGAGGCTGAGGCAGGCGAATCCCTTGAATCCAGGAGGCAGAGGTCACAGTGAGCCAGGATCGTGCCACTGCACTCCAGCCTGGGCAACAGTGCGAGACTCTGTCTCATAAAATAAAATAAATAAAATAATGCCTATCAATGGAAATTTGTTTTCATTTGCTTAGCATTAACTCCCATTGGGGAATAATCTTCTGGACAAAAATATCATTTCATACCTGATCATAGACTCTCAAAGTTAAAGGGATCATAAAAGACAAAATACTATGGTCCAACAAGATATCTGAACCATCTATGACATCCCTGTATTTGTTGTCTATTGCTGCAAAACAAATTACCCCCAAATATATCAACTTTAAAATGGTTTTGGAAGGTCAGGAATCCTGGTGCAATTTAGCTGGGTGGTTCTAATCCAGGGTCTTTGATGAGGTTGAAGTCAAATTGTCAGCTGCAGATGCAGTCAACTTAAGGTTTGACTGAGTCTAGAAGATCCACTTCAAGCTCACTCACTTGCTTGTTGGCAAGAGATTTCAGTTCTTCATCACGTGGGCCTTGCCACAGGGCTGCTCACTGCATGACAGCTGGCTTCCCCCAGAGCAAGTGATACAAGATAAAGGGAATGATGCCATATTGCCTTTAATAGCCTTGTCTCTAAGTTATATCCCAGCATACTGTCTTATTCTATTAATTAGAAGTGACTCATTAAGTCCAGTCCACAACTAAGGGACGGAATGACCCAAAGGCATGAATACCAGGAGGTATGGATCATGGGGCCATCTTGGAGACTGGCTACCACAATTCCCTAGAAGATGTCACCTAATTTTTGCCTAAATACCTCCAGAGATGGGTAGCTTGTTTGAGAGGCAGCCCAACCCACTTTTGAAAAGCATTATGGTTTAATTTATATTGAGTTAATATCTTCAGCAACTTCTATATATCAGTTCTAATTTAATCCCAAAATGTTCTTCCACAAGACGATCATTCATATAATTGGAAACATGTCACCTTTTCAGTCATTGGCGAGACAAGTAACTCAAATTCCTTTGACTCTTTCTTTTTTTTTTTTTTTTTTTGAGACGGAGTCTCGCTCAGTCGCCCAGGCTGGAGTGCAGTGGCGCCATCTCGGCTCACTGCAAGCTCCGCCTCCCGGGTTCACGCCATTCTCCTGCCTCAGCCTCCCAAGTAGCTGGGACTACAGGCGGCCACCACTATGCCTGGCTAATTTTTTTGTATTTTTAGTAGAGACGGGGTTTCACCGTGTTAGCCAGGATGGTCTTGATCTCCTGACTTCGTGATCCGCCCGTCTCGGCCTCCCAAAGTGCGGGGATTACAGGCGTGAGCCACCGCACCGGGCCTGTTTGTTCTTTTTTTTTTTCTTCTAGAGATGAGTCTCACTATATTGCCCAGGCTGGTCTTGATCTTCTGGGCTCAAGCAATCCTCCTGCCTTGGCCTCCCAAAGTGTCCTTTGACTATTTCTTATGTGATTAGAGTTTCAGTCTGTTTCTTATTCTGATTGCCTGATTGTGGGCACGGCTTTACTCTTCAAGTGTGTGGGTAGAAGTAGCCCGGCACTTTACTGGAGGGCAGAAAGAAAGGAAGACCAGTCTTAACTTCAGCTGGAAGAGATTTTTTCTTTCTCTTTTTCTTTTCCTTTTCTTCTTTTTAGAGATAAGGTCTCACTGTGTTTCCCAGACTGGAGTGCAGTGGCGCAATCACAGCTCACTGCAACCTCGAACTCCTGGGCTCAAGTGGTCCTCCTGCCTCAGCCTCCTGAGTATCTGGGACTGTAGACACACACTACCACACCCAGCTTTAAGCTGGAAACTATTTACTTAGATTTCTTTATGTCTAGTTATATCGCATCATTGATCATATCAAGCTTACAGTTCACTGAAACTCCTAAATCTGTTGCCCTTGTACTGCTGTTGATTATATGATTATACCCCTGAAGACTGTCCAAAAAGACTCCCAAATTTACTAACACCTTTGTGCCTGTCAGAGTCCACATGTTAGGACTAATTGACCAGGGCAGCAAGAGAGAGAGAGTCTGGGGTGGAATACTAGCTGAATGGGAAACTTCCTGGCCCTAGAACATGACCACGAGGAGATAATGACCTGCAGGATCTGGCAACCGGGACTGGGCAGCGCAGGGGCTGCTGCTGCTGTTGAGCCATGTATCCCTCCTCTCGAACATATGTAGTTGATTTTTAGATCCAAATTCAGCATCTAATATTTATCCCTGTTAAATTGCTCTGCCTTTTCTTTTACTTGTTTAACAATTTCAATGACTTAGATGTATACCTCTCACATTTTCTGATAATACAAAACTTTGACAGCAAGCTAGTATTAGCAAGTTAATTTCCTGAGCTTTGAGATGTCAATGATTGTAAGATGCACCATTGATTTGATAAGTTTTTCAGAAAAAATAACACATTATCTGAATAAATCAACTATAAGAGATGCATCATGATTTCAGAAATATTATAATATGAAAAAATATATATTGTAATTAAAGAAATAGAGATATTGGGTAGTGACATCAGCATTCAAAAAAGAGTCTACCAGGCTAGAAAAATTGGACATATCTGAATCAGGGCCAAGAACATAGTCCTACTAAAAGTAATTTTATTGATTTAATCATTCCTTCATTCAAATGTTCATGGAACATCTGCTGTGTGTCAGATGTGGTGTAAGGCAAACATGAATAAGTCATGACCTCTGTCCCTCAGAGCTCACAGTTTCCATTTTCAAAAAAAAAAAAAAAAAGATGAGTTCAAACATTACAGCTTTAACTTCTTTTTGAACACAATACTATTGTTTCTCATTCATCTTCAATGTTTACACCCTGAGTCAAGTTTTTACCTTTTTGTTTTGCTTTTCTTTTTTGGAGACAAGGTCTTCTTCTGTCATCCAGGCTGGAATGCAGTGGCACAACCATGGCTCACTGCAGTCTTGACCTCCTAGGCTCAAGTGATCCTCTTACTTCACCCTCCCAAGTAGCTGGGACTACAGGTGCGCCTTGCTACCACCACACCTTGCTAATTTTTAAATTTTTTGTAGAGATAGGGTCTTGTTATGTTGCCCAGGCTGGTCTCAGACTCCTGAGCTCAAGTGATCCTTCCACCTCAGCCTCCCAAAGCGCTGGGATTACAGACGTGAGCCACCATTCCCCGCTAGTTTTTACATTATACTTGGTAGATTCTGCCTGCCAAATGTATTGGCTTAGAGAATATGTGCTTAACAAAATCATGGTTTGAGTACATCTCCTTATGGGATCTTGGCATTCTAAATAAGTCATAAAATGAAAGGATTGAACTAGACTTTTTTCCTAAGGTTTCTTCTGATTAAAAATATGTAGATGGAGGGATGGATTAGTGGATAGATGGATGAGTAGACAAATGGATAGACAGATAGATAGTAAGAGATGAAACAGAGAAATTCATTCTGCATTTTCCAGAAAAGACAAAACTCATGATGAAACTTCTGCATTAGTAGGAAAAGAGAAGTTCTTACTTAGGGAAGAGCCAGCATGGGATGTAATGGACAGACCATCGTCTCTTTCTTTCTTTTTCTTTTTCTCCTTCCTTTCTTTCTTTCTTTCTTTTTCTCTCTCTTTCCTTCTTTCCTTCCTTCCTTCCTTCTTTCCTTCCTTCTCTTTCTTCTCTCTCTTTTTTTTTGGAGTTTCGCTCCTGTTGCCCAGGCTGGAGTGCAGTGGTGCAATCTCAGCTTACTGCAACCTCTTGGGTTGAAGCGATTCTCCTGCCTCAGCCTCCCGGGTAGCTAGGATTACAGGCATCTGCCACCACGCCCGGCTGATTTTTTGTATTTTAGGTAGAGACGGGGTTTCACCATGTTGGGCAGGCTGGTCTCGAACTCCTGACCTCAGGTGATTCCCCCGCCTCGGCCTCCCAAAGTGCTGGGATTACAGGTGTGAGCCACCGCGCCTGGCCATTTTCTTTCTTAGATTATAAACTGAAGGCTTAGATCTAATGTTCTTGGATGGGCATGGTGGCTCATGCTTGTAATCCCAGCACTTTGGGAGGCCGAGGCAGGCAGATCAGAAGTTTAAGGTTAGGAGTTCAAGACCAGCCTGGCCAAGATGGTGAAACCTCATCTTTACTAAAAATACAAAAGTTAGCCGGGCGTGGTGGCACGTACCTGTTCTCCCAGGTACCTGGGAGGCTGAGGCAGGAGAACTGCTGGAACCCGCGAGGCGGAGGCTGCAGTGAGCCAAGGTGGCGCCACTGCATCCACCCTGGGAGACATAGCGAGACTCCGGTTAAAAAATATATATATATATGTACCAATTGTTGTGTGGATAAATGTTCTCATTTCTCTAGGGTGGAATGCTGGGTCATATGGTAGCTTTGTGTAACTTTCTGAGGAGCTGCCAGACTGTTTCAAAGTGGATACACCATTTTACATTCCCACAGGTAGCATATGAGAGTTTCAATTTCTCCACATCCTTATCAATACTTGTCATTATCTGTCTTTTTTACTACATCCTGGTGGATGTGAAGTAGTATCTCATTGTGGTTTTGATTTGTGTTTCCCCAGTGACTATTGAGATTGAGCATCTTTTCATTGCTTTTTGGCTTTGGATGACATCTTTGGAGAATGTCTATTCAGATCCTTTGTCCATTTTTAATTGGGTTGTCTTATCATTGAGTTGTAAGAGTTTTTTTGTTTGTTTTGTTTTTTTTTATTCGAGATGGAGTCTTGCTCTGTCGCCCAGGCTGGAGTGCAGTGGTGCGATCTCAGCTCACTGCAAGCTCTGCCTTCCAGGTTCACGCCATTCTCCTGCCTCAGCCTCCTGAGTAGCTGGGACTACAGGCATCCGCCACCACACCCGGCTAATGTTTTGTATTTTTTAGTAGAGACGGGGTTTCACCGTGTTAGCCAGGATGGTCTCGATCTCCTGACCTTTTGATCCACCCACCTCGGCCTCCCAAAGTGCTAGGATTACAGGCGTGAGCCACCGTGTCTGGCGAGTTGTAAGAGTTTTTAAAATGTATTCTGGATCCCAGTCTCTCATGAGATACAGCTGTGTGTTGCTTGGGATATGGTCTGAGAAATTTGTTGTTAGGCAATTTTGTCATTGTGCAAATATCATAGAGTGTATTTACCCAAATCTAGCGGTACAGCCTAATACACACCTAGACTATCTGGTATAGCCCATGCTCCTAGGCTACAACCCTGTATATAGCATGTTACTGTACTGAATACTGTAGGCATTTGTAACACAATGTTATTCATGTATCTAGACATAGAAAAGATACAGTAAAAATATGATATTATAATCTTATGGGGCCACTGCTGTATAAGTGGTCTGTCATTGACCAAAATATCATTATGAAGTGCATGCATGCAATATGACTTGCAAATACTTTTTTCCTAGTCTGTGGGTTACCTTTTATCTTTTTTGATGGTGTCTGTTGAAACACAACAAAATACTTTCTTTTTTTTTTTTTTGAAACAGAGTTTCGCTCTTGTTGCCCAAGCTAGAGTGCAATGGCGCAGTCTTGGCTCACTGCAACCTCTGCCTCCTGGGTTCAAGCGATTCTACTGCCTCAGCCTCCTGAGTAGCTGGGATTATAGGCATGCACCACCATGCCCGGCTAATTTTGTATTTTTAGTAGAGATGGGGTTTCTCCATGTTGGTCAGGCTGGTCTCGAACTCCTGACCTCAGGTGATCCAGCCCCCTCGGCCTCCCAAAGTGCTGGGATTACAGGTGTGAGCCACTGGGCCTGTTCAAAAGACTTAATTTTTATGAAGACCAACTTAACTATTTTTTATCTTGTCATTTATGCTTTCAGTGTCATATTTAAGAAGGTTTTGACTCACCCACGACTGTGAAGATTTATTCCTATATTTTCTTCTAAGCATTTTATAGTTTTAGCTCTTACATTTATGTCTTACATTTACATTTATATTAGGTCTTACATAATCCATTTGAGTTAACTTTTGTGTGTTGTGTGAGGAAGGGGTTTGATTTCATTATTTTGCATGTTGATATTCAGTTGTTCTAGCACCATTTAGTGAAAAGACTTATTTATTTATTTATTTATTATTTTTATTTTTTTGAGATGGAGTCTCTCTCTGTCACCCAGGCTGGAGTGCAGTGGTGCGATCTCGGCTCACTGCAACCTCTGCCTCCCAGGTTCGAGCGATTCTCCTGCCTCAGCCTCCCGAGTAGCTAGAACTACAAGCGTGTGCCACCAGGCCTGGCTAATTTTTGTATTTTTAGTAGAGACGGGGTTTTGCCATGTTGGCCAGGCTGGTCTCAAACTCCTGACCTCAGGTGACCCACCCACCTCGGCCTCCCAAAGTGGTGGAATTACAGGCATGAGCCACCACACCCGGCCTTGTTTATTTTTAAATTGGAGATTAGTTTGGGTAAGTATTAACAGCAGCTAATAAATTATGTCTTTTTCTCCCTATCGGGAAATGACTGAGGAGAAAAGTATGGAGAGAAAAATAAAGTTGAATGTTAATTTCTTCTCAGTGGCAGAAAGAACTGGAAGGAAGTTATCCAGTTATTTTATTCTTTTGGGTGTGGTGGCTCATGCCTGTAATCCTAGCACTTTGCAAGGCTGAGGCTGGCAGATTGCTTGATCCCAGGAGTTCAAGACCAGGCAACAAAGTGAGACCCTGTCTCTATTTTAAAAATAAGAAATAATATCAATGGCAGTGACAGAGAAAGGAAGAAGGGACCTACTCCAATCCTATGTTGCTGCTTTTCTGACCAGAAAGTATGACAAAATAGTTAAGAGACAAGCAAAGCTCTTGACAGAGGAGATGTTGTTTAGAGAATACTGGATATTCCCATTGAGTTTAAAGCTCCTGGCCCAGAGGGATTAAAGCCAAGAATAAAAAGTCTCACGGATGATATAACTCATTCGTTGCTATCATTTTTCACCAAAGTGTGGACAACAGAAGTGCTGGAAGACTGAAGACTTGTTGTTGTTGTTGTTTTCTTTTTTTCTTTCTTTTTTTTTGAGATGGAGTCTCACTCTGTCACCCGGGCTGCAGTGCAGTGGTGCAATCTTGGCTCACTGCAACCTCCGCCTCCTGGGTTTGAGCGATTCTCCTGCCTCAGCCTCCCGAGTAGCTGGGATTACAGACACCCGCCGCTATGCCCAGCTAAGTTTTTGTGTTTTTAGTAGAGATGGGATTTCACCATGTTGGGCAGGCTGGTCTCAAAATCCTGACCTCGTGATCTGCCTGCGTTGGCCTCCCAAAGTGCTGGGATTACAGGCGTGAGCCACTGCACCCGACTGCCTTGTGTTTTTCAAAATGAATAAGGCTGGCTGGGCACAGTGGCTCACGCCTGTAATCCCAGCACTTTGGGAGGCTGAGGCAGGTGAGTCAATTGAGGTCTGCAGTTCAGGACCCGCCTGGCCAACATGGTGAAACCCTGTCTCTACTAAAAATACAAAAATTAGCTGGACGTGGTGGCACACACCTGCAGTCCCAGCTACTGGCAAGCTGAGGCAGTAGACTCTCTTGAACCCAGGAGGCAGAGGTTGCAGTGAGCAGAGATCAGGCCACTGTACTCCAGTCTGGGCAACAGAGTGAGACTCTGTATCAAAAAAAAAAAAAAAAAAAAGTGGGGGGATAAGGTGCTCAATTCCTCTAGAAGACAGCTTGGCACTCACTGCAGCAAAATCCTAGAATGGCTTTTTTTTTGTTGTGTTATTTTATTTTATTTTATTTTATTATTATTATTATTTTTTGAGACGGAGTCTCGCTCTGTTGCCCAGGCTGGAGTACAGTGGCGCAATCTCAGCTCACCAAAACCTCCCCCTCCCAGGTTCAAGTGATTCTCCTGCCTCAGCCTCCTGAGTAGCTGGGACGACAGGCACATGCCACCATGCCTGGCTAGTTTTTGTATTTTTAGTAAAGACAGAGTTTCACTATGTTGGCCAGGCTGGTCTCGAACTCCTGACCTCATGATCTAGCCACCTCGGCCTCCCAAAGTGCTGGGATTACAGGCATGAGCCACCACGCCCAGCTTAGAATGGCTTTTAAAGTGGTCACTTTGTGATTATTTAGGCAGAGAAGAGGTGACTACTAGGAGACACATTGGTTTACCATTCAAACTGACAACATCTTGTTAGTAATTCTCTGTCTATATATGTGCTAATTCCATTTAATAGTTTGTAGTTCCAGCTCTCCATAAATTATATTTTTAGGTTAATAAACAATATTTGAAGGGATAGGATTGTCATAATAATTTGGAGAATTAATAACTATTTCCCAACAATGGCTTGGTACTTTGAATTTGAATAAGGATTAGAAAAAGATTTTATTGCTATAAGTGCAGCACCTTGTTAAATTGATTAATTAGATCTGTTCTGTTTACCTAAGAACATATTTTAGAGTAAAACTCAATTTAATAAATGAACAAACTTATTTAGGAGTAATTACTTTTCTAAGTTCTATGTTTTATAAGTCATAATTAGAATATGGATTACAAACTATTCTACATGGAACCTTCAGGGAGATTTGTCTTATCTTACAGTAATTATTGGTTTAAAGCTAACCATGTGTTGGCCAGGTGCAGTGGCTCATGCCTGTAATCCTAGCACTTTGAAAGGCCGAGGCGGGATCACCCCACTGCACCCCAGCCTGGGCAACAGAGTGAGACTTGTCTAAAAAACAAAACAAAACAACTAACCATGTGCTAATGTGGAATGCAAAGTTTATAACTGGAGTCATTTCATTTTGATAAAGCAAAGTTTTATTAAAAACAAATGTAGGCTGGTGTGGTGGCACACACCTGTAAAGTCAGCACTTTGGGAGGCCGAGGTGGGCAGATCACCTGAGGTCGGGAGTTTGAGACCAGCCTGGCCAAGGTGGAGAAACCGTATCTCTAAAAATACAAAAATTACCCGGGCATGGTGGCATGCACCTGTAATTCCAACTACTTGGGAGTCTGAGGCAGGAGAATCACTTGAACCTGGAGGCGGAGGTTGTAGAGAGCCGAGATTGCACCACAGGACTCCAACCTGGGCGACAGAGCGAGATTCCATCTAAAAACAACAACAAAAACAAAACAAATGTAGTATTATTGTTTAAGATGGGAAAATGGGGAAGAAAAGCATACCAAGTAAAAGGAATTTCTGATTAGGCTTTGTGTTTCCCCACACAAAAATAGCCGTATATGTTATTTCTGAATGTAAAGTATAGATGTAAGCATGGAGATTTAAAGTACAAATATAAGTAGGAATAGTACAAAAGCGGGTATGGAAGTGCTGCAAGTGAGCTTTAGGATAGTTATCTCTGGGGAGAAAGGTAAGGGAAGAGCAGAGGTTAGGGCTTTAGTTGTACCTGTAAGATTTCACTTTTTTTATTTTTGAAACAGCATCTCGCTCTCTCGCCCAGGCTGGAGTGCAGTGGTTCCATCTCGGCTCACTGCAACCTCCACCTCCTGGGTTCAAGCGATTCTCCTGCCTCAGCCTCTCCAGTAGCTGGGATTACAGGTGCATGCCGCCATGCCTGGCTAATTTTTGTATTTTAGTAGAGACAGGGTTTCACCCTGTTGGCCAGGATAGTCTCAATCTCCTGACCTTGTGATCCACCCACCTCAGCCTCCCAAAGTGTTGGGATTACAGGCATGAGCCACTACACCTGGCAAGATTTCACGTTTAAGAAGAGTGAGGCCAGGCACAGTGGCTTACGCCTGTAATCCCAGCACTTTGAGATGCCAAGGCAGGTGGATCACCTGAGGTCAGTAGTTGGAAAACAGCCTGGCCAACATGGTGAAACCCCATGTCTACTAAAAATACAAAAATTAGCCAGGCATGGTGGCATGCGCCTGTAATCCCAGCTACTGGAGAGAATGAGGCAGAATTGCTTGAACCTGGAAGGCAGAGGTTGCAGTGAGCCCAGATCACGCCACTGCACTCCAGCCTGGGCAACAAAGCAAGACTCCATCTCGGGAAGAAAAAAAAAAATTGAAAATTAAGAAGAGTGAGAAAGAGGGTGAGTTTCTCTTGTTATTTCCTGTATATTAGAAATATTTTATTAATTGAAAATTGGAAAACTAAAAATTAGCTTAATTCTCTGATGGCTTTTCTAAATGATCGAAGTATTTACCTCCTGTTGATTTGAGAATACGTAACGTTTAAAGGGTATCAAGGAAGTTTATTTTTAGATTCTTAGCATATATTAATAATAACAAAAGCTAAAGCTTAAGTTTATTAAGCACATAATACACACCATACTAGGTGCTTTAAATATACTCTGCTGCTTTGATGTTTTCTTCATTCCCATTTAACAGATGGCAAGGTGAGCTGTAATTTCGATCCATTACTGGTGATAAAATATGCTAAGTGAAAACTCCGATTCTCAAATGTCAAGTTTAATATCTCAAAGATCATTTCTTATGCAATAGATTTCTGTTTCCCAAGAGTTATCTCTACATTTTAATATGTTTATTTGAGAAAAATCAGAAAATATGGACAGGGAAAAGGAATATAAAATTGCCTATAATTTCACTATCACTGGGAGGTAATTACCACTAGCATTTTGATGAGTGTCCTTTCATATATTTTCCATGCATAAATTTATATGAACTTTCAAATGCTTTGAGAAGAAACTGTGTCAAGAATTTCTCTGTTAGTATTGCTTCTGACGTATAATATAGAATAAATCAAAAGCTTGGCTTTGGGCCGGGCATGGTGGCTCATGCCTGTAATCCCAGCACTTTGGGAAGCCGAGGCGGGCAGATCATCTGAGGTCAGGAGTTCAAGACCAGCCTGGCCTATGTGGTGAAACCTCGTCTCTACTAAAAATATAAAAAATTAGCTGGACATGGTGGTGGGTGCCTGTAATCCCAGTTCCTCTGGAGGCTGAGGCAGGAGAACCGCTTGAACTCAGGAGGCAGAGGTTGTAGTGAGCTGAGATCACGCCATTGCACTCCAGCCTGGGCAACAAGAACAAAATTCTGTCTTGAGAAAAAAGAAAAGCTTGGCTTTTATTCCATACTTGTCTGTATTTATTTTTTTAAAGCACAGTTTAATCTGGAAACAAAAAAGAAAAACCTCTTCACTTTAAAAAACCTATGTAACATATAGGGGAAAAAATAAGCTACATAGGTTTTTCTGATTCTGATATTTATTACAGTGATGTATCTAATACAAAGACCAACTGAGAAATTACTATATTATATTTACCAGTAAATGATAGAATCCATAATGAGCATATTACCTTTGTGGATGGTTTCTTTTCTTTTCTTTCTTTCTTTTTTTTTTTTGTGAGATGGAGACATGGAGTCTCCCTGTGTTGCCCAGGCTGGAGTGCAGTGGTGCAATCTTGGCTCACCGCAACCTTTGCCTCCTGGGTTCAAGCGATTCTCCTGCCTTAGCCTCCCTGAACAGCTGGGACTACAGGCATGTGCTACCATGCCCAGCTAATTTTTTTTTTTTTTTTGTATTTTTAGCAGAGGAAGGGTTTTACCATGTTGGCCAGGCTGGTCTCGAACACTTGACCTCAGGTGATCCGCCTACCTCAGCCTCCCAAAGTGCTGGGATTACAGGCATGAGCCACCTTGCCCGGCCTGTGGACCTGTGGATGGTTTCTTTAAAAGAACAAGTAGCCCTTCATTTTAAGAAAAAGGGAAAAAGGGGCAGGTGCAATGGCTCACGCCAGTAATCCCAGCACTTTAGGAGGCTGAGGCAGATGGATCACCTGAGCCAGGAGTTTGAGACCAGCCTGTACAACATAGGGAAACCCTGTCTCTATAAAAAATTTTTTTAAAAATTAGCCAGACATGGTGGCATGCGCCTGTGGTCCCAGCTACTCTGGAGGCTGAGAGGGGAGGATTGCTGTAGAGGCTGCAGTAAGCCATAATCACACCACTGCACTCCAGCCTGAGTGACAGAGCAAGATCCTGTCTCAAAAAAAAGAAAAGAAAAACAAAAAGAAAAAGAAAAAAGAAAGAAAAGAAAAGAGAGAAAAAGGAAAAAGGGAAAATGGTTATATTAAATATGAAAACCAATATTTCAAAACTTAAAATCCTGTCATGCAGTTGTTAGCCAGAATGCTCAAAAAGGAAACAAAAGTTAAACTGAGAAAAGGTACAACTTTCCGTATTGTTTTCAAAACATTATATAGATATTTCATATTTTCCCAAATATCTTTGCTCACTTCAGAAAATATGACATTTTTTTTCTGCCCTTGATTCCTGGCAAACGTCCCCATGAGAAACTAAATGTTCATTAACAAATATTTATTAAGTATCCTCATGTACAAGACATTAATCCTTCATCAATTACATAAGCCCAAAGTAACAGTGCAATTTTAGACTTCCTGATACTATTTATGCTTTGTGTCATGCACGGAAAACACTGATTTCTACTATTTTTTTAATCTGTTGAGTACTTACTATGTACCAGGTGCTAGTCTTTTATTTATTTATTTATTTATTTATTTAGAGACAGAGTCTTGCTCTGTCTCCCAGGCTGGAGTGCAGTGGCACGATCTCAGCTCACCACAACCTTTGCCTCCTGGATTCAAGTGATTCTCCTGCCTCAGCCTCCCAAGTAGCTGGGATTACAGGTGCCCGCCACCATGCCTGGCTAATTTTTTTGTATTTTTAGTAGAGACAGAGTTTCACCATGTTGGCCAGGCTGGTCTCAAACTCCTGACCTCAGGTGATCCACCTGCCTTGGCCTCGCAAAGTGCTGGGATTACAGGCGTGAGCCACTGCTCCTGGCCCACCAGGTGCTATTCTAAGTATCAAGGCTGCAGTGGTTTATTGGGCCTTCTTTTCTCATTTGAATAAACAAACATACATATTTATATCTAATTTTGTTCTTGCAATTTTGCCTTATTTTTCCCAAGGAAGGTCCCCAGTACCATATAGATTTCAAGCCATGCAAAGCTTGAATCTGCCCCTGCTATGGTATCAATAAGGTGACATGCTTCAATTCAAAACAATCCCTAAGGTGTCTAATATTCAATGAGGCTGCTGTCCGACTTTCATTTTTGCTTCTAAAACACATCATCATCCCAATCCTGCTCTCTGCCAGCAGGAACAAGTTATAACAAGATCTGGAAGGCAAGCTCATCAAAACACAAGTCACCTTTTCTCCATTGATGAGTGAATTTCTAGGGTTGCCAGATTTGGCGAATAAAAATACAGGATGCCCAGTTACATGTGAACTTCATATAAATATCACATGGGACATACTTATACTAAAACATCGTTTGTTGTTTGAAATTCAAATTTAAGTGGCAACCTATATTTTATCTGGCAACTCTATGAATTTCTCAAAAATGATTCCTCCTTCATTTTTCTCTCTGTAGAACTAGAACAGTTCTCAGATCGATCCTAGTGGTGTCAAGTACTAACATCAGTGGCTCTTCTTAACCTTTTCTGGGAAATAACAATGTAATGCAACTTATAGATCTTCTTCCCAGAAAAATGCACGAACACAAAACACTTTGCCTACAATTTCAGGGCCCTAAAGCTCAACTGTGTAAACCATCCCTTCCTACTGTTTCCCAACCTCAGACCTCTCTTGTAGATCTCCTTGTTTGTATAATGCTTTATGATTTACCAAGTGCTTTCACCTTCACAATAGCCTTATAAGAAAACTAGATTATAGATTAGTTTAGAAAGTAGGCTGGGCACGGTGGCTCATACCTGTAAATCCCAGCACTTTGGGAGGCCAAGGCGGGTGGATCACCTGAGGTCAGGAGTTTTGAGACCAGCCTGGCCAACATGGCAAAAACCCATCTCTACCAAAAAATACAAAAATCAGCCAGGCATGGTGGTGCATGCCTATAGTCCCAGTTACTTGGGAGGCTGAGGCAGGAGAATTGCTTGAACCGTGAGATTGCACCACCGCACTCCAGCCTGGCCGACAGAGTGAGACCCTGCCTAAAAAAAAAAAAAAAAAAAAAAAGATAGTAGATTAGAAACTATAGATTAATCTATAGATTAAGACACTGAGACTAGGGTTCAGTAACAATTACATACTCAGTAATTGTAATTATGATTAAGACTCAAATTCAATTCACTTGAACTGCTGGGCTCTTTTCATCATGCCAGCCTTCCTCATAAGTCCTCCTCCTTATAATATTCTCATTTCCACAAGCATATTTGGATGGAAGTCAGAATGAAAGAGTGAAAAGGGCATTCAGACGAGGAGTCCTGGGGAACTGGCCTTAGTTTCTTCACTAAGAGGCCAAGACACTTCACCTCTCTGGGCCTTAGCATCTATGCAGGGAGGGAGCTGGACAAGATCCTCTGAGAAGAACTAACATTCTACGATTCTAAAGCACCCCTTTCATTGTCCCTTTCCCCTAGTAGGCTGCAGTAACCCCTATTTTTGTGACTTCTAAAGTGCAGAGATGACAGGTGTTCCTGGAGGATTTTGAGGTTGAAAAGGCGTAGGACTCAGGGAGATAGAAATTGCTCTACTTGGGGGTTTCAAGACCTGTAACGGAAAAGAGTTCCATCTCCACCTAGCTAGGGTGTGATGGGGGTGAGGGTGTCTAATGACACAGAGCAATGGGATGAAACCTCCAGTGCAGACCCCGGGTTTGCAGGAGAGCACAGCATCGCAACAGTCAAATTCCAGGCTTTCTTTTTGCTACTGACCTTTGACTGAGCTTGGAAGAGACAGAGCCTGCAACTGGGGGGACCCCACTCAGACCATTAGTCCTGCTCACCTGTCCTTATCTACTTTCCATGGAGCAAAGGGCTTGGAGCCACTAATACCTGGAGGCTCTTTCCCCACTTCTGGATTTAAAGGGAAGCTTTTACTTGGAAGTTCAAGGGAAGAGGATCCTGGATTCCACTTCCTGGTGCCCAAAAGGGAGACAAACTGAATTCCTGTGCCAGTGGCTATATTCTCTTCTTCTCTTCCCTGGATGTGCTGGATTCAGATATTTCAAAGCCCCATGTGCCTGAGCCTAATAAACATCTGATACCTAACAGGAATCCTAACTAATAACCTGAAGTCAAAATAATGTGTCAAGAAATATCTTGGCAGTTACCTTGGTGGGTTTGCCAATTTGGGAAGATTTCTAAGAAATGCTAACAAACTTCCAGCCTGGGTGACAGAGTAGGGCTCCGTCTCAAAAAAAAAAAAAAAAAAAAAAAAAAAGAAATGCTAACAAACTAAATGATATGCTTCCCCAGCATGGTATGAAGAAGGGCCTGTGTAACTTCCAGGGAAACTCAGAGAGGGAATCTGCTCTCAGGAAGCCCAAGTCCACAACGGTAACTTGATTCATAGTTATCTGAACATGAAGCTTTTTGCATAATAAAAATCAACTTGTAAAATACAGACATGGGCTGGGCACAGTGGTTCACGCCTGTAATCCCAGCAATTTAGGAGACTGAGGTGGGTGGATCACCTGAGGTCAGGAGTTCGAGACCAGCCTGACCAAAATGGTGAAACTCCATCTCTACTAAAAATACAAAACTTAGCTGGGCATGGTGGTGTGTGCCTGTAATCCCAGATACTTGGGAGGCTGAGAGAGGAGAATCTCTTGAACCCGGGAGGCAGAGGTTGCAGTGAGCGGTGGTCATGCCATTGCACTCAGGCCTGGGCGACAGTGTCAAACTGTGTCTCAAATAAATAAATAAATACATGTGTGAACTATTCCCAAGACACAAGAAGCTAGCTCTGGTTCTGTCTGTGGACTTGGTGGTCTCCATCCTTGCCTTGCTACACACTTGCCCTGCTTCAAAAGTCCAATTGTTTTACTTCCTATTTTCAAAGCATGGAAATATATGAAAGTGTCTGTCACGTGCGTCTGTGTGAAGACACCACCAAACAGGCTTTGTGTGAGCAATAAAGCTTTTTAGTCACCAGGGTGCAGGGGGCTGTGTCCGAAAAGAGAGTCAGCAAAGGGTGGTGGGATTATCATTAGTTCTTATAGGTTTGGGATAAGCTGTGGAGTTAGGAGCAATTTTTTGCGGGCAGGGGGTGGATCTCACAAAGTACATTCTCAAGGGTGGGGAGAATATTACAAAGTATCTTCTTAAGGGGGGATGGGGCGGCTGGGGGGGTTGGGGGAAGAATATTACAAAGTACCTTCTTAAAGGCAGGGGAGGATATTACAAAGTACCTCCTCAAGGGTGGGGAGGGTGTATTGTACAAAGTACATTCGCGGGGGGCGGAGGGGGGTGCGGGGGGGGGAATGGGGGGGCAGAGAATATCACAAAGTACATTATGGCAAGGGGGGAAGGGTGTATTGTTACAAAGTCAATTGATCAGTTAGGGTGGGGCAGGAACAAATCACAATGGTGGAATGTCATCAGTTAAGGCAGGAACAGGCTATTTTCACTTCTTTTGTGGATCTTCAGTTGCTTCAGGCCATCTGGATGTATACATGCAGGTCACAGGGGATATGATGGCTTAGCTTGGGCTCAGGCCTGACAGTGTCTTTTTATAGACTGTCAGACTGTATTGCAATTTGTTCAGTATCTCACAAATAATTGACTACCAAGACACTTAGAAGTATCAGAGACTGGTTTGTTGCCCATTGTAAATTTGTAAATACAACAGTGAATATAACCTTGGGCGTAAATCTTAACCTGCAAGGAACTTAGAGTCTCCTGAAGGAAACAGGTAAATATGCAGTACAATCCATTTATTTTATTCATTTGTTAAATCACTCTAGGTTCCAGGTATACAACTGAACAAAACAAATGGAAATCCCAATTTTTTTTTTTTTTTTTTTTTTTGAGACAGCATCTCACTCTGTTGCCCAGGCTGGAGTGCAGTGGTGCAGTTTCAGCTCACTACAGCCTCAACCTCCTAGGTTCAAGAGATCTTCCCATGTCACCCTCCTGAACAGCTGGGACTACAGGCACGAGCCACCACACCCAGCTAATTTTTGTATTGTTTTGTAGAGACAGGGTTTCACAATGTTGCCTAGGCTGGTCTCAAACTCCTGGGCTCAAGTGATCCTCCCACCTTGGCCTCCCAAAGTGCTGGGATTACAGATGTGAGCCACCAGACCTGGCCAGAAATCTCTCTTTTTTTTTTTGAGACGGAGTTTCACTCTTGTTGCCTAGGGTGGAGTGCAATGACGCGATCTCAGCTCACTGCAACTTCCGCCTCCCAGGTTAAAGCAATTCTCCTGCCTCAGCCTCCCAAGTAGCTGGGATTACAGGCATGCACCACCATGCCCAGGTAATTTTTTGTATTTTTAGTAGAGACGGGGTTTCACCATGTTGGCCAGGCTAGTTTCAAACTCCTGACCTCAGGTGATCCACCGGCCTCAGCCTCCCAAAGTGTTGGGATTACAGGCGTGAGCCACCGCGCCCGGCCACTGAAATCTCTATTTTTTAATTTTTAAATCCCTATTTTCATTTTTAATGATATCCCTATTTTTTAAATCCCTATTTTTTTCTAGTTGGGCTGGAGGGGAATAGACTATAAATAAATAATAAATAAGTATAAAATATATAGTATGTTAGCAAAGGATAGGTTCTATGGGTGGAAAAAGGCTGGAAAGAAGGATACAGTGTAGGCATTTGGGTGGAATTAACTTTTAAATAGGATGATCAGAGAAGGCCTCTTTAAGAAGATATTTGACCAATGACTTAATAGGGGTAAGGGAAGGAGCCCTGGGGAGCTGGTGCCTGCCAGAGGGACTGCAAGGAGGCCCCTGAGGCTGTGAGCAGCTTGGGCACTGGGGAGAAAGTAGAAGGAGATAAAGTTAGAGAGAGGTGGGGGGAGAGCACAGGGCTTCATCCTTGCCTAAGGACTTTGGCTTTTACTTTGCTTGAGATAAGAAATGATCAGAGGCTCCTGAGTAGAGGAGCATCATGATCTGAATTAGATTTTTAACAAAAAAGGAATCAAAGACCTAAATGTAAGAGCTAAAACTATAAAACTCTTACCAGAACACATAGGAGGAAAGCTTCATGACATCGGATTTCATAATTTCTTAGATATGACACCGAAAGCACAAGCAAAAAAAGAAAATAGATAAATTGGACTTCATCAAAATTAAAAACTTTTGTGTATCAACGGACACTATCAACAAACTGAAAAGGCAGCCTTAGAGGAATGATTTGCAAATCATATATCTGATAAGAGATTGATGTTCAGAATTTATAAAGAACTCCTGGTCTGGTACTGTGGCTCACGCCTGTAATCCCAGCACTTTGGGAGGCCAAGGCAGGAGGATCATGAGGTCAGGAGTTCGTGACCAGCCTGGCCAAGATGGTGAAACCCCATCTCTACTAAAAATACAAAAATTAGCTGGGTGAGCTGGCGGAAGCCTGTAATCCCAGCTACTTGGGAGGCTGAGGTAGGAGAATCACTTGAACCTGGGAGGTGGAGGTTGCAGTGAGCCAAGATTGGGCCACTGCACTCTAGCCTGGGTGACAGAATAAGACTCTGTCTCAAAAAAAAACAAAAAACAAAAAACAAACAAAAAAAAAACTCCTACAACTTAAAAACAGCAAAACTAAACAACCTGATCCAAAAATGGGCAAAGGAAGTGAATAGACATTTCTCTAAAGATTTACAAAAGGCCAATAAGCACATGAAAAATGCTCAACACGACTAATAATTAGGGAAATACAAATCAAAAGCACAGTGCGATACTCCTTCACACACATTAGGATGACACTTACAAAAACAAGCAGGAGCCAGGTGCGGTGGCTCACGCCTATAATTCCAGCACTTTGGGAGGCTGAGGCAGGTGGATCACTTGAGGTCAGGAGTTCCAGACTAGTCTGGCCAAGAGACCAGCCTGACCAATATAGTGAAACCCTGTCTCTACTAAAAATACAAAAAAAAAAATTAGCCGGGCGTGGCAGTGGGCACCTGTAATCTCAGCTACTCAGAGCTGAGGCAGGAGAATCGCTTGAACCTGGAAGGTGGAGGTTGCAGTGAGCTATCACACCACTGCACTCCAGCCTGGGCCACAGAGCGAGGCTCCATCTCAAGCAAAACAAAACAACAAGCAGGGCTCAGTGGCTCACACCTGTAATCCCAGCACTATGGGAGGGTGAAGGGGGAGGATTCCTTGATCCCAGGAGTTGAAGATATATCTGGGCAACACAGCAAAACACTGTCTCTACAAAAAATAAAATAATTAGCCGGGCGTGGTGGTGTGTGCCTGTAGTCCCAGCTACTGGGAAGGCTGAGGTGGGAGGATCACTTGAGCATGGGAGGTTGAGGCTGCAGTGAGCCATGGTCATGCTGTTAGTGTCACCGATGTGCCACAATGTAGCAGTCTCTTGTAGTCCAAGGTATCACCCAAAGTTCTTTGTCTCACAACCAAGAAAGTTGAGTATGGACACGAAGGGTGAAGTTGGAGCAAAAGTTTAATAAGCAAAAGAAGAAAGCTCTCTGCTGCAAAGAGGGGACTTGGAAGAGGGTTGTCATTTTTACAGTTGAATTCAAAGGCTTTTATAAGAAACTGATGAGGGCTGGCTATTGCATTTGCATAAGGCATGAATTTGTGGTAGCTCCACGCTGTCCTCCTAGATAGCATGCGGGTCCTTAGCTTGAGTTACTCTATATTCCTTTGTTCCCTTTACTGCGCATGTGTCAGGGGATGGAATTTTCCATTGTGGGCATGTCTGGGCAAGTCACCTGTATAGCTTTTTTGTTTCTTTGTTTGAGACGGAATCTCGCTCTGTCGCCCAGGCTGGAGTGCAGTGGCACCGCCATCTTGGCTCACTACAACCTCCACCTCCCAGGTCCTGGTTCAAGCAATTCCCCTGCCTCAGCCTCCTGAGTAGCTGGGATTACAGGCACGTGCCACCATGACCAGCTAATGTTTGTATGTTTAGTAGAGATGGGGTTTCACTATGGTGGCCAGGCTAGTCTTGAACTCCTGACCTCGTGATCCGCCCGCCTCGGCCTCCCAAAGTGCTGGGATTACAGGCGTGAGCCACCGCACCCCGCCCTGCATAGCCTTTCTTATCTGTGCAGCTGTGGGCGTGTCTTAGGCAAGCCCCCCTGTGCAAGTTCCCTTATCTGTGCCTGCAAGCTGTTCTTTCGTTTGAAAGAATTCAACCAAGGACCCACCCTAACTGTGTGCCTGACCGGTTTCTTCCTTTCTCCTCTTTCAATGTCACTGCCCTCCAGCCTGGGTCACAGAGCAAGACTGTCTCAGAAAACAAACAAACAAAAACAAGCATTGGTGAGGATGTAGAGAAATTGGAAGCTTTGTGCATTGCTGGTAGGAATGTAAAATGGTGCAGCCATTATAGAAAATCATATGGGCCAGGCAAGGTGGCTCACACCTGTAATCCCAGCACTTTGGGAGGCCGAGGCAGGCAGATCACCTGAGGTCGGGAGCTCGAGACCAGCCTGACCAACATGGAGAAACCCCATCTCTACTAAAAATACAAAAATTAGCTAGGTGTGGTGGTGCATGCCTGTAATCTCAGCTACTCGGGAGGCTGAGGCAGGAACATCGCTTGAACCTGGGAGGGGGAGGGTGTAGTGAGCCAACATCATGCCATTGCACTCCAACCTGGGCGACAATAGCAAAACTCTGTCTCAAAAAAAAAAAAAAAAGAAAAGAAAATCATAAGGTGGCTCCTCAAAAAATAAAAAAATTTCCACATGATCCAATAATTTCACTCGTGGATATAGGGTATATACCCAAAAGAAGTGAAAACAAAGACTCAAACAGATGTTTGTACACTTGTGTTCACAGAAGCATTATTCACAATAGCCAAAAGGTGGAAGCAACCCAAGAGTCCATCAAGCGATGAATGAGTAAACAAGATACAGTTTATCCATACAATGTAGTACAATGTAGTACTATTCAGTCTTAAAAAAGGAAGAAAATTCTGACATGTGGTACAACATGGATGAACATTGAGGATATTATGCTAAGTGAAGGAAGCCAATCACAAAGACAACTGCTGTGTGATTTCATTTATATGCGGTACCAGATTCATAGAGACAGAAAGTAGAATGGTTGCTGCCAGGGTCTGGGTGAAGACTAGGGAGTGAAGATTTAATGTTTAATGGGTATAGAATTTCAATCAGAGAAGATGAAAAAGTTCTACACATGGATATTGGTGATGGTTGCACCATTCGGCAATGCAAATGTGCTTAATGCCACAGAATAGTACGGTTAAAAAATGGTTTAAATGGGGCCGGGCATGGTGGCTCATGCGTATAATCCTAGCACTTTGGGAGGCCAATGTGGCTGTATCACTTGAGCTCAGGAGTTTGAGACCAGCCTGGCCAACATGGTGACACCCCATCTCTACTAAAAATATAAAAATTATCCAGGCGTGGTGGCACATGCCTGTAATCCCAGCTGCTCGGGAGGCTGAGGCAGGAGAATCGCTTGAACCTGGGAGGCAGAGGTTGCACTGAGCCAAGATCGCACCATTGCACTCCAGCCTGGGCGACAGACAGAGTGAGACTCCGTCTCAAAAAACAAACAAACAAAAAGGTTAAAATGGTAAACTTGGGCCAGGCATGGTGGCTCACACCTGTAATCCCAACACTTTGGGAGGCTGAGGTGGGAGGATCGCTTGAGGTCAAGAGTTTAAGACAAGCGTGGGAAAGATGGTGATACCCCTCCTCCCTTCTCTAAAAAACATACAGAAATTAGCTGGGCATGGGGGCGGGCACCTGTAGTCCCAGCTACTCAGGAGGCTGAGGCGGGAGGATTGTTTGAGCTTGGGAGGTCAAGGCTGCAGTGAGCCATGATGGCACCACCGCACTCCAGCCTGAGTGACAGAGTAAGACCCTATCTTGAAAAAAAAAATTATGTTGTGTGTATTTTACCAAACTTTTTTAAAAGTTAAAAAAATATATATTTAGGGTTTCAAGGTGACAAAATTTCATATTTGATTATAATGGACAGGTTGGGGGTGGAGGAGAGAGAACAAACAATTTGAAGGAGACCTCCCAGGTTTCTGGTGTGGTCAACCAAGTTCATGGTAAAGTTATTTAATAAGCTACGTAACACTAGAGGAGAAACAGATGGTGAGGTGAAAGGGTGTGTTCCATTTTGGAGCTTGGGGTGCCTATAAGTCATCTAGGTGATATCTAGAAGGTAGATGAATGTCGCATTTGGGTCTCACCAAAGGAATCAGGGTAGAGATGATAGATTTTTTTTTTGAAACGGAGTCTCGGTCTTGTTGCCCAGGCTGGAGTGCAGTGGCACAATCTCAGCTCACTGCAACCTCCACCTCCCCGGTTCAAGCAACTCTCCTGCCTCAGCCTCCCAAGTAGCTGGGATTACAGGTGTGTGCCCACCACGCCCGGCTAGTTTTTTGTATTTTTTAATAGAGATGGGGTTTCACTGTGTTAACCAGGATGGTCTCGATCTCCTGACCTCGTGATCCACCCGCCTCAGCCTCCCAAAGTGCTGGGATTACAGGCGTGAGCCACCACGACTGGCCAGAGATGATAGATTTTTGAGTCATTTGTTTCTAAAGAGTAAAGAAAGCCATAAAATGAGATGTCTGCAAGGCTCTTGTATCGTTCGAACCGCGAGAGCAGAGCGCGCCAACAGACAACATGAGGCGGTGTGGAACAACACGCTGTCTCAATAAGCGCCTGGGTGCTGGTGGACTGAGGCCTAAAATGGCGTCAGCTCCAAGTGAGTCCGGGGCAGGGGTTTTATAGTCCTCTGTAAACAGGCAGTGTCCCAGTCTGACGTGTCTGCTATGTAGTACCCGTACGGCCTCCCTCTCAATCTTCCGGGGTATGTGTCCTCCAGCCAGCTGTCTTCCTGCTTCTGCTATCTTGCTGACGCACGCTGCTGGTACAAGTGGCCTTGAGCCTTGGCACTGGGCCTGAGTAAGGAGGAGTTATTCATTCCCTTAAGCTTTCAGGCCCCGGGGAGAATCTTTCAATGTCCATGGTTGAGGGTGAAGGTGAGAAGAGTAGAGACTTAGGACCATCTCTAAGAGCTCGAACATATAAGGGTCAGGCAAAGGAAAAAAAGCCCAAGAGGAAACTAAGAAGGAGCAAGCAGAAAGAGGAGACTATGGTTCCAAGCAGCCAAGAGAAGCAAGCATCTCAGAAAGAGGAAGCAATCAGAGAATAGAAAAATCAATTAAGATCTGAAGAAATGCCCCCTGTATTTACCAACAAGAAAGTTGTGGAGCGGGGGGGCTCAAAAGGGCCCTGCGGCCTTGCGGCCGCCCGGGACTCCCCGCCAAAGAAGGGACCGTCGGTGGCGTCTGCGGCCCCAGGAGGAGCTCATCCGCCAGCCCCCAGGAGCAAGACCAAGACCGCAGGAAGGACTGGGGCCACGTGGAGCTGCTGGAGGTGCTCCAGGCGCGGGTGCGGCAGCTGCAGGCTGAGAGCGTGTCGGAGGTGGTGGTGAACAGGGTGGATGCGGCGCGGCTCCCAGAATGTGGCAGTGGAGGTGGTAGCCTCCAGCCACCCAGGAAGGTCCAGATGGGGGCCAAGGATGCCACCCCGGTGCCCTGTGGCCGCTGGGCAAAGAGACTGGAGAAGGATAAGCGGACCCAGCAGATGCGTATGCAGCGGTTGAAGGCGAAGCTGCAGATGCCATTCCAGAGCGGGGAGTTCAAGGCGCTGACCAGGCGCCTGCAGGTGGAGCCCCGGCTCCTGAGCAAGCAGATGGCCGGGTGTCTGGAGCACTGCACGCGCCAGGCCCCCGAGAGCCCCTGGGAGGAGCAGCTGGCCCGGCTGCTGCAGGAGGCCCCTGGGAAGCTGAGCCTCGATGTGGAGCAGGCCCCGTCGGCGCAGCACTCGCAGGCCCAGCTCTCAGGTCAGCAGCAGAGGCTCCTGGCCTTCTTCAAGTGCTGCCTGCTCACTGACCAGCTGCCCCTCGCCCACCACCTGCTGGTCGTCCACCACGGCCAGCGGCAGAAGCGGAAGCTGCTCACGCTGGACATGTACAACGCCGTGATGCTTGGCTGGGCGCGGCAGGGTGCCTTCAAGGAGCTGGTGTATGTGTTATTCATGGTGAAGGATGCCGGCTTGACCCCGGACCTGCTGTCCTATGCGGCTGCCCTCCAGTGCTTGGGGAGGCAGGACCAGGACGCCGGGACCATCGAAAGGTGTCTGGAACAGATGAGCCAGGAGGGGCTGAAGCTGCAGGCACTCATCACCGCCGTGCCCCTGTCTGAGGAGGATCGGGCCACTGTTCTGAAGGCCGTGCACAAGGTGAAGCCCACCTTCAGCCTCCCGCCGCAGCTGCCGCCCCCGGTCAACACCTCCAAGCTGCTCAGGGACGTGTATGCCAAGGATGGGCGTGTGTCCTACCCGAAGCTGCACCTGCCCCTGAAGACCCTGCAGTGCCTCTTTGAGAAGCAGCTCCACATGGAGCTGGCCAGCAGGGTGTGCGTGGTGTCCGTGGAGAAGCCCACGTTGCCAAGCAAGGAGGTCACGCACGCGCGGAAGACCCTGAAGACCCTGCGGTACCAATGGGAGAAAGCACTGTGCCGGGCGCTACGGGAGACCAAGAACCGCCTAGAGCGCGAGGTGTACGAGGGCCGGTTCTCACTGTACCCCTTCCTGTGCCTGCTGGACGAGTGCGAGGTGGTGCGGATGCTCCTGCAGGTCCTGCAGGCGCTGCCCGCCCAAGGTGAGTCCTTCACCACCCTGGCCCGGGAGCTGAGTGCGCGCACTTTCAGCCGGCACGTGGTGCAGAGGCAGCGGGACAGTGGCCAGGTGCAGGCGCTGCAGAACCACTACAGGAAGTACCTATGCCTGCTGGCCCCCGACGCCGAGGTGCCGGAGCCTTGCATGCCGCGGCAGTACTGGGAGGCGCTGGGGGCGCCCGAGGCCCTGCGGGAGCAGCCCTGGCCCCTGCCAGTGCAGATGGAGCTGGGCAAGCTGCTGGCGGAGATGCTGGTGCAGGCTACGCAGATGCCATGCAGCCTGGACAAGCCGCATCGCTCCTCTCGGCTTGTCCCCGTGGTCTACCACGTGTATTCCTTTCGCAACGTCCAGCAGATCGGCATCCTGAAGCCGCACCCGGCCTACGTGCAGCTGCTGGAGAAGGCCACGGAGCCCACGCTGACCTTCGAGGCGGTGGATGTACCCATGCTTTGCCCCCCGCTGCCCTGGACATCGCCGCACTCTGGTGCCTTCCTGCTCAGCCCCAACAAGCTGATGCGCACGGTGGAAGGCGCCACGCAGCACCAGGAGCTGCTGGAAACCTGCCCGCCCACCGCGCTGCATGGCGCGCTGGACACCCTCACCCAACTGGGCAACTGCGCCTGGCGCGTCAACGGGCGCGTGCTGGACCTGGTGCCGCAGCTCTTCCAGGCCAAGGGCTGCCCCCAGCTAGGCGTGCCGGCCCCGCCCTCCGAGGCGCCCCAGCCGCCTGAAGCCCACCTGCCGCACAGCGCCGCGCCCGCCCGCAAGGCCGAGCTGCGCCGGGAGCTGGCGCACTGCCAGAAGGTGGCCCGGGAGATGCACAGCCTGCGGGCGGAAGCGCTGTACCGCCTCTCGCTGGCGCAGCACCTGCGGGACCGCGTCTTCTGGCTGCCGCACAACATGGACTTCCGCGGCCGCACCTACCCCTGCCCGCCGCACTTCAACCACCTGGGCAGCGACGTGGCGCGGGCCCTGCTGGAGTTCGCCCAGGGCCGCCCGCTCGGCCCGCGCGGCCTGGATTGGCTCAAGATCCACCTGGTCAACTTCACGGGGTTGAAGAAGCGGGAGCCTCTGCGGAAGCGCCTGGCCTTTGCGGAGGAGGTGATAGATGACATCCTGGACTCCGCGGACCAACCCTTGACGGGCCGAAAGTGGTGGATGGGCGCGGAGGAACCCTGGCAGACGCTGGCCTGCTGTATGGAGGTGGCGAACGCTGTGCGCGCCTCCGACCCTGCCGCCTATGTGTCCCACCTCCCCGTCCATCAGGACGGCTCTTGCAACGGCCTGCAGCATTATGCTGCTCTGGGCCGCGACAGCGTGGGCGCCGCCTCCGTCAACCTGGAGCCCTCGGATGTGCCGCAGGACGTGTACAGCGGCGTGGCTGCGCAGGTGGAGATGTTCCGTAGGCAAGACGCCCAGCGGGGCACGCGGGTGGCACAGGTGCTGGAAGGTTTCATCACCCGCAAAGTGGTGAAGCACACGGTGATGACCGTGGTGTACGGGGGTCACCCGCTATGGCGGGCGCCTGCAGATTGAGAAGCGCCTCCGGGAGCTGAATGACTTTCCCCAGGAATTCGTGTGGGAGGCCTCCCACTATCTCGTACGCCAGGTCTTCAAGAGTCTACAGGAGATGTTCTCGGGGACCCGGGCCATCCAGCACTGGCTGACCGAGAGCGCCCGCCTCATCTCCCACACGGGCTCCGTGGTGGAGTGGGTCACACCCCTGGGCGTCCCCGTCATCCAGCCGTATCGCCTGGACTCCAAGGTCAAGCAAATAGGAGGTGGAATTCAGAGCATCACCTACACCCACAACGGAGACAGCCGAAAGCCCAACACACGTAAGCAGAAGAACGGCTTCCCGCCCAACTTCATCCACTCGCTGGACTCCTCACACATGATGCTCACCGCCCTGCACTGCTACAGGAAGGGCCTGACCTTCGTCTCTGTGCACGACTGTTACTGGACCCACGCAGCTGATGTCTCTGTCATGAACCAGGTGTGCCGGGAGCAGTTTGTCCGCTTGCACAGCGAGCCCATCCTGCAGGACCTGTCCAGGTTCCTGGTCAAGCGGTTCTGCTCTGAGCCCCAGAAGATCTTTTAGGCCAGCCAGCTGAAGGAGACACTGCAGGCGGTGCCCAAGCCAGGGGCCTTCGACCTGGAGCAGGTGAAGCGTTCCACCTACTTCTTCAGCTGACACCCCACGAGCCTTGTGCCAGTGTGTAAATAAAGCTCTTTTGCCAAAAAAAAAAAAAAAAAAAAGAAAGAAAAAAGAAAAAGAAAGTTGTTGGTGAAGTGGAAGGAGCCTTTACCTGGTGTGGCGCAGGCAGCCGCCATGTTGTGGTGAATTGAGGAATGGGTAGAAAGTGAGACAGCAAGTGTAGACAGACCTTCAAAGAAGTTTGAGAAGACTAAGAAAAATAAATGCTCTCTATTCACCCAGATTCACTGTGCCAAGGGTCTTTTTTTTTTCTCTTTTTTCTTTTCCTTTTCTTTGTGTGTGTGTGTGTGTGTGTGTGTGTGTGTTTTTTTTTTTTTTTTTTTTTGAGACGACGTCTTGCTCTGTCACCGAGGCTGGAGTGCAGGGGTGCCATCTCGGCTCACTGCAACCTCTGCCTCCCCAGTTCAAACGATTCTCTGCCTCAGCCTCCCTAGTAGCTGGGACTACGGATGTGCGCCTCCACCACGCCTGGCTAATTTTTTGTATTTTTAGTAGAGACGGGGCTTCACCGTGTTGACCAGGCTGGTCTTGAATGCTGGCCTCAAGTAATCCACCCACCTCAGCCTCCCAAAGTGCTGGGATTACAGACGTAAGCCACTGTGCCCAGCTTCATTTTTCTATAATTCTTATTCTCATTTCTTTCTATCTTGCTCTCTCTCTCTTTTTTTTTTTTTTTTTTTGCAATTTACTGAATCAGACCATTTGGGAGATGTACCAAAGGATTTAAAATTTAGACTTTGTTCAACAGTTTAAAATTCATTCCAGAAAAAAACAGCTTGGTGCTATGCATGATCTGATTTCAGAATTTCAGTTGACTTCATCTGCAGCTGCTCATGATAAAACTAATCAACAGACATAGGTCAGCTCTAGAGAGGAGGTTTTTGTCTTCTGTTTTGTTTTGTTAATTTCCATCTGAAAGCATTGTCTTCTCTGGTGCAAGCAGAAGCAAATTATCTTTTACTAGCAAGGTAAAGAGTTTTGTACAGAAACCTGAGTTAACCAGCACATTTCTCATTTTCGTGGCATCCAGTATGTCCTGGTGCCCTGGGTACCTGGATTTCTTATTCCTTAATATGCTTCTTTCCCTTACCTAAACAGAACTGTGTACTCCCTCTGACCTTCCCCCACCCTTTAACGTGCCTTGATTAGAGGTAATACCTACCATGACATTGTAATTGTTTTTGCATCAATGTCATTTACAAGACTATGAGCTTGTTTAAGTCAGACACCATATTGCCTTTATAGTGCCTAGCAGGCCCTCAATAAATGAGTGAATAAATGCCATGGGAAGATAGGAAAGATCGACAGGCACTAGACCTGCATATGGGACCTGAAGTCTCACTGGGCAAAGCTTTCTTTCTTTCTTTTTTTTTTTTTTTTGAGACTGAGTTTCGCTCTTGTTGCCCAGGCTGGAGTTCAATGGCTCGATCTCGGCTCACCGCAACCTCCGCCTCCCGGGTTCAGGTGATTCTCCTGCCTCAGCCTCCCAAGTAGCTGGGTTTACAGGCATGTGCCACTATGCCCGGCTAATTTTTGTATTTTTAGTAGAGTCGGGGTTTCTCCACGTTGGTCAGGCTGGTCTTGAACTCCCAACCCCAGGTGATCAGCCCACCTTGGCCTCCCAAAGTGCTAGAATTACAGGCATGAGTCACTGCACCCAGCCTACTGGGCAAAGCTTTCTATGTGATGGTAAGAAACACTAAGCAATCTTTACTTGCCAAAAATTTAAAGAATTTAGGCACACATTGGCTTTTTTTGAGCATAGCCCACACCAAGCACTTACTATCTCTAATTTGATGCAAAGAAGAATTAACTGCAATCCAGGAATTGACCTAGCATTTTTACACATTTTTAAAAAATTGTCATAACTCCATGAGGTCATTTTTATTAGCTTCTGTTTTACAGGTTAAATAACTAAATTCGAAGAGGCTAAGTAAATCCATGATCCTTGAGCCAGGAAGAGGTGGAACTGGCCTTTGAATCCACCCCTGCTTTCTCCTTCCACCATGTTTCCTATTATCACTACACATTACATATCTCAATAAGGAGCTATAAGGAACAAGGGACACACAAGCATTACAGTAATTAGAATTTTCATATAATATTCCAGAAATCAGAGACTAATTCTCTCCAGTTTCAGCACTGAAATCGAAATACAGTAATGTTAGAAACAAAAATGTCTCTTGATTTTCCCCCAAGGAATTTCCCTCTCTTATCCATGCAGTGAGCATTAACAATTAATGGAAAATGCTTTCTAAACCTTATAGCATCGTTCTTAATATTTATGATGCCCATGAAACATACAAACATCTGTTCCGTAGAGTGATAGCTATTAAAGCATACTTAAGTGCCAAGCACTCTCTCTCACGTAGATGAGTCAATACTTTAAGCATTTGCCCCTCTGGAGTTATCTAAATAGCAAGGATTCCAAGAAGATGGGAAGAAGACAATTTTAGACTCAACTGAAGGAATACTACTTCATTTTATCATGGCTGAAAGTACACAGTAATTTTAAATTGAATAAAGTTATTTGTAAATGGTTGACATGATCTTTCATATTAGCAATGACTGCACCCCTAAAGCTGAAGTTGAGGTTTCCCTCTGAGAAATAAAATTAGAAAACACTCAAAAGGTGATGGATGAGATTATCCATCAGCAGGAATGACAGATCTGAGAAATCTGCTGTTAAAATAAAACTGAAGGGTTGGGCACACCCAAAATCCAATCAAGGTGACCTGTAAGCACCCTCAGGGAGCAGGCCTAGAGAGAGGTTACTACTATTTTTTGGCCAGGCGTGGTGGCTCACGCCTGTAATCCCAGCACTTTGGGAGGCCGAGGCAGGTGGATCGCTTGAGGTCAGAAGTTTGAGACCAGCCTGGTCAACGTGGTGAAACCTTGTCTCTACTAAAAATACAAAAATTAGCTGAGTGTGGTGGGTGCCTATAATCCCAACTACTCAAGAGGCTGTGGCAGGAGGATCGCTTGAACCTGGGGGGCGGAGGTTGCAGTGAGCTGAGATTGCGCCACTGAACTCCTGCCTGGCCGACAGAGAGAGACTCTGTCTCAAAAAAATTTAAAAATAATAATATTTTACACTGCTTGTAAAGAGAATATGTTAATGGGAAGAGAGTGGTCTGCTTGGGTCTCTGATAGCTGCGTCAAGTCAGTGGAGCCAATACCTTCACCAGAATGTCCTGTGTGACAATAAAATTTGTTGTGACAAAATAACTGGCACATTGGTATATATGTGCTAGTATGACTCATGTGAGCTGGTCTCTGTGTATACTAACAAAATTTAGTTTAGCAAAGCTGAGGACCAGACTTTAAATACGGCAATCACATGCAAGTACCGCTACCCAGCCTTTCCCAGCTGACACTTCTTCAAATTGCAACACACACAAGATTAACATAACAGCCACAGCAATAATCAAAATGGCAACTAACAATTGATGAGTACTTATTAAATGTCAGGTATACTTCTAAAGCTCTACATATAAATTTCCCATTGAGTCTTCACAGAAATCCCATGAGGTAAAATAAAAAACAGATGCAAACACAGATTATGTAATATGTTCTAGGTCACATGTTAATGAGTGATGGAGACTAAATTTAACCTAGGTAAGCTGTCTGCATTTTTAACCACACCTGGGGAGGGAGGAGCACCACACTAATTTTGTAGAATACACACACACACACACACACACACACACACACATATATGTTAAGGTGGCTCATGCCTGTAACCCAACACTTTGGGAGGCTGAGACAGAGTCTCACTCTGTCACCCAGGCTGGAATGCAGTGGGGCGATCTTGGCTCACTGCAACCTCCACCTCCCAGGTTCAAGCGATTCTCCTGCCTCAGCCTCCCAAGTAGCTGGGATTACAGGCATGTGCCACCACACCCAGCTAATTTTGTATTTTTAGTAGAGGTGGGGTTTCTCCATGTTAGTCAGGCTGGTCTCGAACTCCCGACCTCAGGTGATCCTCCCACCTCGGCCTCCCAAAGTGCTGGGATAACAGGCGTGAGCCACCGCACAGGGCTGGGTTTTTTTTGTTGTTGTTTTTTCTGGTTTTTTTTTTTTTTTTTGAGACGGAGTCTCACTCGTGTCACCCAGGCTGGAGTGCAGTGGTGCAATCTCAGCTCACTGCAACCTCTGCCTCCCAGGATCAAGCAATTCTCCTGCCTCAGCCTCCTGAGCAGCTGGGACTACAGGCATGCGCTGCCACGTCCGGCTAATTTTTGTATTTTTGATAGAGACGGGGTTTCACTATGTTGGCCAGGCTGTTCTCAAACTCCTGACTTCAAGTGATCCGCCTGCCTTGGTCTCCCAAAGTGCTGGGATTACAGGTGTGAACCACCGCACCTGGCCCAAGCAGATTCTTTTGGTTGCAAGATACAAAACTCTACTTAAACGATTTCAAATAAAATGTTTGGTGAAGTTCACCATAAGCCAAGTAAGATATTCTTCTCTCAGCTGGGCGTGGTGGCTCACACCTGTAATCCCAGCACTTTGGGAGTCCAAAGCGGATGGATCACCTGAGGTCAGAGTTCAAGACCAGTCTGACCAATATGGTGAAATCCCGTCTCTGCTAAAAATACAAAAATCAGCCAGGCGTGGTGGCAGGCGCCTGTAGTCCCAGCTACTTGGGAGGCTAAGACAGAAGAATTGCTTGAACCCAGGAGGTGGAGGTTGCAGTGAGCCAAGATCACACCATTGCACTCCAGCCTGGGCGACACAACAAGACTCCGTCCCAAAAAAAAAAAAAAAAAGATATTCTTCTCTCATAGTACCTTGGGCTTATTGCATTCACTACACTGCATTATAATTATGTTTATATATTCATTATAATTATCCCACTCGACCCCAATAAATTCATGATTTTTCTCTCTTGTATTTACTACTATATCCTTGGTACAAAGAACAGTGTCTGACAAATAGTAGATGCTGAAGAAATATTTGTTCTGATAAAAAGTATGATTGGAGGCCGGGCACAGTGGCTCATGCCTGTAATCCCAGCACTTTTGGTGGCCGAGGTAGGCATATCACTTGAGGTCAGGAGTTCGAGACCAGGCTGGCCAACATGGTGAAACCCTTTCTTTCTTTTTTTTTTTTTTTTTTTTTGAGACGGAGTCTTACTTTGCTTCCCAGGGTGGAGTGTGGTGGCGTGATCTCGGTTCACTGCAACCTCCAACCCCCTGAGTTCAAGTGATTCTCCTGCCTCAGCCTCCCAAGTAGTTGGGATTACAGGTGCCTGCCACTGCGCCCGGCTAATTTTTGTATTTTTAGTAGAGACGAGGTTTCACCATCTTGGCCAGGCTGGTCTTGAACTCCTGACCTCGTGATCCACCCGCCTCTGCCTCCCAAAATGCTGGGATTATAGGCGTGAGCTACCATGCCCAGTGAAACCCTTTCTCTATGAAAAATACAAAAAGTAGCTAGGTGTGCTGGCGCACACCTGTAATCCCAGCTACACATGAGACTGAGGCATGAGAATCATTTGAACCTGGGACGCAGAAGTTGCCGTGAGCAGAGATTGCACCACTGCACTCCAGTCTGGGCAACAGAGTGAGACTCTGTCTCAAAAAATGTAGAATTGGGGCAACTGGGCAGGGACAGGAGTGTTAGTTAATTACCTGAATGATTTTAAAAGTAAGAAAGTCAGCCAGAGTTCACAGAAACTGAAAATTCAAGAACAGAACTCATTTTTCTATCATGCCCCTCAACCAGCATCTTTTGCTTCTGCTCTTGTTGGCATATATATTCCATTTTCCTTTTTTTTCAAGTGGGCTTCCTTTGCTTATTTATACTTTCTGCTTCCCCATAATTTTGGCTTTTGTTAAACTTTGGTTAGCCATAGTGCCAACCTCAGTTCCAACTCTAGTTGGCCTTCCAGTTCTAGAGCCCACCACTACCTACAGACTTAAGGCTTTCTGATTCAGGTCCTCAGGATAAAGATTCTCATTGGTTCAGCTTAGGTGAAGACATGTTCAATTGTCCAATACACCATGGTGGGAGTGGTTGACAAAAATGACTGTCTAGGCTTGCCCTTTTGTCAAGAGGCAGTTTCCACAGAAAGGATGGGGGGCTGAGTATGCACTCCCAAAATAAGACTCCTACAGATGTTAAACTGATATTTCTCTCTTTTTGAATCTAGACAATTTTTTTAACCTACCAAGGAGAATGCTTTAAATTATATTGAAAATTTATAGTCATATGTTTACTGTATTTTAACAGAGAATTTCTAGGGACTGCCATTTTCCAGTTGCTTGCATTTTCAATTTTGTTCTTTGATTGCTTAAAACACAGACATCTTTTCTTTCTTGCCATGCAATGAAAATGTTCTATTTTGATATGGTGTGTGTTAGTCATAGTGTTTGCCTTTTCATTACGATATCAAGAAGTTAATCTGTTGCACTCTTTTTAACTAGTGTAGTTAAGGGCTTTTGACAGTTTCTTGTGATAATTGCATTATGATTTTCACCCTTTTATTTTTTAATCTTATTTTATTTATTTATTTATTTTTGAGACGGAGTCTAGCTCTGTCACCCAGGCTGGAGTGCAGTGGCGCAATCTCGGCTCACTTCAAGCTCCACCTCCTAGGTTCATGCCATTCTTCTGCCTCAGCCACCTGAGTAGCTGGGACTACAGGCCCCCGTCACCACACCCAGCTAATTTTTGTATTTTTAGTAGAGACGGGGTTTCACCATGTTAGCCAGTATGGTCTTGATCTCCTGACATTGTGATCCGCCCACCTCGGCCTCCCAAAGTGCTGGGATTACAGGAGTGAGCCACCACGCCCGGCCCTTTTTTTTTTTTTTTTTTTTTGAGATGGAGTTTTGCTCTTGTTGCCCAGGCTAGAGTGCAATGGCACGATCTTGGCTCACTGCAACCTCTGCCTCCCGGGTTCAAGCGATTCTCCTGCCTCAGACTCCCGAGTAGCTGGGATTACAGGCATGCACCACCACGCCCAGCTAATTTTGTAATTTTAGTAGAGACAGGGTTTCTCCATGTTGGTCAGGCTGGTCTCAAACTCCCGACCTCAGGTGATCTGCCCGCCTCGGCCTCCCAAAGTGCTGGGATTACAGGCGTGAGCCACCGCAGCTGGCCTTATGTTTTAGACACCATAATTTCCTAAGCTTTAAGAGAATCACCTGAAATTTCACTTGTACTTCATGATTGAATATTGATGCTGAAGAGCCATAGATTGCCCATAATTTACAAATGAATTCCAAAAGATCACATGAAAATCAGTTGTTTTGGAACTTGAAATCCAGTTTCCTAGTGGTCACAAGAGGTTATTTAACCTATAATATATTAACTCAGTTATTCATTCCATTAAAAGCCATTACATTTATTGCCTGGCACTGTGTTAACTATGTGTACACCATGAACAAAACAGATTAGTGTTAGACAACTGTGTGTGCAACAGGAACAAAACAGATTAGTCCCTGTCCCCATGAAGCTTATAGTCTAGTGGGCGGAATGAAACAAAAATTGGCAAACAATTAGGTTAGCACCAAGAGTAATAGCTGAGTGCCCGATGAATAGTAGGTTCTCCAAAAATTTTCACGGATGCGTAACTAAATAGGTTAAAACTGGCCGGGCACGGTGGCTCACGCCTGTAATCCCAGCACTCTGGGAGGCAGAGGCGGGCAGATCACAAGGTCAGGAGATCGAGACCACCCTGGCTAATCCGGTGAAACCCCGTCTCTACTAAAATTTAAAATACAAAAGATTAGCCGGGCGTGGTGGCGGGTGCCTGTAGTCCCAGCTACTCAGGAGGCTGAGGCAGGAGAATGGCATGAACCTGGGAGGCGGAGCTTACAGTGAGCAGAGATTGCACCACTGCACTCTGGCCTGGGGGACAGAGTGAGACGCCATCTCAAAAAAAAATAATAATAATAAATAAATAGGTTAAAACTAACTAATTTCCATTCATTTTTCATTAATTATTCATTTAATCTTCACAATTCTCAGAGGATTTAGCCTTTTAAAATCTTTAATCCTACCTAAACTGGTTAGTTCTGCTCAAAAAGATAAATTTACAATGACTATATTTTGAAACTTTTTATTGATGTATAATATATATAGAGAGAAATATGAATACTTCAAATATGCATACAGCCAGTGCATCTTCACAAACTGAACATATCTGATGAAGAAACAAACAGTATCAGCATCCCAGGAACTTCCTTGTGCCTCTTTACAGTCACTACACCCGCAAAGGGAAAGGATATTATTATTATTATTATTATTATTATTATATATTTTTTGAGATGGAGTCTTGCTCTGTTGCCCAGGTTGGAGTGCAGTGGTGTGATCTTGGCTCACTGCAACTTCCACCTCCCTGGTTCAAGTGATTCTCCTGCCTCAGCCTCCCGAGTAACTGGGACTACAAGCACATGCCACCACGCCCGGCTAATTTTTGTATTTTTAGTAGAGACAGGGTTTCATCATGTTTCCCAGGCTGGTCTCAAACTCCTGGTTTCATGTGATCTGCCCGCCTTGGCCTCCCAAAGTGCTGGGATTACAGGCATGAACCACCACACCCGGCCAGGAATAGATATTATTTAAAAATTAAAATAGACAGGCTTATAGTCATTTAATAATGTATTTGAGAGACAGAAAAATATTTAAGTACTTCCTAATTTGTCCATTTAAAACTCAATAAAAATGTGTTACTAGGCCTGTTTATTTTGTCAGTCATGATTAGATTCAGCTGCATATAATTGAAAATGTAAAATAACAATGGATTTTAAAAAGAATGAAATCATGTCCTTTGCAGCAACATGGTTGGAGCTGGTGGCCATTATCCTAAGTGAAATAACTGAGAAACAGAAAATCAAATACTGCATGTTCTCACTTGTGAGTGGGAGCTAAAAGCGGGTACAAATTGACATAAAGATGGAAACAATAGACACTGGGGACTCCAAATGGGGGGAGGGTGGGAATGGGAGTGAGGGTTGAAAAATCACCTATTGGGTACCATGGTCACTATTTGGGTGATGGGTATACTAGAAGCCCAAGCCCCATGATTATGTAATATATCCATGTAATGAACCAGCACAAGTATCCCCTGAATCTAAAGTTTTTTTAAAAAAATGGCATAACTAAGGTAGTTCATTTATCTTTCATATGGATGAGGTGTTCAGGGCTGGTTTGGTAGCCTCACAGTTATTAGACCCGGGTTCCTTCTGTCTTACAAATCAACCATCCTAGTGTATAGCTAGTGATGGTTCAAGATGGCTATTGGAAATCCAGCCATCACATCTGCATTCCCGGCAGAAAAAAAGGGGGAAGGGCAAAAGGATCACATCTCCCAGCTGATTAAGTTTACCTCTATGGAGTCTGTCCCCAGGTCCTTCATAACATTTCTGCTTTTATCTAATTGTTCAGAATTTAGTCATTAGGCCATATAGTTTTTGTTTGTTTGCTTGTTTTGAGACAGTCTTGCTCTGTTGCTGGACTACAGTGGTGCAATCTTGGCTCCTTGCAACCTCTGCCTCCCAGGTTCATGCCATTCTCCTGCCTCAGACTCCTGAGTAGCTGGGATTACAGGCACCCACCACCATGCCCAGCTAATTTTTGTATTTTTAGTAGAGATGGAGTTTCACCACATTGGTCAGGCTGGTCTCGAACTCCTCACCTTGTGATCCGCCTGCCTCGGCCTCCCAAAGTGCTGGGATTACAGGCATGAGCCACTGTGCCCGGCTGAGGCCATATAGTTTTAAAGGGAATCTGGTCTTTTAGCTGGGTGCATTGATGCCCTCAGTAATAAAGGAAGTAGGGAAGTAGCAAGGAAGAAGGAGAGAATGTACTTGGGGTAGGCAACTGGTATGATCTGCTATAGTTATGTTGATTTCCATTATAATAACTTACCCTACATCACATTGTCAATGTTCTTCCTAAGAAGGGGAATTTAGGCATCATATGTAAGAAACTGAGAATTTGGCTAGGAGATCATTTTGTAGGACCTTGTTTGAACTCTTCATTGTACTGAATCAGTGGAGCAGATTCAGTTACTTTCCTTAGGACCTTGAACCAGACAGCAAACCTCTTTAAGCCCAAGAATCTCATTGGTAAAACATGACAGGTACACCTTTCCTCTAATTACAGCAGAGTCATGTTTAGAAAAATTTCTCTAAAAAGCTCTCTGTGTGTGTGTTTCATTGATTAGAAAAATTCAGACTATTCAGTCCTCACAGGCATATTTTCTTCTTTGAAGTTTAGTATTTTGAGATCAGCAAAAGGGTAAATGTAAGTTACAGTATATCACAGCTTATCATTACATGGATTCATATGTAGAACAAGTTAGATCTTGCCTCCCACAAGAAAAACGACCTACATTAAAAGTCTAATGTACCATGATTATAAGGCAGGTGCTACTCTTGCCTCCCCATTTTACCGTATTATTAATGTTGGGCTCAGTTCCAAGAACAGTCCTTCCTAGGGCTGGGTGAGCCTGGGAGCAAGTTGAGGTTTGAGGTCTTCCTGCCTATCATTTTGAACAGGTGAAATCTGGTTAGTGCAAACTTCTAGAGCAGCCGATATCAGCAGAGCTAAGGGTGTAAACATCAGGAAGAGCAGGAGGTAGAAGGAGAGTTCACAACTGCCAAAAGGGCATATCATTACTTTATTTTTATTTTATTTTTATTTTTGAGACAAAGTCTCACTGCGTCACCCAGGCTGGAGTGCAGTGGCACGATCTCAGCTCACTGCAACCTCTGCCTCCTGGGTTCAAGGGAGCATGTTGGGCTAATTTTTTTGTATTTTTAGTAGAGACAGGATTTCACCATGTTGCCCAGGCTGGTCTGAAACTCCTGACCTCAAGTGGTCCGCCCGCCTCAGCCTCCCAAAATGCTGGGATTACAGGTATGAGCCACCATGCAAAAGGGCTTATCTTTTTATTTTTTCTTTTTTTTTGAGACGGAGTCTCACTTTGTTGCCCAGGCTGGAGTGCAGTGGCACAATCTCGGCTCACTGCAACCTACACCTCCCAGGTTCGAGCAATTCTCCCGCCTCAGCCTCCCAAGTAGCTGGGATTACAGGCGCCCACGACCATGCACGGCTATTTTTTTCTATTTTTAGTAGAGACAGGATTTCACCATGTTGTCCAGGCTGGTTCCGAACTCCTGACCTCAAGTGATCCGCCCACCTCGGCCCCACAAAGTGCTAGAATTACAGGCATAAGCCACCACGCCCGGCCAAAAGGGCGTATCTTTAAAGGAGCATTGCTGGCTGCTTTAACTAGGAGACCAGGCAGGGCAGCAGGGGTGGAAGATGGAAACTGTGGCAGAAAGGAACAGGAAAGGAGAGGAGACGGACAGAGGGAGGTTCCAAGTAGGCAAGGGAGTTGAAATGAGCACACGCAGAGCCCCAGACTCTAGGGGAAGGCAACTGTAGTGGAGTAAGGGCCAGGAGGTTGACTCAGAGTACATTATCACACATCTGCAATGGAAAGGACACTGTGTTAGGTGCCGGTGGGGAGAGCGGGCATAGGTATAAACCAGACAGGGATCCTGCCCAGCTGGTGGTCACCCACCTCTGTCAAAGGCAATGAGGCATCCGCTTAAAGTATGCCACAAGGCTCAAGGTGATGGGTGCTGTAACAGAAGGGTAAATGAAATGTTCCAAGCAACTCAGGGGTGGGGAATAGTCCAGCTGAAATAATAGTGAAGGTGAGGTGAGGTGAGGTGGGGAGAGGTTTAGAACTTTAGAAGGTGGCTGGGTGCAGTGGCTTATGCCTGTAATCCCAGCAGACTGAGGTCAGAGGATTGCTTGAACTCAGAAGTTTAAGACCAGCCTGGGCAAAATAGTGAAACCTCATTTCAAAAAAAAATTTTTTTAAAGAATCTTGGAAGGTTTGAAGATGATGCGTTCTTTCAGTTGGATCTTGAAGGCTGAGCCATAGGGATGGGAGTCTTCATATAAGAATGGAACTTTTGTACAAAAATTAGCCAGGCATGGGGTAACCCCAGCTACTGGGGAGGCTGAGGCAGGAGGATCACTTGAGCCCGGGAGGCAGAGGTTGCAGTAAGCCGAGTTTGGACCACTGCACTTCAGCCTGGGCGACAGAGGGAGACTCCGTCTGGAAAAAAAAAAGAGAGTGAGAGATTGGGAAGGTGGATCTTGAGAGACACAGAGGAACTGTGGAGAAGGTAAGGCTGAGGTATGGTACGATGACAAATTGTCATTGTCCTGCAGAAAATAAGAGGGCACCCAGAACCTCAAAATGCAGAATCTGCTCTGGGGAAGAGCCTCTCAATGAACAGCAAAACCAAAAACAAAAAACCACCTGCTCTCTCTTGGTCTAGAGTTTCCATTTCTCTCCTAATTTCCCTGCCATGCCTCACTAGCCTTCCCAGCTGCTGCTGTCATCACAAAGAGGCTTGAGAATGTGGGACACTCTGCTTCTGTGACCTCTCAGCCTAGGTGTGGAAGCTGCAGACCCAACTGAAGATGGAGTGAATTAGAGAGAGACATGGATGAAAAGAAAGGGAGAAAGAGAGTAGGATGATTGCAACAGTTGTCCCTTTATAATATGCCTGGTGGATTTCTTTACAAGACTCTCTGGATTTGTACCTTGGAAACGCTTCCCAAGGGTGTCATTTCTTTCAAGGGGCTATAGTAGGAGACTCATAGATACTGAACAAGCAGCAGGTTCAAGTGGGGTGGCGATGGCTGGGGTAGGGCGGGAAAGGAAACAATATAGATGCAGGAGAAGAGGGAGCTGTGATGCTCGGGAGCCTACCCCATTCCCATTTGATAATGTGCAGAAAGGCAGAGGGGCAAGTTAGGAGAGGAAAAAGTGTATAGTAGTATGGCAAGATAACATATTTTAAATTTTAATTACTTTTTTTTTTTTTTTGAGATGATGTTTCACTCAGTTTGCAACCAGCCTGGCCAACATGGCAAAACTCCGTCTTTACTAAAAATACAAAAGTAGCTGGGTGTGGTGGCGCATGCCTGTAATTCCAGCTACTTGGGAGGCTGAGGCAGGATAATCACTTGAACCCAGGAGGCAGAGGTTGTAGTGAGCCGAGATTGAGCCATTGCACTCCAGCCTGGTGACAGAGAAATATCCTATCTTAAAAAGAAAAAAAAAAGGAAATATATCTTTTCTTTCTTTCTTTCTTTCTTTCTTTCTTTTTTTTTTTTTGAGACAGGGTTTCGCTCTGTCACCCAGGCTGGAGTGCAGTGGCGCAATCTCGGCTCACTGCAACCTCCACCTCCCAGGTTCGAGCGATCCTATTGCCTCAGCCTCCCTAGTAGCTGGAACTACAGGTGTGTGCCACCCACCAGTCCTGGCTAATTTTTGTATTTTCAGTAGAGACAGGGTTTCACCCTGTTGCCCAGGTTGGTCTCAAACTCCTGACCTCAGGTGATCTGCCCGCCTCAACCTCCCACAGTGTTAGGATTACAGGCATGAGCCACCTCGCCCAGCCACTGAAACATTTCAAACGTCTTTATTGTAGTTAAAATGTAGTTAAATGATATACTTCCTGCCAGGCACGGTGGCTCATGCCTGTAGTCCCAGCACTTTGGGAGGCCAAGGCCAGCAGATCACTTGAGCCCAGGAGTTTCAGACCAACCTGGGCAACAGGGTGAAACCCTGTCTCTACTTAAAATACAAAAATTAGCCAAGTGTGGTGGCGTATGTCTGTAATCCCAGCTGCTCAGAAGCTGAGGCAGGAGAATCGCTTGAGCCCAGGAGGCGGAGGTTGCAGTGAGCTGAGATTGCAACTCATTCCAGCCTGGGAAACGCCTGTTTTGTAATCATTAAATTAAATCTTTTCTTTCTTTCTTTCTTTCTTTCTTTCTTTCTTTCTTTCTTTCTTTCTTTCTTTCTTTCTTTCTTTCTTTCTCTCTCTTTCTTCCTTCCTTCCTTTCTTTCTTTCTCTTTTTCTTTCTTCCTTTCCTTTCCTTTCCCTTCCTTCCTTCCTTCTTTTCTCCTTCTTTCCTTCCTTCTTCCTTTCTTCCTTTCTTTCTTTTTTTCTTGGAGATAGGGTCTTGCTCTGTCATCCAGGCTCGGGTGCAGTGGCACAACCATAGCTTGCTGCAGCCTCAAACTCCTGGGCTCAAGCAATCCTTCCAACTCAGCCTCCTGAGTAGCTGGGACTACAGGTGTGCACCACCATGCCTGGCTAATTTTTATTTTAATTTAAACGTGTTTTTTAAAGAAATGAAAGAAAATTCCAATAAAAATTTACAGTTATGAAAAAATTAATAAAATATGAAGCAGAGTGATAAAGATCAGCAATTAAATCAATGGATGTTATTCTATACCAAGAAGTAAATTATAACAAAAATAAATCTCAAATCATAATGAAAGCAATGATTCATTAACAGGCCAAGCTAAATTTCAAAGAAAGGTAATAGACTTTTGGATTGTTTTGACCATCCAATTAATAAAGAGAAATAGAGCATATGAACACATTGGGGAAAATATTTAAATTTCTTTAAAAAAAATTCTTCCAAGGCTGATCAACTGAAGCAGTGGGAGTGGAGAAGGAACAAAGAAATCTGTAACTGGTTGTGATCAATTAGTTGTAAACACCACTGCACTCAGACCAGCCAAAACATTTAAATTTCTCAGATATGACACAAAGTGCCAACATTGAGAAAAATAGCTTAAAACTTGTATGACTGCAATGAGGACATCGACGATAAACTGGTTAATCAGCTAATCAATTCAAAAATTGAGATTAATACTTCAAAAATTCCATCTAAAATCTTATAGCTACTTTATGAAAAATACTTGGTAGAAGTTTTACCAGACTTGAAAATTCTAAATTTTTTTTTTTTTTTTTTGAGACAGAATCTCGCTCTATTGCCCAGGCTGGAATGCAGTGGCACGATCTTGGCTCACCACAACCTCCACCTCCCAGGTTCAAGCAATTCTCCTGCCTCAGCCTCCTGAGTAGTTGGGATTGCAGACTTGTGCCACCATGCCCAGCTAATTTTTGTATTTTTAGTAGAGACAGGGTTTCACTATGTTAGCCAGCCTGGTCTCTAACTCCTGATCTTGTGATCTGCCTGCCTCAGCCTCCCAAAATGCTGGGATTACAGGTGTGAGCCACCACATCCGGCTGGAGAATTCTAAACATTTACATGACATTACCAATTATGAATTATGAAGCTGAAAAACACCATAATAAAAATATCATGTTTTGATATTTTGTGGTGGTTTTTTTCTCATTCTAAATAAAAATTCATTTTGCATTTTTTAATTGTTTTTAATAGACTCCCTCCTGCCCAGCTGCATAAACTTCAGGTCCCATAAAAACTGAATATGCCCTCCCTTCCACCCACTGCCTCAGTGCCTGACAATACACACATCGCCCAGAACTCATTTGTTACCCAGAGAAAGAGTAAAGGATCATTGAATTAACTGAGATTAGATTTCCACCATGTGCCAGATATTGTCTGTTGGTACTCAAAAACATCTCTATTCTTGTAAGCATCTCTATTCTTGTAAGACTCCCAGTACTTGTAGTGACTACTTTCCCCAAGCTCTCCTGATAACAACCTTGTTTAGATTCAGTCAATGGGAGGCATTCCAGTAAGGTTTGAAAGGTGAAAGAGAAGCAGAAGCCACCATTGTTCCTCCAACATCAAAGGCACGTGGGCCTCTGTGAACATTTTACAGTGGCTTCTGGGTGTCTTGCTGAATTCCCTCTGCTTTGACTATGTAGGCAGCTGAGATAACTTTTTAAGATTTCTGCAACTTCCTTATTTCCTCAGATTAGTGGTGGTTTTCCCTGACCTTTGCTCTCCCAGCCCTTTCCAAAGAGTGATAAACATCTTATTCCTCATATTAAAACCCTTCCTGCCTGAAACATTTGCAGCAGTTTCTGTTTTCTGCTTGTTTGTTTGTTTTTTGAGACGGAGTCTCGCTCTGTCACCCAGGCTGGAGTGCAGTGGCGTGATCTCAGCTCACTACAACCTCCGCCTCCGGGGTTCAAGCGATTCTCCTGCCTCAGCTTCCTGAGTAGCTGGGACTACAGGCGCCTACCACCACGTCCAGCTAATTTTTGTATTTTCAGTAGAGACGGGGTTTCACCATGTTGGTCAGGCTGGTCTCAAACTTCTGTTCTCAGGCGATCCGCTCGCCTTGGCCTCCCAAAGTGCTTGGATTACAGGCGTGAGCCACCGCACTCGACCTTTCTGTTTTCTTTCTACATCCTGATTGATGCACTTGATAGAATGGAAACCTGTAATAGAAACTTAGTATCATAGGAAAATAAATGTACATTCCCAGAACACCAGAATTTGTGGTTGAGATACACACACATGCACTTCACTAATAACATATGGACACGAGCAACTGAATGATGGACCTTTACCTAACAGTAATGTCTCTTCCTGCATCTGTGCTCACTGCCATCCTGACTCACTGAAATCCACATAGCCCCAAAAGAGTGGGACTCGGGAAATTTGCCAATGTCTGTATTTTACGTATAACAGTATTTAAAGATGAACAAAATTATATTTCATCCTTGCCCACATGTCTTTTCCATGTTTTCTTAGCCGTGGGCTCTGCCCATTTACTAAGTCTGAAATCACATACTTTCCATGCTGTTTCGTCTCTTCTCTTCTGGCCTACCTGTCCCATTACTGTTATTAATCCAACTCCCCTCACTACTAAACAACTCTCCAATTCACCCCAGCAGACGTTCTGGGGAGCAAAAAGATATGAAAGATACAGTCCTTGTTCTGAGGAGCTTACAGACTCTTGTAAGACACTAATTTCAATCCTGATGTTGCTAAAATATTAATTATAAAATGTATACGCTTTGAGTAACTCTTACAAAACATAGATTTAGATATGGTAAAACTTTAATCCATAGATTTAAAACTTAGCAGGCTCTTGAATATCAGGTTAATTTAAAGCATGCTCACTCAGTTATTAGTGGACTGTTCTTAATGGAAAGGAGTTACATTAATTGATTTATTATACATAGGGAAAAATTCAAGCATTGTGTCTAAATTTGATTCCAAAAGAGTAACCAGGTGAAAGACTTTTTCAGATGAAAGAGAAAAATTCCAAAGAACACACATGATAGAGTCACAAATACTTATGTTAGTCCTAGGCAAGCAAAGTTTAGGCACTACTTCATTTGAATATTTATTCATTTTGGGAATGGTTTAAATTAGTACTTTCATTCAAAGCCCCAAAGGCATTATGTTTTCAGCAAAACTAATAATCACTTCCTGATAACACTAACTGACTTATATATGTTTTTCTTCTTATCTTGTCATTTGAGAGAAGGAAGTCATAAAACTGAGCATCTGGTTTCAGTATTAGGCTTCAAAGATACAGATATTACTTATATTGCAGAGAGCTGCTACATTAACATCCTTTTGCTTTTTAAATTTATCACCTAAACCTAGTTGCACTGTGTAACCTGTGAAACCCCCAATAGGAAGGGGTAGGCTTCTCTAACGGACGCTATTTCCTTGATGTGCTCATTGAGTCTTGAAATCTTATTTGCAAAAGTAATATTAAGCTTGTTTAGGTATCTTTCTTTAACGAAAGGATTCTTTTTTTTATATAAGTGCTTTTTAAAATTTTTCTAAACTTTTATTTTAGGTTCAGGGGTACGTGTGAAGGTTTGTTATATAGGGAAACTCATGTCACAGGGGTTTGTTGTACAGATTATTTCATCCCCCAGGTACTAGGTCTAGTACCCAATAGTTTTTGTTTGGTTTTTTGTTTGTTTGTTTGTTTCAAGACAGAGTCTTGCCCTGTTGCCCAGGCTGGAGTGCAGTGGCACGATCTCGGCTCACTGTAACCTTCACCTCCCAGGTTGAAGCAATTCTCCTGCCTCAGCCTCCCAAAGTGCTGGGATTACAGGCACCCACCACCATGCCTGGCTAATTTTTGTATTCTTAGTAGAGTCAGGGTTTCACCATGTTGGCCAGGCTGGTCTCAAACTCTTGACTTCGTGATCTGCCCACCTCAGCCTCCCAAAGTGCTGGGATTACAGGCACCACACCCTGCCCAATAGTTATTTTTTTTAATCCTCTCCCTCCTCCTATGTTCCACCCTCAAGTAGGCCCCAGTGTCTGTTGTTCCCCTCTTTGTGTTCATGTATAAAGAAATTCTTAATACCATAGCATCAGTAAGATATCAAAAAGATTAGTTGAGAATCACTGGGCCCAATACAATGGAATGAATTATTATCTATATTACCAGGTAGTTCAGCATAAATATGTGTATAAGGATTCTTTTTTTTTTTTTTTTTTTGAGTCAGAGTCTTACTCTGTCACCAGCCTGGAGTGCAGTGGCACGATCTCGGCTCACTGAAACCTCCGCCTCCTGGGTTCAAGTGATTCTCCTGCGTCAGCCTCTCAAGTAGCTGAGATTACAGATGTGTGTCATCATGCCCAGCTAATTTTTGTATTTTTAGAAGAGACATGGTTTCACCATGTTGGCCAGGCTGGTCTTGAACTCCTGACCTCATGTGATCCACCCACCTCAGCTTCCCAAAGTGTTGGGATTATAGGCGTGAGCCACCATGCCCAGCCAAAGATGTTTTAATGACAATTATAAACTATTAAAGTATGAGGGAAATACAGGTAATAGGAAAAATCATTTTAAATTAGTCTAGTAATTTTTAATTGATTAAAAGGATTGAAAAATAAGACAATACCATTTCAAAGAGTTCTTTCTCTAAGATGAAATGTGAAAATATCTAACAATTTTGATTTTGCTTCCTAATTGTTAATTAGTGATTTTCGTTTGGGCACTTTCTATTAAGAAAAATATTTAAATAGTAGTAAATATATTTGCATAAAATTGATCTAGAAAAGCAATTCGAACTTGATTAATATGTAAATTCAGTCCAGTACAAATACATTCATGTAGAATTTATTGAGTAAATCTCTTACTATGATTGAAAACCAGGTGTATTTATTTACGTTAAAACTGAACTAATTGGTTCATAAAATATTGATATGAGAAAAGTGAATTTTTTTTTTTTTTTGAGAGGGAGTCTCACTCTGTCGCCCAGGCTGGAGTGCAGTGGCACCGTGTCGGCTCACTGTAACCTCTGTCTCCTGGGTTCAAGCAATTCTCCTGTCTCAGCATCCTGAGTAGCTGGGATTACAGGCACCCACCACCATGCCTGGCTAATTTTTATATTTTTAGTAGAGACAGGGTTTCACCATGTTGGCCAGGCTGGGTCTTGAACTCCTGACCTCCTGAACTCCTGACCTCAGGTGATTTGCCTGCCTCGGCCTCCCAGAGTGCTAGGATTACAGGCGTGAGCCACCATGGCTGGCCAAAAAGTGAAGTTATTTATAATCCTACCACCAAAAGAAAACAATTTTGTTATATGGTTTTTTTTTTTTTTTTTCAGACGGAGCCTCACTCTGTCACCCAGGCTGGAGTGCAGTGGCGCGATCTCGGCTCACTGCAAGCTCCGCCTCCCGGGTTCACCAGGTTCACCGGGTTCACGCCATTCTCCTGCCTCAGCCTCCCGAGTAGCTGGGACTACAGGCGCCCACCACCACGCCCGGCTAATTTTTTGTGTTTTTAGTAGAGACGGGGTTTCACCGTGTTAGCCAGGATGGTCTCGATCTCCTGACCTCTTGATCCGCCTGCCTCAGCCTCCCAAAGTGCTGGGATTACAGGCATGAGCCACCTCGCCTGGCCTATTATATGTTTTTAATTTGACTTTTTGTAATATTTTAGCAGGACAGTAACCAAAAGAAAAAAATGACACCAACTTTTTTCATTTATTACCAACTTTAATTACATGACACCAAATGCAAAATGAAACTAATTATTCCTAATGCAGTTGTCCTATAAATATATTTGTTTCTATGTAGAATTTTTTTTTTTTTTTTGCCATCTGGAATATAAACTTGAAGATACCCATTCAAATGATGTGAATAGCATACCTGTTATTAAAGCTGTATGAATAGACTATTCCATTTGGGGAGAACATACAAGAGCGGTGATTTAAAATCCCAGGCCAGCAATGACTTGCATCATTGTCTTCAACTAATCAAAAAAAAAAAAGGAAATATAACCATAGTTTATCAGTGCTCATGACAACCCTAGGTAGTAATTGCTTAGCTCCTTTTTCAGGCTCATTTGCTTTTGCTTTTTGTTGAATGATTCCAGTGGTAAATAAAGCTTTTAATAATTTTGTAGAAAAAAATTATGTAGCAAGCCTTTTCAAGATTTGCTACAAAAAATTGGCAGTTAAGTTCTACAGTCTGATTATATCCCTCAACCATCAATCAGAAGGATGAACCAGTGTTTTCAAATGTATGTTTTAGGAATCCAGTTAAAATTAGTCCTTTGGTAGTTTATTTTATTTTTATTTTCTTTTTCCTTTTTTTTCTTTTTGAGACTGAGTTTCGCTCTTGTTGACCAGGCTGGAGTTGGAGTGCAATGGCATGATCTCGGCTCACCACAACCTCCGCCTCCTGGGTTCAAGCGATTCTCCTGCCTCAGCCTCCCGAGTAGCTGGGATTACAGGCGTGTGCCACCACGCCCGGCTAATTTTGTACTTTTAGTAGAGATGGGGTTTCTCCATGTTGGTCAGGCTGGTCTCCAACTCCCGACCTCAGGTGATCTGCCTGCCTTAGCCTCCCAAAGTGCGGGATTACAGGTGTGAGCCACTGCTCCCAGCCTTATTTTATTTTTTTATGTGACATTTGATGCATATGAAAGAATACAGGTGATGTGTAAATGTGAAGTATAATAAAATGAGTCCCTGTTCCCTGCCACCCAGTCTAAGAACTAGAACATTACTTTTGCCTTTTTACCTCGTTCTTGTTCTTCTCCCTATCCCACTCTTCTATCCCCCTTGTCAAGAGGTAACCACTATCCTGAATTTTGAGTATTTCACTCTTGCTTTGTGTGTGTGTGTGTGTGTGTGTGTGTGACAAGTTCCTGCTCTGTCGCCCAGGCTGGAGGCTGGAGTGCAGTGGCGCAATCTCGGCTCACCGTAACCTCCATCTCCCGTGTTCAAGCATTATCTTGCCTCATTCTCCTGAGTAGCTAGAATTACAGGCTTGTGCCACCACGCCCAGCTAATTTTTGTATTTTTAGTAGGGAGGGGGTTTCACCATGTTGACCAGGCTGGTCTCAAACTCCTGACCTGAAGTGATCCACCTGCCTGGGCCTCCAAAAGTGCTGGGATTACAGGCCTGAGCCACCATGCCCAGCCTCACTCTTGCATTTTAAAAGTAATTTCATCATGCACGGTCAATATTTCTTTTTTTCTTTTCTTTTCTTTTCTTTCTTTCTTTTTTTTGGGGGGGGGGGGGGGAATGAAGTCTCGCTCTGTAGCCCAGGCCAGAGTGAAGTGGCATGATCTCGGCTCACTGCAGCCTCAGCCTCCTGGGTTCAAGCAATTCTCCTGCCTCAGCCTCCCAAGTATCTGGGATTACAGGCACGTGCCACTGCACCCAGCTAATTTTTTGTATTTTTTAGTAGAGATGGGGTTTTACCATGTTGGCCAGGCTGGTCTTGAACTCCCAACCTCAGGTGATCTGCCCACCTAGGCCTCCCAAAATGCTAGGATTACAGGCGTGAGCCACCACGCCCTGCCGCATGTCAGTATTTCTAACCAATATATTATTTAGTTTTGTTTGTGAGCATTATAAAAATTATACTCTGTATGCAATCTCCTGCCGTCTGCTTTTTTCACTTAGCAGTGTTTCTAAGATTCATCAACTTTGTTACATATGGCTGAAGCAGTGTTTTATTACCTGCCTTTTCCTCTCAACATTGTGTTTCTAAGCTACATCCTTGTTGCTATGTATCTGTAGGCCCTTGGGCTTTCTCTCTCAGCCAGTTTCCTTATCTTAAAATAGAAACAATAATAGTAATTACTACGTAGGGCTATTGTGAGCACTAATATAACTATTGTTATGTTTCCTTTTAAAAAAAAGTCTTCTGGTAGCTTCTTTGTTTTTTTAGGTGCTCTGGCTTTTTTTCTCTGGGACTTTTAAGGTGTTAATTTTTGGCATTGGTGATGTTTCATCACAATATGTCTAGGTGTAGAGTTCTGTTTGTCATTCTTGATATGTGCTGTGCTTTCTTTGTCCATGGATTCATCTTTAATCAGTTCAGTAAATCTTTTCTTTGGAGATGGAGTCTCATTCTGTCACCCAGGCTGGAGTGCAGTGGCATGATCTCAGCTCACTGCAACCTCTGCCTCCTGGCTTCAATCAATTCTCTTGCCTTAGCCTCCTGAGTAGCTGGGATTACAGGTGTCCATCACCACATCCAGATGATTTTTGTATTTTTAGTAGAGACGGGGTTTCACCATGTTGGCCAGGCTCGTTTTGAGCTCCTGACCTTAGGTGATCCAACTGCCTCGGCCTCCCAAAGAGCTGGGAGTATAGGCATGAGCCACTGCACCTGGCCTCAGGAAAATTTTTGAACTGATACTTCTCAATATTGCCTTTTTCCTATCTATTCTTTCCCTTTGGAACTCTAATTAGACATATGTTAAATTTTGTTCTGCCTTCCATGCCTTTTAACCTCCATGCCTTTTAACTTTCTGTGCTGCATTTTGGGTGATTTCCTCAGATATAAATTCCTGGTCACTAATTCTGTCTTTAGCTATTTTTATTCTATTTTTAACACATTCACTGAGTCACCAATTTCAAAATCTATATATATTGGTCCTAAAAGTTCTATTTGGTTCTTTTTCTAATTTTTCTGGTCATTTTAATTGTTCCTTGCTTCTTTCTCTATTTCATTCCATATTTGGTTTCTTTAAGTTGTTCATAAATCTTACTTAATAATCTGTATATGACAATTCTGATTCCAATTCTTCAGTTCTTACAGATACAAATTTATTGTTTGTTGTTTCTATTCATCCTAACTCATGATGTCTTATAGGGCAATGGCATGACCTTGGCTCACTGCAACCTCCACCTGCTGGGTTCAAGTGATTCCCTGACTCAGCCTCCCGAGTAGCTGCGATTACAGGCACATGCTACCATGCATGGCTAATTTTTTGTGTTTTCAGTAGAGACAGGGTTTCACTATGTTGGCCTGGCTAGTCTTGAACTCCTGACCTCATGATCTGCCCACCTTGGCCTCCCAAACTGCTGGGATTACAGGCATGAGCCACTGCGTCCAGCCAGTGATTCCAGTGATTTTTTTCTTAATTGTGAGCTTATATTTTATTTAACTTAATTGTGGAAATCCCAAGGACACGCACTGAGAGTTGCTTTCCTCCAGAGAGTACCTGCATTTGATTCTGTAGGGAGCTCTCAGATAAAATTGATCAGGGATCTCTGAAGCTCCCTTTGCAGAATCAGGCTCAATGACTCAGGTGTAATTGCCACACCTTGCAGTGCACTTCCAAGCTTAGTCTCCTTGTTCTAGGACTGGTACTGGCTGGTACTGGCCTTTCCGACTTTTATGCTTATTGTTTCCCGTTCTTGTTTGAACTCACTTTTTAAAAAATTTTTGACCCCTTTCATGAAACCCTAGAAAAAATTAAAAATGTATGTTAGTTGTAATTCAAATCAAGATTTAATATATCTTAGCTAATGGGCCCTTTATCCAGCTTTCCAGGTTATCAAAAATAGATGTTCACACAATATTTCTAGCCAAGTAACAATTCTTGGATAAAAGTTGTGGAGGATTCTTCCTTTAGTATAATTTTTTTTTTTTTAAGATAGAGTCTTGCTCTATCACCAGGCTGGAGTGCAGTGGCACCATCTCTGCTCACTGCAACCTTCACCTCCAGGTTCAAGAGATTCTCCTGAGCCTCAGCCTCCTGAGTAACTGGGACTACAGATGCCCACCACCATGCCCAGCTAATTTTTGTATTTTTAGTAGAGGCGGGGTTTCACCATGTTGGCCAGGATGGTCTCAATCTCCTGACTTCGTGATCCACCCGCCTTGGCCTCCCAAAGTGCTGGGATTACAGGTATGAGCCACCGCCCCCAGCTGCTAAGCTCTTTATAAACATTGTTTCATTGGCTACTTACAACAACCCTGTAAGATGGGTATCAATATCCCAATTTGACAGTCGAGAATACTGAGAGTCACAGAGACCAAAGTGTAAGATGTTGGTACCATTATTGAGGAACTCCTTATTTTCACTGTGAAATAATATACAGTTCACTGATGATGAAGGGCAGAGGATTCCTCAAGGTGAATTCAGAACTACCATATCTCAACTACCTGGAAGATTTTGTTGCAAGTAATGAGCAGTATTTTATAAGGATGCATGCATGTCCCCCAGGGTGCCTGCTATGCTAAAACCTCCACCTTGAAGAAGCAATGTGCTTTTGATAAAAGCAACTTTAGCTATGAAGACTCCATTGCAATTTGTACAGCTGTGTAATCGAAACTACTAAAAGGCAAGTTAATATATTATTCTACTCACAGAATAGCAGTTTGATTCCTATGACTTCTTGGCACATCTGTTTGGGATATAAATCCTAAGCAGACTGAGCAGTCACTTTCTAAATCTTCAAAATGCTTTACTAAGCAAAGTCTTTAGTGTGGTTAAGGGGAGGAAAAAAATTAATAGACTCCCAAGTGAGTGGAGTAGTCTAGCTCACTGCACAGTGTTTAAGGCAGGTGCAGGCGAGACTGGGGACTTGAAGAAGGTGCACTTTGAGTTAGAGAATACACACATGCCTACAAGCACCAGAAGGTGAGTCCTCTTGCCAACTAGATAATTAGAGAGGGTCTTTGGGGAATAGGTTGCCCATGTTTACAATGTGTTTAATTTTTCTTATTGGCAAGAGTTAAAATTACAATTAAGTAGGCTTGATTAGAGATGCCAATTATTACTGGCCCTCCCCATATCCCTTTGGAGTGAAATCCCTACCCACTCAACTTACTGAGTGGGCAATGGGCCACATGACCATGACTGCAGCGAATTGGTCACCTGGTCCAAGGGTGTGGCCTTAAGCTGTATCCAGTGACCTATGCCTCTTGAGCTTTGGTTTAAAAAGTTAAGCAGAAGTCAAATCTTCCCTCTTGGGAACTCACAATAAAGTGTCACAAAGGAAAGCTTTGATTTTTTATGAGCTGAAACTGAAAAGCCACAGAGCTTCAGGAGCTAGAGTGGATTTTTTTTTTCTTTTTTTTTCCAGCCAGGGGCAACGGGAATAAGCTGAAAAGGCTGGTCCAGAGAGGGTGGTGCTGATTCACTGAGAGGTTAAAAAGCCCCTAGAGGGCCGGGTGTGGTGGCTTATGTCTGTAATCCCGGCACTTTGGGAGGCCAAGGCGGGTGGATCGCCTGAAGTCAGGAGCTTGAGACCAGCCTGACAAACATGGTAAAATTCTGTCTCTACTAAATAAATAAAAAAAATTAGCTGGGCATGGTGGTGCATGCCTACAATCCCAGCTACTTGGGAGGCTGAGGCGGGAGAATGGCTTGAACCAGGGAGGCGGTGGTTGCAGTGAGCCAAGATTGTGCCATTGCACTCCAGCCTGGGCAGCAAGAGCAAAATAAAATTCCATCTAAAAAAAAAAAAAGCCTGAGAGAAAGGAGGCAGTGGCTGTTCCCTAGTGCTACTGCTGTAGTTCCAATCCTTTCCAACGCTGTGAGGTTCAGTTGACTCAGGGTGTGGTACACATTTGTTTTTCCTATGAACCATCCTTTTGAATTGTCTCTGAGTAATGAGTAACTTGTCTCTAGTAAATTGACTGTCTGTTTCTTGCAACCAAAATAACAGTGTGGATCAGACTGTGGATCATCAGTATCCTGTCTAACGCTGCTGTGGGTGTTAGTACGTAGACTATATTCCAAAGTCCCCTACTTCTTTCCTGTTTTAGTAGGGCTCTTACATTACAAGTGGCAGAAAGCCACATCAAACTGGTCTATAAAGGGGAATTTATTGGAAGGGCTGGAGTATCTGATGAAAAAACCAAGTCTGGAAAAGGACAATGGTATTCTTGGGCCTCAGGAACAACTAGAACCGAGAGCTCAAGCCCTGTCAGGACTCTAGCTCTAACTCTTGTCTCTGCTTCTCTCTACATATTTTTTTATAAGTTTAGTTTGTTGTTGTTTTGCTTTGTTTTCAGAGACAAGGTCTCATTCTATCACCCAGGCTGGAGTGCAGTGGCACTCATCATAGCTCACTGCAGCCTTCAAGTCCTGGGCTCGAGGGATCTTCCTGCCTCAGCCTCTCGTGTACCTCGGGACTACAGGTGTACACCACCATGCTCAGCTTTGAAAAATTCTTTCTTGGCCGAGGTCAGTGGCTCACGCCTGTAATCCCAGCACTTTGGGAGGCCAAGGTGGGCAGATCATGAGGTCAGGAGTTCGAGACCAGCCTGGTTAACATGGTAAAACCCCGTCTTTACTAAAAATACAAAAATTAGGCCGGGTGTGATGGCTCATGCCTGTAATCCCAACACTTTGGAAGGCTGAGGTGGGCAGATCACGAGGTCAGGAAATCGAGACCATGGTAAAACCATGGTGAAACCCTGTCTCTACTAAAATACCAAAAATTAGCCGGGCATGGTGGCACACTCCAGTAGCCCCAGCTACTCAGGAGGCTGAGGCAGGGGAATTGCTTGAACTCGGGAGGCGGAGCTTGCAGAGAGCTGAGATTGTGCCACTGCACTCCAGCCTGGCGACAGGGCAAGACTCCATCTCGGGAAAAAAAAAATATTTCTTCTTCATACAGACTAACTTCTATATATATATGATGATCTTTGAGAGCATCCCAATGTCCTAAAGAGACTGTATGGCTTGTTAAAGCATAGGACCTGAGTCAGCTTGAGTCAGGTTGAGCTGGTTTTAAATCCAAGCTAAGCCATCAACTAACAGGGAACTGTTGGCCTTTTAGCTTAACCTTGACTTCTATATAACTGCCCCCCAACCCCATGAGCCTTGATTTCCTTTTCTAGAGGGTGGAGATGAAAAATAGGTGCCTACCTTCCAGGGTTGTTGTGAAGATTATTTATGATAATGTTTATAAAGCATTTAGCTCAGTATCTGGCATTCAGGTTAGTACTTATGACTTTCCTGCCAAATGCAAAACCTCAAAAGGCTTCTCCTTTAAGAACGTAGATCTTAGTCTATCTTGATACATCAGCAAGTTGCAGGAGGTGAATTGAATTACAAGGGACCCTGCAGAAGTAAGGCATGCCAGGATCTGATAGCAGCTCTCTGAAGTAGCTCCATTAAACTGTCACTGGAGGGTGCTAATACGCCTGGGGACATTTTAGCAGGCCCTAGCACTGAAACTCACTGCTAGGCTAGGTGCACCCACCCATGGCCACCGGAGGGTGCCAGATCCTCAGGATGGGGAGCTGGCCCAGACACATTCTCAACTGGCCTAGAAGACTGTTCTTGGAGAACTAGCTGAGCTAGGGTAAGGAAGGAGGACCAATCAAGGAGCAGGTGCCTTACTAGCTTATTGGGGGTGCCATGCCAGGCAGGAACTCTGGAGACCTGGGACAAGACTCTAAGCAAACACTGAGCCTCAGGAAATTCTCTGCATGGTCTTGGTCTAGGTTGCAGTCTCAAACTATCATGTCAAAGGGATCAAGCTGAAGAATCAGGGAACTGTTTTGTTTGTTTGTTTGTTTTTTGTTTTGAGATGGAGTTTCACTCTTGTTGCCCAGGCTGGAGTGCAATGGTGTGATCTCTGCTCACTGCAACCTCCGCCTCCTGGGTTTAAGCGATTCTCCTGCCTCAGCCTCCCAAGTAACGGATTACAGGCATGCGCCACCATGCCCAGCTAATTTTGTATTTTTAGTAGATATGCGGGTTTCTCCATGTTGGTCAGGCTGGTCTCAAACTCCCGACCTCAGGTGATCTGCCCGCCTTGGCCTCCCAAAGTACTAGGATTACAGGCGTGAGCCACCGCGCCCGGCTAGAAGAAGGGAAGTGTTAAGACATCAATACAAGAGCGCTGGGGATATTAGGAACCTGATTTGAGTTGAAGAACCTATACGGAAGTCAGACATGGCCAAGAGAGTGAGATAAAGGATGGAGCCCAGAGATATGACCCAAGACAAAGGTAGCAGAGGCCAGGAACCTTTGACAGACCATCTGTCCTGCAGGCTGCCATCTGGGAGGGGCCTGCTCAAAGTGTTGAAGTCATTCAGACTAAACTGTACAATTATTATTTCAGTCTAAAGTAAACTCTACTGATTAACTCAGTTATCCTCTAAGATAATAGATATTAAAACACAAAGGTACTTAATATGCAATTATCTAATGAGTAAAAATGATTTGTCACTTATTATATAAACTGCAGGTCTTTGTGCACCATCAGAAATCTCATTATGGTATAAAGTTGTAGAAAAAAAAGCACTAGTAGTAAAAGTTCAGAGGTGATTTTAAAAACATTTATTGGGCTGCAAAAATATAGAAAATATAGAAAAGGGTAAAGAATAAAACAAAAAAATTATTTCTACTCTCATCAATTTTAATTGGTGTTTTTTTTTTAAGAGACGGGGTCTTACTATGTTGCCCAGGCTGGTCTCAAGGGATCTTCCCACCTCGGCCTCCCAAAGTGCTGGGATTACAGGCATGAGCCACTGTTTCAGCCTTTAATTGTTCTTTTAATTTTATTTAAAAAATGTAGTTTATGATTTATTCAGTTTGCTATTTTGCCTTTTTTTTTTTTTTTTTTTTTTTTTTGAGACAGAGTTTTGCTCTTGTTGCCCAGGCTGGAGTGCAGTGGCACAATCTTGGCTCACTGCAACCTCCGCCTCCATGGTTCAAGCCATTCTCCTGCCTCAGACTCCCGAGTAGCTGGGATTACAGGCACCTGCCACCACGCCCAGCTAATTTTGTATTTTTAGTAGAGACGGGGTTTCTCCATGTTGGTCAGACTGGTCTCGAACTTCTGACTTCAGGTGATCTGCCCGCCTCGGTCTCCCAAAGTGCTGGGATTACAGGCGTGAGCCACTGCACCTGGCCCTGTTTTGCCTTTTACACCTACCATTGTCTCATAAGTATCTTTATGTAACAAAATTATTTTTAATGACTGCATATGGGAGCCATGAATTTCATCTATATATATCATCAATTACTATAACACTTTCACCATTGTTGAATATTCAGTTGTTTCCAATTCTAAATTACATTATGATAAATACTTTTGTGCACAAAACTACATTCACATTTCTGATTAGTTTTTTGTTGTTGTTGTTGTTTTGAGAGGAAGTTTTGCTCTTGTTGCCCAGGCTGGAGTGCAATGGCACAATCCCAGCTCACCGCAACCTCTGCCTCCCAGGTTCAAGTGATTCTCCTGCCTCAGCCTCCCAAGTAGCTGGGATTACAGGCATGTGTCGCCATGCCTGGCTAATATTGTAGTTTTAGTAGAGACAGGGTTTCTCCATGTTGGTCAGGCTGGTGTGGAACTCCCGACCTTAGGTGATCCACCTGCCTCGGCCTCCCAAAGTGCTGGGATTACAGGTGTGAGCCACTGTGACTGGCCTCTGATTAGATTCTTAAAATTAGTAGTTCAAAGAGTCTGAGCATTTTTTTTTTTCGGATGGAATCTTGCTCTGTTGCCCAGGTTGGAGTACAGTGGTGTGATCTTGGCTCACTGAAACCTCCACTGCCTGGGTTCAAGCAATTCTCCTGCCTCAGTCTCCCTAGTAGCTGGGATTATAGCTGTGCACCACCATGCCCGGCTAATTTTTGTATTTTTAGTAGAGACGGGGTTTCTCCATGTTGGTCAGCCTGGTCTTGAACTCTTGACCTCAGGTGATCTGCCCACCTCAGCCTCCCAAAGTGCTGTGATTACAGGCATGAGCCATCGTGCCCAGCCCATGTCTTACCTATTTTTCTAAACTTGAATCACAGTGCTTTTCTTATGAATTTATTTAAAAGCATAAGAAAGTATTTTTTAAAGTCTTTATTTTATTTTATTTAAATTATTGGCATTTATTTATTGAGATGGGGTCTTGTTCTGTCACCCAGGCTGGAATGCAGTGGCGCAATCTCGGCTCATTGCAACCTCTGCCTCCCAGGTTCAAGCGATTCTCCCGCCTCAGCCTCCCAAGTAGCTGGGGTTACAGGCATGCACCACCACGCCTGGCTAATTTTTGCATTTTTAGTAGAGACAGAGTTTCACCATGTTGACCAGGCTGGTCTTGGACTCCTGATCTCAAGTGATCTGTATGCCTTGGCCTCCCAAAGTGCTGGGATTACAGGCGTGAGCCACTGCACCCGGCCAGCATTTATTTTTATTATGATAACTTGCTGTAGCTAATATATTTCTTTTATGTAACTGAATTTTTTTCTATTGACTTAATGATTACAAGGTTTTTCTTTAAGAGCAAGATGAATATCATATTTTCTTCTAGTATTTTAAGATGTTATCTTCTTATATTTAATGCTCTAAATCAGCAGGGTTTCCTTCTGAGGTATATGAGGTGAGAATTACAGTATTCTTATGGAAAGGCAAAGTACTTGTGACAGGGCTCCCTGCTTGTGGAAAAACAGCCACTGGTCTGGGTAAAGAGGACTCATGGTGTGTCCCGACTTACTCCTGGGTGACTCTAGCTCTATGCTAGGTGCCTGTGCTAGGCACTATGAACTGCAGACATTTGGATTTTGCTTTTATTTATTGTAGCTACAGGAGGATTTCCAAGAATAGAAATGTTTCCTCTACTCCCTAGTGTTTTGAAATAGAGAAGTCACCTGGCCATTTCACTGCCAAGTTTATGAGATAGTAAAATCCAAACACTTAAGTGTTCATCTAGGTCTGTCTGAACAGCACCAGGCTCTAATGTTCCAAACACATTACTACAGGATGCTGGATACCTGGAGATGATGCTTCCAGACCATGAAGGTGGCCATGGTAAATGATTCCCATTCTTATGTCAGCTAGTTGATATCAACCAGCCTAGCTTCTTCTGCAGAGACTGACTGTTGCCCGAGCCACAGATCACTTATCTTGGGGCCATATGACCCTGCTGCACTGTTAAAGGTGTTGGTTTCAATGGTGTAGGGCTTTTTGCTTCCAGGTAAGTCAAAGCTGGGAAAGAGACAAGCAAGTCTTCAACTTCTAGAGTGCTTTATCTAACTCTATAACTAGGGAAACTTCTTCCTTTTGAGAAGGTAAATTTTGGTTTAGTAAAAGCAGAAGGCTGTAAGAATCCCAGGAATAATTGTACCTGGCTGGGTACAAAGTTTACAGCCATGATGTAGATAACCATGGGGCTCTCTAGCCCAATTCTTGGAGTTGGCTTGGAGTGACGCTATGGCCAGTGGTCAAAGAACCTGGCTCCTGGGCTTATGTTCAGATTGGGAAAGTATTTCAGGAGATTGTGCAGGTACATATGACCTCCCCAAAGTCACACACAATGCTATTCCTTAAATGACTGAGACTCTACATAGGCAAAAGGCAATGCCATGATTTAGACTTACCAATCTATAAGGCAGTTTTTCTCTCATTTTCCTTCCAAATCTGGATAAAGTTGTAGGCTCCTTGAAGTTTTTATTTTGTAAAGACTGTGCTAGAAGTTAGAAATCAGAGCAGACAGAGATCTCAGATAGAGGACTCAGAAGTGGTAATTCCATAGAGGCAGAAAGCCTCTTAAATCAGCCTCTCCACCTCCCGCATCCCAGGCCCATACCCTTTCTTTATCACAAAGGGCACTGGGGCTGGGAAGAAGGAGGTGGAGAGGCTGACTAAAACTGTCACGAAAAGGAGGGGGTCAATGACAGCTGCTTAAGGTCTCTGCCTCTGCCTCTTAAGGGACTATATGGGGAGGGTTGTCACATGGCACCAGATCTATTGTATCGTCCCATTTACATAACAGGGAAGCTGCTTCACTTCTGTGTCTAAAAGCACTTTGCTCCAACTTGTGCTGAGCCAGAACTCTGGAAACAGAGATCATGGGTGAGATAGGGTTTGGTTGGGGGTGAGGGTGAGGGAAGGCACACGCTATGATGATGGCAGAAACATAGCAAAGGGGAGAAGGAAGGGGGTTTTTCCAGGACAAGGGTGAGTCCTGGGCCTCCAGTGGAAGTTAAGAATTGAGAGGCAGCATGCACATTGAGTGTCCCTAGTTTTTATCTATGCTGCAGTGGCCTCAACTCAGGTGGGAGAGAGACAAACTGGATCAGAGAAAGCTGCCTGAGCCCCCTGAGTCCATTGTTGTTTAGATCTCAAGAGTGGAACCCACAAACCTGAGCTCCCCTGGGATGGGAAACATGTCCTGTGACTAAGGACCAGGCTGCTCCATGGGCCGAGGATCAGGCTGTCCCATAGCCTGAGGCCCAGATGATCATCCGGTGCAGTAGATGGCATGTCTTTGCACCAGGCATTGATGGATAAAGTAGCCTGCCCTTTCTCAGACAAGCTCCGCCACCCGGTCTGCTAATCATGGAGCAAATAGAAAATGCCTACAAAATTAGCTGGGCATCGTGGTGCAGGCCTGTAATCCCAGCTACTTGGGAGGCTGAGGCAGGAGAATTGCTTGAAACAAGGAGGCAAATGTTGCACTGAGCTGAGATCACGCCATTCCAGCATTCCAGCCTGGGTGACAAGAACAAAACTCCATCTCAGAAGAAAAAAAAAAAAAAAAAAAAAAAAGAGGAAAAAAAAAAAAGAAAATGCCAACTAGTTGAATTGAAACATACTTCACTTCATTTGGCCAACTGGCCATTTCCAGACACATTTTTCTCCATTGTTATTTTTAAACTACCATTGAATCTTAACTCAGTTATTTTAAATGATAACAAAGGAATGGAATTGCAATTTGCCTGTTTTCCTAAAAATCTTTCTATTAATATAAATGAATATATTTATTTCCCAAAATAAATGAGACAAAACCATAGTTACCATTGAATACAGCCAACATATTTATCATGTCATCAGAGTAAATTGCATGATGCAGGGCTAGGAATTCATAACTTGTTCCCAGAATAATATTTATATTAACCTTCCTTCTACCCACCCATCTTTGCCTTCTCAGGTAAAAAAAAAAAAAATTGTTTTTAGAGGTCTCACTGTAAACAACAGAGGTCTCACTCTGTTGTTCAGGCTGGACTGCAGTGGTGTGATCATAGCTCACTGTAACTTCAAACTCTTGGGCTCAACCCATCCTCTCACCTCAGCCTCCCAAGTAGATAGGACTACAGGCACATACCACCATGCCCGGCTAATTTATTTTTATTTTAATTTTTTTAGACGGAGTCTTGCTCTGTCACCCAGGCTGGAGGGCAGTAGCATGATTTCAGCACACTGCAACCTCCATCTCCCGGGTTCAAGCAATTCTCCTGCCTCAGCCTCCCAAGCAGCCGGGACCACAGGCACGAGCCACCACGCCCCGCTAATTTGTTGTATTTTTAGTAGAGACGGGGTTTCACCGTGTTCACCAGGCTGGTCTTGAACTCCTGGCCTCAGGTTATCTGCCTGCCTCGGCCTCCCAAAGTGCTGGGATTACAGGCATTAGCCACTGTGCCTGGCCAAAAGGGTTTTATTGTTTGCTTGTTTTTTGTTTTTTAAATTTGAACTTGACATTGTGAACATATCAGGTAAAGTTGAGCTCATCACATCTGAAAGATATGAACTGTCATTTTTGTATCTGAAGATGATATGCTATAACTATTCCTTCTGCTGATTTAGGCTTTGAGTTGCTTTACAAATTGTACTGGCAGATTTTCCTTGATCTATCAACCTTCTGCCATCAGAGTCTGTGTTAGTGAGAGTTCTTCAATCATACAAAACAGAAACAGACTGGATGACTTGAGTAGGAGAGAACTGTTTTAGGAGGATAATAGGTAGCAGATGGGACTCATGGGAAAGCTAGAGAGTCTGCTTGGAGGACAGGAAGCCGGGCAACTCTAGAGGTTAAGGTGGCTGGGGGCACAACGCTGGGACAATAGGTGCCAACCAGCTTTTAGTGTCTAGGTCATGCCATTCAAGATTCAAATCTTTTTTTTTTTTTTCTGAGACAGCGCCTCACTTTGTCACCCAGGGTGGACTGCAGTGGTGTGATCTCGGCTCACTGCAACCTTGACTTCCTGGGCTAAAGCGATCCTCTCACCTCAGCCCCGCAGGTAGCTGGGACTACAGGTGCACGCCACCAGGCCCAGCTAATTTTTTTGTATTTTTTTTGTAGAGCCAGGGTTTCGCCATGTTGCTTAGGCTGGTCTCAAACTCCTGTGCTCAAGTGATCCATCAGCCTTAGCCTCCCAAAGTGCTAGGATTACAGGTGTGAGCCACCATGCCCAGCCCTAAGATTCAAATCTAAGGAGACAGTCTGTTCACCTCGCTCCCTGGCTAGGAAAGAACAAGGCAGTTTGATTTCTAGTCCCATCAAGACTGTACACCATAGAGGAAAGGTATTGTCCCAATCAGAGTGCTTTACCAAAATAAGCCCTGTGTGGCACTAGGGCTCGAAGCCCCAACTGCCCAAAGTGGCTCTACTACTGAGTGTCCCAGGGACTCATGCTGTCCTTCAACGGCCTCTGTGACTATCCCAGGCTCTAATCTTGAATCCTCGCTACTCCTCCAGGCCAACAGGACCACCACATGTCATTGTCCTCTACCACTGAGGCTGGGGCTCTGGATATAGTGAGAAAGTTTCCTACAATTACCATCTTCATAGCCAACAGAAAATATCTTTTGTCTATGAAGAAATCATAGTTTTTAGGCCCCCAGAATGTCATGTGGATCTTTCAGATTTCAGTTCTCCACCTGAACTCTCTAAGTGAGAGTATCTGAGTGTCTGTATCATACTCAGAGATACTTGTCCTTGCCAAAGACACCAGTGTTCTAAACTTAGGGACTTTTAAAATTTTTTTTTTGAGCCAGAGTCTCGCTCCGTCACCCAGGCTAGAGTGCAGTGGTATGATCTGGGCTCACTGCAACCTCTGCCTCTTGGGTTCAAACTATTCTCATGCCTCAGCCTCTCAAGTAGCTGGGGTTACAGGCGGTCGCCACCATGCCCAGCTAATTTTTGTATTTTTAGTAGAGATGGGGTTTCACCATGTTGGCCAGGCTGGTCTCAAACTCCTGGCGTTGTGACTCCTGACCTCAAGTGATCCGCCCGCCTCTGCCTACCAAAGCACTGGGATTATAAGCGTGAGCCACCATGCCTGGCCTCCTTAGGGACATTTTTCATCTCCTTTCAGTCAACATCAGGTGACTTCTCCGCTTGATTATACAAGCCCCTGTTCAAAAGCTGTCCCTTTCCAGTGTCTCAGGGATTTTACTAGTCCCAAAATTTTCCAGACCATTTTCCTCATGAAACGAAGACTCCCGCTCATCTTTGGCATTCCAGAAACATCCAAATTGAGTCCCTAATGTGACAGAGCTTATGTATCAGCTTGGGATAGGGTGCACAAAGCATGTTTTGCATAAGAGGCTCTTTGTTGTGTTTAAAAGGCTAAACTTAGATCACAGGCCAGGGTACATGGTAGGGGTTGGGGTCAGCTTAGTGAAGATGAATTGCTGAAACTTCAGCTTGAATTCTGTAGCAACAGAAAGCAACTAACTTGCCTTCCTGCTGCTTATGGTGCCAGCGCTTATGGTGCCATTCTGATAAGAATCAGCACAGTGGGAGTAAGGTCAAGAGTCCAGAGGACTCACAGGGCTGAGGAATATGTGTTACCGGCATTAAAACTCAAAATGCACTTTCCCACAGAAACACTTTTATAAATAGTGGTCAGGATCTTTAGTATTATGAGTACAATATTTCAGGTACATTACGGTTCTGTGAGCTTTTGTGGGCTGGCCTTGGGGCAGAGCCACCATTTGTAATATTGTTTCTATAGGAAAACTTGTTCCCAGTTCCAGACAACAGACCAATAAATAAACTAATAAGCTGGAGATTGCCTATTTTGAAGATTTTTGCCAGTGAATACAATAGATTCACAGGCTTTTACAGTCAGTCAAACTCAGCTTATAGACTTGTGGTCCAAGATGTTGGCCCTGAGCCCAGAAGCCCTCTACTGCCCCTTTGTCCTCTCTCTGCTGAACACTTTGATTTAATTCCCCTAAACCCCTAGAGTCCATTAACCACTACTGTCTCTATCCCCAGGTCCACCTGCAGGCATTCTGCTAAGGCAAAAGCTGAGTACCTCTCATTCTAAGCTTTGTCATTGAAATGTTTCAGGATTACAAAACATTTATGCCAGGTGTGGTGGCTCAGGCCTGTAATCCCAGCACTTTGGGAAGCCCAGGCAGATGGATTACTTGACGTCAGGAGTTTGAGACCAGCCTGGGCAACATAATGAAACACCATCTCTACTAAAAAAATAAAAATTAGCTGGGCTTGGTGGCGCACACCTGTAATCCCAGCTACTCGGGAGGCTGAGGCAGGAAAATCACCTGAACCCAGGAGGTGGACATTGCAATGAGCAGAGATCACGCCATTGCACTCTAGCCTGGACGACAGAGTGAGACTCCATCTCAAAAAAAAAAAAGAGAGAGATTTAAGGAATCACGAATGAGTATGTACCCATCTTAGAAATAAAATATCACCCGTACAGTTAAAGCTCCCGTAGCCTGTGCCTGCTCTCATGTCATCTCCCTGCTATTCCAGAAGTAATCCCTTTCCTGAAATCAGGCATTATCATGGCCATGTAACTTCTCAGCCACTCTGTTCACTAAACTGGGGCTTCCCTTCTGCTAGGATGGTAGATGTGTTGAAGGTGGGAAAAGACAGTCTGGGGAATATGGACCAGGTGATCCTGGCCCTAACCCAAGTGTTCAGGGATGGGGACTCAGCCTACATTATAGAGATGTCATTTTAGGAAGTAGAGAAAACATTCGATATGTCTCAGACCCATATTCTAGGAGGATCCTGGGAGGAGCAGGCCAGGAAGAATTGGGACAGGGTATCTCTCAAGCTGGGTTTCTTTAGCCCAGCAAATGGTCTATGTCTGGCAAGCATGAAATCAAAACCAGGAAATCAGATAAAAGGGTGGGCAAGAAAGGGAAAGTCTTGCCAGAGAGGGTACCTCTGAGTCTAACATTTCTAGACTACAGGAACAGGACAATAAGAGATCAAAGTCCATTCACTCACTCAGTCATTCAGTCAGTCATTCGACAAGTCCATCCCTGCCTGGGTCACAAGCAATGTGCTAGACATTACAGGGGAGGACTGTAAATAAGAACAAGAAATAATGTCTGCTCTTGAAGAAACTCATAGATTAGAACACAAGAGAGACACAAAAATATTACAATATAATATGGTAAGTTAGAAGATGGTCGGGGCTTCACAGGGCTCAGTAGAGCAGGCTGGGTCAGCATCCAACCCGCACAGTGGGTGTTTAAGAAATAATCCAGGGTGCAGCTTCTTAGGGAGGTAGCAGAAGTCTTGGTGGCACAGTGAAGCTCTAAGAGATGTTCTGGGGCAAAGAAAGGAGATGAGGCAAAGAAAGTCAGAAATTCAAATTCAGCCGGGCTCATGCCTGTAATCCCAATACTTTGGGAAGCCAAGGTGGGAAGACTGCTTGAAGCCAGGAGATCCAGACCAGCCTGGACAACACAGTGAGACTCCCATCTCTACAAAATTTTTTTAAAAAATTAGTCACGTGTGGTGGTGCCCCTGTATATCCAGCTACTCAGGAGTGTGAGGTGGGAGGATTGCTTGAGCTCAGGAGTTCAAGGCTGCACTGAGCTATGATTGCATCACTGCACTCCAGCCTGGGCAACAGGGCAAGACTCTGTCCCCCCACCCACCCACCCCCCCACACGCACAAAGGAAAGAAACTGTAATTCAATGGTTGAAGACGAATCAGGGAGCAGACAGATATTTGGAATAGAATAGGGGCTAGACAGACACGACAAATGTCACCATGTGCTTGTAGGTCCTCCTGTACCTGCCATTCTAGATACCACCTTCCTGATACCACCACTTGGAACCCACAGACCACTCTAATCCCCATATTTCTCTGTACTTCTGTTTCTCTCTACTTCCCCAGACATTCCATTAATATTTGTGTCCTATGGAACCCCTGTCTGTTGGTGAATTCTCCTACTTCCTTAACTTCTTCACAGAACTATCTAAAGTGGACACCTTTTTGGAGTGTCTTCCCAGCTCATCAAGACCATCATAGCATCTTCTCACCCATAATGATAGGCCTGTGGCTACCATCTTGTGCAACTGTCCAAGATACCCAACTCCCTCAACCCGTCACTCACTACTGGCCACAGATAGCTGGAGCTGATTTCTGTTATGGGCAACCAGAGACCTTGCAAACTCCCTCACCTTCTAGTCTGAACTGAAACCTGGCTTTCCCCTGAGGTTACCACTTCCCCTGTACTTCTTTCGAGTAGAAGCTATTTATTCTTTCATGCCCCCAATACAGGGAGGCATTAGCAACAACATTCTTCCAGTTCCCTAAGACCCTTCTAACAATTTCTTCCCTATGAAAAACCTCTGCCCCAATGAAGTCCATGACATCCAACTTGTCATCTTCTCTCCTTTCATCTCTGTCATCCATCAGCCATATTTCTTAAATACCTGTCTCACTTCTTCTTCCTGGGCGGAAGGGAGATTTTGCTGACTTTGTAGGCCACCCACTCAATGACCCAGCTTCTTAGTTTCCTGACCTTTCATACTCAGCGTCTTCACTTCCAGTTCTCTTCAGTGGACTCCTATGGCCACACCCTGTACTTTGTCACTACCAGAACAGTTCCACCCTGCAAATCTTAAACTCTTTTTCACTGTAACTATTCATCCAGCGCTCTCCCCTGACACCATCTGATGGGTTGAGGCCTCTACAAATTTTCTTTTCTTTTTTGAGACAGACTTTTACTCTTTTACCCATGCTGGGGTGCAGTGGCATGATCATGGCTCACTGTAGCCTCAAACTCATGGGCTCAAGCCTCCTTCTGCCTCAGCTTCCCAAGTAGCTGGGATTACAGGGGCACACCACCATGCATAGCTAATTAAATTTTTTTCTTTTTTCTTTTTATAGAGACAGAGTCTTGTCATGTTGTCCAGGCTGGTCTCAAACTCCTGGGATCAAGCAATCCTTTCCCCTTGGCTTCCCAAAGTGCTGAGACTACAGGCCTGAGCCATGTGCCTGGCCGCCTCTACAAATTTTTAGCTGTGTTCTCAGCCTATTGAATAGGCATTTTTCCTATCAGCATTTCCTTCCCTTTCATCCCCTAGCCGTCATTGCAAACTTTCAGTACCCTTCCCAAGCTCCTCACAATCAAGTGAAACTCTGTGCTGTTGTTCTCTTCATCTAATAATTTAATTATTAATATTATTCAGCAAACATTTATTACACATCCACTAGGTGCTGGGTACCATGGGTACAATAACACAGCTTTGCCAGTGAGGAGCTCACAGTTTAGAAAGGAGGCAGCTGTGATAAGACCTGGAGTTGGGGCCGGGAGGTAGAATGGGACATTTCATGAAGAAAAAACAACATGAGCAAAACTCTGAGACAGAATTGAGTGTGGCTTGAGGGACTGAAACAAAAAGACCTGTATGGTTGGAAACAGAATGCTAGATAGTGGAACAAGGTGAGGCTGAGTGAGGGGAGAGACAGAAGATCTGCAGTTTTGGAGGTATGTTTTGCTGTAATAAAGATCTGCATTTTGATTTTTTTTTTTTTTTTTTGAGATGGAGTCCCACTCTGTTGTCCAGGCTGGAGTGCAGTGGTGCAATCATGGCTCACTGCAGCCTCGAACTCCTAGGCTCAAGCAATCCTCCCACCTCAGCCTCCTGAGTAGCTGGGACTACAGGTGCACACCACCACACCTGGTTAATTCTTTAATTTTTTGTAGAGATGGAGTCTTGCTATACTGCCCAAACTTCCCTCAAGTGATCTTTCTGCCTTGGCCTCCCAAAGTGCTGGGATTATAGGCACGAGCCACCGCACCCGGCCACAGGATCCACTTTTGAAACAATCACTGGCAAGGGATGTGAAGTACGAGGGATTTTTAGAGCAGCGAAACTATCCTGTATGATACTGCAATGGTGGATACATGTCATACATTTATTATACAACAGGAGACTAAACCATAATGTAAGCTTTGGTTCATAATAACAGTCTTCGGTTAATAATAAGTATCAATATTGGTTTATCAGTTGTAAGAAATGTACCACACTAATTCAAGATGCTAATAATAGGGGGAACTGTGAGTGGCATAGAAAGTGGGTATAAAGGAACTCCCTGTACTATGTGCTCAGTTTTCTGTAAACCTATGAAACTGCTCTAAAAATAAAGTTCATTAATTAACAATTAAAAAATAGGCCGGGCGCGGTAGCTCACGCCTATAATCCCGGCACTTTGGGAGGCCGAGGTAGGCAGATCACGAGGTCAGGAGATCGAGACCATCCTGGATAACACGGTGAAACCCATCTCTACTACAAATACAAAAAAATTAGCCGGGCGCGGTGGCGGGCGCCTGTAGTCCCAGCTACTCGGAAAGTTGAGGCAGGAGAATGGTGTGAACCTGGGAGGTAGAGCTTGCAGTGAGCCAAGATCGCGCCACTGCACTCCAGCCTGGGCAACAGAGTGAGATTCCATCTCAAAAAAATAAAATAAATAAATAAATAAATAAATAAATAAGGCTGTAGCGGGAAGACCATCAGCTGCTGTGAGAAAAGTAAATTGCAGGCAGTGGAAATGTGGGCAGACCATTAGAACACTGTCCCAGAAGCCCAGGCAAGAGAAGATGATAGTGAGCCCAGTTCTGAAGAAAAAGAAGTAGATAGAGGCAGTATTGACAAGACTTGGTGATAGACTGGATTTGGGCAGGGATCAAGGGCCACTGGGGCTTCTGGCTTGCCTAATTCCATGATTAAATGACACCATTCACCAGTCATTACCGAGGACCTGGGACTTTATCAACACCCTCGCTACATGCTGGCGACCTGTTGAACACATGGATTCTCAGCATGTGTATAAATGTGATGCTCACACAAAAGACATTTCAGCTCTGACCATGATCATTTCCTGCCAGATCTCATTTAAAAAGGAGGTTGTCCCACGAGTCTTATTCATGTTTCAACCATTAATTGAAGTAGGCAAGGTTTGCTAGTTTCTCTGGGACTTGGTATTTATTATATCAGTAACATGAGAAAGCTGAACCAGACAGCCTCTAAGGATCCTACAAAGAGGGGATGGTCTCTAGCAGCTAGAGGTCTTCCAGACACTGAAATATCTTTCATGCTTGTCTTTCCTCAACCCCTGGGCTCTCATAATGAAGAATAATACATCCAATTTGCTGGTCCATGTTCTGTTCTTGGCAGATCTGTAGTTCTGGATTCCTGCTTCGGCGTTCCAGGACTGTGACTTGGGTCTGCATAAACCACAATAACCCCAAGCAACTTTGTTGTATTTCTTTCCAAGTACTTCTTTCCAAGTCAGCTTTGGGACACACCACCTGATGGTCTCAGAGGAAACTTAGTTCTCTGTGTGTTTCTATTTCAAAATGAAGGCTATCTTCGGACAACAGAACAAACGTGCCAACGTTTTATTCCCAAAAGCAGAGTACACAAACTCCCAGGAGCTGCCAGCCCTTTAGTCAATCTGCCTCTTAGAAAATGCTGTTACTGTGGCCGGGCGCGGTGGTTCATGCCTATAATCCCAGCACTTTGGGAGGCCAAGGCGGGTGGATCACCTGAGGTCAGGAGTTCGAAACCAGCCTGGCCAACATGGTGAAACCCCGTCTCTACTAAAAATACAAAAAAATTAGCCAGGTGTGGAGGCACATACCTGTAATCCCAGCTACTTGGGAGGCTGAGGCAGGAGAATTCCTTGAACCTGGGAGCTGGAGGTTGCAGTGAGCTGAGATCGCACCCTTGCACTCCAGCCTGGGCAACAAGAATGAAACTCCGTCTCAAAAAAAGAAAAAAAGAAAAGAAAAGAAAGAAAATGCTGTTACTATTCAACACTCCTGGAGCCTCACCTTCTTTCCAGCCACGGCAGTGACATGACACAGAACCTATAGCTAACTGAGCCATGCCAACTTTGTTGCCAACCCACAGTCAACAGTGTAAGGGGCTGCCTTTGAATCTGACCTTCTCTGCATAAACTCCTAACTGTGGGTTCCAGAAGGAGAACTCAAGGTCATGTGCTGTAGTTGTGCCTTGATGCCTTTGTATGGCTTGTCTAAAATACCATGGCATCTCTAAAATTCTTGGTTGAGAACTGCCTAAGGCTTAACCTGGCATGGTGGCCTGTACCTGTAGTCCTAGCTACTTGAGAGGCCGAGGTGGGAGGATTGCTTGGGTCCAGGAGGTGGAGATTACAGTGAGTTATGATCATGCCACTGCACTCCGCCTGGGCGACAGAGGGAGATCCTGTCTCAAAAAAAAAAAAAAAAAAAGTTAATTAAATTCAATTTTTTTCTTTTTTCTTTCTTTTTTTTTTTTGAGACAGAGTTTTGCTCTTGTTGCCTAGGCTGGAGTGCAATGGTGCGCTCTTGGCTCACTGCAACCTCCGCCTCCCAGGTTCAAGTGATTCTCTTGCCTTAGCCTCCTGAGTACCTGGGATTACAGGCACATGCCACCATGTCCAGCTAATTTTTGTAGTTTTAGTAGAGACAGGGTTTCCTCATATTGGTCAGGCTGGTCTTGAACTCCTGACCTCAGGTGATCCACCTGCCTCGGCCTCCCAAAGTGCTGAATTACAGGTGTGAGCCACTGCGCCCAGCCTAATTCAATTTTTTTGTAAAGAAAATTGCTTAAGATAAACATGACAACCTGGAGTCTGGCATAAGAGTCAGTGCTGTGTTGAAACATATGCACTTGGACCCAGACCAAGGACTGTCCCAGAGAATCCCTGAGAAGCAAACTTCATGAAAACTATAACTGATTTAATCCTAACTAGAGCTATGATACTTTCCTGCAAAGAAAGTGGCCCAGTTTCCCTAAGCCTCACTCTGGCCATCATTTGAGTGATAAACACAGCCCTATGCTCTACGCAAAACCAACCCTGCTCTCTGCCCTTCTCCCTGCTTCAAGTTCCTGAATCAAACAAGTGCCCTCTAACTTTCTCTTTCACAACGAGAAAGTTCTCCATGGATGAAGTCCTTCTACATTTAGATTATGGCTCTGGAATATAAAATTTATCCCCCTGTGGTAAACAGGTCCATTCTGTATAATGTCTGTTATGCTGTAATTTCTTCCCTCTAAGGGAAGCTTATTAATTTGAATTAAACTGCTGGTTGCTGGCCAGCCAATGTATTAATTGTCCTTGGTCAAATGCCAATCTGTAGTTTCATTAGCTGTATCTGGACTTTGCGGGGAGGGAAAGGTCATGTGGTATTAAACAGGATGGCCAGTTCATTGCTGCTGCTCCTGAAGGCAGTGAGTTCACAGAGCACCCAGCAGCACATCCTAGGGCTTTGTTTAAACAAATGGGCTGAGTACCCCAGAATGTACCTGCAACACTTTTGTAATTATTTGATTGTTCCCTCTCTGACTAGATAATCAAGTGCATGGGGGCGCATTATAGGTGCTGCATATTTTCAAACTAACAAATAAATGCATAAATAAAGTTGAAAGGCTATGGGGTCAAGAGAAGCTGGGGAAGTCAAGAGAGGACTTGAATGAATCAAAGGTTTGGCTAAAGTCAGGTTATGAGTAAGCCTAGTTATGAGTAAGCAGAACCTATGATGCAGAAAAGACACAGATGAGATGGTATGAACGCCAGTCTGTTGTGAGCACAGAGTGTGGCAGACACAAAGGGAGTGTGTGAGTCACATAAGAGTAAAGATTCACAAAATCCCACGGCTAAGGTCTTGGAACTGCCTTGAATTGATAGCTACCTTCTTTGCCCTTTCTTCCTGACCCTGATTGCTCAGCCTTTTCTGGGTTTCCATGAATATGTACCTTTACAATCAACCATTTATTACTAAAGGTGACTTGAATGAATTGCCATTTCCTGGGAGTCTCAGTTTTAGGCACCCCTAGGCACAGCACATGAGCCCTGAGGAATCCAATTATTATATATCCCATGAAGCACATTATCCGTTTCTGTGGCTAGAATCATGGCCAGCTCATGAGATGGCCCGACATATTTGAATTCAGTGTGCAGACACAGCTTAGGCTCAACCCAGAACCCCTGCCACACATACCATATTTTATCACCACACATTTTAAGAAAATGCTCTTATCACTCTTGAGCAAGAGCAAATAGGTTTGCTTGGCCAAATCTGTATTTTTAAACTGAATATCATAAATAAAAAATAAATATTATTTTGGAATAATACTTAAGAGGAGTTAGGAAGATAGATCATTTTTTATCAAATCATCATCCACACGTATTGCTTGGTTATGAATCATCTAGTCATACTGTCAATTACCCTCATGGTCTTGAGCCCTTTTCAGTGCCTGTATATGTTAGTTTTCTGTTGCTGCTAAAACAAATTGTCACACATTTAGTGGCCTAAATAACACAAACATATTATCTTGGTGTTCTGTAGGTTGGAAGTCCGACACAAACCTCACTGGGCTAAGATCAAGGTATTAGCAAGGTTTCATTCCTTTGCAGAAGCTCTAGAGAACCTATTTCCTAGACTTTTTTTTTTTTTTTTTTTTTTGAGATGAAGTCTCACTCTTGTCCTTCAGGCTGGAGTGCGATGGCACGATCTCAGCTCACTGCAACCTCTGCCTCCCGGGTTCAAGCGATTCTCCTGCCTCGGCCCCCCTGAGTAGCTGGGATTACAGGAGCCTGCCACCATGCCCAGCTAATTTTTGTATTTTTTTTTTTTTAGTAGAGATGGGGTTTCACCATGTTGGCCAGGCTAGTCTAGAACTCCTGACCTCAGGTGATCCACCCGTCTTGGCCCCCCAAAGTGCTGGAATTACAGGCGTGAACCATTGTGCCCCGCCGACTTCTTTATTTTTTGAAGAAATGGGGTTTCTCGCTGAAGTGCAGCGGCACAATCATAGCTCACTGCAACCTGGAATTCCCGGGCTCAAGCAATTCTCCCCCTCAGCCTCCCGAGCAGCTAGGACTACAGGCACGCCATGCTTATTTTTACAGAGACAGGGTCTTCCTATGTTGCCCAGGCTGGTCTTGAGCTCCTGGGCTCAAGCGATCCTCCCACAGCACTGAGATTTCAGGCACGAGCCACCAAACCCAGTCGGTTCCTAGCCTTTTCTAGCTCCTAGAGGATATTTTCATTGCTTGGCTCATGGTTCCTTTCTGTTTTCAAAGCCAGCAGCAGTGAGTCCTTTTCACATACACATCTCTTTGACCCTTCTCCAGTCACATCTCCCTCTGACCTCAGCTGGGAAAGGTTCAGTGCTTTTCAGGACTCATTGGTTAGGTTGGGCCCACCCAGAAAACCCCATGTCAAGGTCCTTAACCCTAATCACATCTGCAAAGTCCCTTTTGCCAAGTAAGGTAATATATTCACAGACTCCAGAGATTAGATCGTGGCTGTTTTGAGGGAGCAATTACTCTTTCTACCATACCGTAATTGCAAATTTCTCTATGTTCTTAAGAGAGCACCTAGGATCAAGATAGCAGCCAAGTATGTCTAAAAAGTCCAAGTAGGTTGCTAGATGGAGGGAACCTCACAATAAGAAATAAGATACAGCTCTTTCTATCTTTTTTTTTTTTTTTTTTTTTTTTGAGACAGAGTGTCACTCTGTCGCCCAGGCTGAAGTGCGGTGGTGTGATTGCGGCTCACTGCAACCTCTGCCTCCCAGGTTCAAGCGATTTTCCTGCCTCAGCCTCCCGAGTAGCTGGGACTACAAGTCCACGCCACCATTCCTGGCTAATTTTGTGTATTTTTAGTAGAGAAGTGGTTTCGCCAAATTGGCCAGGCTGGTCTTCAACTCCTGACCTCAAGTGATCTGCCCACCTCAGCCTCACTCCCAAAGTGCTGGGATTAGTGTGAGCCACTGCGCCCAACCAAGATACAGCTCTTTCAATCAAGGATCAGCAGAAAGAAAATAGAAAGACCACTTACTGAGTGCTCTTAGCTTCAATGTGTCAGGCATGGTGAGATGTATCTCATTTAACCTTCATAACAACTCTTTACAATAGATATTATCTCCATTTTTCTAGTGAGGAAACCAAGACTCAGACTGGTTAAATAATTTGTACAAGTCCGGGCATAGTGGCTCGTGCCTGTAATTCCAGCACTTTAGGAGGCCAAGGCTGGTGGATCATCTGAGCCCAGGAGTTTGAGATCGGCCTGGGTAACATGGCAAAAACCCGTCTCTTCCAAAGAATACAAAAAGTTAGTCTAGCGTGGTGGCGTGCGCCTGTGGTTCCAGCTACTCGGGAGGCTGAGGTGGGAGGATGGATTGAGCCAGGGAGGCCAAGGCTGCAGTGAGCTGAGATCGTGCCACTGCCCTCCAGCCTCGGTGACAGAGGGAGACCCTGTCTCAAAAGTAAATTTAAAAATATACATTTGGAGTTGCACATCTAAAAGGAAAACTTGACCCCAGCACAGAATGTTTCCTCTATCTCCCTGTTTGGACTATAACCAGGAAGACTGCTAGATACACCACATAATTTTTTCAGAAAGTGACCATGGATAATCCTACTGTTTTATTAACTGGGAAGGCTATGGACCTGAGGACTGCCCATGGGGGATTTACTCATCAGATCCATGCTCCGATCAAGTCCTCTCTTTCTATCAACGACACACAGGTAAACCTGGATCCAAGAAGCCTGTGAAGACTGTCCTGAAATATTTTTCCTGAGACCCTTGCAATGTCTCAGCCCCACTCCTATCCATCCAATTACTATTGCCTGCAAGATTATAGACCGGGCTCGCTACAGATGCATTCTCACCAAGTGAGAGAAATAAATAGCTATTGAAGCTGAGAGAGGATATTGCTTCCGCACTGCGAGCTCTCCTCTCCTGGCTCTGGGTACCTTGCTGCTCTCCCTCCAATTCTACCTCTCCTTCCACATTTTCTGTGACCCTCTCTGAGGCCAGCTCTTTGACAGATCAATAGCTCTGCTCCCTGCAGACTGTTTGCATGTACTTTGGTCACACTATCTTGTTCTGCCCTCTGATATTTATTTACTCCTGCTTTCTGTTGATTAATTGGCCTTTGTGTTATTGCTGCTCAAACCCTTGCGTTTCTTTTTGAGGCCTTGTGCTCTCAGACCCTCAGCCTGCTGCCACATTCAACATAACTACCATCTCCTTCTAGAATTCTATATAGGCAGATCCAACATATACTACTTGGAACTAGCTTCTCTTAGGGCCTACTACAATCCAAAGCTGTTTATTGAGACCAGCAATACTCTAGGACAGTGACTTTCTTTTTATTATTTCAATTTCTTAATATTTATGCCTTTTATTGTGAAATGCAATTTTGGTGTTAAATTTGTTTTCTTTTTTTTTTTTTTTTTTTTGAGAAGAAGTTTCACTCTTGTTGCCCAGGCTAGAGTGCAATGGCACGATCTCGACTCACCACAACCCCCACCTCTCTGGTTCAAGCAATTCCCATGTCTCAGCCTCTCAAGTAGCTGGGATTATAGGCATGCACCACCATGCCCAGCTAATTTTGTATTTTTAGTAGAGACGGGGTTTCTCTATTTTGGTCAGGCTGGTCTCAAACTCCTGACCTCAGGTGATCTACCCGCCTCGGCCTCCCAAAGTGCTGGAATTATAGGCGTGAGCCACCGTGCCCGGCCTAATTTGTATTCTTGAATTGCATTCTTCTGTACATCAGAATGTGCTTCTTTGCAGAGTTTGCTATTTATGCTTCTCTTGGCTGACACTCATAAAGAGGGATTCATTTATGTACTTCTCAGCAAATGCATTCATTTTTTTTTTTTAGATCAGCTGGACTCCTTAACACCATTCAGTAACTGGGAAGGTAGATAATGACTGTTCTTATAACAAAGAGCCCAACAATAACAGCCACCATTTATTAAGTCGCTCATATGGGCCAGATGTTATCTTCACATAATATTACATAAACCTCCCAACAACCCTTCAAGACTTGATCCCTGTTTTACAGATGAGGAAACTAAGGCTTAGAAAGGTTAAGTAACTTGCACAAAGTCTCCTAGCTAATAGGTGGTAGATAGATGCAGGATTTCAACTCCATTTTGTTGGTTTCCAAAATGCAGACTTCCACCACCCTTTATTGCTGCTGTTGACTAAGATCTGTTTGCAACATTTTAGAAAGAGAATATCAAATAGCCAGGTAAGCAGCAAGAAAGAGCATAGAAACAAAGGAATTCTGATTATCCTCTCCTGATGGTATAAAATGAAATAATGATGGCCAAGTAGGGTGGCATCCTAGAGCAACCAGGGTAGGGTGCCTGTTGTCCTTACTGTCCTAGAGGGGTGCCAAGGTATAGAACCAACATATATGGAAAAACAACAGGATTAGAAACAAAGGCTAAAGAAAAAACTAAAGCCTGCAGGAATTCCCAACATGGAAGACATACTAGGGACCTCTTTATAAGACTCCCAAGCTGGCCGGGCGCAATGGCTCATGCCTGTAATCCCAGCACTTTGGGAGGCTGAGGCGGGCAGATCTCCTGAGATCGGGAGTTCGAGACCAGCCTGACCAACATGGAGAAACCCCATCACTACTAAAAATACAAAATTAGCCGGGCATGGTGGCGGATACCTGTAGTCCCAGCTAGTCAGGAGGCTGAGGCAGGAGAGTCGCTTGAACCTGGGAGGAGGAGGTTGTGGTGAGCCAAGATCATGCCATTGCACTCCAGCCTGGGCAACAAGAGCAAAATTCTGTCTCAAAAAAAAAAGAAAAAGAAAAAAAAAGATTCCCAAGCCAACTTGCATGGATTTGCCAAGTACAATAACATAGTCCAAAAGGGACCAGACTAGAGCAGGGATGGAGTATCACAGAAGGTGTACAGGGGCTTCAGCAGCAAAGAAATGATCTTGAATTCTGAAGCAACAGGCTTGCTTGGTTCCAGCTGCTGCTGCTGCTGCTGTTGTTGTTGTTGTTGTTGTTGTTGTTGTTGTTGTTGTTGTTGTTTTAAATCCAGGATCCCCATCTTGGTGGGGTGACGGTGACTGAAGGAGAGGAATATAGTTAACCTATAAGGCGTTGGGAGTCATGGGTTGGGGCTGGGATGTCGTTGGCTAAAGTATAAAATTTTTCACCCCAATAGGAGGCCCAAATTGTAGAAGCCAGAGAGCTGAAAAATATTCAAGGAAACAAAATTCTAGAAGCTGGAAGGAGAGTCTGGAGGTAAAATGTGAATGGAGAATGTCACCAAAACAAACAGCCCAGAAAGGAGAGTAGTGGAAACAGTACAGAACTTTTGTCTATAGTAGCTCAGCACTTTTATAGCTCTTGCCCATTCCATAGAGGCTAAAAAAAAAAAAGCCCTATAGAAAGCCTGTGATTGTTCATTCTCAGGCTCCATTTTCTTCCAAAACCACTCGCTCTGTCCCAATGGCCTCCATTTCCATCCTGTTGTCATGTACCTATCTTCTGCTGTTCTGCCTAACCCTTTTGGTGAAGTAGTTCTCTAAGATACTCTCCCTGTTCTTCTATTCCATCTTCAGACCTTGACAGTGTCCTTCAAATTTGCTGTGGCCCTATGCTCTGCAGCCTGCAAGCTGTCTCATCCAGCCAATCTGGTTAACTCATCTTAGGACACCCTCCAGATCCTTCTCAGAGCTAGGCCCACAGTGATGTTCCTTCCGGTCCACCTGAGAACCAAGAGTTGGAGAGCCGTATAATGTTGGCTGTGAACCATCCCACTGGTCATGTCCCACCAAATATCATGATGTCCACTTGTACAGGGGACAGGTATCCATTACAGCAGAAGAATCACACATTGCTAGGTTTTCCTGAATGACAAATGGGAAACAAGAAAATTCATTTACTCAGTCACTAACCTTGGGTATCCTTTATAGCTACATTTTCAGGAGAAAGCAAGGACATTTTTCTTTCTGTCATTCACTTTATTCATGTATATCCATATTTAGAAAAGTACATGAATTGCAAGTATACAGCTGGATGAATTTTTGCAAAGTGAATGCACTGATCAGTACCCAGATCAAGAAACACAACATTACCAGCACCCAATCGTCTGATGCCCCCACCTGATTACTACTCCCCATATGATAACCACTATTCTGACTTGTAATAACATTGATTCATTTTGTCCGTTTTAGATTTCATACAAATGGAATGTATATTATGCATGCTTTTTTGTGTGGCTTTTTTTGTTGAGTATTGTGTTTGTAAGATTCATCCAGGTTGTGTATAACACAGTTCATTCTTTTTCATTACTATATAGTCTATTGTATGAATATGCTATTTTTAATCCATTCTACTGCTGTTGGACATTTGGAGATTCCAGTTTTTAGCTATTATGAGTAATCCTTCTATGAACATTCTTGTGCATGTCTTTTGATGAACATATGTGTGCATTTCTGTTGGGTATGTATCTAGGAGTAGAATTGTTGGGTAAAAGTATATGCATATGTTCAGTTTTAGTAGATACTGCCAAACAGTGTTCCAAAGTTGTTGTAACCAAGGAGATTTTCTTATACTTCCAAATCTCCTGGAGTCAGAGGAAAGGAGTGCAGAGGCGGGCAGGTAAAAATTTTGCTGGTAGTGCCAGCAAGTACAGTTTAAAAGCAACTCTTGGCCAGGCGTGGTGGCTCACGCCTGTAATCCCAACACTTTGGGAGGCCGAAGTGGGCGGATCACCTAAGGTCAGGAGCTCGAGACTACCCTGACCAACATGGTGAAACCCTGTCTCTACTAAAAATACAAAATTAGCCAGGTGTGCTGGCACATGCCTGTAATCCCAGCTACTCAGGAGGCTGAGGAGGGAGAATTGCTTAAACTCAGGAAGTGGAGGTTGCAATGAGCCGAGATCTCGCTATTGCACTCCAGCCTGGACAACAAGAGCGAAACTCCGTCTTGGGGAAAAAAAAAAAAGGCAACTCTTCTTTCATCCCTGCCATTGTTTTTTCCAGATAGAGTTTCTTTCCCAATGCATAGGGCTTAGACATTACATGCCACCCAGGTCCAGTTGGCTGGTGCAATTCTGCAATACTGGAACTTAGTATGGAGAACTTCAGCTAGTCAATATGGGATACCAAGCCAGAGGAGTTAGTATAGCTGAAAACTGGGCAAGGATCAAAGTCCAAGAGGCCTGAAGAGAGGTCCAACAGGTTATGTAGTGAGGGTGACAGGAACAAAAGAGGGAGATGCATAGATCCAGCTGGATTGTAGAGCCACAGATCCAGGGAGAGGAGCAAAAAGAACAAGCAGGTGAAGAGTGAATGGAAACAGGTTTGTGGTTCATGACTGGCCTGTACGCACCATCTGGGGGTGGAATGGCAATGGTCAGCCAAGTTTAAAGAAATGAAAAAACAAAACAAAACAATCTCATCCCACTGAAAACCAAAGCTGAGTAAGCCTTGTCTGGAAACTTCTTTTGAGGATAATTGCAAACTTCTGGGAACTTGAGTGGAGAATGTGGGGGTGGAACAAATATAGTTTTTCGTCAGAGATGTAATGTTTGGGTAACACACGTTTCTCCAGGCCAGTCTAGTGTGGCAGTACAATTGGATACTACGGACCATAGCAGCCCTTACAAGGAGGTCATTAACACCACAGGTCCCTTCTGTATCTCTCAAGATACGGAGGTAGGGGAAGCCTCTTGTGCACTTCTGAGTGGCTACTTCCTGACTCTTATCACCAGTCACAGCCGGCGTGCAGCCACTTCTCTGCTGAAGTGGAAAGAGATACTTTCCCTCCACCTGTTCTACAGTCAAGCCACAAAAAAGACTGACTTTGGGCCATCTCTCCTTGGGTGCCTCTAACGGTACAGCACTTTCTTTTTTTTTTTTTGAGGTGGAGTTTTGCTCTTGTTGCCCAGGCTGGACTGCAATGGCGCGATCTCAGCTCACTATAGCCTTTGCCTCCTGGGTTCAAGTGATTCTCCTGCCTCAGCCTCCTGAGTAGCTGGGATTTCAGGCATGCGCCACCATGCGTGGCTAATTTTTTTTTTGTATTTTTAGTAGAGATGGGGTTTCTCCATGTTGGTCAGGCTGGTCTCGAACTCCTGACCTCAGGTGATCTGCCCGCCTCGGCTTCCCAAAGTGCTGGGATTAAAGGCATGAGCCACCGTGCCTGGCCCTACAGCATTTTCATTTGATTTGGTTTTTTACTTTAACAAAAAAAACAACTGAGGAAACAATGTGAGTGAATTGACAATGTGCCATGCTCCAAAGGCATCTCTTCTCATTTTTGCCAGGTAACTCCCCCCACCCACCCCTGTGATTCCAAATACTTACTATGTAACCTTGAAAAAGTTACTCAATCTCTCTAATATTTAATCTTCTCATGGATACTAGGGTAAGAAAAATATCTACCTTTTGGATTTATTATGAGGATTAAATAAGACAATGTGTACAGGGTCTAGGAAAGGGGACACTTTCAGTTTCTTCCTTATCTTCCTCTTGTTCTCCTTCCTCTCCATGAGAGAAGTGGCTAATCTGATTGGTCAGATTCTAAGACATTAACTGGGCTATTTTTTCCCAGTGTTCAGCATCATGCAGGATATGCTTAGGTCTTGCACGTGGGTGTGGCTCCCTTTGGGCCTCTTCTTCCTTCTTCCCCATGAGACTGCAGTGACACTCCAACCTAGGCCTGTTCTCAGGCTTCGAGAGAGGGAATAGCCAGGTGGATAGTCATACTGTGAAGGTGCAGCCTGTTTCAGTGGGTGTCCTTTTTTTTTTTTTTTTTTTCTTTTTTTTTTCTTGAGACGGAGTCTTCCTCTGCCCAGGCTGAAGTACAGTGGTGCTATCTTGGCTCACTGCAGCCGCTGCCTCCCAGGTTCAAGCAATTCTTGTGCCTCAGGCTCACAAATAGCTGGGATTACAGGCTCCTGCCACAAAGCCCAGCTAATTTTTGTATTTTTAGTAGAGATGGGGTCTCACCATGTTAGCCAGGCTGGTCTCGAACTCCGACCTCAGGTGATCTGCCCGCCTTGGCCTCCCAAAGTGTTGGGATTACAGGCGTGAGCCACCATGCCTAGCCTGGTGTCTATTTTGACTAAGCAGGGTTCTGGCTGCCCTGGTGGTGGTGGTTTTAATTTACCTTCTCCACTGTCTCATGTGTGTAGATTTCTCCCTCTAGACCTTGGTGAGGGTGAAGGAGGAGGTAATGGCTGTAGTCTAAGGTAGGATTCTGATATGTTTGGGCCTCTTGACCTAATATTATCTAATAGGACTCCAAACCAACCATAACCTTTAACATTATTAACATTAGTAGTGTTTTTGTTATCTATTGCTGCTTAATAAAAACCACTCCAAAATGTAGTGGCTTAAAACAACATTTTTTTTTTTTTTTTATTTCTCATGATTGTGTGGATTGACTGGTGGGTGCTGTGCTGTTCAGTTCTGCTGGTCTCATTTGTGTGTCTCACATAGCTGTAGTCAGGTGGCGGTCAGGGCTGGCATCTTCAGGATGGCCTTGCTCACATGTCTGACACTTTATCAGTGACATTTGGAACGCTGCGCTCAGCTGGATGCTGGTAAGGCTAGACCTTCTCTCTCACAGTATACTCCCAGGGAATCTGCTTCTCCACATCAGTTTCTCAAATGGTAGCTCAGGGCTCCTAAAAGCATAAAAGTGGAAGCTGTTGGGCCTTCTTAAGGCTTAGGGCTGGAAGAGGCAACGAGTCACTTCTGCTACATTCTGACTGGCCCTTATTCAAGAGGAGGGGACTACTTAGGGTGTAAGTGCTAGCAGGTGAGGTTGATTGGGGGCTGCAAGAAATAGTAGTATCTGGCCGGGCACGGTGGCTCACGCCTATAATCCCAGCACTTTGGGAGGCCGAGGCAGGCAGATCACGAGGTCAGGAGATCAAGACCATCCTGGCTAACACGGTGAAACCCTGTCTCTACTAAAAATACAAAAAAAAATTAGTCGGGCGTGGTGGCGGGTGCCTGTAGTCCCAGCTACTCGGGAGGCTGAGGCAGGAGAATGGCGTGAACCCAGGAGGCGGAGCCTGCAGTGAGCCGAGATCTCACCACTGCACTCCAGCCTGGGTGACAGAGCGAGACTCCGTCTCAAAAAAAAAAAAAAAAAAAATTGTAGTGTCAGTTTTATCTGTAGTTCCTAGGTTTAGTAAACGTATGCCAGAAGTTTCCTCTCTTACATCTTCGTGTATAGGGCTAGTCATACCTTAACATATCCGGTCACTGTCTTTTGTAAATGGTTTAATTTATAATAATGCAGATAAAGCCTCTGTAGACCTGTCTGCTCAAATTTGACCTCCTATGGTTGTGGAGAGGATGAAATCAAATAATCTATTAGAAGATACCAAGAAACCAACTTAAAAAAAAATCATCTATGTAAATTGCTTAGCACTATGGGCCAGTAAATGTTCAATAATTATATTTATTATTATTTTATTATTACCAGAGTCCCCAAGGTATGGTGCTGGCTATGGTAAAAATGTAATAAGATGTCTTTGAGAAGTCATAGTTCCCCAGGGCACTTGATGATTAATATAAGAAAGTAGGTGGAATTGTTTTGTTTTGTTTTGTTTTGTTTTTGAGATGGAGTCTCGCTCTGTTGCCCAGGCTGGAGTGCAGTGGGGCGATCTTGGCTCGCTGCAACCTCTGCCTCCCGGGTTCAAGTGATTCTCCTGCCCCAGCCTCTGGAGTAGCTGGGATTACAGGTGCCCGCCACCAAGCCCAGCTGATTTTTTTATTTTTAGTAGAGACGGGGTTTTACCATGTTGGCCAGGCTGGTCTCAAACTCCTGACCTCAAGTGATCTGCCCGCCTTGGCCTCCCAAAGTGCTGGGATTATAGGCGTGAGCCACCGCGCCTGGCCTTTTGTTTGTTTGTTTGTTTGTTTTTAAGGCAGAGTCTTGCTCTGTTGCCCAGGCTGGAGTGCAGTGGCGTGATCTCGGCTCACTGCAACCTCTGCCTCCTGGGTTCAGGTTCAAGTGATTCTCCTGCCTCAGCCTACGGAATAGCTGGGATTATGGGCACAGGCCACCATGCCAAGCTAATTTTTGTATTTTTAATAGAGATGGGGTTTCACCATGTTGGTCAGGCTGGTCTTGAACTCCTGACCTCGTGATCCACCTGCCTTGGCCTCCCAAAGTGCTGGGATTACAGGCATCAGCCACCATGCCTGGCCAGTAGGTGGAACTGTCAACCTGAGATAGTGGAGACTGAACAGGTTATCAGCTGCCCACACATAAGATGAAAAGGGAATCAATGAGTGCAGTGCAGGAAGTGTCAAAACAAGAATAACAACAACAAGAAGAAATAAAAATAGTTGGCCGGGCACAGTGGCTCACGCCTGTAATCCCAGCACTTTGGGAGGCTGAGGAGGGCGGATCACCTGAGGTCCGGAGTTCGAGACCAGCCTGACCAACATGGAGAAACCCTGTCTCTACCAACAATACAAAATTAGCCACGCATGGTGGTGCACGCCTGTAATCCCAGCTACTTGGGAGGCTGAGGCAGGAGACTGGCTTCAACCTGGGAGGTGGAGGTTGTGACGAGCCGAGATCACACCGTTGCACTCCAGCCTGGGCAACAAGAGCAAAACTCTGTCAAAAAAAAAAAAAATCCTTGTCTAATTCTAGAACTGATACTTTGCATACACCATAATGCCTCTGTTTTCAAATCATAGATGGAAAGTGCAGTCCTTTGTCTTTGGAATAATCTCATAGTGGGGAACTATATAAAGTTTGAGGTTGTTCCTGTGAGAAGAATACATGCTTTTGTGAATTAAAATGTAACATTGATTTTGGTCCTATACTTTTAGTAATTTATTCCACATTGAAAGATAAAAGTTTTGAATGGATGCAGCCTGGGCTTTTTTACAGAAAACAAAAGTTATTAAATATTTATATTGCTTCCATGCTTTAAAAAAAAAAAAAGTCTTCTGGCCAGGCACCGTGGCTTATGCCTATAATCCCAGCACTTTAGGAGGCCAAGGTGGACAGATCACATGAGGTCAGGAGTTTGAGACCAGCCCGGCCATCATGGTGAAACCCTGTCTCTACTAAAAATACAAAAATTAGCCAGGTGTGGTGGCATGTGCCTGTAGTCTCAGCTACTCGGGAAGCTAAGGCAGGAGAATCGCTTGAGTCCGGGAGGCAAAGCTTGCAGTGAGCCAAGATCATGCCATTGCACTGTAGCCTGGGTGACAAAGCGAGACTCTGTCTCAAAAAAATAAAAATAAAAAGACATCTTCTAAAATCAAGCATGTGGAATATTACACATACCTATCCCAGAAAAAAAAAAACAGATGAATTTATTAACGGCGAGTAGAAGAATGCCAAAACTAATATCAGACACTGCTTTTCTCCATTAATGCTGTATTTTCAGCCTTTGGACCGGTCCTTGTTCTTGAGAGATTCCTGACTTGCTTATTTTTTGCAACAGGAAAGCCGTACATTTTTTGAAAGACAGAAAGCCAGATGATTGGCTGAAATTACACTGAAATTTTAAAAAATCTGACCAGATACTCTGACGTTTTCAGTATGGTGTACTTGATTTGGCTACCCAAGATGTACCTATTTTGTAAGTTGCTTTATTGAGGAAAAGAGTATCAGCAAAGGAACCTAGAAAGGTAAAAAACATGATGTGGAAGGTAGCCTCCAAAGTAACCTTGAATGATCTTTACATCATAGTATTCCCCTTCCACATTGTATCAGGGCTGATTTGTATGACAAATAGATTACTGCAGAAGTGACAGTGTGGGACTTCTGAGGCTAGATAATAAAGGCGACTGTAACTTCCGCCTTGGCATCTTGGATCCCCTCCTCTGGGGAAAGCCAGCTTCCGTGCACTCAAGGACCCCTGGAGATAGACCCATGTGAAAAGAAAATGAAGCCTCCTGACAATAAACAGCACCAACTTGCCATTTGTATGAGTGAGCCCTCTTGGAAGCAGATCTGCTAGCCTGACTCAAGCCTTCAGATGACTGCAATCACAGCCAACATCTGAATGAATCCTATGAGAAATTCTAACTTAGAACTGTCCAGCCACAGAAACTATGAGATAGACATGTTTATTGTTGTGACCTGGCGTGGTGGCTCACGCCTGTAATCCCAGCACTTTGGGAGGCCAAGACGGGCAGATCACTTGAGGCTGAGTTCAAGACCAGCCTGGCCAACATGGCAAAACCCCGTCTCTACTAAAAATACAAAAAGAAATTCACCAGGTGTGTTGGTGCGTGCCTGTAGTCCCAGCTAGGGAGGCTGAGGCATGAGAATTGCTTGAACGTGGGAGGTGGAAGTTGCAGTGAGCTGAGATAGTGCCACTGTACTCCAGCCTGGGCGACAGAGTAAGACTCTGTCTTTAAAAAAAAAAAAAAAGTTTTTTTGTTGTTTGAGCCACAAATCTTTGACATAATTTGTTTTGCAGCAATAAATAAGTCATATATGTGCTGCCATGTAAATGTTAGTTTTCAGAGAGGATGTTTGTTCTTTTCCTAATCACTAGCTAATTCTTTCCCTGAGATATACTTCCATCTTCCTTTCTTATCACCAATTATTTTGAAAAGAATTCCTTCATCTTTTAATTCCACTGACAATGCTGTGTTTTAGGGGGTATGTTGAAATATTTTCTCTCCCAAGGGTCTCCCCATTTTTTTTTTTCTGTTTCTTCTACCATATTGAAAACAGAAGGCAGACAATATGAGGCTTCTAAAGTTTGGGCCAAGGTTCTTCAACCCTATTGAACCAAAGGTAAAGGCAGAAGAAAGAGAGAGGTTTAAAATGTAATTCTCAGCTGGACATGGTGGCGTGTGCCTGTAGTCCCAGCTACTTGGGAGGTTGACACAGGAGGATCATTTGAGCCTAGAAGTTTGAGGCTGTAGTGCACAATGATAACCCCTGGGAATAGCCATTCCACTCTAGACCAGGCAATACCATGAGACTCTGACTCAAAAAGAAAAGCAATTTTCCTTTTGTATTAAGTAGTTCAGAGTATAAAAGAAAAATAAAGTGTATTACTGTGGTTAAATGATTTAGCTCAACAATTCTCTTTTAACTTAGCAGGAGGCAACCTTCATTGACTCTCTAATGCCTATAGGATCAAGTGTAAACACCTTACTCTGTATGGTTCAGCATCTACCCCCCAACCTTTTTTTTTTTTTTTTTTCTTTTTTTGATACGGAGTTTTACTCTTGTTGCCCAGGCTGAAGTACAATGGTGCGATCTTGGCTCACCGCAACTTCCGCCTCCTGGGTTCAAGCGATTCTCCTGCCTCAGCCTCGTGAGTAGCTGGGATTACAGGTATGCACCACCATGCCCAGCTAATTTTGTAATTTTAGTAGAGACAAGGTTTCTCCATGTTGGTCAGGCTGGTCTCGAACTTCCAACCTCAGGTGATCCACCCGCCTCAGCCTCCCAAAGTGCTGGGATTACAGGCATGAGCCACCGCACCGGGCCTCTACCCTCTTTTCATCATATTTTGTACTCTTTTCCTTCATATACTTATTGTTTCAGTCAAACTGAACTGCGATGTTTCTAATTTATGCCTTTTGCATGCTAGCTATTAGTTGCATGTAAAAAAACAAAAGAGGACTGTAACCAAAACAGTATGGGAAATGCTGCATGTTATAGATTCCTCTGGGAGATTTACAATGAGCATTAAAAGCTCTGAGAAGTTCTTTTGTAAGAAATCTGTTTAACTTTGTTCAGCTCAATAATACTTAGTTAACTATTATATAATTCAGGATCCAGAAAACAGTACCTATGCCAAAGAGTTTAATACAAGGAATAAAATAATGAGAGAAACTAGTTTAAAATGTAGGGGAGGAATTCAAAGGGCAAACAGAGGGATGGTGGGACAACCCAGAGATGAGCAACATGAGGGAGATGCTGCAAGGATGAGGGAGATGCTGCAAGGATAAGGGAAGAGGAATTGTTACTTAGATGTGCTACAGATTTTTCTCACAGATTCTCCAGTCCCAGGTAAGCCTTGAGATAACTGTAGCCCTAGGTGACAATTTGACTGCAACCTTATGAGAAACTTTGAGCCAGAACTGATGCAGGGCAGCAAGCCCTAGAATTCGGGCTTAGCCTGGGAGGGTTCTTTGCTTGACACAGGAAAGAATTCAAGGGTTGGCCAGTGGTGTTAGCAACATTTTTTGAAGCAGCAGTGTACAGCAGCAACAGAGGCACACAATAGCAGCTCAGAGGCAGTTCTGTAGTCACATTTACATCCACTTTTAATTACATGCAAATTAAAGGGTGGTTTATGCAGAAATTTCTAGGAAGAGGGTTGCCACTTCCAGTCACCAGGTCATCATGCCATGGAAAAGGGTATAACTACTTCCGCTTGTTGCTATGGCAATGGTAAACTGATATGGCACACTGGTGGGCATGTCTTATGGAAAGCTACTTTTCCCTTCTCCCCCTTCCTTTATATTTTTAAAATGTATTTAATTTATTTAATTTTTTATTTTTTTCTTGAGATGGGGTCTCAGTCTGTCACCCAGGCTGGAGTGTAATGGCACGATCTCAGCTTGCTGCAACCTCCACCTCCTGGGCTCAAGCAATCCTCCCACCTCAGCCTACCTAGTAGCTGAGACCACAGACTTGTGCCACCACACCTGGCTAATGTTTTTTGTATTTTTTTGTAGAGATGGGTTTTGCCATGTTGCCCAGGCTGGTCTCCTGAGCTCAATTGGTTCACCCGCCTTCGCCTCCCAAAGTGCTAGGACTACAGGCATGAGCCACCACACCAGCCAACCCCCTCCCTTTAAGGTAGTCCTCAATCTGGTCCGGTGTCCGAGTTTCCAACTCTGGAGTTAAGTCCTGCTTCCTACCTCAGAACCACTGAGCTAATCCAAGTCCCAGATTCCCAGTTCTCAGAAATTGTGTGAGATAATAAGTATTTGTTGTTTTAAACTGCTGAATCTCCGAGTAACCTGTTACCCAGAAATATAGATAACTAATACAGATTTTGGTACCTGGAAGTAGGGTTTTGCTGGAACAAAATTCTAAAATGTGAAAGTGACTTTGGAACTAGGCAGTGGGCTTTGAGCAGAATATTAGTCAAAGTCTAAAGTACCTCACAGAAGCTATTAATAGAAACATCATGATCTTTGAAATGGCTGCAGGTGAAGGCTTGCAAGAAAAGGCGGTAACATTGCCTCGTGCTGTTGCTCACGTCTGTAATCCCAGCACTTTGAGAGGCCATGGGGGAGCGGATTTCTTGAGCCCAGGAGTTTGAGACCACGCTGGACTTCATGGCAAAACCCCCTCTCTATGAAAAAAAAATACAAAAAATTAGCCAGGCACACTTGTAATATCAGCTACTCGGGAGGGTGAAGTGTGTGGACTGCTTGAGCCTGGGAGATAGAGACCAGCCTGGCCAACATGGAGAAACCTCATCTCTATTTTAAAAAATACAAAAATTAGCCGGGTGTGGTGGTGCATGCCTGTAATCCCAGCTACTGAGGAGGCTGAGGAATGAGAATTGCTTGAACCCAGGAGGCAGAGGTTGCAGTGAGCCGAGATCGTGCCACTGCACTCCAGCCTGGGCGACAAAGACTCTGTCTCAAAAATAAATAAATAAACAAAAATCAAATCTCAGGATGATTTAAGGTTGTGCCTCAGAGTATTATTCAGTCAGACAAAAAGCTCTGAAAGAGATGAAAAGTGTGCCTCCCATACAGTATTCTCTTAGTAAAATGACAAAACTGCTAGAAAGCTTAAGGGCATCTTATCAGAAGCTCAAGGTGGAGTAGAGCTTACCTGAAAGAGATTTGTGGGTATAACTTTTGTCTAATGAAGTGAACCCCAGTAAGATTCACAGACCTACATGGGTGGTGGGGTGGTATTTCAGAATTAAAATGGGCCAGTTACTCCTTGGCACCTGCCATTTCCCCCCCTTTTTGAAAAGGAATAACTAAGCCTCTATCCTGCTACACCTGTCTCATCGTTGTATGTTGGGTATATAGAGGGGAAGATAAATTGTCTCTTCGGTGTCACAGGTGTAGAGGAACTGTACTCAAGGAGCTCTGCTTAAGGAGTTTTACCCGAGGAGCCTCATCTGCACCTGGACTTCAAGCTGATGCTGTAAAGAGGGGAGACTTTTGGTGACTTTGGGAAGAAGTGAGTGTAACTTGCATGTGGGAGCAACAAATCATTGGGGACAGATGGTGGACTGTGGTAGCTACCCTCCAAAATAGCTCCCTATGATTATTATTATTATTATTTTTTGAGACAGGGTCTCACTCTGTCACCCACCCAGACTGGAGTGCAGTGGTGTGATCTCAGCTCACCACAACCTCTGCCTCCCAGGCTCAAGTGATTCCCCCGCCTCAGTCTCCTGATAGCTGGGATTATAGGCGTGCACCACTACTGCCCAGCTAATTTTTGTATTTTTAGGAGAGATGGGCTTTCACCATTTTTGTATTTTTAGTAGAGATGGGGTTTCACCATGTCAGCCAGGCTGGTCTTGAACTCCTGACCTCAAATGATCCACCCTCCTTGGCCTCCCAAAGTGCTGGGATTACAGGCATGAGCCAGCGTGCCCGGCCAGCTCCCAGTTATTTTTGCCTCCTGGTATTCACAGCCTAGTGTAGCCCCTGCACACTCTGTATCACAGTTGGTCTGTGACCAATAGCATGTGGCAGAAGTGATGGTATATAACTTCTGAGATTAGGTTACAAAAAGACTGCAGCTTCCATCTTGGTCTTGGACTCTCTCTGTCTCCCCCTTCTTCTTCCTAGTGGAGAGGCAAGCTGCGTTGTTGTGTGCAGCTCTGAGGAGAAGCCCACCTGGCAGAAGGAAACTGTGTCCTGGCCACAACCGTGTGAGTGAGCTTGGAAGTAAGTGCCTCAGTCCTACGTTAGCCTTCAGAGGCCTGCAGCCCCAGCCCACATCTTGACTGAAACCTCATGAGAAACCCTGAGCCAGAACCACCAGCTGAGTCACTGACAGGTTACTAAATCTCAGGAACTGTGTGAGATAAAATGCTTGTTGTTTTAAGCTGTGATGTTCAGAGATAATGTATTATATGGCAATAGATAACAAACATACTATACCCCAGGAGCCAGGACTGCCCAACAGAGTTGGGACTGTGGAGAGTAGAACTGTTCATTTGCAGTTAGCACCATAAAGATACAGCCAATACTGAGGCACAGGGAGAGGGAAAATCCTAGCTTCCTCATGGCCCCTCATTTGCCACCCTTGCCTCCACTGGCCAAACCAAACCACAAGGAAATTGATAAGGGAGCCTGAGAAATGTCATTTCCAAGGAGCAGCCTCTAGCTACAGTAAGCCTGGACAACATGATGAGACCTTGTCTATACAAAAAATTTAAAAAATTAAGTGGGCATGGTGGTGCACGCCTGTGGTCCCAGCTATTCAGGAGGCTGAGGTAGGAGGATTGCTTGAACCCAGGAGGTCAAGGCTGCAGTGAGCCATGTTTGCACCACGGTACTCCAGACTGCACTCCAGTGTGGGTGACAGAATGAGACCCTATCTCAAAAAAAAAAAAGGTCAGTCATGGTGGCTGGGGCGGGCAGATCACTTGAGGTCAGGAGTTGAAGACCAGCCTGGGCAACACGGTGAAACCTTGTCTCTACTAAAAATACAAAAATTCAAAAATTAGCCGGGCACGGTGGTGGGCACCTGTAATCCCAGCTACTTGGGAGGCTGAGGCATGAGAATCGCTTGAACCCAGGAGGCAGAGGTTGCAGTGAGCCAAGATCACACCACTGAACTCCAGCCTGGGCGACAGAGCAGGACTCTGTTTCAAAAAAAAAAAAAAGAACAGAGGCAAATTAACAGCACAGCCAAGAACTCTTTTACATGGAATTCCCAGTAGCATTCTTCAAAACCTTGTCCTCAAACTCCAGTTTGGGAAACACTAGCCTAAATTGCTCTTTTCCACATCTCTGCAAGTTCAAATCTTATTCATTAATTCGTATCTATTTAAAATGCAAAGTTTTTCTCCACTAACCTTTTCTTCCTTGTGACTTGGGGTAGCCCCCTCTTCTTTCAATTCCACAACATTTGATCTATATCAATTTTTCGCATTTTCAAATAAAAATTGTAGTTATTTATTTCATATCTTATCATCTGAGAATTAAAAATCTTCTTGAGAGTCAGCTCTATTTCTGATGCATTGTTTCATATTGCTCAATCATCACAGTACCTAGCATAGAACCTTGCACATGGTAAACATAAATATTATTAAATGAATGAATGATGTCAAAACCAGTGGTAGAAATGTTATATAACTCTAGTACTTTTGTTTATGTTACTATTTATTTATTTATTTAGAGATGGAGTCTTGCTCTGTCACCCAGGCTGAAGTACTGTGGTGCAATCTCGGCTCACTGCAGCCTCCACCTCCCGGGTTCCAGCGATTCTCATGCCTCAGCCTCCCGAGTAGCTGGGATTACAAGTGTGCGCCACTACACCTGGTTAATTTTTTTTTTTTTTTTTTTTTGCAATTCACCACATAAGTGTATTAAAAAACAAACCATATGGTTGTCCCAATAGATACAGAAAAGGCATTTGAAAAAGTTCACCTTCGGGCCATGATAAATATAGTCAGCAAACTAGGAATAGAAGGGAACTTCCTCAAATTGATGAGGGCCATCTACAAAGAACCTATAGATAACACCATTCATAATGGTGAAAAACTGAATACTTTCCCACTAAGATTGGAAACAAGGTAAAGGTGTCCACTGCTACCATTTCTTTTTTTTTTTTTTTTTTTTTTTAGTATTTATTGATCATTCTTGGGTGTTTCTCGGAGAGGGGGATTTGGCAGGGTCATAGGACAATAGTGGAGGGAAGGTCAGCAAATAAACAAGTGAACAAGGGTCTCTGGTTTTCCTAGGCAGAGGACCCTGCGGCCTTCCGCAGTGTTTGTGTCCCTGGGTACTTGAGATTAGGGAGTGGTGATGACTCTTAAGGAGCATGCTGCCTTCAAGCATCTGTTTAACAAAGCACATCTTGCACCGCCCTTAATCCGTTTAACCCTGAGTGGACACAGCACATGTTTCAGAGAGCACGGGGTTGGGGGTAAGGTTATAGATTAACAGCATCCCAAGGCAGAAGAATTTTTCTTAGTACAGAACAAAATGGAGTCTCCTACGTCTACTTCCCTCTACACAGACACAGCAACAATCTGATTTCTCTATCTTTTCCCCACATTTCCCCCTTTTCTATTTGACAAAACTGCCATCGTCATCATGGCCCGTTCTCAATGAGCTGTTGGGTACACCTCCCAGACGGGGTGGCTGCCGGGCAGAGGGGCTCCTTACTTCCCAGACGGGGCGGCCGGGCAGAGGCGCCCCCCCACCTCCCGGACAGGGCGGCGGCCGGGCGGGGGCTGGCCCCCACCTCCCTCCCGGACGGTAATTTTTTGTATTTTTAGTAGAGACGGGGTTTCAGTGTGTTGCCCAGGCTGGTCTCGAACTCCTGAGCTCAGGCAATCCACCTGCCTCGGCCTTTCAAACTGCTAGGATTATAGGCGTGAGCCACTGTGCCCAGCCTGTTTATATTACTATTACATCCCTTTAAACTCTTGGTTGAGTCAAGAGATTCTAGAATAATCTTTCTATTTTATTGGCTGGTCACATCTTTTGAACTCCTTTGAACCTTTTCTTGGGGGGAGAGAACAGTAAAATTACAAATCAGTTTGTATCTGGGCAGGAATAATTATCCTGTGAGACCAAAGTTCTGCCTGGAACTTTTTAGCAGGAGGAGCACGTTCAAAGAACTACACTTGTCTCCTCTTTCAGCTTTGGTCACTCTTAGAAAAATCATCTGCTCAGTAAGAAAAGCATACTCAGCCTTTGCAAAAGTGATTTCTTCTACTTCCATATCTTCCTTGTCGATGCCTTGACTGAGAGAATAGATGCAAAACAGAAAGGATGTTTTTAGACCAGCTCTTCTTAATTAGTTCAGGTCTCTTCACTTCCTGCCTAGATTACCAAAATGTCCTCCACAAGTTTCCTGGTATCTTGTTTCTAAAAACAAATCTTAGCTCGTCACTCTCATGTTTAAAGTCTTTCAATGGTTTCCAACCTAGGCAATATACCGAGACTTCATCTCTACTAAAAATTTTTAAATTGGCCAGGCATGGTGGCTCATGCCTATAATCCCAACACTGGGAGGCCAAGACGGGTGGATCACCTGAGGTCGGGAGTTCGAGACTAGCCTGGCCAAAACAGTGAAACCTGTCTCTACTAAAAATGCAAAAATTAGCCAGGCGTGGTGGCGGGCGCCTGTAATCCCAGCTACTTGGGAGGCTGAGACAAGAGAAACGCTTGAACCCGAGAGGTGGAGGTTGCAGTAGGCCGAGACTCCATCTCAAAAAAAAAAAAGTTAAAAAATTAAGCTCAGGAGTTCGAGACCAGCCTGGGCAACACAGTGAGACCCCCATCTCATTTTATTTTAAATTATTTTTTAAAAGAAGAAAAGAAAAAAAATTTTAATTAGCTGGGCATCGTGGCACTCGCTTATAATCCCAGCTACTCAGGAGACTGAGGTGGTAGGATTGCTTGAGCCCAGGAGACTGAGGCTGCAGTGAGCTATGATCGCACCAGCCTGGGAGACAGAGACCTTGTCTTAAAAAAAAAAAGTTGTTTTTCTCTTCTGGATAAAATCCAAATTCTTCATGATTTGTTCCTGGGGTTACTTCACCAGCCAAATCATTTCCTACCAACACCAAGATGTTCAGGCCTCCCCATCTTCCTTCTGTGCCTGTCCTTCTTCTCCCTCTCAATCTTTTCCTTGCTCAACCCAACTCATCCTTCAAGACTTGGTTTCAACTGTTTTCCCTAAGAAGTTTCTTTAGAGCTTCTCTTGGTAGATGAGGCTTCCTTAGCATACTTTACAGACCTCTTTGGCCTGAGGCCAAAGAGGCAGGGTGCTATCTAAACCTCAGTATCTCAAGCTAGAAAATTGGGATAATATGGTACTTACATCAGAAACTGTGGCAAAGATACTTGACACCGTGTCTGATATATATTGTCACATATTAGGTGTTAAATCACAGCAATTACTTAAGCCAATCTCTTCCTCATGTTTGAGAAAATAGATCCAGAGAGGTCAAATGACTGGCTCAAGTAGGAGAAAGATAGGGGAGGGGAATTTCTGATTTGCATATGGTTTACAAACGTAATTTCAAAGTAAGAAAATTAGGGGAAGTAGACTTTAATATTAAAATGAAACAATTAAAATGAAATAAAACTTGAGGTTGAGGGTGGATGCTACACTACTGAGAAAAATGGCAAGTCAGCAACTTTTGAGACAACTCAGGATATTCGATGCTTTGAATTAAAATGTTTTTTTAAGTGTCTCAACCTGCTGATTTGTTTTAGGTCTGTTTATTTCTATATTCAATGAAGTGGTGTCTGTGCATTCAAGAAATAAAATGGTTTGTAACTTCTTAACCTTTTTTTCTATTGAATTAAGTACAACATTAAACCATTAAAATGACCTTAAGAAAATCAATATTGTCCCCAGGCTCAAGACCACTCACTCCACAGCTTAATTGGTCCTTAGCTTTCAGCGTTTGACTCTAGACTTGTACTCTCCAACACAGTAGTCACTAGTTGCAAATGGCTAATGGCCACTTGAAATCTGCTAGGTAAAACTGAAATGTGCTGTAAGTGCAAATAAGTGTGGATTTTGAAGGTTTGGTTAAAAAAAGGAATGCAAACTATCTCAACAATTTTTATATTGACTACATGTAAAATGATAATGATTCTGACATACTGAGATAAATAAAATATGTACTTCACATTAATTTTTACCTTTTTTTTTTTTTTTTTTGAGACAAAGTCTTACTTCATTGCCCAGGTTGAAGTGCAGTGGCATGATCTCGGCTCACTGCAACCTCCGCCTCCCAGGTTCAAGCGATTCTCCTGCCTCAGCCTCCTAAGTAGCTAGCTGGGACTACAGGCATGCACCAACACACCCAGCTAATTTTTGTATTTTCAGTAGAGACGGGGCTTCGCCATGTTGGCCAGGCTGGTCTTGAACTCCTGACCTCGTGATCTGCCCACCTCGGCCTCCCAAAGTGCTGGGATTACAGGCATAAGCCACTGCGCCAGGCCCTAATTTTTACTTCTTTAACAGGGCTACTGAAAAATTTCAAGTTACTTATTTAGCTCTCATTGTACCTTTTTTTAAAATTTATTTTTCTATTTCAATAGGTTTTAGCTCTCATTGCATTTCTATTGGACAGTGCTGCTCTAGACCTTGCAGATTTTTCAGAATCATCTGATTCTGAATCACAATGTGGAGCATCAGGGGCCCTTTCCTGGACTTGTCTGTCTCAGGTGATGTCACTCTGTCACCTTCCTGGAGGCTAAGTGGTAGTTTGTAAGCCATGCCTCTACCATCTCATTCAGAATGGAGCCCCTACAAGACAGAAGGGGTTACAAAACAGTTTTAAATGCAGATCATTGAGTGAATCCATATTTCAAAGAACAGAAGACAATCGGTGATTATTGACCCAGATTATTGACCCAAAGTAACCTCTAAAATTAACCTTAAAATTCCTGATTGGCTCCTATTTTACTTGGATTATCTCTTTTAATCATTGCAACAACTCTGACATTTAGGTGCTATTATTACATACACATTCTACAAAGGGGTAAATTGAAGTTAGGGAGCTAGCAAGCATGGAGTTCTGCTTGTTTGCTTGCTTTTTGAGACAGGGTCTCACTCTGTCACCCAGGCTGGAGTGCAGTGGTGCAATCTTAACTTCCCAGGCTTAATCAACCTCCCCACCTCTACCTCCCAAGTAGCTGGGACTACAGGCACGTGTCACCACGCCCGGCTAATTATTTTATTTTTTTGCAGCGGGGGGTTTCGTCATGCTGCCCAGGTTGGTCTCAAACTCCTGGGTTCAAGCAATCTGCCCACCTCAGCCTCCCAAAGTGCTGGGATTACAGGCATGAGCCACCGTGCTGGGCCAAGTATGGAGTTTTGACCCCAGTTGGTCTAACTGTTCAAGTGCCATTATAAGCAAGATTATGAGCTGCTTGTATATGCTGTATTTTGTCAATACATGACCTGACACATACTAGATGGTTAATAAATGTGGGTAGTTAAGTGGTCATATAGTATGATCTCAACCATGTAGGAAAAAGATACATAGGGAAAAGTCAATACATCAAAATGTTAAAAAGTGATTAATTATGAATGGTAATGATACGGACTTTTTTGGGTAATGTACATTTAAAATTTTCATCTTTACGCTTTTATGTATCTGCCAAACTTTTGACAATGTGTGTGTAATGTTTTTATTTATTTATTTTGAGATAGAGTCTCACCCTGTCACCCAGGCTGGAGTGCAGTGGCGTGATCTTGGCTCACTGCAACCTCTGCCTCCCGGGTTCAAGCAATTCTCCTGTCTCAGCCTCCCAAGTAGCTGGGACTATAGGCATGTGCCACCACGCCTGGATAATTTTTGTATTTTTAGTAGAGATGGGGTTTCACCATGTTGGCCACGCTGGTTTTGAACTCCTGACCTCAGGTGATCCACCTGCCTCGGCTTCCCAAAGTGCTGGGATTACAAGTGTGACCCAGCACACCTGGCCGACAATATGTGTGTAATGTTTTTAGTTATTTCCATTACTTTTTAAAAATCCCATATAACTCCTGCCCCCACACATACACAGCCTCCCTCATTATCAACATCCCCCACCAGGATGGTATACCCAAAGTCCGTATTTCCATTACTCTCTTTTTCTTTTTTTTGAGAACGGAGTCTCACTCTGACGCCCAGGCTGGTGTGCAGTGGTGCGATCTCAGCTCACTGCAAGCTCCGCCTCCCGGGTTCACGCCATTCTCCTGCCTCAGCCTCCCGAGTAGCTGAGACTACAGGCGCCCGCCTTTTTGTGTTTTTAGTAGAGACAGGGTTTCACCGTGTTAGCCAGGATTGTCTTGATCTCCTGGCCTCATGATCCGCCCGCCTCGGCCTCCCAAAGTGCTGGGATTACAGGCGTGAGCCACTGCACCCGGCCTCCATTACTCTTTAAATCACACAAAATGTCATTTTTACAGAATGTAAGTGGTTACTGATACGTTCTTTGTGGGCTGAAAATATTTATTTCTTCTCCTTCCCTTCTCCCAATGATTCCATTCCCCTCACAACTGGGATCCCCACCCCCCATTCTAATCTGCTTCTCCATTCTCTCAGTCCTGTCTTTCTCTCTCTCTCCTGCTCCCTTCTGCGATCCTCCATCAGACTTTTTCTTCTGGGTCTTCCTCCCTTCTTCGCTTCTGTCTCCTTGTCTCCCTCTTCTTTTTGAAAAGATTGACATTCAAACAGAAAGGTCAATCAAATGTTACCTCCTACTGGTAGGTTTCAGGTATATTCTACCTGCCATTGGAATCCTGAGGATGGTGCTCAAGTCAGCGGGTGGGGGCAATGGGAGGGCAAGACTTCTAAGGAGAATGGAGACCCCTTTAGATGTGAGGAGGGCATTTCAGCCTGAGGAAAGCAGCGGAACAAAGATCTGAGGAGTTTTTCAGGGAAAGGGAAATGGGCAGAGGGGCGCTTACCTCATTGGATCTGGGGATTGCTGTCTCCTGGTGCTGGCACTCAGTTATAAAGGATGCCAACCTTAGTTGATTTGAGCTCCTGGATTGAATTAGTCCTGGTTGTATAATTGACTTTGATATGTGGACTTTGGGTTCGAATTAGGTTTAATAAGATTTAACTGCTTCAAAGGGCTTTATAAGAATTCATTTTATCCTTCAAATCTGATTTCAAATGCTACCTACTTTATGACAACTTCTCTAAGTTTGATGCTCTTCTTCTAGTGCACTTACTATGCCATAGTAGGTACATACTTTATTCAAGCAATTACCCCCATTGTATTTTACCTTATTCTGTAGGAAATGTTTCCTTTAGTGCCTCTCTTCAGGAATCTTGAGGGACAGGCAGGTATCTTATTCCTATTTGTATCCTAGGCCTAGCACAGAGCAGGAACACACTCAATTGAGCCAGCAGGTTCTCAATGATTTTTAAAATTACATTAATAATTAACATTAAGTAAGCACTGTGGCAAGCACTGTATCTATATTGTTTCATTCACCAGTCATTTTAGAAGAAAAGTACTTTTATTACCCCCATTTTACAATAACCGAGAGAAAGCGAAATTAATTTGATCTAAGGTCAAATAGGATCTAAGACTAACTAGTGAGGGGCAGAACTTTTTCTCCAGGCTTTGGGCTTCAGATCTGGGCTCTTCACCACCACAGATGAACAAGTGGATAAATGAGGACTTCTTTTCATTCCGTGGCTGAAGAAGTGACATGGAAGAGTCTACCATTCATTTTACAGATACAATTATGTATCTGTAATACATAATACATAATTATGTATCTGTAATACTTACATAAAATTACAGTAAGTCCTAACTCACTGATGTTTCTAACTTCTGAATCATCTTTTTCTTCTTCTTTCTTTCTTGCAATCCTAAAACCGTCAGAGAAACTGTTTTGAACTCATATTGAAGTGTAACCCATCCAAGCACTGGGTGTTTTATGGGAAAGAGAATAAACCTTTTGTTTGGTTCTTACTTCTTACCACCCATTCATTTGTAACTATACAAATATCAAGCACCTACTGTGTGCTAGGAACCTTTTTTTAGGCACTAGAGAGACAGAAGTAAACAACAAAGAAGTAGTGAGACCTTTACATACACTAGTTCTCCTGCTCCTCACAATAACTATATGAGGTAATGATGACAACAATAATAGTTAACTCTTAACAGTGCTTATCTGTGCGGGGCACTGGGCTACCTGCTTAATTTGTATTAACTCATTACAATAAGCTTGTGGGGTAAGGGATATGTTTTCCCCATTTTACAGATGAGTAAAGACACAGAGCAGGAAGTGATTTGCTCAAGCTTGGAACCCAGGCAGTGTGGCTCTAATTCCCAGTCTATTAACTACAGGGCAATATTTTGTTTCTTAAATTTATATCTTCATATCACAACTTTTAGGTTGAGGAGTCTTATCCCCATCCAGATCATCTGACTCCCAAATCCAGAGGTTTGCACCTGCACCCCAGCGGCCTCGCGAAATAAATGAGAATGTCTTGGAATTTTTGCCAATGCTTTCTCTTCCAAAGAACTCAAACTGATTTCCACGTAATTCTCACTGATTTGTGAAATGAACCTTCCTGGACTGTAAATTTCCCCGCAAAGAGAGGGCCAGGGCCCCGGGTCGTTTTATACTGGCCGGGGCACCCAGCAGATGGCGCTGTGTTAGTGGCCACCAGCTGGCTGCCCCGTCCCCCGGGCTCACCGCCTCCGCCGAAAGCTTCCCGGCCCTCCCTCGCTCACTTCTCTCTCCCCCTCCCAACCGAGCCCGGGCCCACGTGACCTCAAGGCGGCCAATGGGTGAGCAGAGAGGGCGAGCTGGTCCCTGTGGCCGCCATTAAAGCGAAGGGAAAACCCGTGAATTCGGATTAAAGGGGGAAAAACACCGCCCGCTGGGCCCACAAAATGGGGGAGACTACGGCGTCCAGCCGGTGAGGCCACAGGAGGGCAAACGTTAGGCCGGCTCGGCCCAGGAACGACACGAAGACAGAGCCAGAGAATGGTCTGAGCCCGCAGACGCCGCCACCACCTCCGCCGCTGAGGAGACTCTGGGCTTAAGGACATCGCCGCTGCCGCGCCGGGGGCCTGGGCTTCTCTCCCGGTTCTCGCCCTTCCCGCTCCTGTGCGGGCGCCTCTCCGCCCGGGAGAACCGTCCTGGGCTTGGGCTCTGCCGTCTCGGACTTGATTTTGATTATTTATTGTGTAATTTATTATTTTTCTTGTGGTAGGGGCACACATCCCCTCCGTCCCCCAGAGAGGGACGAGCGTCTGCGGGATCCGCAGTCCGGCCCGCCAGGCGAGCGCGGCGCGGCCCTCCCGCCTCCGGCCCTCGGCCCCGGGCGGCTGGGTGCCGGCCGGGCGGCGGGGGCTGCTCGCGGCGGCGGCGGCGGCGGCGGCGGCGGCGGGGGGGGTGGGTGGGGAGGGCGGGCGGCCCGGCGGCCTCCTCTTCCACCGCCCCCCCAACCACTACCCCCCCCCCCCGGCCCTCCCCGGTGTCTGTGTTTCTCTCTCTGGTCGGAGGCGGCGGTAATGGCGGATGGTGGGTTGTGGCGCCGGCGGCGGCTGCTGTGAGGGACGATGAGTGCCTCCTTCGTGCCGAACGGGGCCAGCCTGGAAGATTGTCACTGTAACCTCTTCTGCCTGGTGAGTGCCGGGGCCGGCGGGCGCCGAGGGAGGGGGGCCGCGAGGTGCGCCCTTGGGCCGTGGGGGAGGGGGCCGGGTCTGGTCCAGATGCCCGAGTTCCCGGGCGAGGCCCAGCCGGAGCCGGCGCCCTGCGAAGCTCCGCGGCCAGCCCCGGGAGGCGGCGTTCGCTCTCCTACGGTCCCGGGCTCTGTTTGGGGGAGTGTTGGCATTTTTTCTCGTCTTGTTTCGGACTCTCCTTCTCACCGTAGTCTCGTCCTCAACTTGAGCTCCTTATCTGGCAGGACAGTAACCTTTCCCTCTTGTCTTGCTTAACTGTTGCTTTTCTCCTTATTGGCCCTGTATCTCTGCTTCACACTTTCCATTATTGCCCCTGCTCCCCACCGCCTTTATGTCTTACCCTTTTAATTTGGTTTCCCCATGTAAACAGGACCCCAGAACTTAAGCCCTAGAAACCTGTCTTGGTTTTACATTTTTTTTGTGTGAGTCAAACTAACGCCAGGTTAGTTTCTTTCTTGGGTGACTTAAGATCTCTCTGTAAAAACCAGTAGGTGCCATTTCATATGTTTTCTTTTTAAACTTTGAAAACAGTTTGCCATGTTTGACAATTTCTAGCCATCTTGCTTTTATTAGAACATGATGTTTTTGTGAGGGTGAAGGGGGCTAATGGACGAGGTGCTGTGGTTTTGCAGTGTTTCTATATTTATTGTGTTTTGGTTGCTTTTTCAGAATGTTTTGAGCAGGCTGCTCCCTTGTTTGATTGAAATGGAAAGTCGAGAGAAGCGGGATGTAGGGATGATCATTGTGTAGGTTAGCCCAGGTCTGGTAACATCCAACAGTTAAGGCTTTCAGAAGTACCAACTGTTGCAAATAACTTGTCCTGTATGGGACAGTAGCTGAGCTTCATCAATGACTTTAAGTTTGGGTGACTTTACTTTTTCATTTTCTCCTTTGTGCTATGAGAAATATTAAGAGTATATGATAGGTAAGTGAGTTAAGTGGGAGGAGCACAACTAGTTGGCAAGTGTAAACTGCCAGTCATGTATCAGCAGTTTCATTTTTGGCACCTTATGCTTTGCTCCTTTAAGTTAGATTAAATTACTGAATTCCTCTTGTCGAATTTCTTAACGGATGCTAAATTGAGATCTTTAATACTCTATCCTCGTCTACAGTATGTTTTTCTTTTCAATGTCCATTAATCAGCATCTCTTCACATGTAATAAGACATACACCAGGTTTTATATTTCTATCTTATCCAACTCAGTCTATTTTTGGTACTTTTAGGATCAGTTCTTTGAAGATAGACTAGCACAAATCTGACAGTTCTTTGTGAGTAGCTATTTGACTTTTCCGACAGGGGTGTGTGTGAAGAATTAACATAGATTTTTTTCAGAACTTGTTCGGATGTCTTCATTAGAGACGTTACTTCTGTAAATGTGGAATAAAAACCCATGATAGGGTCTTTAATAATTGATTTTCAGTTAAAAGTTTGACACCAATGAACAAATGTGACCAGTTAGGACAGAGAAAAATGTACTCTGTTTGCATATTGAAGTGTGTGTCTATATTTAACATCATTCAGTTTCTTCTGTTTCTACTTGGAGTACATATTTGCTTGCTATTCAGTGACATGGTGGTGGTAATTTTTAACTGTATTCTTCTCCCTAAAATTCTTGGTTGTTGAATTATAAAGTCTTTTTTTGTTCTAATTTGCAGTCAATATCTCAAGCATACATTGAAAAATTGTAATGTCTTAATGAAATAAGAGACATCATATTGAGTACTTTTGACTTTGAGTGAATATGCAGTAATAAAACTTAATGCTTTCTTTCCTTCAGGCTGACTTGACAGGAATTAAATGGAAAAAATATGTATGGCAAGGCCCAACTTCTGCCCCTATTCTGTTTCCTGTGACAGAAGAAGACCCCATTTTGAGCAGTTTTAGTCGCTGCCTTAAGGCAGATGTACTTGGTGTTTGGCGGCGAGATCAAAGACCTGGAAGAAGAGAATTGTGGATATTTTGGTGGGGTGAAGACCCCAGTTTTGCTGACCTTATTCACCATGACTTATCAGGTGAAAGAAACTTTCCATTTCTAACTAATGATATAGCAACATTGTATACTTCTCCCAGAATGTCATATGTATTACAAATTAAGTTTGTTTTTGTGGGACACTTAGGAGGCCAGATAAAAATTCAGCTTCATTGTTTTATTTCACCATGATTATTTTATTTTACTTAAATTATCCACGTTGTTATAGCTGGGTTTTTAAGGCGTGAATGACTTTCTCCTTCCACCACCTCTCTTCTTAATTTCTCACAGGTAGTTAGGGCCCGAAGAAGGCATGTTACATTAATCTTAAAAAAATGGAATCAGGAAACAGAGTTCCTAACAAAGTCGTGTAATAGTTCAGAAGCCAGATGTAACTTTTGAGTCACTTCAGCCACTGCTGAAGTTGAGTCTTTTGCATTGAATAGGCAGATGATTCTAAAAGTACTGGAAATGTAACTATCCGTGTGTGTGTGTGTGTGTGTGTGTGTGTGTGTGTGTGTGTGTTTTAAGGCATGTAAGTATTTTGTTATTGTCATTTGTGCTATTTGATTAACTTATGAAGGCATATGTTAATTTAGTTATTTTTGGAAAGTGACTCATATACTGTTCTGTCAAACATACTCAATAAGAGAAAAGTGCCAACTTGTTTAGCTTTTATGGGACATGGGATCATAATCTAAAAGGTTACACAAACAATTTTATTGTGAGCAAATCAATGTGATTACTTCCTTATTTTCTTGACTTTTAGGACCAAATGCTACTTTAGAAAGAGAAACTATAGCTTTTCATATAATTACTGAAGCTTTAAACTGTGAAAGTCAGTATTAACTGAACCTTAGATAATAGGAATATAAATGATTGGTTGTATGCTATAAGGTTCCAAAGACTTCAGTAAGATAGTTTGATAATGATTTTTGACAGATAAACTTAGGATTTCTAGATAATTTTTTTTAAGTTCTTATTTGAAATTGAGTACTCTGAAGTTTTTGTTATTGTATCTCTGACCTATAGGATCTATTTTATTTTTGGATAGAATGTATTCTAGGTGTCTGTATCTTGAACTGGTACTTAGTAAGACCAACATTTATGTAGGAATGTACGTGTTACATTTGTATGTTTTGATAATTGCTTTTCACATTCTAATGAACATACTCTCCAGTGTTAATTATTATTTTTGAGAGTGATTGCAATTCTTGAAGACAGCTTTCCAGCTTTTGTAGTTTTTCTAATAAGATGCCTGCTGCAGAGTCCAGTCCTTAGTTGTGTGTATTTAATGTAGTTCTAAATGTGTAAAGTGATGTGTATATGTATATACATATATGTACATATACATGATGTATGTATATATGGTAGTTTTAGCAAGACAATACTTTCTAATTATGCCAAAAGCTAAGTCCGCCAGCCTCCTTTTTCTTTCATTGTTTTGGATATAGTATTTGAATTATTTTAATCGTTAAGTGGTCATAAAAATCACCTTACTAGAATGTTTGGAGACTGTATAACATTGTTGAAAAACTATAAACTATTGATAAAATATATTTGTTGATAAAACATAATTATTGATAAAACTATAATGGTGACTTAGGGGCTTTGGTCTTCTTAATAAAGTTGGCAGAGCATCTAAACAGACTAAACAGATCTTTTTTTAAGATTCCATGAAATACACTTTGTAGAATCAAAGATAATTTTAAGAGATACATAATGTTTAATTTTTTTTTTCTTTTTTTCTTTTTAAGTAGAGATGGGGTCTTGCTGTGTTGACCAGGCTGGTCTTGAACTCCTGAACTCTAGTGATCCTTCCATCTTAACCTCCCAAAGTGCTGGGATTACAAGTGTGAGCCCCTGCACCTGGCCTAGTTTTACCATAATAGAAAAAATATTGTGAAAGTTAAAAGACTATTAAAGTTAGATGTGAGCTGCTTTGATGGATATTGTTAAAAGTCAGTTTTGTCTTCTAGGTTTCATGTTACCAGTCAGATATGTTTTCTCCACTGAAACTAGGTTACAGTCTTAAACATTTTTCTCTAGCTTTGATTTTTAGCGTAATTTTCAAAAATGGTAGTTACTTGTACCTTTAAAATAGTGATCAGCTGGGTGCCATGGCTCACTCATGCCTGTAATCCCAGCACTTTGGGAGGCTGAGGCAGGCAGATCGCAGGGTCAGGAGATAGAGACCATCCTGGCCAACATGGTGAAACCCCGTCTCTACTGAAGATACAAAAATTAGCTGGGCATGGTGGCACGCACCTGTAGTCCCAGCTACTCGGTAGGCTGAGGCAGGAGAATCGCTTGATCCCAGGAGGCGGAGGTTGCAGTGAGCCGAGATCTTGCCACTGCACTCCAGCCTGGGCGACAGAGTGAGACTCTGTCTCAAAAAAAAAAAATAGATAGTGATCTTGAACGTGAATGAAAATAATTTTGGGAGGTTGGTTTTTTTTTTTTTTTTTTTTTGAGGCGGAGTCTCATTCTGTCCCGCGGGCTGGAGTGCAGTGGCGCGATCTCGCTCTCTGAGTGCAGTGGAGCTTGCTTGCTGCAAGCTCTGCCTCCTGGGTTCATGCCATACTCCTACTACCTCAGCCTCCTGAGTACCTGGGACTACAGGCGCCCACCACCACGCCCGGCTAATTTTTTGTATTTTTAATAGAGACGGGGTTTCACTGTTAGACAGGATGGTCTCGATCTCCTGAGCTTGTGATTCGCCAGCCTTGGCCTCCCAAAGTGCTGGGATTACAGGCAGGAGGTAGGGTTTTAACTGCTGTCAGACTTTACTGAATGCTAATGAATAGTAAATAGCTTTTTTTTTGAGATGGAGTCTTGCTTTGTCGCCCAGGCTGGAGTGCAGTGGCGCAATCTCAGCTCACTGCAACCTCCACCTCCTGGGTTCAAGCGATTCTGCTGTCTGAGCCTCCCGAGTAGCTGGGATTACAGGCACATGCTGCCACACTCGGCTAATTTTTTGTATTTTTAGGAGAGATGGGGTTTCACCGTGTTCGCCAGGCTGGTCTCGAACTCCTGAGCGCAGACAGTCCACCCGCCTCGGCCTCCCAAAGTGCTAGGATTACAGGCGTGAGTCACCGCGCCTGGCCGTAAATAACTTAAAAATTTATCAAAGTGAAGTGATTGAAATAGTAAACTGAAATACAATTAGGAGTGGTATATGATCATATTTATTGTTCCAAAGCTTGTCCTGTACTGTTTTAGTTTGCATAGTCAGTGTTATTTATATAATGTTTTAACTTTTTTTAAAAATAAAACCTGTTATTTACTTAAGAATGTTGTTACTTAAATCAGACGTATCTTAAAGAATAATAAGGTTTTTTCAGATGGAATATATTTGTCTTGCCCTTTTCTTTGCTCTAGGGACAGCGTCTGCCTCCCTCTTGGGGTAATTAGTCTGCCTCTGTCTCTCTAGCTAACCCCTTTTTCATTTCTTCCATCTGTGGCACTCTATTTCCTTCTTCTAAGCTCCCCTGAGAAGAGAGCAGCTGGACAGTACAGGGTAGCATCAGCTGCTGGAGGCAGTCCTGAGTTCCAAGTGGAGGTGTAGCACTGAGGAATGGGGTACCGGAAGGACCCAGGTGGTAACTAAAAAGCTGGTTAATTTAGCTTGAGCCTGCTCTTCACAGGCAGTGTCCTTCTGTTTGGTTCAGCACACACCACATCTTGTTACTGAAGTGTTTTTTATTATGGTGATAATATTGCCCTTGTTTTTCTTGGTAGTGAGGGAAGAGGGAAAGCATTTCTTTTTTCAAAGATTAGAATTCTCAGTTTTTCTTAACTGGAATATTCAATAACAGAAATACAGAATTGCCTTTGTTTAACCCCCTTAGCTCCTTTGTGTCATGCAGTGTATTTTTAAAAATTAACTAATGAACCAATATTGATACTTTATTATTAACTGAAGTATATATTTGGATTTCCTTTTTTTTTTGCCTAATATGTTTTTCTTTTCTAGGATCTCATTTAAGATACCCCTATTACATTTAATTGTCATGTCTCCTTAGGCTTTGTTAGACTGTGACAGTTTCTCAGACTTTCTTTGGTTTTGATGATTTCGACAGTTCTGAAGAATCTGCTCAGATTCCATAGTGCATTTTAAATTTCATTTTCTCTTATGTCACTTAGCATTTGTTTGGGTTACCTTCCTTTCAAGTTTAGCTGATGTGTAGAAATAGAATGTAAACTTACTTTATTGCTAACTGGCAAAGATCAGTTACAGCAAATCACGTCTGATTTAATACATACTTCAAACCCTCAGTTACTCATTTTGTAGCAGCAAGTCAATACCGTTAAGCAAAGTAATTTGCAAAGGCTGGATGATTTTTGGATCAGGATTTGTGCTAACTAGTATTAGCCTAACTATAACATTCCGGAAGGTTATTTGTTCAAAAAATCTCTTGAATTCCAAAGCCAAACATAGATGATTTTCTTACTTTTTGCTTTATCCTCTATAGGATAATGATTAGTTGAATCGGTGTCGATATGTTTTGATACAAAAAGGATTAGGGAATAAAATTCCTTTGGGGTTACAGCTTTTTTCTTTCTTTCTTTCTTTTTTTTTTTTTGAGACGAAGTCTCGCTCTGTCTCCCAGGCTGGAGTGTAGTGGGGCGATCTTGGCTCACTGCGACCTCCGCCTCCCAGGTTCAAGCGATCCTTCTGCCTCAGCCTCACGAGTAGCTGGGACTACAGGCATGTGTCACCACGCCTGGCTAATTTTTGTATTTTTGGTAGAGATTTTAATAGGAGTTTCGCCATGTTGGCCAGGCTGGTCTGGAACTCCTGGCCTCAGGTGATCTGCCCGCCTCAGCCTCCCCAAGTGCTGGGATTACAGGCATGAGCCACCATGCCTGGCCCCTTTTTTTAAAAAATTGAATTTTGTAGCTTTGTTTAGTGGTTGTGTGATAGTGGGTGAAAGAGGTATAAAATGGGTGATGGGAAAATCTTAGCTCAGTCCCTCTGGTCAAGAATCTCTGTGGTGGGTAGGACTGGTACTTTTAAGTGTACTGTTAATTTGCTTCAGAGCAAGATTGTATCATTTTCATTAATGTGTTCTTGAAGGAGAGTTTTCTGTGTATTTTTATTCTGTGTTCTAACATTTTTGGAATTCAATTGCTGTCATCATTGGCTTTTATTCTTTCCCTTTAAATAAAAATAAAAGCAAACACTGCGTCCTCTCCCATTTGTCATCTTAAAAAAATCATAGCAAGTTAGACTGTGATGAGACTCTTTGAGAAAACTGATACCTTGTGAACTAAAAAAACTCAGGGCTAAAAATATTTGTTCTTTTTCCTGGCTCCTGAGGTCTGTAAAGTAGATTTTAGTAACATGTTCAGATAGTTTTATTATACCAGAATTTTATCATAATGAATAGTGCTCAAACTAAGTGGACTATTGTTCTGAATTTAATTTTGGATGTTTTTATTGAAGGATATTAACTGTAGTGGACTTTAACCTTAAATGACAGCTGTTAATAGGATTGACAGATAGATAAACAGCCAGGCATAGGAATCTAGTCCCAGCCAAACTAAAACATTGTTGTGTGCCCCATGTAGTCTAAAGAGAGTAATTCATTTCTACTGTTGTAAAATTTACTTGTGATGTGGCCCGACTCTTTAAATTGGCTAGTCTCCTAGGTGACAACTTCATTTGCTGTATTTCTTCTGCATACTGTTTTTTTGATCAAGTGTATCTTCTAAGTTTTCAAGCCAAACATAACATACTAGGCTGTTTTTAAATCAGTTTTCAAGTTTTGCCATAGATAATGATGCGGCCAACTTAAGGCTCTCGGTATATTTGTTGAATGTATGGGTTACTAATGATTATTCAGGAGAAACACTGATCTAGCATTTAAACATTTCTCTTTATTTCAGGAAATACATGGTATTTTCTACCATGTTAATTTTTGAGCCATTATTCATTAGCATATGTTACATTTTAATAGTTTTGCAAAATTGTATTGGAGAAGATTCATTTTTTACCACCGTGGAGATATTTAAAGATGCCAGTTTTGAGAAAAATGTTGAGTGCAGGGTGTGTCTGCTTTTTTGGTTGTGATTTTTTTTCCCCATTGATAGAGAATTATTTTGATGACTTATCACATACTTTGGCACTACGGTAATCTGCATCTTCAGGAAAAAAATATGGTAATCAAATTTAGCATTTGTGTTTTCTTCCAATAAATAGTCCATAAAAATTTCAAGAAACACTGATGATTAAGAACTGTAATGCTAATAGTAACAGAAAAGTACTAAGAATGCAGAGTTGAAACTTTATTTTCTCTGGACATAGAGCTACAAGAGAAGGAAATTTTTTTTTTTTTTGTAGGGATGGAGGTCACACTTTGTCTCACTCAGCCTGCAGTGCTTAATCATAGCTCACTGCAGCCTCCGACTCCTGGACTCAAGCAATCCTCCCACCTCAGCTTCCCCAGCAGCTGGGCCTACAGGCATTGCCACTATGCCCTACTAACTAAAAAAAAGTTTTTTGGAGTCAGGGTCTTCCTGTATTGCCAGGCTAGTCTTGAACTCCTAGCTTCAAGTGATCCTTCTGTCTTAGCTTCCCAAGTAGCTGGGATTACAGGCATGAGTCATTGCACCTGGGTAGAGGAGGAAACTAGTTAAATAGATTAAGCAGACTTTTTCTATTAGGCTCTGGTTAAGTTCAAAAGAGATAGGTAAAGATTTGCCATATGTTCCCTTCTCCTTCCCCTCCCTATTATAATGCTGGTGTTGAGATTCAAGAACTTGTTTCAATTAGTGTAAATAGTGCATATCACTATGCCTTGAGTGGGTTGGTTGTACCATTTCACTTTTCATATCTGAATACAACATGTAGAAAGTACTTTTATTACAGTTATTAGATTGTCAGGATATTAGAAACTTGGCTCAGTAGGCTTCTTGTTTCTAAGTGATTCCCAACAAAACCAAAAACCTTCAGACTTTTTATTGAGCGTTATTAGGACTTACTCTCGTTTTTCTCAGCAACAAAATATGAAATTATATTACTTTAGTGTAATGGTTGCTTAGTTGCTTGCCATATAGATGAGGACATACTTCAGAGATACGTTGGATTTAGAAAACCTCAACAGGTGGTCTCTACTTGTTTGTTTTATGCATAGCTCCTATTTAGTGTTAAAGAGAATTGTGGGCACTGGGGACATAAGATGCCCACCCCCTTTGAAAGCATTAGAATAATGAGGGAGAAATGCTTCAAGATTAATACTGATTACTTTTCTAAACCACATTCAATATTCTTTTTTTTTTTTTGAGATGGAGTCTTGCTCTGTCACCAGGCTGGAATGCAGTGGCGTGATCTCGGTTCACTGCAGCCTCTGCCACCCAGTTCAAGTGACTCTCCTGCCTCAGCCTCCCGGATAGCTGGGACTACAGGTGCATGCCACCTCGCCCAGCTAATTTTTGTATTTTTAGTAGAGATGGGGTTTCACTATGTTGGCCAGGCTGGTCTTGAACTCCTGACCTCAGATGATCCACCTGCCTCGACCTCCCAAAGTGCTGGGATTATAGGCATGAGCCACCGCGCATGGCCTCACATTAAATATTCTTAAATCATTTGACTGCAAGTTTAACTAAAATAGATTTTACGAAATAAAACCATAAAATTTTCAGAATTTCATGTGAAAATTTATAAATTGTGCTTTAGCTTTTACTATTGCAAAGGTTTTTTTTGTTTGTTTTTTTGAGTCAGAGTCTTGCTATGTCGCCCACAGTGGAGTGCAGTGGTGTGATCTCTCTCAGCTCACTGCAACTCCCATCTCTTGGGCTCAGGTGATTCTCATGCCTCAGCCTCCTGAGTAGCTGGGACTACAGCCGTGCCATGCATGGCTAATTTTTATATTTTTAGTAGAGATGGGGTTTTGCCATGTTGGCCAGGCTGGTCTCGAACTCCTGGCCTCAAGTGGTCCACTTGCCTTGGCCTCCTGAAGTGCTGGGATTACAGGCATGAGCCACCACACCTGGCCTCAGCCTCCCGGATAGCAGGCGTGAGCCACCACACCTGGCTTCAGCCTCCCAGAAAGCAGATTTTTTTATTTACTATTTTTGGGAAGAAGACAAAGTCATTTTCTAGTTTTAAATGACTAATTTATTTGAAGTTTATAACAACTGTACAACCTTGATACTTACAAATGGTAACTGTGTCTTGGGTCTTTGATGCTTTAAAACTTAGGAGAAATATGTTGGTAGTGGTTTCTTATGTAGAACAAGTGTTACAACCATCAGAAGGTAGGGATTTTTGAAATAAAAGGTAATAAAAATAAAAGATACTAAATTGATTGTAAAGAGGTGAAGAATTGGAAGATATTCCTAACATAATTCTGTTGGAATTAAGAACATGTATATTCTAGTAGTCATAAGTCTCATAATTTGAGGTAAAAGTCTTAATGTAGCTATTTAATTTTGAAATGGTAGGACCTCATTAAATTGAAAGCAGATCAATTGAGATTCTTTTCTCTTTTTTTGTCATCAACTCACAAATATGCTTGTGATCTAGACCTTTAATTAATTAAAGTGAAGTCACTTTGTGCTGCTTCTCTATTCTCCTAGCCTAATATTTTCTTTAATGAAGTGAAACCCATAAACGTTTTGGTTTTGAATGGAAGTAGATAACGGTGTCTTTGATATAATAGAATGTGAATTTTTCCTATTTAATATTTATGATTAATATTAGACTTAAAAAATTATTCCATACCAATTCTGAAATATTGTCATTTTCTAAAGCTTATTCTACTTTTTTTTCCCTAAGCTTACCTTTTTTTTTTGTTTGTTTTTTTGGAGACTGAATCTCACTCTGTCCCAGGCTGGAGTGCAGTGGCACGATCTTGGCTCACTGTAATCTCTCCCTCTTGGGTGATTCTCCCACCTCAGCCTCCCGAGTAGCTGGGATTACAGGGCTGCACTATGACGCCTGGCTAATTTTTGTATTTTTAGTAGAGATGGGCTTTCATCATGTTGGCGAGGCTGGTCTTGAACTCCTGACCTCAGGTGATCCGCCCACCTCAGCCTCCCAAAGTGCTAGGATTACAGGCGTGAGTAACTGCGCCCAGCCTAAAGCTTATTTAAAATAAAATTTAAAAAAAAATTAGTTGCTTTGAAAGACTTGACTGTTATTTAGGAGAAAATATAAAACCAACATTAATCTTTGTAGTGGCACAGAATTTCTAGTGCAGTTAAAGTCCACTATCATACTTTTTAGTTAATGTTTATTCTACCCATTTGTTGTATAAATTGTGCATATAAACCATGTGTAACTCTTAATACATGTCTTTGCTTTTATTCAGAAGCTCATATTGTGTCTCTTTTTCTGTGGGTATAGTGTATGCATTTTTGGTGTTGAATTGAGAAACGTTTGTCTTTTATTTTTACTTAAACATTGAACACAGATGACCCATATTTATAAAATGTTTATAAAGGTATATAGGCTATAGAAGGAGAGTTAATTATATTTAGACTAAGCAATTTAAAATCTTGTAATGAAAGTTAGAGTGCTGAAGTGGTATCATTATTTGTAGCACGATTTGTTGGATGCTTTGTGACAGATATGAAATGGATAGAGTACACAAAAAAAATTTTCTGACCTACATCCAGACTTATCTCAAAATGACTGTGTTAATGTTTTTTTGGTAAATTAACTTGGAGTGATTAATAGATTTGTTGGCAAAATTGAAGCTATATAGTTAGTGAAGATAGCTATAATTTTATTTGACAGAAGTGCCATTTACAATTTAAGTCTTTAAATTTTTAAATTTCTCCCCCAAGTAAAGGGTCCTATACTGAATAATAATCATGGGAATAATTTGTTTGAAATGAGACCTAAGGTGGCTGATAGTGCACCGCTTGTTAGGCTCTGTGCCAACAGCTTCCTTAGTGTTATAGTGGAGTCGTGGATTAGAATGCTGATGGACATGAAATGTTTTGACTTTAATTATTAACTGGCTAGTTTTTTTGGCAGGTTGAATGACTAGGGGAATTAGGACAAAGTAACAAGTGAGCCAGCTTAGAAATTGGCGTCATAGGTGTAGAGTGTGTTTAATATTTTCCAGGTTATACAAACAAGTGTCCTTTTCATTAATACAGGAACCAATTCAGTATGTTCATGATGTCATTGAATTTTATAAGGTGGAAAAATACTTTTCAGGTAATTTAATAGAATATGTGGCACTTAGACCTTTTATTCCTTGGGGAGTAACTTTGAAACCTGATAATGTCTAGAGATACATTGAAGTGATTGTAGCTTAATATTCTGGGGTAAGCTAGTGTTGATGAATATAGAGTTTAAACTGTAACCTTTTTTACTTGGCTCTGAATAGATTATAGTGTCACTATTTTACTTATTATTTCCTTCATTTCTCTTTTAGAAGAAGAAGATGGAGTGTGGGAGAATGGACTTTCCTATGAATGCCGTACTCTGCTTTTCAAAGCAGTTCACAATCTATTGGAACGGTGTTTAATGAACAGGAATTTTGTACGTATTGGCAAGTGGTTTGTAAAGCCTTATGAAAAAGATGAAAAACCTATAAATAAAAGGTAAGCTATCTTAAATTTTGACGTGATATTTCTTTAGATTTGTTCCTTTTTGTGTCTTAACAGAGAATGTGGGATAAAACAAGCTAATATACAGACATATTCCGGAGGTTGTCAGTGACAGAGTACTAGATACAGTCAGGTTTTTTTTTTTTTTAAACCACTTTACAAACTTCCCTTTACACACTTTAAGCATTTTCTTACAGTAGGAATAGGCTGTATTTTAATACAGTGGCCTAAATTTTGATTTGTGATGATAGACTTAATGTGGGATGAAAGCAGAGACTTAGGCTTGGAAGTATCTTTTTTTTAGTATTTGTGGAAATACATGCACAGCACTCTGATATTAAAATTAAGTAACAACACCTGTTACAGATAGTGATATGTGAGTATGTTTTGGATCAAGTTAACCCTTCTTATTCCCAATCTCTCAATTCCCTTTAATTAAAGTAATTTAAATTTGTGTTTTCTATATAAGACCATTTACTCTTTGAGAGCTTATAATTTTCTTGAGCAATGAATTAAGCAAATTTATGACACTACTTATTAGACTAGTTGCAGATAGAGGCACAGAAGACTTATGATAGATACCTCCTTCTCCTATGCAATTAAAACCTTCAGGTTACTCGCTTCTCCGTGATTTAGATAATATAAGGCATAGTCTCTCAAAAGATTTAAGTTCCCAGCAGTCATTGAGTTAGTGAGACTTCAAGAGAGATGAACCGGTGGCAAGGAAGTTGGGATGTGGGGAAGAGAAAATTAAAGGGAACTTACTAATTTTTCCTGAAAGATGTGAGAGGATGTGAAGTGAACATTTGGTTGAGATTGTAATCATTTTGAGGTCTTTGATGTCATATATGCACATCTTTTTTCATGTGCACCTGGAGTTTTTGTTTGTTTGTTTGTTTTTTCAAACTTTTTAGTTTTAGTAAGACTGGATGAGTAGATAAGCCTGGATAAATAAAGGTGCTTTCATTTTTTTTCCTCTTTGAAAATTAACGTAAACCTTTATTGTTAACAAAATACTTGTGTAAGTTCAGAATGCATTCAGCTGGAAATGACAGAAAAACATTAACTACTTGGCTTATGTAGGGATTGATTTTTCTCAGTAGCAAGGAGTATGGAGGTAGATAGTTTAGTACTGGTATAGCTGTTCAATAATGTCATCAAGGATTCAAAGTTCCCCAGAGTTTTCTCTGTGCCATCTTTACATCTTCATGGTCCTCCCGTGTGTTGCACCTCCAGACCTCACAGTGGATTCCAGGCAGGAAGAGAAAGGAAGGGAGGAAGTAAGAAGGTGTGGCACCTGAGTCAGAAAGTAAATTATTTTCTGGAAACTTTAGTTGACATATCTTTGGCCATACTAAGAGAAACAAATATCTTTTATTTGGAAACAGCTGCTCTGAACAAATGAAGTTTTTGTTAGTAAGAAGAAAGGGCTGATAGATATTAGATAGATACCAAAGATCAAAGAAGTGGAAATGGATATTGGGTAGGCAGTTAACAATATCTGCCATATACATTTATTTATTTATTTTGAGACAAAGTCTCACTCTGTTGCCCAGGCTGGAGTGCAGTGGTGCAATCTCAGCTCACTGCAACCTCTGCTTCCCAGGTTCAAGTGATTTTCCTGCCTCAGTCTCCCAAGTAGCTGGGATTATAGGCGTGTGCCACCACACCTGGCTAATTTTGTGTATTTTTAGTAGAAACGGGGTTTTGCCATGTTGCCCAGGCTGGTCTTGAACTCCTGAGCTCAGGCAAGCCACCCGCCTCGGCCTCCCAAAGTGCTGGGATTACAGGCGTGAGCCACTGCTCCCAGCCAGGCATATAGATTTATGCAGTTTTAAGAAGTCAAACAGATTACCAAGATTTAAAATGAAAGGCTGCAATCCTGAGCCCCAATGAATAGATTTGCTCCTCAGAAGCAGCCCTTTTTAATTCTTCTGTTTCTTTTAAGTTACCTGTTTAAAAATTTTGAAAGACATAACGTGCGTATTCTTGAGTTATCATTTAGGATTAATCTAGTGGACTTTTTTTTTTTTTTGGTCACAACAGCCTACCATTGAAATTCTATTGACTTTCTATTGAGAGGTTAGCTATCTTACTTCCCCCGACTCAACACTTAGATATTGGCACTTTTGCACACACTTCTTTTCCCTCTCCTTTTCCTTTTTTTTTTTTTTTTTTTTCCTGATACGGAGTTTCACTCTTGTTGCCCAGGCTGGAGCGCAATGGTATGATCTCGGCTCACTGCAACCTCTGCCTCCCGGGTTCAAGTGATTCTCCTGCCTCAGCCTCCTGAGTAGCTGGGATTACAGGCGTCCGCCATCATACCCAGCTAATTTTTGTGTTTTTAGTAGAGACAGGTTTCGCCATGTTGGCTAGGCTGGTCTTGAACTCCTGACCTCAAGTGATCCACTCACCTTGACCTCCCAAAGTGCTGGGATTACAGGCATCAGCCGCTGCACCTGGCTTCCTCTCCCTTTCCTTATCTTGCCAATATAGTTATAAGTTTTGGTAAAAACAATATTTGTTTATACTCTTATAATTTTATAAATATTATTTGTAACTGAGCCATAGTATATTGAAACACATTTCATTTCATTCTTTTTTTTTCTTTTTTTTTTTTTTTGAGACAGAGCCTCACTCTGTCACCCAGGCTGGAGTGCAGTGGCGAGATCTCAGCTCACTGCAAGCTCTGCTTCCCTGGTTCACGCCATTCTCCTGCCTCAGCCTCCCGAGTAGCTGGGACTACAGGTGCCCGCCACCACGCCCAGCTAATTTTTTGTATTTTTAGTAGAGATGGGGTTTCACCATGTAGCCAGGATGGTCTCGATCTCCTGACCTTGTGATCCGCCCACCTCGGCCTCCCAAAGTGCTGGGATTACAGGCGTGAGCCACGGCGCCCAGCCTTCACATTTCATTTCTTGTACATCGTTTTGTTTTCCCAGGTGTTAATGATTATCCCTTTTTTTCACTTAATTATTAATGTTACGAGTTAGTAAACACCTGCCTGTACTCTGCCACTTTTTTTGTAAATAAAGTTTTGTTGTAACACAGCCATGCTCATTCATTGATAGATTGTTTTATGCCTGCTTTCACACTAGAGCAGAGTTAAATAGTTATGATAGAGACAGATGGCTTGCAAAGCTGAAAATACTTAGCCTGAAATATTTTCTAGCTGACTTTTTGTAGTTTGCTGACTCCTGATCTGTGTACCTGTTGGTAGTTCATCAGTAGACTATCTATTAGAAGTATAAATCACTTCTCCCTACCTTCAAGGACTTTGTATAATCTTATTAGTTTCCTCTTTTTTCCCCTCTTGTTAATTAATATCCCTGTTGTTACCCTTCATTCTTCTTTTCCGATTTGGATTAGTAGTTCTGTAGTCCTGTTTCACAGTAGTCATCTTGGGGATTCTCTTTGCTTTTCCCTTCTTGTTGGATCCCTCATTTCTCATTTCTCCTTTTTTTTTTTTTGTCTTATTTACTGTTATGGTGGTGCCCAACCTGAGAGTAGTTTCCTGAGAGTGCAAGGATGGTGATACTTTTGAGATCCTCCGTGTTGGAATTCTGAGTCAAACCACAGAATCGCAGGCTCTTAAGTTTCTTTCTTTTCTATCCTTATAATTGATAGTTTTGACTGGGTATAGAATCTTTGATTAGCAACCCTCTTAGACTTCTGGGTACTAAAATGCTAACTGGAGGTTCTGTGTATGTGAGTAGCTTATGACATTGCAGGCTTTACTAGAGTGAATGATCTGGGGACTTGACTGTTTTTATTGGGTGCCTGTCACCCAACTGCCAGTATTTGTACGCTCTGTCACCTGCTTAAGTAGTTTTCCCAGAGGAGACTTTCAGTACTCTGACTAGAGGGTATAAGCTGGGCTGCCAGTGTTTAGTGAACCTATTGGGGAAAGGAGGTTTGGAGGTGGGGCTCACTTATATGGTGGTTAAATTTTCACTTAATCTTTTAAATACATCATCTCAGCTGTATCTGAATATCTCTAATTCTGAGTCCCTCTGTTTCAACCATTTCAAAGAGTGGACCTCTTAAGTTTTTCACTGATCTGGAAGAAAGTGGAGAGGCTCTAATATCTTTGAACTTTCATTCCTTCTGCTTTCTTTTTCTTTCCTTTTTTTTTTTTGAAACAGTCTCACTCTGTCAGGCTGGAGTACAGTGGTGCAATCTTGGCTCACTTCAGCCTCCACCTCCCAGGTTCAAGCGGTTCTCATGCCTCAGCCTCCCAAGTAGCTGGGACCACAGACACTAGCCACCACGACTGGCTAATTTTTGTATTTTTAAGGAGACGGGGTTTCGCCATGTTGGCTAGGCTGGTCTTGATCTCCTGGCCTCAAGTGTTCTGCCCACCTCAGCCTCCCAAAGTGCTGGGATTACAGGTGTGAGCCACTGTGTCCAGCCCCTTCTCTTTTCAGTTACACCTATACGTCCACCTTCAGGGATATATGTATATGTATATATGTATATATACCAGTACCTTCAACTTCTGAGCCTTTCTGGGATTCTGTGGTTTGACTCAGTTTATAACTTTGTAAGTTTAACCACTGCACCCGGCTTTCTTTATGAAAAACTCTTAAAAGGCTATTGATAATTGAAAATATAGGCTCACACCTGTAATCCACCACTAAGGGGCCGAGGTGGGAGGATGGCTTGAGACCAGGAGTTTGAGAGCAGCCTGGGAAACATAGCTAGACCCCCATCTCTCTCTCTCTTTCTCTCTCTTTTTTAATGATCTTATTTTATTTATTTATTTGTTTGTTTATTTTTACTTTAAGTTCTGCAGTACATGTGCAGAACGTGCAGGTTTGTTAATAGATACATAAGTGCCATGGTGGTTTGCTGCACCTATCAGCCCGTCATCTGGGTTTTAAGCCCCATATGCATTAGGTATTTGTCCTTATGCTCTCCCTCCCCATGCTCCCTATCCCCTAACAGGCCCCAGTCTGTGATGTTCCCCTCCCTGTGTCCATGTGTTCTCACTGTTCAACTCCCACTTTTGAGTGAGAACATGCGGTGTTTGGTTTTCTGTTCTTGTGTTAGTTTGCTGAGGATGATGGTTTCCAGCTTCATCCATGTCCCTGCAAAGGACATAAACTCATTCTTTTTGTTTTTGAGATGAAGTCTTGCTCTATCGCCCAGGGTGGAGTACAGTGGCATGATTTCAGCTCACTGCAACCTCCACCTCCTGGATTCAAGCAATTCTCCTGCCTTAGCCTCCCAAGTAGCTGGGATTATAGGCACCCACCACCACGCCCGGCTAATTTTTGTATTTTTAGTAGAGACGGGGTTTTACCATGTTAGCCAGACTGGTCTCGAACTCCTGACCTCAGGTAATCCGCCCATGTCGGCCTCCCAAAGTCCTGGGATTACAGGCGTGAGCCACCATGCCCAGCCGAACTCATTCTTTTTTTATGGCTGCAGACCCCCGTCTCTTTTAAAAAAAAAAAAAAAAAAAAAAAGCTGGGCACAGTGGCACACACTCTGAAGTGGGACTTCAGCTACTCTGAAGACTGAGGTGGGAGGATCACTTGAGCCCAGAAGATTGAGGCTGCAGTGAGTTAGGATTGTGCTGTTGTATTCCAGCCTGGGCAACAGAGCAAGACCCTGTCTTAAAAAAAAAATTGAAAATATAACTTTTTTTTTTTTTTTGAGATAAGGTCTCTTATTTTGTCACCCAGGCTGGAGTGCAGTGGCACAATCATGGCTCATTGCAGCCCAACCTGCCAGGCTCAAGTAGTCCTCACACCTCAGCCTCCCATGTAGCTGGGACCACAGGTGCATGCTACCAAGGCTGGTTAATTTTTGTAGATTTTGTAGAGACAAGATGTCACCATGTTGCCTAGGCTGGTCTTGAACTGAGCTCAAGCTACCCACCTTCTTTGGCCTCGCAAAGTGCTAGGATTACAGGCATGAGCCAGTGTACCTGGCCAAAAATACAACTTTTAATTGGATATTTTCATGAATCCAACAGATGCTGCTTGTTATTTAACCATGTAATTGAGCACTAGTGTTTTTCCATGGGCTGACCCATTTAGGAGGGGAACTAAATTAAGATTGTATTTTATTAGTGAAGTGTTACCAGAAATAGTATATGCTCTTTCGAGTTACTCTTGAACCATAGTTGTGGTATAATAACTGACTTTATTCTGGAAAGATAAATGCTGCTCCTCAAATCTCTTTTTTACAGGAACTTTCTTACCCTTTTTCCTTCTTTGGAAAAGCAAGTAGGACAAAAATCAAGCAGCTAAGTCTATCTTTAAGTTATTATTTCGGACTTCTTTTCTGTTGAATTCAGTGGAATGATATAGGGAAGGTAGATAAAGATTGATTATAAATTAATGCATTTCTAGACCATTCTGAAACATAAGTATTATATAGACTGTTTTTGTTGACTAATCAATTCACTTTTGGTATAAGTATTCTGAAAAAAGAACAAGAGTTGTAAAGAAAGAAAATTTATGATGTGAAACTACTTTGACCTGAACAAAGGAGAAAATAATATTCCTTACCTTTTTATCTTCTTTTTCCTTTCTTTAAAATTTTTAAAGAAAAAAATCTCATTTTCTGATAATCTGGATCTACATGTAGTTGTCTGTTTAACAGTCTTTAGGGACTGAAAGGGAGGAAATAGAATCAAATTCTAGGGATACAGCTAGGTTACCTGTAAAGAATCCCGCAAGTGTAAGAGTAACCACAGGAACAAACCAGTCTTCAGATAATTGGTTTAAAGAATGATGACCAGTGTTTTCTTGAATAGTTTAGGTGTTTTCCTACATTGCTGGGGACTGGATCACATGACAGGCATTGAGTTTTCTAGTGAGCCCACAAGCAAATGGGTTGTAGTAAGTACCACTGACTTAATGTAGGTTTTAGTCTCTTCTATAAAAGATATTCTGAACTTGCCGTGTTTGAGAGTGCATTTGAAAAAGATTATCTTGAATAAGGACTTTTTTTTTTTAAAATAGAGACAGGGTCTTGCTCTGTGCCCAAGATGGATGGCAGTAGCGCAATCATAACTCATTGCAGCCACAAACTTCTGGGCCTAATTGGTTCTCCCACCTCAGCCTCCAGAGTAGCTGGGACTACAGGTGCACACCAACCACGCCTGGCCAAGAACTTTCTTAAGATTGTGTTTGGTTAAGCTTTTTGTCATGTTGAGTCTGTTGTAGCCATTTAGCTGAGTGTGCAGTAAAGTTTGTGTATTTAGCAAAAGTTTTAAATGCTTCTAGGAGGATATAAAGAATAGAAACATACTAGTAAAGAATTCTTTTTTTAGACAGCTAGTTCAGTATCTTACGTATATGGTGACATAGGAGGTTTTGTTAAGTGGCAGATGAGATTGTGTATAGGAGGGAAATAGTTAATAGGGAACATGTTTGATTTTAATATATACTTTAATCTTACCCCATTCCCTCAACTATATATAATTGATTTCTATGGAAAAAATATGTTGTTAAATCTTTTTTGATATATTTGCTCTATGTAAAATAGTTATCTTTAATTCCAATTTTAAAAGGCAATATAGGCCAGATGTGGTGGCTCATGCCTGTAATCCCAGCACTTTGGGAGGCCAAGGCAGGCAGATCACTTGAGGTCAGGAGTTTGAGACTAGCCTGGCCAACATGGTGAAACCCTGTCTCTACTAAAAGTACAAAAATGAGCCAGGTATGGTGGCATGTGCCTGTAATTCCAGCTACTTGGGAGGCTGAGGCAGGAGAATCACTTAACCCGGGAGGTGGAGGTTGCAGTGAGCAGAGATCGTGCCACTGCACTCCAGCCTGGGTGACAAGAGTGAAACTCCATCTCAAAAAAGGCAATATAGAGTATTACATGTTATATGTGTGTGTTTGTATGTCTATATTACATTCTGTGTATACATATAGACATGTACATATAGGATATAATAAATCCTTGCTGGATATAACATAAAATAGGATTAAATATTTGGTTCAATATGTTCTAAGCCTTTGTATTAGAATAATTAGAGCCCTGGAATTAGTAGTAAAAAACTTTGTCCATAGAGAGTGATAAATTTTTGATTTTGTGGGATAAAGCAGTAAAAGTTCACAGGAAGGAAAGGATGGCTATTGTTAATGGCCATTGTATTGGGCAGTGTAGATCTAGAACATTTTCATCATTGCAGAAAGTTATTTTTTTGGGGTGGTATTGCTTACACAAGAACCTTTATATTTATAATTAAAACAGTACTTTTGGTGCTTCAATAAAGAAATTCATCGATTTTTTTTTTAAGGAAGTAAATGAAAGAATATGCTTTAAATTTCACCCATAAAGCTGTGTTTATTTTCTGCCATATGTATGGCTTTTACATTATCTCGTGCTCTCCAAAACTGATTAAAAATAGGCACCATGAGATGTAAGTCTCCCCTGAAAATGTATTATTAACCATTAGTAGCGTTAGGATGTCCTTTGGTTAGGTTTCTCACTGTCTCCGAAAAGGCAAATTTCTAGAGAAGCTAGGAGCTATTGCTGTTAGGTTTTTTATGGACTCATTTCCTCTCTTCCTGTCATCTAATGTACTGTCCAGTAGAAGTATAATGTGAGCCACATAGGTAATTTAAAATTTTCTACTAGGCACATTTAAAAAGTTTTAAAAAAGCCTAAATGTATAGGCAAAATTAATTGTAATATATTTTTTAATTCAGTAAGTCCAAAATAATATCATTTCAGCATATAATTACGCAGAAGGTGTTAATGAAATAGTTTACTTTTTGTACTGCTTTTGAAATTAGGTGTGTGTGCTGTGCTTAGAGTATATCTCAGTTTGGATTGGCCACATTTTAAGTCACCAATAGTTATATGTGTGTATTGGCTATTGTATTTACAACACAGTTCTAGGAGTTTAAGCCCAGTTGAACTTGGTAGTGCTTATTGGTGAAAGGTACCTTCTCTGGTGGTCAGTGAACCCTTCTGGAATTGTATGCTAAATTGTGAGTATGCTTTAGAATCTCAAAGGCAAGAAGAATCCCGTACCTTGTATCAGTCAGGGTATGAACTCTCTGCTAAATTAGGTGTAGTTACTTCAGCAGACTGGATGTGCCTTTTTATTGTTTTCCCTGTAGCCTGTCTATAATGTTTTGTCCTTAATGTCTGTCATCAAGATTATTATGTATCATTTCTGAAATCTTAAATGATGATGTCACTAGAATTTGCATGGTCAATTTTCTACATTTTCATGCTTTCTAGAACGTTTATGAGAAAAATTAAATGCTAAGACTTTTCTTTCTCCTATTTTTCCTCCTTGTTGAGGTTTTCTTACAATAATTTTTCTTTCTTTCTTTCTTTTTTTTTTTTTTTTTTTGGAGACAGGGTCTTGCTTTGTCTCCTAGGCCAGAGTACAGTGGTGTAATCTTGACTCACTCCAACCTCTGCCTCCTGGGCTCAAACAATTCTCCTGCCTCAGCCTCCCAAATACTCAGGACTTAGGAGTGCACCACCACACCTGACTAAGTTTTGTAATTTAGGTAGAGATGGGGTTTCTCTGCTGGCCATGTTGACCAGGCTGGTCTCTAACTCCTAGCCTCAAGTGATCCTCCAGCCTCAGCCTCTCAAAGTACTGGGATTACAGGTGTGAGCCACCATGCCCAGCCTTTCTTACCGTAATTTCTTTCTATAATTCTTACTGTAGACTCTTACAAATCTGTCCAAGTTCATACAGCTATCAAGTGTTGGAGCTGCATTTTAGGCATGAAAAATATGAGGTAGATTATGGACCCCTGTAGACCGATATATCTCCTACACATGTATTTTTTTTAAGTTATAGGAAATAGTAAAAACCATAATACTTAAAAACAACAATAAAAAGCAGCATTTTGCAGAACACTTGAAGTGGTAAACCAGAATAATGTTGTTGCTAAGTTTTGTGGTTTGTTTTTTTGTTTTTTGTTTTTTTTTGAGATGGAGCCTTGCTCTGTCACCAGGCTGGAGTGCAGTGGCGCAATCTCGGCTCACTGCAACTGCCGCCTCCCAGGTTCAAGTGATTCTTCTGCCTCAGCCTCCCGAGTAGCTGGGACTACAGGCGTGTGCCACCATGCCCAGCTAATTTTTATGTTTTTAGTAGAGTCGGGGTTTCACCGTGTTAGCCAGGATGGTCTTGATCTCTTGACCTCATGATCCACCCGCCTTGGCCTCCCAAAGTGCTGGGATTACAGGCATCAGCCCCCGTGCCTGGCCACTTTCTAAGTATTATTTACTGTATAATGTAAGTAATATGTTCACTGAGTGAGCAGAAATACGTACAGGATTCACAGGTAAGATGTTAACTTCTGGATTTTAGTATAGATCTTTTGTTCATGGAGCTATGTTAATAATACCTGATACTGGTATTATACCTGTAAATTTAAAAATTTGAAAGTTACTCTGAAGGCTGTAGAAATACAGATTAATGATTCCCAAACTTGTCTGGATGTGGGAATCACCTGGAGAGCTTACAAAAAATTATTGATGCCTGTGTCTTAACCTGGGACTGTAATCTGGGCTTTGGAAATTTTAGAAGATCCTAATGTAAGACAAGTTTGGAAACTTTTGAATTCATGGAATAAAAATAATCTCAGAATTAAGATGGCTAGGGGAGGCTGGGCACAGTGGCTCATGCTTGTAATCCCTGCACTTTGGGAGGCCAAGACAGGAGGATTGCTTAAGCTCAGGAGTTCAAGACCAGCCTGGACAACATAGTGAGACCTCATCTCTACAAAAAATAAATTTTAAAAATTATCTGGACATAGTGGCTCACACCTGTAGTCCCACCTAACTTCGTTGGCTGAGGCAGGAAAATCGCTTGAGCTCAGGAGGTGGAAGCTGCAGTGAATTCTGATCATGCCACTGCACTCCAGCCTGAGTGACAGAGCAAGGCCCTGTCTCAAAGGAAAAAAAAAAAGATGACTACAGTTTCTTTTTATTGTGGTAAAATGTACGTAACAAAACTTAATAATTTTTCAGTGTACAGTTCAGTGGCATTAAGTACATTCACATTGTTAACCATCACCACTATCTATCTGCAGAACTTTTTCATCATCCCAAACTGAATGTGTACTCATAAAAGAGTGGCAGCTCTTCAATTTTTCTTTTCTTTTCTTCTGCTTCAGATAACCACCATTCTACTTTGTCTGTCTAGAAACTTGACTGTTGCAGGTACCTCATATGAGTGGAATCGTAGTATTTGTCCTTTTTTGTCTGGGTTATTTCAGTAAGCATAAAATCTTCAAGATTCATTTATGAAGCATGTGATAGAATTCCCCTTATTTTTAAGGCTGAATAGTATTCCGTTGTATGTATATACTACATTTTGTTTATGTATTAATCTGTAAATGGTATTTGGGTTGTTTTCACCTTTTGGCTATTGTGAATAATGCTGCTATGAACATTGGTCTGCACATCTCTCATCAAGTCCCTGCTTTAAGTTCCTTTGGGTGTCTACCCAGAAGTGGAATTGCTGGATCATATGGTAATTTGAAGTACAATTTTTGGAGGAATTTCCATACTGCTTTCCATAGTGGCTACACTATTTTACATTCCCAAAGGCAATGCAGAGGATTGCCATTTTCTCCACATCCTCATCAACACTTGTTATTTCCTGTTTTTTTTAAAGCTATTTTTATGGGTGTGAGGTGGTATCTTATTGTGTTTTTGGTTTGCATTTCCCTAATGATTAGTGATGTGTTGAGCATGTTATGTGTTTATCGGCCATTTGTATATCATTTTTGGAGAAACGACTTTTGAAGTCTTTTGCCCATTTTTTTAATTGGTTTGATAGGGTGTTTAGAGTTTGAAGTCAGCATTCTCTTTACTAGTATTATGATTTTAACACAAGCCATTTAACTTCTTTGTGCCTCGGATTCTCTACTGGCAAATGGGATATCATTTTTCTGTAGCTGCTTAATACAAATGCTAGAAATAGGTTTGATGTGGCACTGCCTAATCTAGGATACATATGGAATTGTTGCTGTTAGAGCAGCCAGCTTTAATCTATAAGCACGTCTTCATTTTCTGTTTTAGAAATAATCTTTCGATTAATTTCAGTACTTAATTTGAGGAACTTTTTTTTCCACGATGGAAGATTGTTCAGGTTTCATTTATAAAATTCTGCCTCATTCTTAACTTTTTGTTTTAGATATTGTAGTGTGAGCTCATGGAGAGCAACAATATTCTCTGCAATCCTTTATAGTAACTAATAATACTTTGAATTGTTATTGTGGTGACATGTTTTTGTTTTAACTCACTTTTCTGAGTGTTAAATACCAAAAATGTTTGATGGGATGATTTAATAACATTTCTCCTTGGAAAAAAAGCAAGTCTGAATTTACTATGTTAGTATTTTCTAATTGTTTTATAATATTCTCTGACTAGAATATTGCCTTTAATATAAGGATTTCAGAGATTTGGGTGTGAGTGCACACCTGTAGTTCCAGCTACTTAAGAGGCTGCGGCAGGAGGATCACTTGAGGTTGGGAGTTTGAGGCTGTAGTGCTCCGCGACTGTGCCTGTGAATAGCCACTGCACTCCATCCTGGGTAACATAGGGAGACTGCCATCTCTTAAAAAAAATTTCAGGCCGGCACAGTGGCTCACGCCTGTAATCCCAGCACTTTGGTATGCCAAGGTGGGCGGATCACCTGAGGTTAGGCGTTCAAGACCAGTCTGGCCAATACATGGCAAAACCCTGTCTCTACTAAAAGAATACAAAAAAACTAGCCGGACGCAGTGGCAGGCGCCTGTCATCCCAGCTACTTGGGAGGCTGAGGCAAGAGAATTGCTTGAACCCGGGAGGCGGAGTTTGCAGTGAGCCAAGATCACGCCATTGCACTCCAGCCTTGGTGACAAGAGTGAAACTGTCTCAAAAAAAAAAAAAAAAAATCTTGCCTGGGTGCGGTGGTTCATGCCTGTAATTATAGCACTTTGGGAGGCCGAGGTGGGCAGATCACTTGAGGTCAGGAGTTTGAGACCAGCCTGGCCAACATGGTAAAACCCTGTCTCTACTAAAAATACAAAAATTAGCTGGGCATGGTCATGGGTGCCTGTAATCCCAGCTACTCAGGAGGCAGAGGAAGAAGAATCGCTTTAACCTGGGAAGTGGAGGCTGCAGTGAGCCAAGGTCGCACCACTGCACTCCATCTTGGGCAACAGAGCAAGAAACTTGTATCACATATTTAGAATATTGTTTCCCTCCAGTATCACATACAAACTTGGTTTATTTTAAACCATTGGATGTTACAGTAAGATCAGACTATTGTATATTGGGATTATATGCTAGCAGTATAGGAGGTAGTGATTCTTTGATCATAGACTGCTGGGATTGAGTGTTGTTAGTAAATAGGGTAGTGGCAGATAAACAGTGGGAGCTGAGACCATTGGTTACATGTTTTGTACTTTGGAATACTGGATTGCTACAAAGACTCCTTGGAGACCAATTTATCCCTTTATATCAAGAAGCCAAATTTTATTTTCTTATTTAAAAGATAAAATGGGGCCAGATGAGGTTAGCTTATGCTTGTAATCTCAGCACTTTGGGAGGCCAAGGTGGAGGGATTGCTTGAGGCCAGGAGTTTGAGGCCAGCCTGGGCAACATAGTGAGCCCCCGCCCCTGCCATCCCTAGGGGAAAAAAAAAAATTAGCTGGGTGTGGTAGCGCACACCTGTAGTCCCAGCTACTCAAGAGGGTGAGATGGGAGGATTTCTTGAGTCCAGTAGTTTGAGGCTGCAGCAAGCTACGATTGTATCACTGCACTCCAGTGAGAACCTGTCTCTAAACCATAAAATTAAAAAATGAAGTGGGTAAGTGCTCATTGGAAAGACTGTTAGGGAACTTGAAAGATGACTTTTATGATTTTATACATACTAGAGTAAACTTATTTTCCTAAATAATATTTAAGATAGATCAAATTAATGTATATTTAAACATTTCCCATATTATAATATTTTCAGGAAAATAGATTTTTAAAATGTTAAAAATGCTTTTAAAATAATTTTTAAAATCTTTTAAAATGCTTTGTCATGAGAAAAATCCATTTTAAATATCTTTTTTTGTTTGGAGACTGGAGGGCAGTGGTGTCATCATAGCTCACTGCACCCTCAACCTCTCAGGCTCAGATGTTCCTTCTACCTCAGCCTCAGCCTCTCGAGTAGCTGGGACCACAGGCATGCACCACCCCACCTAGCTAATTTTTAATTTTTTTGTGGAGATGGGGTCTTATGCTGCCTAGGCTGGTCCCAAACTCCTGGGCTCAAGCCCAACTCCTCTTGCCTCAGCCTCCCAAGTGCTGAGATAACAGGCGTGACTGGCTGTTTTTAAATTCTCTTATTTAATATTTCATGTATGAAATGAAACAGTTGAAAGCTGTGTTTTTAAGAACTATACTCCACTGATTAAAGGAACAGTAGATAAGAGGTTATAAAATTCAGGTCTCCTAGCCGTTTTGTCTTTTTTTTTTTTTTTTTTTTTTTGAGATGAAGTCTCACTCTGTTGCCCAGGCTGAAGTGCAGTGGCAAGATCTCAACCCACTGCAATCTCTGCCTCCCTGGGTTCAAGTGATTCTCCTGCCTCAGCCTCCTTAGTAACTGGGATTACAGGTGTGTGCCACCACACCCAGCTAATTTTTGTATTTTTAGTAGAAACAGAATTTCACCTTGTTGGCCAGGCTGGTCTCAAATTGCTGGGCTCAAACGATCCGCCTGCCTTGCCCTCCCGAAGTGCTGGGATTACAGGCCTCTTTGTCTTTTTTTTTTTTTTTTTTTTTTTGAGATGGAGTCTTGCTCTGTCACCCAGGCTGGAGTGCAGTGGTGTGATCTTGGCTCACTGCAACCTGCGTCTCCTGGGTTCAAGCGATTCTCATGCCTCAGCCTCCTGAGTAGCTGGGATTACAGGCGCACACCACTGTACCCCTGGCTAATTTTTGTATTTTTAGTAGAGATGGGGTTTTGCCAAGTTGGCCAGGCTGGTCTCAAACTCCTGACCTCAGGTGATCCACTTACCTCAGCCTCCCAAAGTGCTGGGATTACAGGCATGAGCCACCACTCCCAGCCATTGTCACTGCTTTCTTAACAAGAATGATAAGGTTTTTGTTTGTTTTTTATTTTAGTTATATTATTTTTAGTTTTTCTGTCAGTTACATTAATTTTTATTTTATTTTATTTTTATTTACTTATATATTTTTTGAGACAGTCTTACTCTGTCGCCCATGCTGTAATGCAGTGGTGTGATCTTGGCTCACTGCAGCCTCCACATCGTGGATTCAAGCGATTCGCATGCCTCAGCCTCCCAAGTAGCTGGGATTACAGGCACCTGCCACTGCGCCTGGCTAATTTTTTGTATTTTTAGGGAGATGGAGGTTTCACCATGTTGGCCATGCTGGTCTTGAACTCTTGGCCTTAAGTGATCTGCCTGCCTTCCAAGTGCTGGGATTACAGATGTGAGCCACTGTGCCTGGCCTAAAAAAAATTTATTTCGATTAAAAGCATTTTTTAGACTAGTCACATATGCAGTAGTGGAAAGAGGGGAAAGAGTAGAACAAGGAGTTTGATCTGCAACTAACTGAACAGTCAACTGAGGTAACTCACTACCTTCAGACTAGCCTCTGTCAGTTACATTTGTAACTTGAATAACATGCTTAAATTTCTATTTCTTGTTCTATCAAGTTTAGACATTTTGTATTGACTCCATATGTATAAGATATAGAAATTCTTAGCTCTGTATTGCTTTTTGCCTCTTTTCTACCATCTATTTTCCCACTTCTGTTAACTCTAGCATTACTTTTACTATAATTTAATTTTAATTCACTATGTTCTGCTTATCCAGAAGAAATTCAAGAGGGCTTATACATATATAAAACAGGTTTTGAGTTGATTAATCATCATAGTTTAAAAAACTTTTAAGGATGAATTCTTAAATGTGTGGAGAAGGAATAAGAAGAGTTTATTTTCTTAGTGTACACTCTTATCCTCTTCTGCGCAACTTGATCCTTCTAAATTGTATCTTGAGGATACCTCTGATGTCCTTGGGAACTTTTATTTTCCAACCTGTATACCCAGCCATACCTGAATTTCATTAAGGTGTACTGTTTTGCATATATTCTTGATTCTAGGATGCCTTCAACTGTAAGACCCATTATTGCTTTAAAATAATGTTTTTGGTTGGGAGGGGATTGCATTAAATGATTAGTCCAATTAATTAATAAAGTGAGAAAACATTTATATTTAGTTTCTTATATAGAGGGGAAAATAGGCAAAAATAAAAATTAAGTCACTGTTAATTCTGTTGTCCGCCTTTATTTTCTTTATCCAAATAAAACTTTTTTTTTTCTTAAAAAAAAAAAAATTGCTGGGTACAGTGGCCCACATCTGTAGTCCCAGCTGCTTTGGAGGCTGAGGTCAGAGGATCCCTTGAGCCCAGGAGTTACAAGCCAGCCTGGGCAACATACTGAGACCCTCTCTCTTTCTTTAAAAAAGAAAAAGAAAAAAAAAATTGACCCTACTATTTTGGTAGCCTATCCCTTTCCAATAAACCTACTCTTCTATTTTAACTTATTTTTGTGGCTATATAATAATTCTATGTGTGAATGTACCTAACTCGTTTAACTGGTTCCTGTATTTGCAGCCTTTCCTACTATAAACAGTGTTGTAAAGAACATTTCTTATAGCTAAGTCTTTGCTCATATCCATGATTTTTTTCCTTCTGATGAAGTAGAATTTTTGGGCAAAATACAGTATGCATTTTTGCATACTTCCTAATAAAAGCAAGTTAACATTTTTGGCCACTAGTCATCACTAAGATATAACTTTTTCTTCTTTTTTAGTGAACACTTGTCCTGCTCCTTCACCTTTTTCTTGCATGGAGACAGCAATGTTTGTACCAGTGTGGAAATTAACCAACATCAACCTGTATACCTTCTCAGTGAAGAGCATATCACCCTTGCTCAACAGTCTAATAGCCCATTTCAAGGTAGATTATTTTATTATGTTAGGTATTTGATCTTTTATTGAAAGATCCTTATTTGACTTCATAATTTTACATTTGGGGGATTGATGGAATTCCCCCTGATCTTTAGCCTAATGATGATTTTGATGTCATTTACTTTTTCCTTCCCCATTACAGTGTTAAGTCAGTGAAATAAATTTTTAAATACAGGTATTACCAAAAAATTCTTGACCGTGAATGGTGAAGTAGTTTAAAGTGTTCTTTTAGATAGCATATTGGATTTATATGTGTTAATGTTTTCAAGGTTATCTTGTATGTCAGGTCATATAAGCCATATTTTGTTTGTTTGTTTTTGTTTTTGTTTTTTTGAGACGGAGTTTCGCTCTGTCGCCCAGGCTGGTGTGCAGTGGCATGATCTTGGTTCACTGCAACCTCCACCTCCCGGATTCAAGCAATTCTCCTACCTCAGCCTCCTGAGTAGCTGGGATTACAGGCGCGTTCCACCACGCCTGGCCAATTTTTGTATTTTTTTAGTAGAACTGGGTTTCATCGTGTTGGCCAGGCTGGTCTTGAACACCTGACCTCAAGTGGTCCACCTGCCTCGGCCTCCCAAAGTGCTGGGATTATAGGTGTGAGTGAGCCACCATGTCCAGCCAGAGCCATGTGTAACATAGCTACAAAGGGACTTTTGATACTATTTATACTATGAAAAAAGTTGAATTCTTGAAGAAATATTTTATAAGATTGCTGAATTGCCTTTAAGGCTTGGCAATGTGTTCTTATTTTAACTTTAAACCTAATATTTGCTTTTTAAAGTTTACATGGCAGTACATTATAAATATTTAGATTTATATATCTATATTGTTTTTCCTCAGATTGCTTTTTCTTAGAATGCTTTTTCTTAGTGGGAGTCAAAGTAAATTGAAGGATACACAAATATTCCCAGCTTCTGTTAAAAATCTTAAGAGTTTGGGCAGACAATTTTTTTTTTTTTTTTTTTTTTGAGATGAAGTCTCCCTCTGTTGCCCAGGCTAGAGTGCAGTGGTGCCATCTTGGCTCACTGCAGCCTCTGCCTCCCGGGTTCAAGCAGTTCTCCAGCCTCAGCCTCCCGAGTAGCTGGGATTGCAGGCGTGTGCAACCACACCCAGCTAATTTTTTTTGTATTTTATTAGAGACAGGGTTTCGCCATGTTGACCAGGCTGGTCTTGAACTCCTGACCTCAGGTGATCCACCCGCCTCAGCCTCCCAAAATGCTGGGATTACAGGCGTGAACCACTATGCCCAGCCTGGGCAGACAAATTTTTAACAGTTTGTATAATAAACTCAGTGTCATACTTTATCTTCACAGTAACAAAGTATAATAAGTTGATTTTTCTCTGGAATGGTTATTACTGGTTTCCTTTTTTATAATTGCACGATTATTTGCCACATTTTTCACTGTGTTCTTATTTGGTAAAACAGTCTTTTGTTACTTATTTGATGTCTGCTTTGGGTTTCTAGTTATCTTATGCCCATTTGGACTAAATGGCACTCTCACAGGACAGGCATTCAAGATGTCTGATTCAGCTACAAAAAAATTAATTGGTGAATGGAAACAGTTCTATCCTATCTCATGTTGCTTGAAGGAGATGTCTGAAGAAAAACAGGAAGATATGGATTGGGAAGATGATTCTTTAGCTGCAGTAGAAGTTCTTGTTGGTATGGATCCTGAGTATTATTCCTAAGGGGAAAACGCATGATTGTATGTGTTAGTTATATTTTGCTGAATAACAAACAAGTCTAATAACTCAGTGGCTTTCAACACCAAAGATTTATTCCTTAATTTCCTGCCCACATTACTTAAGGGCTGCGTCTTAGCTGGTTTGGCTCCATGTATCTGCTCATTCTGTAACCTAGGTTAAATGAATATCCCAGTAGCTAGGACATGCTGTTCTTATGAGAACAGAAGAATAATAGGGACTGAACCTAACCATGTAAGTGTACTCAGAGCTTCTGCTGGGATATGGTGTATGTTACATCTGCTCACATTGCATTAGACAAAGCTAGTTAAATGGCCAAGCCAAAGTCATTGGGGCAGGGAAATATATTCTGTCTAGAGGGAAGCATGCTTAGGATGGGACAGTTAATTGTGAATGAATTAATATTTGGAGGCTGAAAAGTTGACAACCTGTGTTGTATGATGTTTTAACATTTGGTAAAACTACCACTTCCAATAACTTAAGAGACAGAAAATGTAACTAAAGAATTTATGACTTTGGCATGCTCTGCCTGCCAAAAGGGTCAGATTTTTTTATATTTTTTTATTATTTATTTAATTTATTTTTATTTTTTTGAGGTGGAGTCTCGCTCTGTTGCCCAGGCTGGAGTGCAATGGCGCGATCTTGGCTCACTGCAACCTCCTCCGCCTCCCAGGTTCAAGCGATTCTCCTGCCTCAGTCTTGAGAGTAGCTGGGATTACAGGCGCATGCCACCATGCCCACCTAATTTTTGTAATGCTAGTGGAGATGGGGTTTTGCCATGTTGGCCAGGCTGGTCTCAAATTCTTGACCTCAAGTGATCCACCTACCTTGGCCTCCCAGAGTGCTGGGATTACTGGCGTGAGCCACCGTGCCCAGCCTAAAAGGGTCAGATTTTTTCAGATTGGCCGTATTCTCTATGTCCTCTCATTCAGGGACCCAGGTTAACAAAGTACCCACATCTGGGACATGTTAATCTCATAGCAGAAGACAGAAGTGAGAGAAGCTGCACTGACCCTGCAGGCACATTTAAAGCTTCTGTTAGGATGTGGCTTATATCACATGCTTACATTCCAGAGCAAGTCACACAGCCTGACAATGGAGTGAAGACATATACTCTACCTCAGAGAGGCATGAGAGGAGGCATGGAGAAAGTATAATTTAGCAGATAATTGGAATTAGAATCTACCATATTGTATTTAAGGGAATCTAATGGTAATGTTAGACGTGAAGATCACCTTATTTCATCTTTTTTTTTTTTTTTCCCTGAGACGGAATCTCGCTCTGTCGCTGCTCAGGCTGGAGTGCAATGGCGTGATCTCTGCTCACTGCAACCTCCACCTCCTGGGCTCAAGCAGTTCTCCTGCCTCACCCTCCCGAGTAGCTGGGATTACAGGTGCCTGCCACCACGCCCAGCTAAATTTTGTATTTTTAGTAGAGATGGGGTTTAGCCATGTTGGCCAGGTTGCTCTTGAACTCCTGACTTCAAATGACCCACCTGCCTCGGCCTCCCAAAGTGCTAGGATTACAGGTGTGAGCTACCACTCCTGGCCTGTTTTTTTTTGTTGTTGTTTGTCTGTTTTTTTTTTTTAAGAAAAAGATTACCAGTGCTCACTTTTAATAAAACCATTACTACCAGAGCAGTTGTGACAAAAACAGAAAAAACACACATTTTTTAGGCTTTTAAAATAGAGGCATATAGAAAAGTAAGTAGAAAATGGTTCGTAATTCTAGTGTCCAGATTACCTTTGTTAAACTTAAAAAATAAAATTGAAAAAGTAATACACATTAAGTTGGTCAGAAATGCAAATAAAGATTTAAAAAACACATTTCTAGAAATCTAAAAAAAGGAAAGCTGCCTTTTTCCAAATCTCTCTCAGCAAAGATAACCACCACTGACAGCTTATTGTGGTTTATTGTGGTTTCTTCTAAAAAAGAGAAAAAAAAAAAGAAAAGAAAAACTTATGCCAAAGAAGCTTATATTTATAAAAATGTATTTTTATTTGTATAAATGTGATACCTACTTTTCCATTATAGTACTTTTGAGTGAAACTAATTCACTAGTCACAAAGGTAATTGGTTTTCCTGTCCCATTTTTTTCCTTTCAGCTGGTGTCCGAATGATCTACCCAGCATGCTTTGTTCTAGTCCCTCAGTCAGACATTCCTACTCCTAGCCCTGTGGGATCCACTCACTGTTCATCTTCTTGCTTGGGTGTCCACCAAGTGCCTGCTTCCACAAGAGATCCTGCTATGTCTTCGGTTACGCTTACACCACCTACGTCTCCTGAGGAAGTCCAAACAGGTATAGCAGTAATTTGTCTCATCAGCTCTGGTAATTTGTTATTTTGTGTACAGTAAGTACTTAAGAAATAATTTATTTTGAAATAGTTTCAAACTTCTTGAGAATTTACAAGTGTAGTACAAGTAATTTCCTTAGCCAGATTTCCAAACTGTTATTATTTACTCCATCACCCTGTCTGTATGATGTACATTCATTATCATTGGTCTTTTTCTGAACCATTTGAGAACAACCTACAGACATGATGTCCCATCACTCCTGTGTACTCAGTGTGTTTCCCAGAATTAAGGACACTCTCCTATACAACTATTACTCGATCCTCTTAGTCAGAAAATCAGCATTGATACACTGCCATCCAGTTTGCATTCCGTGTTTTAGGTATTTTGCTTTCTGTATTTAAAAGTAACGTGCTTTTATTTTTAAAGGTTTATGTGTTTATCTATAATTAAAATTACTCCAACAGAGCAGCCCATTGCTGTGTTCTAATTCTTAGCCCTTAAGTCCTACAAAAATAAACCCAAGCTTTTACAGTAACTGTCAATACAGAACTAAAGCGTTTTAGCTATTAAAAGGGGTTTAGTTACCAAGGTGCTTATTTTCAGCAAAATGCCCTGTTACTCAGAAGAACATACGCATATACTAAAGTTCTGACCCATCGATTCATGCAACAGTTTATATCTCTGCCCTCCCTCCATCTACCTTTAAAACAAAAACACAGAAGAACTTTTTACAATGGAGGAGAAACGTATAAAAACACAGAAGAGCTTTTTACAATGGAGGGGAAATATGCTCATGCTCAGCTGACCTTACAAAAAAGACTGTCTAATTTCCAACTAAATGAGAACACTAAAGTGTTTGGCTAAAATCCAGCAATGATTGACTGACCCAGGTCAGAGGCTGGCAGCGACAGAAGGGCCAGAGTGCTGCCGCTGCAGGGGCTCATCCTGGCCTCCAAACCCCACCTTGATGTGGAAGCCAGGCTCTGTGCAGCAGCTCCATGGCTGGTGTCCAGGCCCCTTCGCACTACTCCGAAGTCCTTCCAGTCTCCCCACCTCTCGCCAGCCTCTGACCTTGATGATGTCACTCTGGGCGTCAGGATAGTCTGGTTTGCTTATACAGCGTGATCCATGGGACACCTCCTTCCTTGCCCTCAGCCCACCTCCCCCGACACGCCACCGTGTGCTGGCCCTGCCTGGCTCATGAGAACCCCACTCTTGGTACTGAGAGTGGTAGGTTACAGAGATGTACTTGATTGCCACATTTGCCTAATGAGATCTGGTTCCAAAAAGTAGCATGCTTTTTATCTCAAAATATAAATAATTTTACCAGATAGCTGGAGCAGCTTGTATCACAAATTAATAAAAAACCCAAATAATGTTACTTTAAACCTACCTTTATTCTCCTACAGCCTGTTTTTTTGTTTTGTTTTCAGTTGATCCTCAGTCTGTCCAGAAGTGGGTCAAATTTTCTTCAGTATCTGATGGCTTCAACTCCGATAGTACTAGCCACCATGGTGGGAAAATACCCAGAAAATTAGCAAATCATGTGGTGGATAGAGTTTGGCAAGAATGCAATATGAACAGAGCACAGAACAAGTGTGTATTTTCATTTATAAGTTCAAAAATTGCATGCTGATAATTACTTATAATTAGAAGATATCTAAAGTATAAACAGTCATTTGTTTGATTTTTCTTTAACTCATAATGTTGATCTTCAAAATTAATTTCAATGCTACATTGAGGTTTAATAGAAAATTTTATGAATTCTAAAGAATTTTGTAACTTTAAATCTTAGGAGGAAGTATTCTGCTTCATCAGGTGGTCTATGCGAAGAAGCGACAGCTGCTAAAGTGGCATCCTGGGATTTTGTTGAAGCCACACAAAGAACAAATTGCAGTTGTTTGAGGTAGATTATTTCCCGATCGATTGATGCCTATGTGTGATAGTTTGTTATGCCACTGAATGCTTATGCCCACTTTATTTGAAACAGCTTACATGAACATATGTCAGGATTTTTTTCAAAAGAAAATTCAGGAAAAATATTTCAGGAATTTGAAGCTGATTATAGAAGTACATGTAAATATAAGCTTTCAGTTCATTCACTGTTACCAGAGGCAGACTCTGAAAGTTTTGTTTCCTAGTAGCTAAATAAAAGACAATTTTATATGGAGCTATGGTATATATAGTATCTATAAGCTATACAAGCCATATAAATCTCTTGAGAAAAGCATTCCTTCCTCAATGGCACTACCTGAGAAATTTATCCCAAGAGTTCTTTCTTTTTTTAAAAAATGAAGAGACAGGGTCTTGCTTTGTTACCCAGGCTGGAGTGCTCATGGCTCACTGCAGCCTCAAACTTCTGGCCTCAGTCGATCCTCCTGCCCCAGCCTCCCAAGTAGCTAGGGTTACAGGCATGTGCCACCACACCTGGCTAATTAAAAGAAAAAAATTCGTAGAGAGGGGATCTTGGTATGTTGTCCAGGCTTATTTCGAACTCCTAACCTCAAACAGTCCTCCCCTTGGCTTTCCAAAGTGCTATGATTACAGGTGTGAGCCACCATATCTGGCCTACAGTAATCTTTTTTTATTTTTTATTTTTTGAGATGGAGTCTTGCTCTGTCCCCTGGTCTGGAGTGCAGTGGCGTGATCTCAGCTCACTGCAAGCTCTACCTCCCGGGTTCACACCATTCTCCTGCCTCAGCCTCCCAAGTAGCTGGGACTACAGGCGCCTGCCACCATGCCCAGTTAATTTTTTTTTTTTTTTTTTTTTAAAGTAGAGACAGGGTTTCACTGTGTTAGCCAGGATGGTCTCAATCTCCTGACCTCATGATACAATCTTTTTTTAATAGCAAATACAGTGTTGGGTTTTGAAGAGTAATTTCATTTTTTTTAAGCTTTTATTTTTGGTTCAGGGTTACATGTGCAGGTTTGTGAAATAGGTAAACTCATGTCACAAGGGTTTGCTGTATAGATTATTTTGTCACTCAGATACTAAGCCTAGTACCCAGTAGTTACTGTTTCTGCTCCTGTCGCTCCTGCCAGCCTCCACCTTCAAGTAGACCCCAGTGTCTGTTGGACCCTTCTTTGTGTCCATGAGTTCTCATCATTTAGCTACCACTTATAGGTGAGAACAGGCAGTAATTGGCTTTCTGTTCCTGTGCTAAGGATAATGACCTCCAGATCATCCATGTTCCTGCAGATTACATGATCTCATTCTTTTTTTATGGCTGCACAGTATTCCATGGTGTATATGTACCACATTTTCTTTATCCAGTCTGTCATTGATGGGCATTTAGGTTGATTCCATGTCTTTGCTATTGTGAATAGTGCTGCAGTGGACATTTGCGTATATGTGTCTTTATGGTAGAATGATTTATATTCCCTGGGTATATAACCAGTAATGGGGTTGCTGGGTCGGATGGTAGTTGTAGCTCTTTGAGGAATCACCACTGCTTTCCACAGTGGTTGAACTATTTTCACTCCCATCAACAGTGTATAAATGTTTCCTTCTCAACCTCGCCAGCATCTGTTATTTTTTGACTTTTTAATAATAGCCATTCTGACTGGTGTGAGATGTTATCTCATTATGGTTTTGATTTGCATTTCTCTAATGATCAGTGATGTTGAGCTTTTTTACATATGCATGTTGGCTGCACATATGTCTTCTTTTGAAAAGTTTTCATGTCCTTTGCCCACTTTTTAACAGGATTTTTTTTTTTTATAAATTTAAGTTTTTTTAGATACTGGATATTAGACATTTGTCAGCATAGTTTGCAAAACTTTTCTCCCATTATGTAGGTTATCTGTTTAGTCTGTTGATAATTTCTGTGGCTGTGCAAATGCTCTTTAGTTTAATTAGATCCCATCTGTCAATTTTTGCTTTTGTTGTGATTGCTTTTGACGTCTTTGTCATGAAATTTTTGCCCGTTTCTGTGTCCAGAGTGGTATTGTCTAGGTTGTCTTCCAGGGTTTTTATAGTTTTGGGTTTTACATTTAAGTCTTTAATCCATCTTGAGTTGATGTTTATGTATTAAGGAAGGGGTCCGATTTCAGTCATCTGCATATGACTAGCCAGTTATACCAGCACCATTTATTGAATAGGGAGTCCTTTCCCCATTGCTTGTTTTTGTGAGCTTTGTCAAAGATCAGATGGTTGTGGCAGTGCAGCCTTATTTCTGGGCTCTCTATTCTGTTTCATTGGTCTATGTGTCTGTTTTAGTACCAGTACCATGCTGTTTTGGTAACTGTAGTCCTGTAGTATTGTTTAAGCCAGGTAACATGATGCCTCCAACATTGTTCTTTTTGCTTAGGATTGCCTTGGCTATTTGGGCTCTTTTTGAATTTCATAGAAATTTAAAAATAGTTTTTCCTAGTTCTGTGAAGAATGTCATTGGTAGTTTGATAAGAATAGCATTGAATCCAAATTGCTTTGGGCAGTATGGCCATTTTAAGGATATTGATTCTTCCTATCCATGAGCATGGAATGTTTTTCTGTTTTTTTGCATCATCTCTGATTTCTTTGAGCAGTGTTTTGTAATTCTTATTGTAGAGATCTTTAATCTCTCTGGTAAGCTGTATTCCCAGTTATTTTACTCTTTTTGTGGCAGATGTGCCTGGGATTGCATTTCTGATTTGGCTCTCATCTTGGCTGTTGTTGGTATATAGGGATGCTAGTGATTTTTGTACAGTGATTTTGTATCCTGAAATTTTACTGAAGTTGTTTATCAGCTGAAGGAGCTTTTGGGCTGAGACTGTGAGGTTTTCCAGGTCTAGAATCATGTTGTCTGCCAACAGGGTTACTTTTGTTTCCTTTCTTCCTATTTGAATGCCCTTTATTTTTTTCTCCCTGATTCTTCTGGCCAGGACTCCCAATACTATTTTGAATAGGAGTGAGAGGAGGCATTCTTATTTTGTGCCACTTTTCAAGGGGAGTGCTTCCAGCTACAGTCTTTTTTTTTTTTTTTTTAATGATAAATACAGTGATGGATTTTGTGGAGTAATTTCTTATAACATTCTTTGGGCAGCTGTAGGTGAAATGTTGAAATAAGATTCAGAAAATAGGATTCTGTAAGGGAAAAACTGTCACAAGGGAGCAAAACTGTCAAAGCATGACAAAACTGTCACGCTTTCTAATGGATTATATTGGTTGAATGATTGGTAGAAGAATAGATGAACGTGGAATTCTTTAGAAATTTATTTAGTTTATATATTAAGGCCTTTTGATAAGGTTTGGTTATGAGAAGTTTTAAAATTATGTTGCCTAGAGTTTATTATTTTATCCTGCAGATTAAACATAGATCATAGGCTTTTGCATTCAAGTAAACAATAATGGCCTTGACATCCCTAGTCAGAACTTGTGATGGAATAGATAGTCACCTGTCTTTCTCATGGAAGTGAACCAAACAAATGGAGTGCCTGCAGGTTAGGGCCAAGGTTTTTCTTACATTTGCTCTGTTGGTTTGAATATATAATAACAGACTCTCTCAAGTGTGCTGTTATGTTTTTGCATAAATTGAATATTCTTATGGAGGCTCTTTGGATTAAAGAATACGTAATTTTTAAAAGTCTGGCAACTTTGTTGAAAATGTACCTCTGTTAGAGAGATTGGAATAAAAACAAGGATATATTTAGCTATTGTTTAGCAGTTTAAAATAGCTAAAAAACCACACCTAATCTGAACATAATTTGTATAAGAATGGGGGTCAGCAAACTGTGATGAATTCGCCATATTTGGCCCACTGCCTGTTTTGTATGGCCTGTAAGCTGAAAATGATTTTTTTTTATTTGTTTGAGACGATATCTCGCAGACAGGAGTGCAATGGTGTGATCTCGGCTCACTGCAACCTCCGCCTCCCAGGTTCAAGCAGTTCTCCTGCCTCAGCCTTCCGAATAGCCAGGACTATAGGCACGCGCCACCATACCTGGCTAATTTTTTGTATTATTTAGTAGAGACGGGGTTTCACCATGTTGGTCAGTCTGGACTCAAACTCCTGACCTCAGGTGATCCATCTGCCTTGGCCTCCCAAAGTGTTGGGATTATAGGTGTGAGCCACCATGCCCAGCCAACTGAAAATGATTTTTACGGTTTTTAAAAGTTGAAAAAAATAAAGAATGTTTTATGGTATGTGAAAGTTGTGTGAAATTCGGATTTCAGTATTGATAAATAAGGATTTATTAGAACACAGCCACGTTCATTTATTTACCTATTGTCTGTGGTCACTTTTACCCCACAATGGCAGAGTTGAATAGTTGTGACACAGACTGGCCCCCAGGGGATAAAATATTTACTCTCTGGTTCCCCACAGAAAAAGTTTGCTAATCCCTGGTCTAAGACTAAAAGAATGCTTAAATGTAATTAAGCTTTTCCAGAACTACCGTTTGACCGAGCAATCCTGTTACTGGATATATATACCCAGAGGAATATAAAGCATTCCGTCATAAAGACACATGCACAGGAATGTTCATAGCAGCACTATTCACAATAACAAAGACATGGAATCAACCTAAGTGCTCATCACTGACAGCCTGGATAAAGAAAATGTGCATGTACACCATGGAATACTGTGCAGCCATAAAAAAAAAATGAGATCATGTCTTCTGCAGGAACATGAATGGAGCTGGAGGTCATTTTCCTTAGCAAACTAATGCAGGAACTGAAAATTAAATATTGCCTGTTCTCACTTATAAGTGGGAGCTAAATGATGAGAACTCATGGACACAAAGAAGGGAACAACAGACACTGGGTCCAGTGGAGGCTGGGAGGAGGGAGAGGAGCAGAAAAAATAACTATTGGATACTAGTCCTTTAATACCTGTGTGATGAAATAATCTGTAAACAAAGCCCCATGACATGAGTTTACCTATATAACAAACCTGCGAATTTACCCCTGAACCTAAAATAAAAGTAGAGAAAAAAATAAATTAGGATTTTCTTTCCCACTAGTGGAATTTTTATCAAATAGTTCTGTTTTAGTTCCTAAACTAGACTTTTTTATTCTCTTTGAAAAGGTGGATTTTAAGTATTTTGTCTAAAATGGTTTTAGAGGAAGGCATTAAAATATGCATGTTGGCAACATAGGTTTAAATTCTTGGTCTTTAAGCTGAACTTTTATTTTTAAAAAGTTATTTTCTCTTGTCCAGGCGCAGTGGCTTATGCTTGTAATCCCAGCACTTTGGGTTGCTGAGGCAGGTGGATCACGTGAGGTCAGGAGTTCAAGACCAGCCTGGCCAACATGGTGAAATACCATCTCTATTAAAAATACAAAAATTAGCCAGGCATGGTGGCACATGCCTGTAATCCCAGCTACTCAGGAGGCTGAGGCAGGAGAATCGCTTGAACCCGGAAGGCAGAGGTTGCAGTGAGCCAAGATGGCGTTACTGCACTTTGGTGTTGGCGGCAGAGCGAGACTCCGTCTCAAAAAAAAAAAAAAAAAGTCATTTTTAAAAGTATTTTCAGAAATTTCTCAGAGGCATATAGAGATTTAATATGCTAAAATTTTACATAATCGATACGTGTGACTTGCTTTGGTTAGTTTGCTCCTTTAGTAAATACAGCATTTCTGATAATTTACTTAAAAAAATTAGTATTACATTTTGTACTTTAGGTCCTCTGCCCACCACAAATATAGCTTATTTCTTAAGTGAAGGTAAGACAGATAGACAGTGAGCTACTACATGTGTATCCTCTTTGCTATAGAATATATAGGAGGTTGGGGCATACATTGATAACTGACTGTTAAATCGGCCTCTAGCTCGCTCTCAAATCCATTTCTGCTTTTTCTCTGTTCTGTTCTGTATTGCAGGGAATTAAATTTCCTAGACTGCTTTGCTTTCTGGAGTTGGCTAATAGGAGGCACTAACAGAAGATTGGAGGGTGAGAGGAGGGAAGAAGCCAGGGTCTTTCCCCAGTCCCTTTTTGAGCCAACTCCAGCAGCAGCTCCCTTGTGTCCTATTAACACAGCCCCTTCCTCATGGTCCCAGTTACTACTGAGCAGATCCTGCTATGGTTCTAGCACCATCCTGAGCTTCTGGGATATGGTGAGACTACATCATCTTATTGTCCTTTCAGTGCTAGAAGTCATAGAAGCTCCCTGCTATTACTAGTCTCTGGGTTTCCTCACTTTCCTCTGTTTTGTATAACTGGTTCTCTATAGTGAATTTCTTCTGTGTGAAAGATAGGCCTGGACCCTGCCTGATAACATTGGCTTCTCTTAAAAATTGATTTGGGAAGAAAAAAAATTCATAACTGTAACAGACAATTTACATGAGTAGAAATTATTTTAAGAAATTTAAAGTACATGAATAAAGCCTAAGTTCCCCTTGACCATCCTTTCTCTCCCCCAAGCCTACTCACTCTCCCTAGAAGTGGCTAGTTGCCAATTAGATACTATTTCTCCATACTTAATTCTATGTATTCTCCTCTCAACACATAAATATTATTATTTTTTTGGAGACTAGCTGTGTCGCCCAGGCTGGAGTGCAGTGATGAAATCATGGCTCATTATAGCCTCAAACTCCTGGGCTGAAACGATCCTCCTGCCTCAGTCTCCTAACTAGCTAGAACTACAGGTGTGTGCCACAATGCTCGGATAATTTTTAAATATTTTGTAGAGACGGGGTCATGCTGTGTTGCCCAGGCTGGTCTTGAACTCCTGGGCTCAAGCGATCTTCCTGCCTCAGCCTCCCAAAGTGCTGAGATTACAGGCATGAGCCACCATGCCTGGCCTCACATAAGTATTATTCTGATTTATTTTTCACAGCTAATTTTTTTCACTTAATGTGCCTCAGATCTTTCCATATTAGTTACTTATATAGCTCTGCTTCGTTGTTTAAAAATTTTCCTGTGGCTGGGTGTGGTGGCTCATGCCTGTAATCCCAGCAGTTTGGGAGGCCAAGGGAGAAGGATTGCTTGGGGCCAGGAGTTCAAGACTAGCCTGGACAATGTAGTGATAACTCTCTTTTTTAAAAGAAAAATGAAAAAAATGTTATTAATATTCCACTGAATGGAAGTATCATAGTTTATGTAATCATTCTGGATTTGATGGACATACAGTTTGTTTCCATAGGTATTTTTTGCTTGTGCTTGCTTTAAAAAAAAGTAATACTGCTGTAACTATCAATTATTTAGTAGGTTTTTTTGAATCCTTACTCTGTGACAGAAGGTGTCCTAGGCTCAGAATACACTAGCTAACAAAGCTCCTGCTATTATGAAGTCTGCATTCTATTGGAAGTGAGGCAGATAATTTGTTTTTAAGAATTTTTTTTTTTTTTTTTTTTTGAGACAGTCTTGCTCTGTTGCCCAGGCTGAAGTGCAGTGATGCCATCTCGGCTCACTGCAACCTCCATCTCCTGGGTTGAGGGGATTCTTGTGCCTCAGCCTCCTGAGTAGCTGGTGCTACAGGTATATACCACCACATCCAGATTAATTTTTGTATTTTTAGTAGAGATGGGGTTTTACCATGTTGGTCAGGCTGCTCTCAAACTCCTGACCTCAAATGATCCACCTACCTTGGCCTCCCAAAGTGCTGGGATTACAGACGTGAGCCACTGTGCCCAGGCTTTAGAAGGATTTTAAATCCTTTTTAAATTTGAATGTATGCTGGGAAGGAAATAAACTAGGTGGGTGATGTGATAAAGAGTTGTAGGCGAGAGGGCTATTTAAGTACGTGTGACATCAAAAAAGGTTCTACCGATTTTACTCGCACTTTTTGCATATAGAAAATGTTGGTTTTTCTTGTGATTTCACTGATCTGAGAACTATCCTCAAAATTATTTTTTGCCATTATAATAAGTGAGAAGCATAAAATTGTTTGTTGCATTTTTCATTAGCGAGATTGAATAGCGCACATTTACTGATATTAGACTTTAGTGTGGTGGAATGTTCATAGGAAAACTGCACATAGAAAGCAGGCTGCTAAGTAAAAAGCAATACATTAAATTTCTCATGTTAACATTAAAGTACTGCATACCTAACATCAATAGGAAAAAATAATCTAAAAGGGTTACTTTGTTGGTTTGTGCTTTGAGGACAATTTCTTTTTTTTACAAAGATTGCTCAATGTGGTTGTGTTCTAGCATGAAGTTCAGTTGTTTGGCCTTGCGCAGTGGTTCACACCTGTAATCCCAGCACTTTGGGAGGCCGAGGCGGGCGGATCACAGGGTCAGGAGATCGAGACCATCCTGGCTAACGCAGTGAAACCGTGTTTCTACTAAAAATACAAAAAAATTAGCCAGGCTTGGTGGTGGGCGCCTATAGTCCCAGCTACTCGGGAGGCTAAGGCAGGAGAATGGCGTGAACCTGGCAGGCAGAGCTTGCAGTAAGCCGAGATTGTGCCACTGCACTCCAGCCTGGGTGGACAGAGTGAGGCTCCGTCTCAAAAAAAAAAAAAAAAAAAAAGAAAAAAGAAAAAAAGAAATTCAATTGTACTCTCTAAAGAAACTAGCTTTTAGAAAGAGGTCTGTATAGAAGAAAAGGGCTGATTTAATGTTGTCAAAAATTTAGAGAACTGCTGCTATTAGTATGTAGCCCCAGTTAATAGTTTCTTACTCTTAATAGCTGGGTAAGTGAATGTATGGCCATTTACTTTTCACATCCCTTGTACACTTGGGACATAACTAAATAGTTCACCTCAGATGAATGGAGATCCTATTTCTCCTACTGCCTTGCATAAAATAGACTAATTCTCAAACTTTTTTGTCTCAGAACTTATTTACAGTCTTAAAAAATTACTGAAGACTGCAAAGCACGTTTATTACATCTATTTATATTTTAGAGAAATTTTAAAGCACCACTTATTAAAAACAATAATTTCAGTGCATATTAACATGAATAAAATAGACATCCACTATATTTTCCAAAACAGTAGCAAAAAAGCTAATTGAGTGGCATTGTTTTACAGTTGTGCAAGTCTCTTTAATATTGAGTGTAGTAGGATAGTTGAATTCTTACATCTGCTTCTGCATTCGGCCTATTGCTGGATATTGTCTTGGTTGAAGTATATGAAGAAAATCCAGCCTCATGTAGCTATGCAATTGGAGAAGGGAAGAGAGTATTTTAATAACTTTTTCAGATAATTGTGGATATTCTTCTTTGATACTACACCAAAAATTGACAAGTGGTAGTTTCTTAAGGGTTGGTTGGAATGTGGAATCTAAAGCCCTGTCAGTGGTTGTACTTCACTAATAACTGAATGGATCTTTCGATTTTGTAACATCATGCATTGGTCATTTGAAAAATATCAGTTCACTGGGTTATACAGATCTGAATGTTGGCACATTTTGTTATATATACTCATCTCTAAATATCCGTGTAGGATCGATATTCTGGAACCCTCACAGATAACAAAATCTACGGATGCTCAAGTCCTTCATATAAAATGAGTTAGTATTCATATAACCCGTATACATCCTTCAGTATACTTTTTTTTTTTCTTTGAGATAGGGTCTTCGCCTCTGTTGCCCAGGCAGGAGTGCAGTGGTGTGATCTTGGCTTACTGCAACCTGCCCCTCCCTGGCTCCAGCGATTTTCGTGCCTCAGCCTCCCAAGTAGCTGGGACTACAGGCATGCGCCACCACGCCCAGCTAACTTTTTGTGTGTGTGTATTTGTAATAGAGATTGGGTTTCACCATTTTGGCCAGCCTGGTCTTGAACTCCTGGCCTCAAGTAATCCACCCACCTCAGCCTCCCAAAGGGTTGGGGTTACAGGCATGAGCCACTGTACCTGGCCCTTCAGTATAAACAATCTGTAGTTTGTTTATAATACCTAATACAATGTGTTACGTAAATAGTTGTTATACCGTATTGTTTTTACAATTTATATTATTTTTTATTCTTGTACTGTTAACTTTTCATTTTTGAAAAATAATATTTTTCATCTCTGGTTGGTTGAATTTGAGGATGTGGAATTCAGCCAATGCAGAGTATCAAAATATTTCATTCATTAATATTGCCAGTGATCTCACCTGAAAAGTATTTAAGTATTAGAAAGCTCAAGCACTGTGTCAGATAGTTTTCCAAAATTCTAAATATTGCAGTGGTACCAACTGTATTAGCAGTAGTAGTCATTGTTTAGCAGTCAAGCTCAAAATGATTAGTTCTTCCTTAAATGACAAACTCATTTTGTTCATGTTTGATAACCTAATAAACAAATCTGCCAAATGACCAAATGTGGATAATCTTAGTTTATCTACCAGTCCTTTGTTCTTCAAATGGTGTTTCATGAAAAAAGCTAGTTTCAGCTTGTAACTCAAACAGTCGTACAAGCGCTTTTCCTCAAAATAGCCATTGTACTTCAAATCTATAGCAGAAATGCTTTATATGCACTACCTATTTCTTTATACAGAGTGTAAAAAGATGTGTATAAGGATTGAGATTAATAAAAATTATTTTTGCTGTCTTCATGAAGGACATTCTTAAGTGATACTATCATAAAAAACAACAAACTGAATGTGTGGTGGTGGAGAAAGCAATGACTACTACTGCTAGTACAGTTGGTACCACTCCCTTTGATTCATGTTCAGTTGCTAGAAGTTTTGCTGCCTATTGTTTTTGCACCATCTTTGTAAATTTCAACATAATAAAAAAGTCAGATACTGTTTTGATGCTATTATGAAAATAGTTTTGAACCCCTGTAGCCCCTGAAAAGGAGGGTTCATAGACCATACTTTGAATTTAGTAGACGAATATTTGAATTATTGATGAGTTAATGATACTGTTATTTTTTCCTTTTTATATTCTTTTTTTCAGTTTCTTCTCTTGATTTAGAAGTTTGGTGTTCTATTTTTATTCTTTTGTTAATTGAATTAATCATTTATTATGCCTGCTTTCCTTAAAGTCTAAAGTTAGAGTCTACGCTCTTTTTATGGAATGAACAAAGACCTTGGAATACTTTAATCTTGCTCCTCAAATCTTTCATGCCTTTTTTTTTTTTTTTTTTTTTTTTAGCATTTTAGTTCTACTCTGTTTTGTTATTAGAAACTTCAAACATGGACAAAAGTAAGCTAATTGGGCAGTGAATTCCTGTTTATCAACCATTCGTATTCACTTACTGTGTTTGCTTCAACTAGACCTTTTCTCTTGCTGAAGATCTTTAAAATTTGTTTAATTTACTTTATTTATTTATTTATTATTATTATATATTTTTTGAGGCGGAGTCTCATTCTGTCACGCAGGCTGGAGTGCAGTGACGTGATCTTGGCTCACTTGCAACCTCCACCTCCTGGGTTCAAGTGATTCTCCTGCCTCAGCCTCCTGAGTAGTTGGGATTACAGGCGCCTGCCACCACACCCGGCTAATTTTTTGTAGTTTTAGTAGAGACGGGGGTTTCACTGTGTTGGCTAGGCTGGTCTAGAACCCCCGACCTCAGGTGTTCCGTCCGCCTTGGCCTCCCAAAGTGCTGGGATTACAGGCATGAGCCACCATGCCCAGCCCAATATATTTTATTGAACTTGATTTATCTAAAATATTATTTTGACATACAGTAATTGTGATGAAACATTAGTGATATTTGGCATTCCTTTATTTTATAACATGTCTTGGAAAATTGGTATTTTACATCTATAGCACATCTCAATTTGCACTAGCCACTTGTCAAGTGTCTAATGGCTACATGTAACTTGTGGCTACCATTATTGGATAGTGCAGCTTTATAAATTAGGTAGAAATGGGACTGAAGGGCTGGAAGATACAGAAAAGATGAATTTCTATTCAATATTAAGAATTTACCTTCTAGCAGTTGGAGCTATTTGATGAGGGGGATGCATCTCCTTATACAGTAGTATGGTCCTTGTCATTGAAAGTATTCAAAAAGAACCCATTCAAGCCAATGAGGTGGCTCTTGCCTGTAATCCCAGCTACCTGGGAGGCTGTAGTGAGCGCTAATCACGGCACTGTGTTCCAGCCTGGGCAACAGCATGAGGAAAAAAAAAGAGAAGGGATTATTCATACATTGGGTAGGACCTGCTGGGTTTTTTTTTTTTGGTCTTGGTTTTTTGTGTTTTTGAACAAATTTCTGTGTTTAAAAAAAAAAAATGCTCTTTTACAAAGTTCAGGCTGGGTGAGTGGCTCATGCCTGTAATCCCAGCACTTTGGGAGGCTGAAGTGGGTAGATCACTTGAGATCAGGAGTTGAGACCAGCCTGGGCAACATGGCAAAAACCGGTCTCTACTAAAAAAAATATATATATATATATATGTGTGTGTGTGTGTGTATAGTGTATATAGTGCGTGTGTATATATATACACACATACACACTATACACATATAGTGTGTGTGTATATATATAGTATGTATGTATGTATATATAGATATATATATAGTGTGTGTGTATATATATAGTGTGTGTGTATATATAGTGTGTGTATATCTATTTATATATATATAATTTTATATATATCTATTTATATATATATAATTTTATATATATATAAATAGATATATATAAAATTAGACTGATGTGGTGGCAGGTGCCTGTAATCCCAGCTACTCGGGAGGCTGAGGTAGGAGAATCATTTGAACCTGGGAGGCAGAGGTTACAGTGAGCGGAGATCACGCCACTGCACTCCAGCCTGGGCAACAGAGCGAGACTGTCTCAAAAGTTAAATAAATAAAATTAAAAGTTCAAACAGTACACAAGAATATAAAATTAAAAATTAACAGGTTCCCCTCTTATGTATGTAGGTCTGCCTGTTGCTTTCTTTCACACAAATGGAATCATGCTGTATTTCTGCAACTTACTCTCTTTTTGATAAACAGCCTGGGTGTTTATCCATGTTAGCACTTACAGATTCATTCTTTTTAAAAAGTTCATAATACTGCATTTTATAGATATGTAATACTTTATTTGGCAAATCCCTATGCTATGCTCTTGATAAAGATTTTTAAAGCAAATCTTAAATATTACACTTCTGCAGTACTTCAGTATGCGGCTCTAAAAAATATGAATATCTTCTTACATGAATATAATTCTACCATCATACCTAATGTTATGATACCTTGTCCAGATTTTCTCAGAAATGTTTTTTTGTAGATAGTTTATTTGACTAGGATTCAAACAAGGAGTAAACATTTGGTTGTTATGTTTTCTAAATCTCTCCTTTTAGTTGTCTCCTGCTCCCTTTTCATGACATTGACTCGGTTGGTAAAACTAGGTCAGTTCCTCCTATAGAGTGCCCCACATTCTGGATTTTTCATTTTACTTGTCATGTAATTTTACTTCTTTTAGTGTAATTTAATTTCTTCCTTTTTCCTTTGCATTTCTATAAATGGAAGGTAGCTGTAGAGCTGAGCTATCCAATACTAGCTGTGTTAGTAACTACTATTGGCTATTTAAATTTACAGTAATTGGATTTAAATACAATTAAAAATTCAGTTCCTCAGCTGGGTACAGTGGTTCATGCCTGTAATCTCAGCACTTTGGGAGGCTCTCTTGAGTCCAGGAATTTGAGGTTACAGTGTGCTATGATTGTACTGCATTCCAGCCTCAGTGACAGAGCAAGACTTGTCTCTTAAAAAATTAGTTCCTCAATTGCACTAGCCACAATTCAAGTACTCAAGAGCCATATACAGGCTGGGTGCAGTGGCTAATGCCTGTAATCCCAGCATTTTGGGAGGCCGAGGTGGGTAGATCTTTTGAGGTCAAGAGTTCAAGACCAGCCTGACCAACATGGTGAAACCCCACCTCTACTGAAAATACAAAAATCAGCCCAGTGTGGTGACGGGCACCTGTAATCCCAGCTACTCGGGAGGCTGAGGTGGGAGAATCGCTTGAACGCAGGAGCCAGAGGTTGTGGTGAGCTGAGATCGTGCCACTGCACTCCAGCCTGGGTGACAGAGTGAAACTGTATCTCAAAAAATATATATATATAAACATATACAGAACTTCCCATCATCATAGAAAGTTCTAGACAGTGCTCAGTGCTGATCTGGGGGCTTGATTACTTGATTAGACTCAACTTCAATATTTTTGGCAAGAGTACTTCATAGATGGTGGCTGTGTTGCTTTGTATTATGTTACGTCAGAGAGAGACAGTATCTGGTTGTCCCATATCTAGTAATGTTAAGATTGATTAGGTGGGGATCAGCCTGACCCTTTCATTGTATACTTTGTTTGTTTTTTTGGTGGGGGGTGGGACAGAGTCTCGCTATGTCGCCCAGGCTGGAGTGCAGTGGTGTGATCTCAGCTTGCTGCAACCTCCACCTCCTGGGTTGAAGCGATTCTTCTGCCTCAGCCTCCTGAGTAGCTGGGATTACAGGTGCCCACCACCACGCCCAGCTAATTTTTGTGTTTTTAGTGGAGACGGGGTTTCACCATGTTGGCCAGGCTGGTCTTGAACTCCTGACTTCATGATCCACCTACCTCGGCCTCCCAAAGTGCTGGGATTACAGGTGTGAGCCACTGCATCTGGCCTTATTGTATAGTTTGTAATAATGTTGACAATGAATAAAGACAATTTATCTTCTTCCTCCGAAATCTCTGACCTCTTTCTTGCCTTATTGCATTGGGTAAAACCTTCAGTAAAATGTTAAATGTTGAGAGCTAATATTCTTGCTTTGTTCTTAATCTTGAGAAATTATTCATGCTTAAACATCAAGTAAGATATTAGTTGTAGTTTTTCATAGATATCCATCAGATCAAGCAAATTTTCTTTTATTCCTTGGTTGCCGAGTGTATATAAATAGGGGTTGAATATATTAATAGTATTAGTAGGGTTTTTTCTATAGTTATTGAGATAATATGGTTTTCTTTTATTCTGTTAATGTGATGCATGATATTTTTTTCTTTTGAATGCTACACCATACATTCCCAGAATTAACTTCATTTGGTCATGATGTGTTATTCTTTTATATTTTGCTGGTTTGAGTTGCTAATATTTTGTTAATTATTTACATCTGTGTTCTTAAGAGATAATGGTCTATGGTTTTCTTTTTGTGTAATATCTTTGATTTTAATATTAGGATAATGGTGGATTTCTCCTATGTCCTTTTGAAACGAGTTTGGTTTTCTTTGATAACTTTGGTTCTTTTTTTTCCTCTATGCACAATAAGATATCTCAGGCTCTGTACAAAAAGGTGTCTCGGCCGGGCGCAGTGGCTCACGCCTATAATCCCAGCACTTTGGGAGGCCAAGGTGGGCGGATCACGAGGTCAAGAGATCGAGACTATCCTGGCCAACATGGTGAAACCCCGTCTCTACTAAAAATACAAAAATTAGCTAGGTGTGGTGGTGCACGCCTGTAGTCCCAGCTACTCGGGAGGCTGAGGCAGGAAAACTGCTTGAACCTGGGAGGCGGAAGTTGCCGTGAGCCAAGATTGCACCACTGCACTCCAGCCTGGCAACAGAGTGAGACTCGGTCTCAAAAAAAAAAAAAGTGTCTCAGTATGTCTTCTCAACAGAGTTTTTCAAATAAGTGCCTGTCACTGCTTTTTAATACTCTTTCTGGATAGCTCTGATTCAGCAAAAAAGTAAAATTTAAAAAGTAAAACCTAATGAATACTGAATGTGTAAACTCCATATCTTACCACATTTTAAAAGTTTCTTGGCCGGGCACAGTGGCTTATGCCTGTAATCCCAGCACTTTGGGAGGCCGAGGTGGGCAGATCTCCTGAGGTCGGGAGTTCAGGACCAGCCTGACCAACATGGAAAAACCCCGTCTCTACTAAAAATGCAAAATTAGCCGGGCATGGTGGCACATGCCTGTAGTCCCATCTGCTAGGGAGGCTGAGGCAGGAGAATCGCTTGAACCCCAGAGGTGGAGGTTGCAGTGAGCTGAGATCACGCCATTGCACTCCAGCCTGGGCAACAAGAGCGAAACTCCCTCTCAAAAAAAAAAAAAAAAAAAAGTTTCTTAGTGTAAAAATAATGTTATGTGTATATATATATCTCATTGAGTTTGGAAATCTCAATGCGCACTGAAAGAAATCTTTTTTTTGTTTGTTTTTGTTTTTTTTGAGACGGAGTCTTGCTCTGTCACCCAGGCTGGAGTGCAGTGGCGTGATCTCGGCTCACTGCAACCTCTGCCTCCTGGGTTCAAGCTATTCTCCTGCCTCAGCCTCCCGAGTAGGTGGGACTACAGGCGCGTGCCACCACACCTGGCTAATTTTTTATTTTTTGTAAGGACGGGGTTTTACCATGTTGGCCAAGCTGGTCTCGAACTCCTCACCTCAGGTGATCCGCCCACCTCATCCTCCCAAAGTGCTGGGATTACAGGTGTCAGCCACCACACCCAGCCTAGAAATCTTAAACTTAACAAAATTATTTGATTTTTAGGTGTATCATTTAAGTTCTTCATTTTAGAATTGCTTCAAATTATGAGGAAGAAATTATTTTAGGCATTTTCTTTCCCTTTTCTAGTCAGCTTATTCTTTTTGTAGTGCTAAGTATTTGGAGAAGGTAGGTATGGTGTGAGGCCCATCAATCAGTCAATTCTAGCACTTTCCAGACTGATGTAACTTCTATTTAGTAGAGTAGAATACGCTTTCTGGCCAGTTGCTGTAGGATTGTAGGTGATGACTAAGCTTAGCCAAGCCATTAATTTATAATAATTACTAACAGGAAATATCAGGTACATTTAAAAATGAGTAAATTTCAAGCCTTGTTATACCTTTTAACCTTAACTAGAATCTTACCTCTATATTTAAATTAGATACTAAAATATTTAAATCATGTAAGACACAATCTTTGGCTGTCTGATCACATGGCTATTAAATGAGCATGAGATAATTGGCTTTTATGAATGTTTCTGCATGCCCTTATATTTTATTTAGGTCACGAGCAAAGTATTTTTTTCCCCTTTCAAATTCAAATTATTTTACTTTTAGTATTACATGTGAAAAAGAAATGATAACCGAAGTGTCTAATACTATTAACTGGTATTATACTTCGCCATAATAGTGATACTGTAAATATGAAACCTTTATTTTCACTTTTCAGGCACAAAAATCTCAAGTCAAGAAATGCTGGACAGCAAGGACAGGCACCATCTTTAGGTCAGCAACAACAAATACTTCCTAAGCACAAGACCAATGAGAAGCAAGAAAAGAGTGAAAAGCCACAGAAACGCCCCTTGACTCCTTTTCACCATCGTGTGTCTGTTAGTGATGATGTTGGCATGGACGCAGATTCAGCCAGCCAAAGACTTGTGATCTCTGCTCCAGACAGTCAAGTGAGATTTTCAAATATCCGAACTAATGATGTAGCAAAGACTCCTCAGATGCATGGCGCCGAAATGGCAAATTCACCTCAACCACCCCCACTTAGTCCTCACCCTTGTGATGTGGTTGATGAAGGAGTGACTAAAACACCTTCAACTCCTCAGAGTCAACATTTTTATCAAATGCCAACACCAGATCCCTTGGTTCCTTCTAAACCAATGGAAGATAGGATAGACAGTTTGTCCCAGTCTTTCCCACCTCAATATCAGGAAGCTGTAGAACCTACAGTATATGTTGGTACAGCAGTAAACTTGGAAGAAGATGAAGCCGATATAGCCTGGAAGTATTACAAGTTCCCAAAGAAAAAAGATGTAGAGTTTTTACCACCTCAACTTCCAAGTGATAAATTCAAGGATGATCCAGTTGGACCTTTTGGACAGGAAAGTGTAACATCAGTTACAGAGTATGTATTTTTTTTAATAGTCACCATTATAATTTAAGGGTGGAAGTGATGCAAGTTCTTAATACTAGGACTCAGTATTGGATTCAAGGTAGGATTTACAAGAATAAATTCATTGAGTATTAACTTTGCATTATTCCTTTACTGTGTTTTTTCCTCAGGGAACTTCTTCATTATGAAATAACTTTAGCCACAAAAAGTGGAGAAAATAATATGTAAACACTTGTACATCAGCCAACTTAAGGATTTTACATACAGTTAGAATTCCCATGTACTGTTTTTCTTCTTCCAGTCTTCCTTCCACTGTCCTGAATTTGGTACCTTTTTTTTTCTTTTTGAGACAGAGTCTCTGTCACCCAGGCTAGAGTGTAGAGGCACGATCTAGGCCCACTGAAACTTCCGCCTCTGGGTTCAAGCGATCATCCTGCCTCAGCCTCCCGAGTAGCTGGGATTACAGGTGTGAGCCACCACACCCAGCTAATTTTTGTATTTTTAGTAGAGATGGGGTTTCACCATGTTGGCTAGGCTGGTCTCGAACTCCTGACCTCAAGTGATCCACCCACCTCGGCTTCCTGAAGTGTTGGGATTACAGGCATGAGCCACCGCACCTGGCCTCAATTTGGTACTTATTATTTCAGTACATGTTTTTATACGTGTAGCTCTAGTTATTCATTTTAATTGCTTTATGGTATTTCCTTATGAATATATAGTAAATATCTAAACTCTTAAAGATGGATATGTTGGTTATTTTCAATTTTTCACCCTAACATTTTCCATTTTGTTTGGTACACATTTCCTTGTTTACTTGTATAAGAATTTCTTTAGGAAATACATCTAAAAGCCATTTTCAACATGGCTATGTCCATTTTCAACATTAAGGGTTGTTGCCCAGTTGCAGTTCAGCAACTGGTATATAGTTTAAACCCTCGTGAACCAGCAGTGTATGAGAATGGCTGTTGCACTATATTTTCCTCTATAGTTGGTCTTACGAGATTTAATTTCACTAATTTACAGCACGCAAAATGTCATCTCATTGTCTAAATATGTGTCTTCCAGATTTCTAGTGAGATTGAGCATCATTTAAAATGTTTTGGGGGTACTTAGGTTTCTTGTTCTCTGACTTGCCTAGTCATCGTATTTTTTAGTCCATTTTTCTTTTTTTTCTGATGTATTATTTGCATGCTCTGGGTATTAATCCTGCATTAGTTTTATGTGCTATAGGTTTCTTCCTCCATTGGTGGTTTGCCTTCTTTGTCCACTGTATTAATGTTATACTTTGGGCAGAAGAAGGCTTTTTTCTAGGTATCCCTTGACTTTCTATGTTGTTATTAATACATTTATAGTCTGTCTAATAAGCCTTTTACATATAAATTTTTCTAAAAGGTGAAAATCAACCAATAAAATACCATTATGCTCAATAGAACTGTCTACCTATTTATTAGTACAAGGCCAAGGAATGTACAGAGATTACGATTCCTTCTTTATCAGATCATTGTCAGTGAATTACCTTTTTTTTAGTGAATTACTTTCTTATTGCTTAAATGCTAATAGGTTAAATAATGTCTTAGACTTTCTTTGCTTAAAATGTCACATTTTCATTATCGATTTATGTTTATTTTTTAATGTAGCTTTTTTTCTCAACATCAGATTGCTCCAGATAATGTAACTATTATATGGAGTTTAATACTTTCTTATTTCTGTTATAATGTGAACTAGTTGCTTTCTAGACTTGTTTTCGGCTCTCTAGGATTTCATTTTGATTAGACTCAATACCACAATTTTTTATAACTAGTGGCTTCTTTTTGGTTTTGCCTTTATTTTCTTCGTGAATATCTTTAGGTCCCTCGGGGGGAGGGGGCGGGGGGGAAGAGCGGGAGATAAATTTGGCATCCTTTGTATTTCTGAAAATGACCTGATTTTTTTGCCCTCATGCTTGGATTGATAATTTGGCTACATGTTGGTTTCATAATTGAAAATAATTTCCCCCTTGAACTCATAGGCATTGCTTTACTGTCTTCTGGTATCTTCAGAAGAAATGTGTTATAATGAGTTTCATTCTTGCTCATTTAAAAAAACGTGATCTCTTCTGTGAGGCTTTTAAGGTCTTCTCTTAGCTTTAGAAATGTCACAAGAATCTGTGTAGCAGGTATAATGATCTTTTTTCCAGTCCTTGTGCTGGGCACTTGAAAGGCTAACTCAATTTTTTTTTTTTTTTTTTTTTGAGACAGAGCCTCGCTCTGTGGCCCAGGCTGGAGTACAGTTGCGCGATCCCGGCTCACTGCAAGCTCCGCCTCCTGGTTCACACCATTCTCCTGCCTCAGCCTCCTGAGTAGCTGGGACTACAGGCGCCCACCACCACTCCTGGCTAATTTTTTATATTTTTTAGTAGAGACGGGGGTTTCACCGTGTTAGCCAGGATGGTCTCGATCTCCTGACCTCATGATCCGCCCACCCCGGCCTCCCAAAGCGCTGGGATTACAGGCGTGAGCCACTGCGCCCGGCTTCTTTTTTTTTTTTTTTTTTTTTTTTTTTTTTTTTTTTTTTTTTTTTTGAGACAGTCTCGCTCTTTGGTCCAGGCTGGAGTGCAGTGGCGTGATCTCGGCTCACTGCAAGCTCTGCCTTCCGGGTTCAGGCCATTTTCCTGTCTCAGCCTCCCGAGTAGCTGGGACTATAGGTGCGCACCAGCACACACTGCTAATTTTTTATGTTTTTTATTTTTTGAGACGTAGTCTCGTTCTCTTGCCCAGGCTGGAGTGAAGTGGCGCGATCTTGGCTCACTGCAAGTTCCGCCTCCCGGGTTCACGCCATTTTCCTGCCTCAGCCTCCCAAGTAGCTGGGACTACAGGCGCCTGCCACCATGCCCGGCTAATTTTTTGTATTTTTAGTAGATACCGGGTTTCACCGTGTTAGCCAGGATGGTCTGGATCTCCCGACCTCGTGATCCGCCCGCCTCGGCCTCCTAAAGTGCTGGGATTACAGGCGTGAACCACCACGCCCGGCCAAGGTCTAACTCAGTTTGAAGGCCTTTGTTCTGCCATTTGGAAATTCTCTATTTCTTAGATAATACCATCTCCTAAAAAATTCTTTTTAAAACTTCCATGATTCAGATGGTGCTCTGTTTTCTCAGGGGATTCTCAACTTTCTTGAATTCTGAATTTTTCTTTCTCATGTTTTAAAAACATTCTCAACTGATTTTTTTTTAATATAACATTCCGTTGTTTGATGTTCTGTGATTTTATTTTTCTCTAGAATTACTTTATTTTGGTCTTGTTCTTTACTCGGATTCTTCTTGTCGTATTTCTGGTTGTTTTTTGTTTTTTTGTTTTTGAGATGGAGTCTTGCTCTCTTGTCCAGGCTGGAGTGCAGTGGCGCTATCTCGGCTCACTGCAACCTCCGCCTCCCAGGTCCAAGCAGCCCTTCTGCCTCAGCCTCCAGAGGAACTGGGACTATAGGCACGTGCCACCACGCCTGGCTGATTTTTTGTATTTTTAGCAGAGACGGGGTTTCACCTTGTTAGCCAGGATGGTCTTGATCTCCTGACCTCGTGATCTGCCTGCCTTGACCTCCCAAAGTGCTGGGATTACAGGCATGAGCCACCACGCCCGACTTGATTGTTACTATTATTTTAATTTTATTTTTTTGAGATGGAGTCTCATTCTGTCTCCTGAGCTGGAGTGCAATGGTGTGATCTGAGCTCACTGCAACCTCCACCTCCCGGGTTCAAGCGTTTCTCCTGCCTCAGCCTCCCAAGTAGCTGGGACTACAAGTGCGTGCCACCATGCCCGGCTAATTTTTGTATTTTTAATAGAGACGGGGTTTCACCATGTTGGCCAGGCTGGTCTCGAACTCCTTACCTCAAGTGATCCACTGGCCTCGGCCTCCCAAAGTGCTGGGATTACAGACAGGCATGAGCCACCACACCTGGCCTGTCTAGACGTATTTTAATGTGAGAGAATAGATAGACTGATTGGAAATGTTGTATATAGGTAGAGCTTGTTGACTGGTGGTCCTTGCTCATTCAATAAATACTTTAGTATGTAATTTGTATAGGTGTCAGATAATTCGCTTTATTATAACTGGATGGGGAATTTTTGGAAGGGAAGGCAACCATTCCTAAAATTCCAGAATGAAAAGGATGTTATACTTATTTTGACAGGTAGTTTATTCATTTTCCTTAAAAAGGAACCTTTCTTGTTGCCCCATTTTCAGCTCTTTTTCTCACTTTTGTTTTTCTTTTCCTTCCTGTCTCCCCTTCTCCTTTTTCTTTTTCCCTCCTCTTTTTTTTTTTTTTTTTCACTGCTCCTTGCAGAGCAGGGCTACCCCCATAGGCAGTGTGACCAAAGTAACCCCTTTTTCTCATTTCTGTCTGGAGATTTAAGTCCGGATTTTTTCTCACTTTTCCAGGCAGTTAGACTCTCCTGTTGTTTATGTAGTTGGGCTATAATCCCTTCTTTTGCATATTGTAGGCTGTGAACTTTTTCTGCTGTATTTTATCTTATTTTGAGCTTCCCTGAGACTTAGTGAAACATCTGGTCCATTTATAGCCTCTCTCTCATTTTTCCTACTGTTAGAGATTTATTCTCTGTTGAAATACCTAGCCGAGTGCTCTGGTTGTGTCAGGAGGATTGCTTGATCCCAGGAGTTCCGGGCTGCTGTGCACTATGCCGATTAAGTGTCTGCATCAAGTTCAGCATCAGTATGGTGACCTCCAGGTTGCCTGACAACTGGTGAACCAGCCTAGGATGGAAATGGGGCAGGTCAAAACTCCTATGCTGATAGTGGTGGGATTGCACCTGTGAATAGCCACTGTACTCCAGCCTGGGCAGCAGTGAGACCCTGTCTCTTAAAAAATAATAGTAAATTAAAATGCTTTTATCGTCATTTTAGCAGATAAGTCCTGTGCTTCATCTGGCCCTTTGAATCTAAAAGTATTTTAGTATGATTTTATTTTGTTTTATTTTATTTTATTTATTTTGAGACAGAGTCTTACTGTGTCATTTAGGCTGGAGCGCATTGGTGCAGTCTCGGCTCGCTGCAACTTCCACCTCCCAGGTTCACGCGATTCTTGTGCCTCAACCTCCAGAATAGCTGGGATTACAGGCGTGCACCACCACAATCAGATAATTTTTGTATTTTTAGTAGAGATCAGGTTTCACCATGTTGGCGAGGCTGGTCTTGAACTCCTGATCTCAAGTGATCAGTCTGTGTCAGCCTCCCCAAGTGCTGGGATTACAGACACGAGCCACTCTGCCCATCTATGATTTTATTTTTAATTAAAATTAATCTGGATTGTTAATTAAGAGATATCAGTATACTCTTAGGGATTGTGGAAGACAGTGAGCTTATTTAATAGTCAGCAGGTCTATCTATGAAAGTAAATGATATGTTAGGGCTGGGCGTGGTGGGTCACGCCTGTAATCCCAGCACTTTGGGAGGCCACGCAGGTGGATCACCTGAAGTCAGGAGTTCCAGACCAGCCTGGCCAACACGGTGAAACCCTGTCTCTACTAAAAATACAAAAATTAGTTGGGTGTGGTGGCGTGCGCCTGTAATCCCAGATACTTGGAGGCTAAGGAGAATCGTTTGAACAAGGAGGCGGAAGTTAACAGTGAGCAGAGATCGCTCCACTGCACTCCAGCCTGGGCGACAGAGCGAGACTCCGTCTCAAAAAAAAAAAAAAAAAAAGTAAATGATGTCTTAGAAACAAGCCTTAAAAGATCTTAATCTTACTCTTGCTAAATGTAGTATAAGTCTAAGCCAGCCTCAGCTCTTGCCTGAGATTACTAGTCTCCTTGTTTCTATTCTACATGTATTCTCTACACAGCAGTGAGGGTAATCATTGCAAGTAAAATATTGTCTTACTTATTTGCTTAAATCTCTCCCATAGTTTCCCTTTACACTTAGAGTAAAATCCAGACCCTTTCTCCTGATCCGTAAGATTGTATGCAGTCTCTTGCCTCCCTAGTTCTTCACCCATGTTACCTACTGGTATCCTACTTGTCTCCTGATTTAGCTACACCAGCATCCTTGATAAATTATTCAAAAAGCCAAGCTCATTCCTCATGGCCTTTTAGAATTGGATTATAAAGAGGGTGAACTGCTTATCCCTTCTTATCATTCAGTGCTGCTCAAAAGTTATCTTCTCGGGGAAGATTTTCCTGACCATTTTATCTAAAGTATGGTCTTTCTCTCCCAAATCACTGCCTGTCCTGTACGCTGCTTTTAATTTCTTCTTAGCATATATCTGAAATTATATTATGTATTTGCTAATGGTCTTTTCCCTATTAGAATGTAAGCTCTATGAGGGCAAGGACTCTTGTCTTGTTTACTGCTGTATTCTTCTAGCATAAACACACACACCCCCTTAGAACAATTCTAGATACACAATAGAAATTCAGCAAATGTTTGGGTGAATGAAATGGCCCTAAAATACTATTTTAAAACTTGTTTTCTTTCCAGGTTATATTTTCTTATTTAATGTGTGTAAAAATGTGGTGGTATGAAGTTTTTTGGTTTTAAAAACTTCAATAGTGAGTTTTTGTGGGCACATTGTATTCATAAGAGCTGTTAATTCTAGCCATAACTTTAAATAAATGTATTGGTTGCTTGTGTATGTGACTCTCTGTAAGTAAAATGAAGGTCTCTTAGAAGTTAATACAGTTTAACCTTAAAATCTGTTCTAAAATTATTTGACATTTTTCTCACTGAATTAAGAATGAGGAGGAGGAAGCATAGTGTAGAAAAGTAGCGTGCCAGGGTAGAGTGGTACTGGATTGTAATTATGTAAGTTAAGGAAATAACATGCTTTGCCTATTCCTTGTCACCCTTTTTTTCTGCCTTATAGACAAGGGAAAAAAAGATTGAATAAAAGAGTTTTAATTTTAATCATATGTCTTATGTGAATATTGTTTTGGTTATACTAGTTACTGAAATGTGTATCATGTCACAGTTCACTTTCTGCTTTTTTTTTTTTTTTTTTTTGAGTTTTGCTGTTGTTGCTCAGGCTGGAGTGCAATGGCACAATCTTGGCTCACTGCAACCTCTGCCTCCTGGCTTCAAGCAATTCTCCTGCCTCACCCTCCCAAGTAGCTGGGATTACAGGCATGCACCATCACGCCCGACTAATTTTTTGTATTTAGTAGAGATGAGGTGTCACCATGTTGGTCAGGCTGGTCTCGAACTCCTGACCTCAGATGATCCACCTGCCTCAGCCTCACAAAGTGCTGGGATTACAGGTGTGAGGCACTGCACCTGGCCACAATTTGCTTTTAGATATAAGCCTTGTTTTTGTAGTATGATAATAGATTAGTTGATAAGGTAAATATCCAGAAGGTGAACCATCAAAGGCTTAGCTGCTATGTTAACTAAGAAGCATTTATGGAAAATAATTGTTCTATAGTTGGTAGGTTAAAAGTTTGCTTTTAAAAATAATCATCTGGATGATTCTATCCTTTTCCTGGAATTATTGTTCTGTGTAGTATTTCCCAACTGGGGCAGTTTTATATCCCTCCAGCCCCATCCCCAGGTAACATTTGCCAATGTGTAGAGACATTTTTGGTTATCAACTTGGGGTGTGCTACTGGCACCTAGTAGGTAGAAATTAGAGATGCTGCTAAATATCTTACAGTGCACAGGATAATCTCCCATAACAAAAAATTATCCAGCTCGAAGTGTTAGAAGTGTTAAGGTACTTTAATATAATGAATAACTTGTAACAGAAAATTGAATTCTAAAGTAATAGTTATTAGAAAGATCAGCATGTTTACTGATTGACTTCATTGGGGAGATTCCCCATACTATTTCAGTCACTCCAAACTAGAGTGAGATACTTGACATGGTCTTTTATTATGCTGAAACAAAAATGCTTTTTTTTCTTATAGTGAAAAGGATTTTGTTGGAATAATTGGATAATTTATTACCTGCTGTTAATATTGCTTCAGATATGATGTGACAAGGATCAAAATAATAGTTGTCTCCTTGTAGAAAGTGGTACAGCCAATTGACAAAGTTAGATGATGTTCCCTGTCATTAAAATAAATTCCATGAATTACTGTTATTCTCTTTTGATGGCTTTTTTTTTTTTTTTTTTTTTTGAGATGGAGTTTTGCTTTTGTTGCCCAGGCTGGAGTGCAGTGGCGCAATCTCGGCTCACTGCAACCTCCGCCTCCCAGGTTCAAGTGATTCTCCTGCCTTGGCCTCCCGAGTAGCTGGGATTACAGGCGTGTACCACCACACCTGGCTAATTTTTGTATTTTCAGTAGAGACGGGTTTCGCCATGTTGGCCAGGCTGGTCTCGAACTCCCTACCTCAGGTGATCCGCCCACCTCAGCCTCCCAAAGTGCTAGGATTACAGGAGTGAGCCACCGTGCCCAGCCCTCTTTTGATGGCATTTAAACAACCCTCTTAAATTCTTTCTGGAAGCACTTATAATTTTAAAGATGTAATATGATCAAACACCTCTTTAGTCGTAGAGTAATTCATTCAGAAGCCTGGTTTGTTTATATTAGTAAATTGGTGAATTTCTGTCACCTAGTCATTGTAAATATCTATTATTGTTTTTCCATTCTTTGAGTTTTGAAAGTGCATTTAAATGTTTAGCAGTTAATTTTAATAAAGTTAATTACAGGGCTGTTGCAAGTCCTCTGCATTTTGTATCTCTTCTTAGGAGTATTATTTTTCTTTTTAAATTCATATTCTTAAAAGGTATTTTTAAAATCAGTTTCAATAAAACTGAAGTTTCTCTTATGCAGGATGCTGTGGGGCACTGTTAGTGTATAAAATAAATTTACTCTTGACCATAAATGAAATTGTAGTCTGATGGAAAATAGCATATTATCTGATAGAGGTATAAATAAAATATAGTACAGACACAGAGTGGGGAATAATTTAATTCCATTTATGAAGATCCAGAAGCTTTATGTAGTTTGGTATGGTTAGATTATAGGGGTGCTCCTTAGTAGTTTGGTGTGTCATGATGAGAAATGAGACCTGAAAAGTGTAGGACTATAGAATGGGAATAGCAGAGTAGTATTCATAAGTTTGTATATTATCCTTGAGATGATGGAGGGACTATTGCAAGTATTGAGTGAGATAAAATGACAAGTTTTAGAAAATAAGGATTTTGGAAAAACTCACCAAGTAATGTTATTGAAAGGTTGCTTGAAATGAAAAGATACGTCTGTGTGAAAGGAGATCAGTTTGGACATGTTTGAACAACTCATATAGAAAGTGATGTGAGGCCGACACTGGGAAATTAGAAGTAGCAGGGATGTATGAATGTTATAGATGCTGTGGAATATATTTTGAAGAACTTTGCAGCCAGTTAAACAGTAAAGTAGGAGAATAACAGGAGAGTTTAAGGCCAAGCGTATTTAGTTCATGAGGTGGAAAGATGAGAAAGAATAGGTTTGAAGGTGTCTGTACCATTGTTTTTACCCACTTTAGGCTAAATCTTACCAAACTTAATTTTTCTGATTTTTTTAAAGTAGCATTTCTAAGTAGAAGTACCTTGGAATAACTATTGAAATACCTAGGCTGGGCGCAGTGACTCACGCCTGTAATCCCAGCACTTTGGGAGGCCGAGGTGGGTGGATCACGAGGTCAGGAGTTTGAGACCAGCTTGGCCAACATGGTGAAACCCTGTCTCTACTAAAAATACAAAAAATTAGCTGGGCGTGGTGGCAGGCACCTGTAATCCCAGCTATTCAGGAGGCTGAGGTAGGAGAATCGCTTAAACCTGGGAGCCAGAGGTTGCAGTGAGCCAAGACCACGCCACTGCACTCCATCCTGAGCAACAGAGCAAGACTCCGTCTCCAAAAAATAAAACAACAAAAACCAAAACTATTGATATACCTTATGAAAGTAAGGTCTTGCTAAATAATGAAGGTCTGGCTAAATAATAATGGCATATCCACTTAAATAAGCAAAGGAAGTCTGTATAGGCTGATATGAGAAGCTCTGTATGTAGATGAGGAACAAAGTACATATGTGCATAGATATATGCTGGCATATACCTAGGTTTTTTTCCACCTTAATTAGATGATAGAAATAGTACTTGTTATCTTGAAGGAGAGAGATTGATACTTAGGCTTTTCATCTTTTCGTACTACATGACTTTAGCTATGTACATGTAATGTGAGTACATCGTAAACATGTGAATGCAGTTTGAGGTGCCTGCTGAGAGATTCCATCAGGCGGTTGGGATCATGTCTGAAACTTAATAGAGGGGACTGTTGATAACCCAGTTAGAGTAGATATACAATGCAAAAGGACAAGAATGCATCAGTAGAAACAGAGAACTAGTGGATTTATAATAGTGGAACTTTTACAGGTATGTGACTTCATAGAAAATTACGGTAGGAGAAATTCAAAGCTTTGTTTTATTTATGTTAAGTGAAACTCCATTTTCTGTTTGGTGTAAATAAATGTTTCCATTGATTGCTATTGAAAGGTGGCACTGTCCTTCCATAGTAGTGGGTTAGTGAAAGAAATTAATACTCTTGATTTTTATTTTTTCTTTTTATGAGAGAGGATCTTGCTCTGTTACCCAGGCTATGGTGCAGTGGCATGATCATGGCTCACTGCAGCCTTGAACTCCTGGGCTCAAGCCATCCATCCTCCTTAGCCTCCCAAGAAGCTGAGACTACAGACATGTGACAATACCGCTTGGCTAATTAAAAACATTTTTGTTTTAGAGACAGGATCTCGCTGTGTTGTCCAGGCTGGTCTTGAACTCCTGGTCTCCGGTGATGCTACTACCTTGGCCTCCCAAAGCGCTGGGATTACAGATGTGAGCCACTGCACCCAGCCCTCTTGATTTTTCTGATTAGCAGTTTCAGGTGGTGATGGCTACCTAACTAGTATAGCATTATAGAATTTATCATTTCTGAGTACCTTTTTTATACCTTAGACTTAGACTTTATACTTAGACCTTAGACTTTCATGTGTAGCAATTTTATGTTTAACTTTTCATTGACTATGTTTGTAAAAGTAAAATTTCTCTAATTTGTTAGAATTTACTTGTGGGGAAGGAGAGGTTGGAGTGGAACATAGTATAACCCATATATAAGATACACGTGGCAAATATCTTTTTTTGTTTCTAATTCTTTTTAGTTTATCTATTAGTTAATGATAGCATGTATTTCAGAATAGAGGCTAAGAACCATATAAATTTTAAAGATAACAAAATTTCTGGCAAGAAACATTATATCTTTTTTCATGGGTTTAGCACTTAGTTTTAGAAGAATTTGTGATTGTTTAGTCTGTGATTCTGATTCAGAGAGAAACCTGTCTAAACCCTGAGCAAAGAAAGAACTGTATTTGAGCATAGTTCTTTACATGTTTTATTCTGTAGCCAAAGTATATCAGGATATCTTAGCCATGATGTTCATCAATAGAATTAACTCCTATGTTGTGTTAGTGGTATACCAGATTTGTATGTATATAGTTATAGAATGCATTATTTGATCTCTAAAACATAGTTCTGAATGCCTTTGATTCACAGAAAGAAGTCTGTGATGAAATAAACTTGTTTTGATTTTTCTGTACTCTAAATCTTTTAAGTAAGTCTTCTATATTTGCTGTTTTATTTTAATGCAAATAAAGCTTTCCTTTGACAGTGACCTTGGCTCAGTTTAGGGATTGATTCTGAATATAGGAGGCGGTAAAAAAAAAAAAAAAAAAAAAAGTACCGTTTAAAAAGTGGGAGATTTTAGGCTGGGCTCAGTAGCTCACACCTGTAATCCCAGCACTTTGGGAGGCAAACATGGGAGGATCACTTGAGCCCAGGAGTTCAAGACCAGCCTGGGCAATATAGTGAGATCCTGTCTCTACAAAAAATAAAAAACTAGCCAAGTGTGGTGGTACACACCTGTAGTCCCAGCTACTCAGGAGGCCGAAGAGGGAGGATACTTTGAACTCTGGAGGTGGAGGTTGTAGTGAGCTGAGACCGCACCACTGCACTCCAGCCTGGGTGACAGCAAGACCTTGTCTCAAAAAAAAAAAAAAAAGGCGGTGGGAAGATTTTGACATTATTGCATTCATTTGTTTCTTAACTTTCCGTCTGTAGCTTATCTGCTTCTATAATTGTCAATCCTTAAAAACTGTCATACCTCATCTGGAAGAATTTTTATTGAATAAAGGCATAACAGCATACGCTACCATAAGCTATGTTAAATTCTATATGAGTACATTTCAGGATAGTATGTTATTGTCATAGTAAAAGGAAAGAGTTGCAATTAATGAATAATATAATGCTTTGGGCCTTGCAGCACTTCCTGTTCATGGCTGTACCTGATCTTTTTGCAGTTTGTCTGTATTTAGCTTTATGTCTAATTGAAACTGTGTCTGTAGTTAATTATTTGGCTGTATGTGAAAGTTCGTTTGAGGAAAGGAGAGGGTTATTCGTATTCTAAAAGTGTATGTGTACTATATAATTGATGTTGACAGTATGGTAATTAGAGTTTTTTATCTGGCATCTCTTAAAAGTAACAATTTTTAATTCTATTATCAGCTTTAAATATAGAATGTGTAATGTAAATGAATTTATATTTTAAAATTTATTGTGTCTTGATACTCTTGAAATTGACTACATTTAAATTCTTTGCACATGCTAATGTCTGTGAGAATGATTCAATAAAATAACAAAAAGTCATATTTAGGTAATGCATTTGGTTTACTCATTTTTTATTTTAATAGAGCCCTGTGCAGTAGAGTTGGTTTTTTTAAATAATGTTACTGCACAGTAGTCTAGCAACTACTTATGTAAACAGTGTGAAGGTTTTTATACTTCTGCCAGAGGACAACGTAATATGAAACACCGAGTTTTATTTGTCTCTACAGAGAGTAGTAGTGTCTTTCAGGCTGGGGGAAGGGAGATTTCTTATACTTTCTTCCCTAAGGATAGTTATTTGAATATAAATACTTAAAATCTTTTCATTTCTGACTTTGCCACTATGTGACCTCAGCAAAGCCCTTGATTTTACATAATTTCCACATCAAAGTCAGGGATAATACCCTTTGCTTCTTATCTTAAAATATTATTTTAAGTATTAAATAAGAAAAGTGCATATCAAAGTAGTTAGAATTACTATTTTAAAAAGATTTGCGTTAGTGAATATTTGGTAGACAATTCAGCTAACCGTTATTTAGAGTCTAATGTGGTGAGGTAAAAAACTACACTTGATACTCAGCTGTTTATAGAACAGAACTATTCTGGTGATTAATTATAAAACATATCCCCAATGACAGTGTGCTAGCATTATATTCCCACAGCAGAAAGTTTTTGTATGCTTGGGATTTTAGTTTTTGCAATAAATCTGGGGCGTATTTGGAATAATAATGATATGTATTTGAGCATTTGATAGCATGTTTAGAAATCAGTTTTTGTTTTGATGGCCTGCTTTGCCCTGAGTTTGTAAGAGATCAAGTGCTACTAGTGTTAGGCATTAGTGAATAGATGAATGAGATAAGATTTCCGTGTCAGTCAAAGAATGTACGATCTGCAAATACCTTCATTGCTACCAGACCTTACATATCTTACAATTTTTGTCTTAGTACTCAGAGTAGATAAGCAGTGGCATTGGTACCTTCCAGTGTGTAAAAATTGTTTATTTCAAAGTACAAGATAGTGTATTTTAGTAGTACTAATGCAAAAACATCTCAGTCTGTGATTTTTAGATTTCATTTATTCACTAGCAAGTATTGACACCTATTATGTACCAGGTACTCTAGGCATCTGTGCTAAATTAGTGAACAAAGGTTAGACCCCTGTCCTTGTGGAGCTTTTATGTTCTAGTGTGAGTGAGAGTCAACTATGAATATAATAAATTATGTAATGTGTTAAAAGATAAATGCTATGCAGGAAAATAGAGCAGGGTAAGGGGGATTATTATTGAGGCAAGTGGGCATGGGCATATTGCTATTTAAAATAAAGTAGTTATGGGCTCATAGAGAGGTGACATTTAAGCAAAGACTTGAAGGAAGTGAGCGAGTCGGCCATGCAGATATTTGGAAGGAGAATGTTCCCCATAAAAGAAATAGCCAGGAATGGGTCTGGAACCCATTGAGGAACATAAAGGAAGACCTTGGAAGCAGTATAAGAGAGGACTAGAATAGTAAAAGATGAAGTTGAAGAGGAGAAGAACAAGATGATGGGAAGTTTTCATAGGATGGTATAAGGACTTTGGTTTTTTTCTCACAGTGAAATAGTCATTGCAAGATTCTGGCCATGATCTGACTACAAGCTTGGCTGCTAGCTACTGTTATGACAACCTGAGAACCTTAGCTTTGTAAACCCGAGAGAATAGGAATTTGAGAGTCTAAACATGTCTTATGCAAACCAGAAGCTAATGATTCTGTGTCCACACTCACCGAGCAGTCGGGTCTTCAGAGAGAAAAAACTCCTGATGCTTTCCAGGGTTCTTTGGTATAGATCAGCTTGCTTCTTGTTGTGGCATCCCTCTTTTATCCTTAGATTTCAGCTTTCTGTGGTCTGTCAGTTTCCACTAGCTCATCTTTCCAACTTCCTTGTTGTCTTCTCTTTTATTCTGTCATCTCCTGTCATTTTATTGGTTATTTTAGGAGAATAAAGAGAAACAATTTCTTAGTCGCTGTGTTGAACCAGAAGACTAATAACTTAAAAACTGATGTGCCAATGTGATTAGAAAACTCAGATACTTGCACTGAAACTTCACTTTCCATTGTGAAACATCTTGCCAGAATTAATAGTAATAATGCTATTTTCATGAAACACAAATCAGGCCTTCAAAAATTTAAAACTTAAAGTATATCTACTCATGGCAGTAAAAAAAAAAAATACATAATCACTTTCCTTGTATAAATGTATAAATTGTTTAAAAGTATTTTACTCACTTTTATAAAGCTCCCACTTTGAGTCACTGTACTGGAGCAGTTTAGATTTAAGAGCCCCTTTCAGGGAATGGATTTGTACAAAATAGTGTGCTTGAGGACTTGAGAACCGTGAGTTACCTAAACCGTGAATTACCTAAAGACAACATATTTTGGTAGAAAGATCATATAGTTAGGAAACTTGGATTTTGGCCCCATTTCTCTATGGCTAAATTTTAGACTTCAATAAATTATTTAATATTTTCATGCCTCCTCATTTGTGAAATAAGGGATTGCAGGTTAGATAATCTTTAAGTAATTCTAAAAACATTATGATACTTAACGTCATTTTGGAAATTTTTAATGCTTATGTGGATAATTAATTTTTTTTAATTTTTTTATGCAGGTTAATGGTGCAATGTAAGAAACCTTTAAAAGTTTCTGATGAATTAGTGCAGCAATATCAAATTAAAAACCAGTGTCTTTCAGCAATAGCATCTGATGCAGAACAAGAACCTAAAATTGATCCATATGCATTTGTTGAAGGAGATGAGGAATTCCTTTTTCCTGATAAAAAAGATAGACAAAATAGTGAGAGAGAAGCTGGAAAAAAACACAAGGTAAGAGAAATCACAGTACACCAAAGGGTCACTGTTGATTTTGTAGCACTGCATATAGTAACACTCTTACTACCACAGTTATCTCACTTCTTTTGTCTTAGAATAGAAAGAGTAATCATTTATTTAGAAAAACTTATTTTTGCCCGGGTGCGGTGGCTCATGCCTGTAATACCAGCACTTTGGGAGGCCAAGGCAGGCGGATCACCTGAGGACAGGAGTTTGAGACCAGCTTGGCCAACATGGTGAAACCCTGTCTCTAATAAAAATGCAAAAAGTAGCTGGGTGTGGTGGTGTGCGCCTTGTAATCCCAGCTATTCGGGAGGCTGAGGCAGGAGAATCACTTGAACCCAGGAGGCAGAGGTTGCAGTGAGCCAAGATCAGGCCACTGCACTCCAGCTTGGGTGACAGAGCGAGACTCCGTCTCAAAAAGAAAAAAAGAAAAATGTATTTTTTTGAATGGGTAAATCAAGCACATGGTACCAATTATAGCTGACCTCTGATAATGAAAATATTTTGTTGTTTAAAAGTTTCTGGGTTGGATAAAGGGCATATTAAACTTGTCATAATTGAAATCAGGACATTTAGGTAGGCTATTTTGACAGTGATTTTAAAATATGTTGTAAGTGAATTACCAGTTTTCAAAGATACAATAAAATATACATCACTGAGTTTAAAAAATATGTGCTATTTTTGAATGTGTGATTCAGGAACTTACAGTGCACCTAGAAGTAAAAATGAAGTGCAAGATATATAGTTATTAGAATAAAATTTAAAAATCAAATATATGAGAATTTGTTAAGATTAAGATAACTTTGCTACACAGGAATTATGTCTTATATACAAAATATGAAAATTGGCTAGACACAGTGGCCCACGCTTGTAATCCCAGCACTTTGGGAGGCTGAGGTGGGTGGATCACTAGGTCTGGAGTTCGAGAGCAGCCTGGCCAAGATGGTGAAACCCCATCTCTACTAAAATCACAAAAATTAGCTGGGTGCGATGGCGGGTGCCTGTAGTCCCAGCTACTCAGGAGGCTGACACAGGAGAATCGCTTGAACCCAGGATGCAGAAGTTGCAGTGAGCTGAGATCATGCCAGTGAACTTCTGCCTGGTGACAGAGCAATACTCCGTTTAAAAAAAAAAAAAAATTGAAATCTGTAAAGTTATGAAAAGGATCCAATAATACGTGTGAGTTTTTTTTTTTGTTTTTTTTTTTTTTTTTGAGACGGAGTTTCGCTCTTGTTGCCCAGGCTGGAGTGCAATGTTATGATCTTAGCTCACTGCAACCTTCGCCTCCCTGATTCAAGTGATTCTCCTGCCTCAGCCTCCCTAGTAGCTGAGATTACAGGCATGCGCCACTACGCTCGCCTAATTTTGTGTATTTTCAGTAGGGACGAGATTTCTCCATGTTGGTCAGGCTGGTCTTGAACTGCTGACCTCAAGTGATCCGCCCGCCTCGGCCTCCCAAAGTGCTGGGATTACAGGCGTGAGCCACCGTGCCTGGCCCCCAATAATATGTTTAATACAAAATTAGTTTCACAAAGTTTTACTTAGCCCTACTATATGCCAGGTACTTGAAATTTTGTCTTTTTGGAAGTATGAGAGTAGTGGTAGCTGGGAAGGCTGCAGGTATAATAGAAAGAACGTGAACCGGCTGGGCGCTGTGTCTCACGCCTGTAATCCCAGCACTTTGGGAGGCTGAGGCGGGCAGATCACCTGAGATCAGGAGAGCAAGATCAGCCTGGCCAACATGGCGAAACCCCATCTCTGCTAAAAATACAAAAATTAGCCAGGTGTGGTGGTGCATGCCTGTAATCTCAGCTGCTTGGGAGGCTGAGGCGGGAGAATCTCTTGAACCCAGGAGGGGGAGGTTGCAGTGAGCCAAGATCATGCCACTGCACTCTAGCGTGGGTGGCAGAGTGAGACTCTGTCTCAAAAAAAAAAAGAAAGAACATGGACTTTGGAATTTGACAGATTTAGGATAAAATTTCAGCCCTCATTGTTTATCAGCCATATTTTCTGGGGCACATTAGAGTCTCTACTTTTGTCTATAAGATAAACATACCACAGGCCAGGCGTGGTGGCTCATACTTATAATCCCAGCACTTTGGGAGGCTGAGGTGGGCGGATCACAAGGTCAAGAGATTGAGACCATCCTGGCCAATGTGGTGAAACCACATCTCTACTAAAAATACAAAAATTAGCTGGGCGTGGTGGCATGTGTCTGTAGTCCTAGCTACTTGGGAAGCTGAGGCAGGAGAATCGCTTGAACCTAGGAGGCAGAGGTTGCAGTGAGCCGAGATCGTGCCACTGTGCTACAGCCTGGTGATAGAGCAAGAGTCCATCTCAAAAAAAAAGTAATAATAAGCATACTACTTACTTGTTAACTGTAAGAATCAGTGATAATGTATGTTAAACACTTAGCTGGATGCCTGACACACAGCTCCTCAATAATTGGTAGATTTTATTGTTGGTAAATTATATATTTCAGCCTAACATGAAATATTTGTTTGCAGGTAGAAGATGGGACATCTAGTGTAACAGTGTTATCACATGAAGAAGATGCTATGTCATTATTTAGTCCCTCTATCAAGCAAGGTAAAACCTTTATTTCCTAATGAAAACATTGCATTCCAGGATTATTACTACAGACTGATCTGATATTGTTGGACTTCTAATATTCCTTTTTGTATAATTCATTGTTTCATAGAAAGGAATCTTTCTTAAATGATGGATTTATTGGTTATCTTTTATTGGAAGAAGCAAGTTCAGGTGATAGAATTTGTGTTTTTAATTGTTGCAGCCTCTTTCCTGTTTTTACATATAAAAATAGTTTTCTATTAAAAACTCAGTTTTATGTAATAGATTTCTCACCCCCTTCTACTGGGAATTACGTGAAAGGAAGTAAAAGAATGAAGGCACATATTGACTGGAAAGTGATTGAGAAAAGGCCATTGTTATACTATGCCAAGGCTATGGTTATACTCTCCAGGAAAAACACACTTGAAAAAAATGGGAGAAAGATACTGATGTCCAGTTGGTTGACAGTAGAGTGTTTCATCATCATAACTCCAAGTGTTTGCTCTCTGAAGACACTACTTTCAAGCCTATAGCAATGGGGGTTACAATTAGAAGACTATCAGTTCTCTTCATACCTGTCTCCATTGTTTAAATTATAATTGAAAAATGGATCTGGGCACCGTGGCTCACGCCCGTAATCCCAGCACTTTGGGAGGCCAAGGTGGGTGGATCACTTGAGGTCAGGAGTTCAAGACCAGCCTGTCCAACATGGTGAAACACCATCCCTACTAAAAAAATACAAAAATTAGGCCGGGCACAGTGGCTCACACCTGTAATCTCAGCACTTTGGGAGGCCGTGGCGGGCGGATCACGAGGTCAAGAGATTGAGACCATCCTGGCCAACATGGTGAAACCCCGTCTCTACTAAAAAAATAGAAAAATTAGCTAGGCATGGAGGCACGCGCCTATAGTTCCAGCTACTCGGGAGGCTGAGGCAGGAGAATGCTTGAATCTGGGAGGCAGAGGTTGCAGTGTGCGAGATCATGTCACTGTACTCCAGCCTGGCGACAGAGCGAGACTCTGTCTCAAACAAACAAACAAACAAAAATTAGCTGGGCGTGGTGGTGCATGCATGTAGTCCCAGCAACTTGGGAGGCTGAGGCAGCAGAATCGATGAACCCAGGAGGCAGAGGTTGTGGTGAGCTAAGTTGGGCTGGGCACAATGGCTTACACCTGTAAGGCCGAGGCAGGTGGATCACCTGAGGTCAGGAGGTGAAGACCAGCCTGGCCAACAAGGTGAAACCCTGTCTCTACTAAAAATACAAAAATAAAGCATGTGTGGTGCCAGGTGCCTGTAATCCCAGCTACTTGGGAGGCTGAGGCAGGAGAATCGCTTGAACCCGAGAGGCAGAGGTTGCAGTGAGCCGAGATTGTGCCACTGCACCGCAGCCTGGGTGACAGAGCGAGACTCTGTCTCAAAAAATAAATAAATAAATAAAAATTGAAAAATGATTTAGAATAAGCTCAACTATGATTGTGTTGTGACATAGAATAAATATGAGTAAAATGTTTTAAAGTTTTCACCTGTAAAATGAGGAGATAAGGTCATTGCCTAAGGTCCTTCAGATCTAAAACCACAATTTCTAAATTAAACTTCACTGGAATTTTGTTGTCATTTTCTTCCCACACACACAAGTTAAGAGAGCTGTTCTGAGGCCACTAATTCAACAAATATTTAGTTAGCACCTGTTATGTGTGGGTACTGTTTGGGTATTGGGGACACAGTGGTCAAGACTCCACTTTGAATATGTCTGACTTAAACTCCTTGTGAATGGAATAGAGAGACATAGTATAGTAATTCATTTACAAAACCCATTTAACTTTTAAAATAATTTTTTTAATTGACAAGTAAAAATTGTATATATTTATGGTATACAACATGATGTTTTGGGGGGGAGTGTGTATATATATATATATATATATATATACACACACAGTGTGCCGAGTGTGTGTGTGTATATATATATACAGTGAGACCCTATACATATATACACACACACCAAAAAATATATATATATTTACATTTTTTTAACATACTCATATTCTCTGTCACAACACAGTTACAGTTTATCTTATTCTAAATCATTTTTCAGTTATAATTTAAACAATGGAGACTGGTATGAGGAGAATTGTTAGTCTCCTATTGTAACCCCACAACTATAAGCTTGAAAGTACTGTCAAGTCTTCAGTGAGCAAACACTTGGAATTATTTTACATATATATGTGTGAGTGTGTATATATATGTGTGTGTGTATATGTGTGTGTATGTATATATAGTGGAATGGGTAGATCAAGCTGTTTAACATATGCATTACCTTACATACCTTTTTTGTGCGTGTGGGTGAGAATACTTAAAATCTACTTTCAGCAATTTGCAAGTATACAATATGTTATTATTCACTATGATGTACAGCAAAATCCATTTAACTTTTGATGTGGGCAAAGTAAGTCATCTTCTGGTGTGTGTTTTCGATGACAAAGTTTTAATATTTGGAATAAATAGAGGGTCAGTCTGTGGATAACCAAAAATAAGAAAAAAATCTATCTGAACAATGAACAAATGGTCTAGGTAGCTTGAAAATTCAACAGTTTGGATTCTTTGCCGGAGTGATCTACAGATTCAGAGCAATCCCTATCAAAATTCCAATGACACTTTTCACAGTAATAGAAAAAACAATCCTAAAATGTGTATAGGGTCGCAAAAGGCCCTGAATGGCTAAAGCAGTCTTGAGCAAAAAGAACAAAGTTGGTGGCATCACACTACCTGATTTGAAAGTCTGCTGCAAGGCCAAGTGTCATGGCCCATGCCTATAATCTCAGTATTTTGGGAGGCCACAGTAGGAGAATTGCTTGAGGCCAGGAGTTCAAGACCACCTTGGCCAACGTAGTGAGACCCTATCTGTGTAAAAACAATAAATAGGCCAGGTGCAGTGGCTCATGCCTGTAATCCGAGCACTTTGGGAGGCCAAGGTGGGCAGATCACCTGAGGTCAGGAGTTTGAGACCAGCCTGGTCAACATGGCAAAACCCCGTTTCTACTAAAAATACAAAATTAGCCAGGTGTGGTGGCGTGCACCTGTAATCCCATCTATTTGGGAGGCTGAGGCAGAATTGCTTGAATCTAGGAGTCGGAGGTTGCAGTGAGCCAGGATCGCTCCATTGCACTCCAGCCTGGGTGACAAGAGTGAAACTCCATCTCCAGTCAATCAATCAATAAAATGTTAAATATTTTAAAAATTAAAATATATGGCTGGGTGTGGTGGCTCACGCCTGTAATCCCAACACTTTGGGAGGCCAAGGCAGGTGGATCATGAGGTCAGGAGATTGAGACCATCCTGGCTAACACAGTGAAACCCCGTCTCTACTAATAATACAAAAAATTAGCCGGGTGTGGTGGCACACACCTGTAGTCCCAGCTGCTTGGGAACTGAGGCAGGAGAATCACTTGAATCCGGGAGACAGAGGTTGCAGTGAGCCGAGATCACGCCACTGCACTCCAGCCTGGGCGACAGAGCGAGACTCTGTCTCAAAAAAAAAAAAAAGCTGGATTCATGGAAGTAGAAAGTAAAGTGGTGATTACCAGAGACTGGGGGTAGGGGAATGGGGATGGCCAGAGGACACAAAATTTCAGTTGGGAGGAATAAGTTCAAGAGATCTATTGTAAATTGTGGTTACTACAATTAATAATAGATTGTATATTTGAAAATTCAGAGTAGATTTTAAGTGTTCCCAACATAAAAAAAAGTACCTGTATATGAGGTAATGAATATGTTCAGTAGCTTGATTTAGCCATTTCACAATACATACATTAAAAAAAAAAAAGAAAAAACTCAGAAACAAATTGGGTTGTTTGGCCTACTTACCTATCCTAGGATGTTCCCTGGGATATAGGAAACATGTAAGCCCCTTCTTGTGCCTGTAGTTCAGCTTTCTCAAAATGTGAAACATATGCTACATTCTGGAGTATCTCCAAGGTGGAGCTTCAAAATCTTGGTTTTTAGTAAGTATCTTAGATGATTTTTACTTACTCTTAAAATTTCAAAGGCACAACTCTAGTGAATCTTTAGAACTGACACACCAGAGACACTGGGGAAGTGACTTTTATCTTTCTGAAAACGAGGACTCTCAAGTCAGTTAACAGAGAATGATTTGGAAGGTTATGTATCAAATTGTTTTTCTTGTGCAGGAATATATTGGGAGTTTAATTTTCATTGTAATTGGTATCATGTTTTTGTTACCCTAAAACAGGGCGAGAGGGTAGGAAAATAAAATTGTAGTACGGTAACTAAGCGGTAATATTTATCTAGTACTTAAGCACCTAGTACTGGGTGAAGCACATTACCAACATTCTATTACATTTTATTCTTGGTATTGAGGCACAGAGACATTAAGTAATTTGTCAAGGGTCATACTGTTAGTGGTGGAGCTGGGATTCAGATTAAAGTCTGTCTGGCCCAAGAGTCAGCTCTTGATCATTGTTCTGTTCTTCGTTTACATTTCAGAAAGATAGAAAAATACAGGCCAGGTGAGGTGGCTCACACCTGTAATCCCAGCACTTCAGAAACAGAGGTGGGCAGATTGCTTGAGCCCAGAAGCTCAAGACCAATCTGGGCAATATGGCGAAACCCCAACTCGAGGAAAAAAAAAAAAATTAACTGGGCATAGGGTCACGTGCCTGTAGTCCCAGCTACTGGGGTGGGAGGATTGCTTGAACCCGAGAGGTCAAGGCTGCAGTGAGGTGTGATTGCACCACTGCATTTCAGCCTGGTGGTGACAGAGCGAGACCCCGTCTCAAAAAAAAGAAAAAAAAAAATTACAAGTATGTGTATGTGTATTTAATTCTGTTTTTCTAATAGTATTTATATTTTTATTTGATGCATTAATTATTCATGTAGAGTACTTAGCTATTTTATGGATTACCTGACCTTATAGTGAGCTTCCTGGGAAAGATATAATCATTTATTTATAACTTTTTTTTCTATAAAAACACTTTCTCGATTTTAAACAATAAAGTACAATTTCTTGTTGCATAATCCCCTTATGACCTTAAAGTTATATGTCTAATTTAAAAAGAATAGTACTTACGTGGTCATTAGTAGCAGGTTTTTTTTTGTTTTTTGTTTTTGTTTTTAAGATGGAGTCTCGCTCTGTCTCCCAGGCTGGAGTGCAATGGCGCTATCTCGGCTCACTGCAACCTCTGCCTCCTGGGTTCAAGCAGTTCTCTGCCTCATCCTCCCAAGTAGCTGGGATTACATGCGCCTGCCACCACACTCAGCTGATTTTTGTAGTTTTAGTAGAGACGGGGTTTCACCATCTTGGCCAGGCTGGTCCTGAACTCCTGACCTCGTGATCCACCCTCCTCGGCCTCCCAAAGTGCTGGGATTACAGGCATAGTAGTAGCAGTTTTAATTTTATTTTTCTGATTGACTTTTGTAGATGCTCCACGCCCTACTAGTCATGCCCGTCCTCCATCAACAAGTTTGATTTATGACTCAGACCTGGCTGTCTCTTATACTGACCTTGATAATCTCTTCAATTCTGATGAAGATGAACTAACAGTGAGTATCTCATTAATGAATAGGATTATAATTTGTTTTCCTTGATTTTATTATTTTTTTATTTTTTAGAAGTGATTTGTGAGTTTAATACTATGTTTTAGCCCTGAACGGTAGGGAATATAGTAAAACCTCATTCATTGATTTCTTTTTTAAATCTCATGTTTGAGTAGTCTTGCCATAGTGTCATCTATAAACTTTGAGGGTTTTGTTTCTCCTTTTGTTTTTACATTTGGGGGACACATGATTAACCTTAATTTGAGCTCTGCCATATGTTCTGTTTTGTAGTTTTAGGAAGCAGAATTATTTTCCTATTTGATTCTGTAGTTTGAGAAATGACTCTGGAATTTACTCATTCAGAGAACACATACATAATTGACATTAAAGGTATTTGCTTTGTCAATTTATTAAGGAATACCAGCTCTTTTGAATTTGTTTTGCATCACAGCTATTATAAGACAGATACATGATATAACAATAAAAGAGGAAAAAAATAATATTTAATCTTTAACACCCATTTGCAGAGAAAGGTGAAGATAAAAGAAATTAAAGCTTAAAATGAGATTCCCTAGAATGTCAAGTCTCTGTCAAATTAATGAATTGGGTGCTGCATTATCATAAAAGGGAATTCCTTTTCATCTGCATAAAGGTAGCTTGGAAACTTCTATGGTACATTTGATCTTTCCTTTCCTATGTAATATGCATTTAGTCCTCTCTCAACATATATATCTCTATATGTGTGTATATGTGTGTGTGTACATACACACATATATATATTGCAGATACATAAACTTTTACTGTGTATCCCATAATGTAGTACATTTTAGGGCACCCTTTACTAGGCAACTATATCCTTGAATGCTTTGGCACATTCATACTTTCTCTCTACTACCATTCCTGTATCAGCTGTGGTTCCTCTGAAATAAAAGGTTGTAGTCAGAACGTGGTCTACATATTAATATTTATCACAGACTGTCTAATAGAAGACATGGAACAAATGTTAGCTCTGAAAACACTGGTAAGAGCTTGGAGATAGTAAAACTTGTTTGTTCAATCTACTAAAAGTTAGGAACTCTATTGCTTTGTCATTAGATCTTCTGAAGTTTGTACTTAGTTTTACCTGTTAACAGTATTTTTGCAGGAATAGGGAGACTATTAAAACAAGGTGAAAGTATAAATAAGAATTTAGATAGGTGAGTGATTGATTATATAGGAAACTTTAATGTGTTCAACTTAAGGAGACAAATGCTTTCTCTGCAAGTATCTTTTACCAAGAAGCATTTTTAATGTTAATTACAACCCCTTCTTATTGCAGGTTTTCTTATTTTTATTTATTTTAAGACAAGAGTCTCACTGTATTGCCCATGCTGGAGTGCAGTGGTGCAGTCCTGGCTCACTGCAACCTCTGCCTCCCAGGCTCAAGCAATTCTTGTGCCTCAGCCTCCCGAGTAGCTGGAATTACAGGCATGCCCCACCCAGCTAATTTTTTGTATTTTTAGTAGAGATGAGGTTTCACCGTGTTGGCCAGGCTGGTCTCAAACTCCTGGCCTCAAATTGATCTGCCTGCCTCAGCCTCCCAAAGTGCTGGGATTACAGGTGTGAGCTACCATGTCCGGCCTCTTATTACTGGGTTTTAAGTTAAGGTTAACCTTACTTCTGTGTATTTTGAAAGTATTGGTCATTTTCTTTGGAGGAACTTTTTCCTTTTAATTTGGAGGCTTACCAAATAAATTAATCTGGAGTCAGTGATTAAGAAATATTTTATATCTTTCAACACTAGTATGTATTTGGCTGTATCACAGATTCAAAATACTACTTTTAATGAATGGGCTTTACTGTTAAGTTATATCTGAATGATTACTATTTTGAGATCACATTGGATGTAAAATTTTAGATAAATATGTGCTTTTTTTAAATAGCCTGGATCTAAAAAATCAGCAAATGGATCAGATGATAAAGCCAGCTGCAAGGAATCAAAGACAGGAAATCTGGACCCGTTATCTTGCATAAGTAAGCTTCCCTCATCTGTGCTCGAGATAAATTTGCAAACTTTTAATCTCAACAAAGCTCCCCACTCCTTTTGTTTTAAACACAGATTCGCCTATTTTTAGTCATGTTAAAATGTATGTTTTTATTAAATATAGGCACTGCAGATCTTCATAAAATGTATCCTACACCACCATCATTGGAACAACATATTATGGGATTTTCCCCAATGAATATGAATAATAAAGAATATGGTAGTATGGATACAACACCTGGAGGAACTGTTCTAGAAGGAAATAGTTCTAGTATAGGAGCACAGTTCAAAATTGAGGTTGATGAGGGATTCTGTAGCCCCAAACCTTCTGAAATTAAAGTAAGTATGTTTTTTTTAGAAAAATAATTCACTTCCTATATTTTCTTATAGAATTAATTTGTTGCTATGGTCAAAAATTATTTTATAGTGTTTGCAGTTTTGTAGCTAAGTTGAGGACTGAATTATTGTTGTCACTATTAAGAATGCATTTAAGAAAATAATAGAATTGTATTTAGATTTTATTCTGTTTAAAGAAAGGAAAAAAGGTCCAGAGCCTGTTTGTTTATTTATTTTTTCCTCCTAGAAGATAAGATACTGAAAACCTACCATCTTTATATTGTAGGATTTTTCTTATGTCTATAAGCCTGAAAATTGTCAAATTCTAGTGGGATGTTCCATGTTTGCACCTCTAAAAACTCTACCAAGCCAATATCTGCCCCCTATCAAATTGCCAGAAGAGTGTATTTACCGTCAGAGTTGGACTGTTGGAAAATTGGAATTGCTTTCTTCAGGGCCTTCAATGCCATTCATCAAAGAGGGGTATGATTTATGTTGTTACAATAGTATGTGACTGCTTATACAGCTTTAATTTTTTTTTCATAGATTTACCTGGTATGCTGGAAAAATAAAATTGGTTTTTGAAAATTCTAAAAATTATTTCTGGTTAATCAATTATAGTGATTGGCCGGGAGCAGTGAATCACGCCTGTAATTCCCATACTTTGGGAGGCCAAGGCAGGCGTATCCCTTGAGGTCAGGAGTTTGAGATCAGCCTGGCCAACATACGAAACCTCGTCTCTACTAAAAATACAAAAATTAGCCAAGCGTGGTGGCGCATGCTTGTAGTCCCAGCTACTTGGGAGGCTGAGGCACAAGAATGGCTTGAACCTGGGAGGCAGGCATTGCAGGGAGCCGAGATCGCACCAGTGCACTCCAGCCTGGGCAACCGAGTGAGACTTTGTCTCAAAAAAAAAAAAAAAAAAAGATTAATTGGGTATGGATAAACTATTAGGAAACTTAAGACTATTATGCTTGATTTGTATTCCGAAGCACCTTTTCTTTTGGGCTGCAATTTTAAATTGCTCCCATTTTTACATTTGCCATCTTTTCCACACTTTTCACATTTTAACATCTCTGACTTTGTCAGTTTCAACTCAAGGCTAAAAGAAATCTGAATTTGAGATGTCTTATAAGTGGTAGCATTTTAAAATTACCATTTTTCCCTTTTTACACATGAGCATCTCTAAAATCATTTTTCTTTTTTTATAGTCAGTAGCATCTTAGAATCAAGGAAATATAAGTATTTCTAGTAAACAAAATTTATAGATAGTAAATATGGATGTCTAGGTATGCATTAGCATATAGAGTGCTTATTAATGATTTTTGAACTTGTTGATTGATCCTTAGTCAACAACAATCACTTAGAGTAGATATGTTAACCAGAAATAAGAATTGACTGTGCTTGTAATTCTTGCAATACTTGTCCTTTCATAATTTTCTATGTAATTGAAAAACATTTGGGACGTTTTTAGTTGTATTTCACATTACTAATATGTTCCTTTATATATATATTTGATCTTCTTTTACCCTGGTGATGATAGTGATGGAAGTAATATGGATCAAGAATATGGCCCTGCTTATACACCTCAAACTCATACTTCTTTTGGGATGCCTCCTAGCAGTGCACCTCCTAGTAACAGCGGAGCAGGAATTCTTCCTTCTCCATCCACCCCTCGGTTTCCAACTCCAAGGACTCCAAGGACTCCTCGGACTCCTCGTGGAGCTGGTGGACCTGCTAGTGCTCAAGGTTCAGTCAAATATGAAAATTCAGACTTGTATTCACCAGCTTCTACCCCATCTACATGCAGACCCCTTAATTCTGTTGAACCTGCAACTGTCCCTTCCATCCCTGAAGCACACAGTCTTTATGTAAACCTCATCCTTTCAGAATCAGTTATGAATTTGTTTAAAGACTGTAACTTTGATAGTTGTTGCATCTGTGTTTGCAACATGAACATCAAGGGTGCCGATGTTGGAGTTTACATTCCAGACCCAACGCAGGAAGCACAATATAGGTGTACCTGTGGCTTCAGTGCTGTCATGAACAGAAAATTTGGAAACAATTCAGGATTATTTCTTGAAGATGAACTAGATATCATAGGACGCAATACAGACTGTGGCAAAGAAGCAGAAAAACGTTTTGAAGCTCTCAGGGCTACCTCTGCTGAACATGTTAATGGAGGACTAAAGGAATCTGAAAAATTATCTGATGATTTGATATTATTGCTACAAGATCAGTGCACTAATTTATTTTCACCCTTTGGAGCAGCAGACCAAGATCCTTTTCCTAAAAGTGGTGTAATTAGCAATTGGGTACGTGTTGAAGAGCGTGACTGTTGCAATGACTGCTACCTTGCATTAGAACATGGGCGTCAGTTCATGGATAACATGTCAGGAGGAAAAGTTGATGAAGCACTTGTGAAAAGTTCATGCTTACACCCCTGGTCCAAAAGAAATGGTAAAGTATGCCAATAAAATACTTTTTTGTTTGCCTATTTCCCTTTAGTTACATTCTTAGGAAAAAATAATAAAGGCAGTTTCCCATGTGGCAAATAAAGACATTTAAAGTTGGACTTAAAACTCTTTATGGATGATGTTTTTAAAGGGAGAATTTCTTAGCAGTTTAGTTTAATTTCACCAATAAAAGTATGGTTATTATAAATCTGTAATTATATACTTATGTAGGAATATGAAAGGCACATTCCATATATTTATTAGCATAACATTGCTAGTGGTCTGCTTTATTCAACATTCTTTCACTCATTAAGTATTTACTGGGCACCTTGTATGTGCCAGGTATTAGCCTAGATTCACTGTTGAAGAAAGCACACATATTCTTTGCCCTTTTTGAATCTATAATTTAGTGGAGAAAATAGGAAATAAACAAAAAAGCATATAATAGATAGTAAGAAGTAATTTGGAGGAAAAGCAGAGTAAAACAGTAGAAAAAGACACCACATATGTACTATTTTAGATGTATGGTCAGATAAGATACTACTGAGGAGATAGCATATGGGAAAACTCCTACATAACATAGAATATGAGCTATGTAGTTAAATGAGGGAAGAGTGTTTCAGGCAGTGCAAAGACCCTGAGGGAGTATTTTGCTTTTACATGTTTGAGGAACATTAAGGTGACTGATGCTGCTGGAATGCTTTGGGTGATAGGGAGACTGGAAGGAGATGAAATTTAGGAGGTAGCCATTCACCAGCATCATTTAGAGTCTTATAGACCATGTAAGGCCTTTGTGGTTTATACTAAATGTGATGGGAAGCTATTGAACAGTTTTGACAAGGAAAGTAACATGATCCTTATTCTGATTGTTTTTTAAGAGATCTCTCAGTCTGGCACAGTGGCTCATGCCTGTAATCCCAGCACTTTGGGAGGCCGAGGTAGGCAGGTCACCTGAGGTCAGGAGTTCGAGACCAGCCTGACCAACATAGTGAAATCCCGTCTTTACTAAAAATTTAAAATTAGCTGGGCTTGGTGGTGGGCGCCTGTAATCCCAGCTACTCGGGAGGCTAAGGCAGGATAATTACTTGAACCTGGGAGGTGGAAGTTGCAGTGAGCCAAGATCGCACTACTGCACTCCAGCCTGGGCAACAAGAGTGAAACTCCCATCTAAAAGAAAAAAAAATGGCTGGGTGCGGTGGCTCATGCGTCTAATCCCAGCACTTTGGGAGACTGAGGTGGGCAGATCATGAGGCCAGGAGTTGGAGACCAGCCTGCCCAATATGGTGAAAAATACAAAAATTAGCCAGCATGGTGGGGCGCGCCTGTGGTCCCAGCTGCTCAGGAGGCCAAGGCAGAGGAGTTGCTTGAACCTGGGAGGCGGAGGTTGTGTTGAGCTGAGATAATGCCACTGCACTCCAGCCTGGGCAACAGAGCAAGACTCTCTGTTGCTATTGTGTGGAAAATAGCGTTGGGGTTTGGAAGTAGTGAAAGTGAGAACAGAAGCAGGATAAATCAGTTGGAAGGCAGTTTCAGTAGCTTAGGTGAAAGATGATGGTAGCTTAGACAAGATAAGAGGCCAGCGAGATGTAAGTAATAGGTCTTAGGTTATTTGGGAAATAGAACCTACAGGGTTTGCCAAAAGACGTGTAAGGAAAGATGAGGCATCAATAATAGCTTGAGCACCTGGGTGAATGGTAGTACTAACTACAGAGGAGGGAAACACGGGGGAGTAAATCAGATACACATTTGGAGATAATATGTTTTAAATTCAGAGGAATGATTGGGTCTGGAGATAGAAAAATTTTGTGTGTGAGTTATTATGAAAAGCTGTGGATCTGGATGAAATAACCTATAGAGTAATTGTAGATAGAGTAGTACAAGGATGGAGCTGACATTTAGAAGTGGGGAGGGAGAAAAGGCACCAGGAAAGGAAATTGAGAAGGAGGTTGGAGGAAAACCAAGGGAGCATGGTATCCTAGAAATCAGGTATAGGGAATTTTTGTTTGTTTGTTTGTTTTTGTTTTGAGACAGAGTCTCGCTCTGTCACCAGGCTGGAGTGCAGTGGCGCGATCTCGGCCCACTGCAACCTCCACCTCCCGGGTTCAAGCAATTCTCCTGCCTCAGCCTCCCAAGTGGCTGGGACTACAGGTGCACGCCACCACACCCGGCTAATTTTTTGTATTTTAGTAGAGACGAGGTTTCACTGTGTTGCCCAGGCTGGTCTCGAACTCCTGAGCTCAGGCAATCCACCTGCCTCGGCCTCCCAAAGTGCTGGGATTACAGGTGTGAGCCACCGTGCCTGGCCTGGGAATATTTAGAAGAGAGTGATCATCTCTATCAAATACTTCGATACATTAAGGTGAAAACTGAGACAGGCTATTGGATGTGACCAAATAGAAGTTGGTGGTCACCTTGATAGGCAGTTTCAGTCAATCTGATTGGAGTGGGTTCACAAAAGAACGGGATGAGAAGCAAACTTAGACAATTTTCTGGGGACTTTTGCTGTAAATAGCAGAGAAATTGCATAATAGGGTTAAAAGAGAGGTTTATTATTATTTTATTAAAGGTGCATTGGGAGTGATCCTATAGAAAGGAATTTTTTTTAATTGACAGATATGGCTTATGGCTGTAATCCCAGCATTTGGGAGGCTGAGGCAGGCAGATCATTTGAGCCCAGGAGTTCAAGACCAGCCTGGTGAACATGGCAAAACCCATCTCCACTAAAAATACAAAAATTAACTGGGTGTGGTAGCATGCACCTGTAGTCTCAGCTACTTGGGAGGCTGAGGTGGGAGTATAGCTTGAACCTAGGAGGTGGAGGATTCGGTGAACCATGATTGTACCACTGCACTCCAGCCTATTTGACAGAGTGAGATTCTTCTCAAAAAGAAAAAAATGGCCATGTTTGCAGGGTTGAGTAATCATGATAGTACAGATGGAATGTTATATGGCTTCTGAAAATGAATTACAGTTATGTATAACAAATAGATGAATCTTAGTGATACTATTGAGGAGAGGAAGAGGGAACAAGTCCCAGAAGATTACATATAGTCAGATACCCTTTAAAAATACCTCTTTAATGTATTACCATTAATAAAGTTTTGAAACAAGCACAACTAAATGTATTATTTACATGCACGTAAAATTGAGAATATTGGTTAATTCTTGAAATTTCACGTGTCCAAAAATGACCAAGAGATAGGGATAGGGAGAAACATTTAATAAGATCGTTTTTGGTAATGTTCTAGTTCTTGGGCAGTGAGATTACAGTTGTTCATTTTATTATTAAAGAAAATTTTTGAAATGTAAGAGGACAACACATGGACCAGTGATTAAGTTCATGTATATGACAGAGTATCAGCATTTATCCAATTATTCATTCTCAGGGACCAAATTTTAAAAGGGAAAGACACAAATAAATATCATAGGTATTCAAAAAAAAGGAAAGATTATTTTAAGCCATATAGAGTAGTTAATAGTTAAGATCATAGGCTGTGGACTCAGACTGCTTGGGTTTGAAACATGACTCTAGCACTATATACTACCATGACTCTAGCACTATATACTACCTGCTACCTTGGGCCAAGTTAGTTAACCTTTCTGTGCCTTGATTTCTTAAAATAGGGTCAATAATAGATTTACTTTACAGGGTATTGAGAGAATCAAATGAAATACAGAGCAGTTGATCCGCCCACCTTGGCCCCCCACAAAGTGCTGGGATTACAGGCATGAGCCACCCAGGAGTTTGAGACCAGCCTGACCAACATAGTGAAACCCCATCTCTACTAAAAATACAAAAATTAGCTGGGCATGGTGGCGCATGCCTATAATCCCAGCTACTCGGGAGGCTAAGGCAGGAGAATTGCTTGACCCCATGAGATGGAGGTTGCAGTGAGCCCGAGATCCTGCCATTGCACTCCAGCCCAGGCGACAAGAGTGAAACTCGGTCTGAAAAAAAATAAAAAAAATAAAAAGCAGTTTTGGAGGTTGCAATGAGCCTGAGATCCTGCCATTTCGCTCCAGCCCGGGCAACAAGAGTGAAACTCGGTCTGAAGGAAAAAAAAAAGGCAGTTTTTGGCACATAGTAAGAACTCAGATGTTAGTAGTGGTAATGACAGCAGCAGGAGGATTAGTGGCACTCTTTATAATTATTTTGTTTTTAAGAACCAACTTATTTGCCAAATAATGGAAAATATTGAGCTTTACCTGGTATATGTTTTTTGAATAATAGTAAGCACTGATGTAAACAGAAAGCTGCAGACTTGAAAATGAATTTCTTAACAACTTGTCCAAAGAAAATAATTTAGTACAAGAAAGAGAGAAATGGGGCTGGGCACCATGGCTCACCTCTGTAATCCCAGCATTTTGGGAGGCTGAGGCGGGAGTATTGCTTGAGACCAGGAGTTTGAGAGAAGAAAGAAAAGCCTTTATATTTCAATTAAAAATTTTCAGTATTAAAAACAAATAATGGGCCGGGCACGGTGGCTCATGCCTGTAATCCCAGCACTTTGGGAGGCTGAGGCAAGTGGATCACAAGGTCAGATCAAGAACATCCTGGCTAACACGGTAAAACCCCGTCTCTACTAAAACTACAAAAAATTAGCCAGGCGTGGTGGCGGGCACCTGTAGTCCCAGCTACTCGGGAGGCTGAGGCAGGAGAATGGTGTGAACCCGGGAGGGGGAGCTTACAGTGAGCAGAGATTGTGCCACCGCACTCCAGCCTGGGCAACAGAGAGAGACTCCGTCTCAAGAAAAATAATAATAATGTTGGAAAACATAAATGTGCAATATTAGAATACTTTGATTAAATTATAGCAGCATCATGAAATGGTGGCAAGCTCCTGCATTAGAGCCCTTGGCATGTTTCCTCCCTCTTGGATACTCGTTTTCCAGATATTTATGTGGATAACTCTGTCTCCTTTAAATCTTGTCAGATATCATCTTCTCATTATAAAAATGCAAACCCTTCTTGTTCTCCATCTTGCTTTCTTTCCATAGTGTGGACTATTACCTTCTAACATAATAAAATTTATTAATTGTTGTTTCTTACCCCCATTAAGTACACTCTTTGCAAAGTTCTGTGTAAAGGCAAAGATTTTTGTCTATAATCTAAACACCTAGAATAATGAACACAGTAGATGATCAGGATATTAAAATAGATGTTTGGATTTGTTTATTTAGTTTTAACGTCTTGAAAGAAGGTTATGTTTGAATGAATTTAAAAGTCTACAAAGTATAGTTTGTATATATATGTATTTTTTTTGTTTTTTTTGTTTCTTTGTTTTTGAGACGGAGTCTCACTCTGTTGCCCAGGCTGGAGTGCAGTGGCGCGATCTCGGCTCACTGCAAGCTCCGCCTACCGGGTTCACGCCATTCTCCTGCCTCAGCCTCTCCAGTAGCTGGGACTACAGGTGCCCGCCACACGCCCAGCTAATTTTTTGTATTTTTAGTAGAGACGGGTTTCAACATGTTAGCCAGAATGGTCTCGATCTCCTGACCTCGTGATCCACCTGCCTCGGCCTCCCAAAGTGCTGGGATTACAAGTGTGAGCCACCGCACCCAGCCAGTATAGTTTGTATATTTTAATGACAACATTAATTTTGTTGAAGATAGACAAAGCTCTGTTCTAATTATAAAAAATACATACTTGCTGAACAAAAATTAAGAATACCATACAATTCACCCATTTAAAATGTACAGTTGGCTGCTTTTTAGTATGCAGAGTTGGACAGTCATCAACACAGTGGGTTTTAAAACATTTTCATATTAAACCCCCTACCCGTTAGCAGTCACTCCCTTTCTCCATCCAACCTTCTTTCCTAGCTATAGACAACCACTAAGTCTATTTTCTGTCTCTCTAGATTGGCCGCTTTTGGATATTGCATATCAATCGAATTATATACTGTATGGTCTTCAGTGACTGGCTTTTTTCGCTTTCCATAATGTTTTCAAGGTTCATCTATGCTATAGCACATATTAGTACTTTATTGCCAAATAATATTCCATTGTATGAAGATACTGTATTTTATTTATCCATTCATTAGTTGATGGATATTTAGATTTTTTCCACTTTTTGGCTATTATGAATAATGCTCCCATGAACATTTGTGTACAAGTTTTTATATGGACATGTTTTTATTACTCTTAAGTGGATTCACTGAGTCATATTCTGTTTAATCTTTATTTTTTTTTGAGATGGAGTCTCGCTCTTGTTGCCCAGGCTGGGGTGCAGTGGTGCAATCTTGGCCCACTGCAACCTCCACCTCCCAGGTTCAAGCAATTCTCCCGCCTCAGCCTCCCAAGTAACTGGGATTACAGGCTCCCGCCACCATACCCAGCTAATTTTTGTATTTTTAGTAGAAATGGGGTTTCACCATGTTGGCCAGGCTGGTCTAAAACTCCTGACCTCAGGTGACCTGCCTGCCTCGGCCTCCCAAAGTGCTGGGATTACAGGCATGAGCCATTGCGCTTGGCCTTTGTTTTGTTTTGAGACAGAGTCTCACTCTGTCATCCAGGCTGGAGTGCAGTGGAGCCCGATCTTGGCTCATTGCAACCACCAACTCCCAGGTTCAAGTGATTCTTGTGCCTCAGCCTCCCCGGTAGCTGGGATTACAAGCATGCACCACCACACCTGACTGGTTTAATCTTTTGAGGAACCGCCAGATTGTTTTCCATAGCAGCTGCACCATTTTACATAACTACCAGCAATATATGAGGGTTTCACTTACACTTGTCACATTGTTTTTCTTATTATAGTCATCTTATAATCAAAGTATCTCATTGTGATACTTTGTGTGAAGTAGTATCTCATTGTGGTTTCATCTGCATTTCCCTAATGACTAATAATGTTGAAGATTGTTTCATGTGCTTGTTGGCCATTTGTATATCTTCTTTGGAGAAATGACTTTTCAGATTTTTTGCCCATTTTTAAAATTAGGTTTTTATGTATTGTTGAATCCTCAGTTCTTTATATATCTTGGATACAAGGACATAAGCCCCCTTATCACATGTGTGATTTGCATATATTTTCTCCTGTACTCTGGGTTGTCTTTTCATTTTTTTTTTTTTAAGATACGGGGTCTTGCTACTTTGCCCAGGCTGGTCTCAAACTCTTGGATTCAAGCGATCCTCCCGCTGCAGCCTCCCCAAGTAGCTAGGACTACAGGGGCCTACTATCACACTCAGCTTCTTTTCACTTTCCTTTTTTTCATATCTCCATAGGATGTGAAATCTTTTTACTTTCTTGATGGTATTCTTTGAAGCAGAAACATTTTTAATTTTGATGAAGTCCAATTTATTTTTTCTCTTGTTGCTTGTGCTTTTGATGTCTAGGTCAGGACCTAACCCAAGGTCTTGAAAATTTACTCCTATTACTTTTTTGAAATAACTTTTTAGTTTTAGCTCTTATATTTGGATCTCTGATCCATTCTGAATTTTTTGTGTATAGTATATGGAAGGGTTCTGACTTCATTCTTTTGCATGTGGATATCTAGTTGTCCCAGAATCATCTATGGAAAAATGTTATCTTTAAGTTGTCTTGGTACCTTTGTCAAAAATCAATTTATCATAAGCATGAGGTTTGATTTCTGGATTTTCAGTTTATTTCTATTGATTGATTATCCTCCATGATCACTCCTTTTTTTTTAACTTTTAGGTTCATGGGTACATGTGCCAGGTTTGTTATATTAAGTAAAAGGTAAACTTGTGTCCTGGGGGTCAGCATACGGATTATTTTGTCATGCAGGTAATAAGCATAGTACTTGATAGGTATTTTTTTGTGATCATCTTTATTTATTTATTTTTGAGAAAGGGTCTCGCTCTGTTGTCCAGGCTGAAGTGCAGTGTTACGCTATCATGGCTCACTGTAACCTTGACCTCATGGGTTCAAGTGATCCTCCCACTTCAGTCTCCTGAGTAGCTGGGACCACAGGCGTGTGGCACCATACCCAGCTAACTTTTTGTAGAGACAGGGTTTTGCCATGTTGCGCAGACTGCCTGTGACCTCCTAAGCTCGAGCAGTCTGACTGCCTCAGTCTCCCAAAGTGCTGCAATTACAGGCATGAGCCACCACCCAAGCCCGGCCTGTTAGCATTTTCAACTACTAAGTAGTATTCTACTATGTATACAAAAGTTTATTTAAGCATATTACATATTAAGTATTGTATTTGGAACTTAGTTTTATCTAGTTCCTTACACTTTTTTTTGTTTTTGTTTTTGTTTTTGTTTTTTGAGACAACAAGCTCTCACTTTGTCACCCAAGCTGGAGTGCAATGCCATGATCTCGGCTCACTGCAACCCCTGCCTTCTGGGTTCAAGTGATTCTCCTGCCTTAGCCTCCCGAGTAGCTGGGATTACAGGCATGTGCCACCATGCCTGGCTAAGTTTTATATTTTTTGGTAGAGACAGGGTTTCACTGTGTTGGCCAGGCTGGTCTCAAACTCCTGACCTCAAACAGTCCACCCGCCTTGGCCTCCCAAAGTGCTGGAATTACAGGTGTGAGCCACTGGGCCCAGCCACTACACTTTTTAGGTATAGAAAATTGGGGCCAATAACGATAAATTAGGCAAAGGTAATAACGAATTAAAATTGAATAATTTAATATAACTGTGCTCAAACAGGTTTAGTGGTACAACTGGACCATTCTGGGGGCCACATTTATTATATCAATATCATTTAGTGATTTTTCCTTTAGCCATTTGACATTTATGAGGAGCACCTTTCATACCCATTCTGATAGTTGGTCAGAAATGCAGGTCATAATTTGATAATTTATAAATATTTAAGATGTATAAGCTTATAAAATATTTATGGATAATATACTTTTTAGCAGTGTGAGCAAGTTACTGTATAATTTCTGTATTTTAGAATTGTTAAAGTCTACTTTTTTTTCAAATTAAACTTTAATAATTATGACCAGTCTTTATTCACTTCACCATAGTAGTGCTAATTATGGGATATAATTTCAATGTGAGGCAGACTTCTTTCTGGTAAAATACCTACAGCACCAAAACAGCCAACATAAATGCAAAAAGAAAGAAATTTATTTGATTAATTTATAAATTGATTAATCAGCTAATGAATGACTTTTTATGGAAATAAGTTACAGTAACTTTTTATTGTGTGTCTTCTTGGTTGTAAGAATCTAGAAGAACCTTTTTACAGATCATCTTATAGAACTTAATGCAATTCTCTGCACAAGTAAGGGTTTAATCTTCTTGATGCTGAAGACCTGAACTTCCCTATATGTGTTTTGTATTATCTTAAAATTTTATTTGTGTTGGCAATAGCAATTCTTAATTACTTGTTTTTTTTAAAATGCTTGTAGATGTGAGTATGCAGTGCTCACAGGATATACTTCGAATGCTCCTCTCTCTTCAGCCAGTTCTTCAGGATGCCATTCAGAAAAAAAGAACAGTAAGACCTTGGGGTGTTCAGGGTCCTCTCACTTGGCAACAATTTCATAAAATGGCTGGCCGAGGCTCTTATGGTAAGTAATTTATAGTGATATATAATGACTGATTTTATATCAGTCCTCAGATTTCTGTGCCCAACTGGAATAAGCACATTAGTTTTCTTTAAATATATTTGTGGTATATTCTTAAGGCCACTATGGTCCAATCCTAGCTTTTTTCCCCACCATTTCCAACATTCAGCTTACTCAACTCTCCAACTCCACTTCAAAAGGAGTGGCTTCTCTTAGGTCTGTTCTTACACATAGGGGGCTTTCCCTCAAGATTTTACATGAAGAAAGGGACATACTGCTTAGATTTTTTTTTTAAAGGCAAAAAAAATACTTTCGTTATAAATTATTTTACAAAATTAAATGAAAAAGGGAGGTGGAGTGGGAAATGAGGGTTATATTAGTGATAAAAGGCCCCCTAAGGTCTTCATTTAAAAAGAATTACAACTAAGAAGAAATTTGCTGGTTGTGACCAGAGTAGCAAATGAATTCTCGTAATAGGTATGCAGATTTATTGTCAGCTGTGATGAAAATGCCATTCCAAATATTTGAATTATTTGTTGAAGATTGTCTCTGAAAGGTGGGCCGTAATTGGAGTTTTTCAGATATATTTGGAATGATACGTCTTGAAATCTTTGACTTTTGTGTATGGATTTGGAATCTATTACATATGAAAGTAGTAGATTTGCCTATATTTTCCTTTTCTCCCTCTTTTAATGGCTAAATAATTTAAATCTCATTACAAAACTAATATTCTGTGAAAAATGCAGGTTAATGAAAATATATTTTATTTTATTTTATTTTATTTATTTGGTTTTTTTTGGAGACAGAGTCTCGCTTTGTCGCCCAGGCTGGAGTGCACTGGCGCCATCTTGGCTCACCGTAACCTCCGCCTCCTGGGTTCACACAATTCTCCTGGCTTAGCCTCCCGAACAGCTGGGAGTATGGGTGCACGCCACCATGCCCGGCTCATTTTTTTATTTTTGGTAGAGACAGGGTTTCATCACGTTGGCCGGGCTGGTTTCAAACTCCTGGCCTCAGGTGATCTGCCTGCCTCAGCCTCCCTAAGTGCTGGGATTACAGGCATGAGCCACCGCGCCCGGCCAGAAAATATATTTTAGTATAAACTTTTACATTATTTTAAAAACTAAGATGGTAGCCGGGCGCGGTGGCTCACGCCTGTAATCTTAGCACTTTTGAAGGCCAAGGCAGGTGCATCACCTGAAGTTGGGAGTTCTTCGAGACCAGCCTGACCAACGTGGAGAAACCCCGTCTCTACTGAAAATACAAAATAAGCCGGGCATGGTGGTGCGTGTCTGTAATCCCAGCTACTTGAGAGGCTGTGGCAGGAGAAGAAGAATCACTTGAACCCGGGAGGCGCAGGTTGCCGCCAGCCGAGGTTGCCATGAGCCGAGATCGCGCCATTGTACTCCAGCCTAGGCAACAAAAGCGAAACTCCATCTCAAAAAAAAAAAAAAAAAAAAGTAGATATTTATTTATTTATTTATTTCTGTACCTTAACTGATTTTGGAGATCATTTCTATCTGCACATATAGAGATTATCTTTTTTTATGGCTATATGTATTCCATTGTTCTTTACATATGATAAAATATTTTACCAGTGCAGTGTTTATGAACATACAGATTGTTTCCACCATTATCATTACAGCTACTTTTCAGTGATGCACAGATCCCTGGCTTTAAAGCATGGGTGTATTTTTATTTTATTTATTATTATTATTTTTGAGATATGTTCTGTCACCCTGGCTGGAGTACAGTGGCACAATCATGGCTCACTGCAGCCATAACCTCCTGGGTCCAAGTGATCCTCTCACCTCAGCCTGCCAAGTAGCTGGTACTACAGGTGCGCACCACCACACCCAGCTAATTTTTGTATATTTTGTAGAGATGAGGTTTTGCCATGTTGCCCAGGCTGGTCTCCAACTCCTGGGCCCTAGTGATCTGCCCAACTCACCCTCCCAAAGGGCTAGGATTATAAGCACCCAGACATGTATTTCAAGAAAAAAAAAAACCTAAATAACTCTCTGTAATGCCTTTTTTTTTTTTTTTTTTTCTTGAGACAGTCTCACTCTCTTGCCCAGACTGGAGTGCAGTGGCATGATCTCAGCTCACTGCACCCTCCGCCTCCCAGGTTCAAGCAGTTCTCATGCATCAGCCTCACGAGTAGCTGGGATTACAGGCATGCATTAACCACACCTGGCTAATTTTTGTATTTTTACTAGAGATGGGATTTTGCCATCTTGCCCAGTCTGTTCTTGAACTGCTTGCCTCAAGTGATCCACCTACCTAGGCCTCCCAAAGTGCTGAGATTACAGGCGTGAGCCACCATGCCCAGCCCCTGTAATATCAGTTTGAATTCCCACCAGTTAAAGTGCCTGTTTTCCCAAAGCCTTGCCTAGTAGGATGCTGATTCAGTGGATGAAAAATGGTTATTTCCCATTATAGTTTGAGAGATTAAATAGTACAGACTGTGGGGATAGATTTCTTGGGTTTAAATTCCTACTCTGCTACTTCTTGTGAAATGCTAGAGAAATTGCTTAACTTCCTCATTTATGTTTTCTCATCTCTAAAATGAAGTTAATAATAGTTTCTGCCTTATGTTTTTTGTGAGGATTAAATGAGTCAGTACATGCAAAGAGCTTTGAACAGTACCTAGCACATAGAATTATCAGTTTGCTATTATTAATTTTAAATTGCTTTTTTAATGAGAAAGAGCATCTTTTTATGTGTTAGAGATAGTTTTGTTTTGTAATCTCCATGTTCTTAACCCATTTTTCTATTAGGTTGTTGGTCATTTTCTTTTAAAAATTTTTTTATTATGGTAAGAACATTCACCAGGCATGATGACTCATGCCTGTAATCCCAGCACTTTGGGAGGCCAAGGTGGGCGGATCACTTGAGGTCAGGAGTTTGAAACCAGCCTGGCCAACATGGTGAAACCCCATCTCTACCAAAAATTCAAAAATTATCCCGGTATGGTGATGTGTGCCTATAATCCCAGCTACTCAGGAGGCTGAGGTGAGATAATTGCTTGAACCCAGTAGGTGGAGGTTGGAGTGAGTGGAGATCGCACCACTGCACTGCAGCCTAGGCAACAGAGCAAGACTCTGTCTCAAAAACAAAACAAAAAAAAACTAAAAAAAAAAGAACACTTAACATGAGATCTGCGCTCTTAGTAAGGTTTTTTCTTTTTTCTATTTTTTAAATTATATTATTTTTAAATGTATAAATAAGGATGGTGTCTCACTACGTTGCCTAGGCCTCAAACTCCGGCTCAAGTAATCCTCCCACCTCAGTCTCCCAAGGTGCTGAGATTACAGGCATGAGCCACAGCACCTGGCCTACAGTGTATTTTTATGCCAATTTTTTGTTTGTTTGTTTTTGAGATGGAGTTTTGCTCGTTTTGCCTGGGCTGACGTGCACTGGTGCAATCTCAGCTCACCGCAACCTCCACCCCCTGGGTTCAAGCAATTCTCCTGCTTCAGCCTCCTGAGTAGCTGGGATTACAGGCATGCACCACCATGCCCGGCTAATTTTGTATTTTTAATAGAGACGGGCTTTCTCCATGTTGGTCAGGCTGGTCTTAAACTCCCAGCCTCAGGTGATCTGCCCACCTCGGCCTCCCAAAGTGCTGAAATTACAGGTGTGAGCCACTGCACCCAGCCCCATGCCAAAAATTTAAATGCAGACCAGACTTGGTGGCTCCTGCACGTAATCCCAGCACTTTGGGAGGCTGAGGAAGGAGGATCACTTGAGCTCAGGAGTTTGAGTCCACCCTGGGCAACACAGCAAGATCCCAGCTCTACAAAAACTTTAAAAATTAGCTAAGCATAGTGGCACACACCTGTAGTCCCAGCTATTCGGGAAGCTGAGGACAGAGGATTGCTTGAGCCCAGCAGGTTAATGCTGCAGTAAGGCGTGATTGTTCCACTGCAGTCTAATCTGGGCAATAGAGCAAGACCCTGTCTCAAAAAAATAAGTAAATAAAAAGACTTGTTTAGGAAATTCCTTAATGTTGAAAAGTCTTGACCACTGGCATTAAGTATTTTTGTCTCTAATAAAATATTTTCACTAATAATGACTTCATTAACTTTTGACATTTAAATAAAAAGGAGGTCGGGCATGGTGGCTCACGCCTGTAATCCCAGCACTTTGGGAGGCCGAGGTGGGCGGACACAAGGTCAGGAGCTCGAGACCATCCTGGCTAACACGGTGAAACCTCGTCTCTACTAAAAAATACAAAAAATTAGCCAGGCGTGGTGGCGGGCACCTGCAGTCCCAGCTACTCAGGAGGCTGAGGCAGGAAAATGGCGTGAACCCGGGAGGCGGAGCTTGCAGTGAGCCGAGATGGCGCCACTGCACTCCAGTCTGGGCGACAGAGCGAGACTCTGTCTCAAAAAATAAATAAATAAATAAATAAATAAATAAATAAATAAAAAGGAGACATGTCTTGTTTTTAAGTGTTTTCTTAAAATACATCTTTCTTATTTAGGAACTGATGAATCCCCAGAACCACTGCCAATCCCCACATTTTTGTTGGGTTATGATTATGATTATCTGGTGCTTTCTCCATTTGCTCTTCCTTATTGGGAGAGACTTATGCTGGAACCCTATGGATCTCAAAGAGATATAGCCTATGTTGTACTGTGTCCAGAAAATGAAGCCTTGTTAAATGGAGCAAAAAGCTTTTTTAGAGATCTTACTGCAATATATGAGGTAGGTGTTTAAAAAGAGATGACATTTTAAAACTACCTTACGATTTGTATTGTTGTATATACAGCATACTGGGCAGTTCAGTTGATTGGGACACAGTGATGATGTCAGATTAGATGTTTATTTCTCATACTAGCCAGTTACATTCTTTGCTGAGTTTGACCCAGTCTGTTAGATGTGTATGCCGTGGGTCAGAGTGGCTATCCCCCTATAGGAGGAAGAAACATTGAGGGCATATAGATATATATCCCTTTTAATGTGGCTTTTTCTAAAACAAAGGGTAACAATGTTAAATAGCCAGGAAAAAAGTTACATTTACAAAAATTCTAGTCTTTATTCTCTAGGATTTCAGGTAGTGACACTAGGCCTCACTTTCCTCATATATAAAATAAATCTATGCTAGATATCACTATGGTCAATTTCAGGTCTGAAATTCTTGCCTCTTCTTTTAAGTTATAATTCTCACATATCCATCACCAGGCGCAATAATTGTAAATTATAAGTGTTATGGGACATAAAGTCTTACTTTATTATTCCCTCCTTTTTCCACAAAGGCTTCGAAATTTAGTCTTTAAATTTTGATTCCTTATACAATCTGAATGTTAGTGTATGTTAGTTTAGCTTCCTTTTAAAATTTTCCACATAATTACAAGGTATTTGTAGTGTGTTTTTAATAAATAAACATTTCCCAAAGGGTGTTATTTGGAATATCAGTCCGGTAAAATCCTCTCAGAGAAAAAGTTCCATAGTTAAATAGGCTTGGGGAAACATTGTATATTATATTACCTTTTAGAGATTTACAATTCATATTAGGTTTTTAAAGGCTTTGAAATTCTTACAGTAAAGAACTCTTCTAAGTTTGCTTAATCCAATGTTTTAAATTTATTTAACATTGGGCTTCTAATAACAAAAATCAGTGACTCACAGAACTAGAGGGAGAAGGTATATAAATATATTTGTATACCAATTTTTATTTTGCTTTGATTTAGGGATATTTGTATTCATAATTCATTAATTGGTGTTAATGTATACCTAAAATGACTGCATTTTTATGCTCACTTATGTCTGCATTCTGCAAGCTTTTATTCAAACCAAATGGTTCTAGTACTATTGTTATTTAGGTGTTTTTTCATTAGAGATATTTTAATTTTGAAAAAAAATTAATGAATTTCTAATGTAAAAATGAAAAAGACCTATGGCACCATTTCACCCTTGATATGTTTATTTTTTTGGCCTACTTCTAAAAACACCCTTGATATTTTTATCATAACTGTTAATTGCAAATGGTTAAGCTTATTTTAAGTAGCTTTCATGGTTGGTTTTATAATGTGTATCTAAATACAATAATAAATTTACTAATTCTGCTTTCTGTATGTATATTTGTAGTCCTGTCGATTAGGTCAACATAGACCTATTTCTCGACTGTTAACAGATGGGATCATGAGAGTTGGATCTACTGCATCAAAGAAACTATCAGAAAAGTTGGTAGCAGAATGGTTTTCTCAGGCAGCTGATGGTAACAATGAAGCATTTTCTAAACTCAAGCTTTATGCACAAGTCTGCAGATATGACCTAGGTATTGAATTTGTATTTATTGTATAAGGCTGGTGTTAGCAAAATGTGGCCTGCTCCACCAGCTGTTTTTGTAGATAAAATTTTATTGGAACACAGCCATCCTCATTTATTTATGTATTTTCTCTGGCTGCTTTTGTGCTACAACATTGGAGCTGAGTAGTTTTGATAGAGACTGTGTGGCTGCAAAGACAAAAATATTTATTATCTGACCCTTTACAGAACAAGTTTGCTGATCCCTAATGAGGGATCCCATCAGGTAGGAAGAAATTATGGGTTATAAATAAATTTTCTGTTGCCTCTGTAGGGTCTGATGTTTTAATAACATGAAGATTCTTCATTTGTTACAGTTTAGAGATAAAATAATTTATAGTTAATCTCTACCAAACCAAGAAATAGTTCTTTGTTGTAGCTAAGAAAACGACAGCTGTTTAAGACTTGCTTGTTACATACTTTTTTTCTTTCATTCTACCCGTGCCCAACTGTATTGCTTATAAATACTCTTGAAAATAAAGATCAGTGGACTTCCTTTAGACTTAATCCAAAGAGATGCAGAACCAAAATATTGAATCTCATTAGACATTCCTATAATTTGAACCCCATGATAACATTGTACCATTTTATGTTTTAATTAGCTGTCAATGTAGTCAATATTTGATTTGTGATTTAGAAACCCTTTGAATAGTTTGATGAATATTGCTAGATACCTTTTTTACATTTAATTATACTTAGAATTTTGTTACACTTTCATAGTAATCATTTCTTTAATTTTGAGTGAAAATTCTGGCTTTTTCAATTCCATTTTAAATATGTTTCTTCAGTCTCTAGGGGAAAATAGAAAGCAAGTGTAGGTCACACCATTAGCAAGCAATTTCGGGGCTATAATTACCAAGAAAACATCAACTTGATTATGATTCTGTTTACACAGTAGAATTTTTAAAAAACCAGTCAGTGAAATAAAGAATTAAATTTCGTACCTGTTTTTATTCTTTAGGTCCTTATCTTGCTTCCCTGCCATTGGACAGCTCTCTACTTTCCCAGCCAAATTTAGTTGCCCCTACAAGTCAGTCTTTGATTACTCCACCTCAGATGACAAATACTGGAAATGCTAATACTCCATCTGCCACCTTAGCATCTGCAGTGAGCAGCACTATGACAGTGACTTCAGGTGTTGCCATATCTACTTCAGTTGCCACAGCTAATTCAACTTTGACCACAGCTTCAACTTCATCTTCATCATCCTCCAACTTGAATAGTGGAGTATCATCAAATAAACTACCTTCGTTTCCACCCTTTGGCAGTATGAATAGTAATGCTGCAGGATCCATGTCTACACAAGCAAATACAGTTCAGAGTGGTCAGCTAGGAGGGCAACAGACATCAGCTCTACAGACAGCTGGGATTTCTGGAGAATCATCTTCACTTCCCACTCAGCCGCATCCTGATGTGTCTGAAAGGTACCTTTAAAAATACTGATTTTTGCAGAAATATAAAAACTATGATGCTGCTTCTTTCTTTTTTTTCTTGAGACACAGTCTCACTCTTTTGCCCAGGCTGTACTGCAGTGGCGGGATCTGCACTCACTGCAACCTCTGCCTCCCGGGTTCAAGTGATTCTCCTCCCTCAGCCTCCCTAGTAGCTGGAATTACAGTCATGTGCCACCACGCCTGGCTAATTTTTGTATTTTTAGTAGAGACAGGGTTTTGCCATGTTGACCAGGCTGGTCTCAAACTTCTGACCTCAGGTGATCCGCCCACCATGGCTTCCCAAAGTGCTGGGATTACAGACGTGAGCCACCACGCCCAGCCATGCTGCTTTTTTTCTAAATAAGACATTTTGAATGAGCATAAAGTGCTTTTTTATCTTAGTCTTGAAATTTTAGTTTGTATCTTTTTTTAAGACAAGGTCTCACTCTGTCACCCAGGCTGGAGTATAGTGGCGTGATCACGGCTCAGTGCAGCCTCGACCTCCTGGGCTCAGGTGATCCTCCCACCTCAGCCTCCTGAGTAGCTGGGACTTACAGGCGTGCACCACCATGCCCAGCTACTTTTTTGTAGAGATGTGGTTTCACCCTGTTGCCCTGGCTGGTCTGGAACTCTTGGACTCAGCAATCTGCCTGCCTCAGCCTCCCAAAGTGCTGGGATTACAGGCATGAGCTATCGCACCCGGACTAGTGTTGAATATTTTATGTATAAAATTATAATGAGGACTTTACTTCATAAAGTATCATAGAATTCTAGAATCTGAGGGTGGGAATTAAGAGCTTGAAAACCATATAGTCCAGATACCCATATGACATTTGAGTCTTCTGTGGCATAATTGTCAAGTAGATTTACCTGTGCAAATCACTCTGGTGATTGAGAAGTCACTATTGACCCACTCTATTCAGAGGCTTTAGAGTTGTACTGAAGTTTGAATCTCAGCTCTGCCATTTACCTGCTTTGTGACTTCAGGGAAACTCTAACTTTCTGAGCATGTTTTCTTATCTGTAAGATGAGAGTAATATGATATAATATACATTAAGTACTTTACACAGTGATTCCAAGTTATTTATAGTGACAAGAATGATTATGACAGCTCTCATTCCTTTTTTGATGAAGGTTTTGATCTTCCCTTTTGATTTATAGGCCAAGTTGGCCAGAGCTTAATTATATCTGTCAGCTACCCAGGATGCAGTTGTGCCCAAAATTATACTCATATGTGGGTAAAAACAAACCATTATCGAGATTGATACACTCATCTTGAACATATGAATAGATTTGAAGTGTAAAAAAATCAAATCACCCATCAAAGAATGAAACTTGTACACCATTGAAGCTGTAAAGTATGAAATAAATGTATATAGTCTAAAAATGGGACCAGGTGAAGTGGCTCATGCCTGTAATCCTAGCACTTTGAGAGGCTAAGGCAGGAAGATTGCTTGAGACCAAGAGTTCAAGACCAACCTGGTCAACATAGTGAGACTCCCATCTCAAAACAAAGATATATATATACACATATATAGAGAGAGAGAGTCTGAAAATGTACTAGAACATTGAATAAGTCTGGAAACGTGGTTTCTTTCTGGCCTAGCTCTACCTGTAGCCACCTTTATAAATTTGGGAAGCTATTTGAGATAGCCTCAGACAAAGAGACCTATCTTTGTCTCAGTTTTATCCCTTAAACTCTAAGCCATCTTTTGTATCTAATACCCTATGGTTTTAAGAATTCTTTTTTTCTTTTTTTTTTTCCTTTCTTTCTTTTTTTTTTGTTTTTTGGTAAATTTAAGGCAAGACCTCTTAAGGCAAGTGTCTTTATACACTGTGAAATTGTATGTACAATGTTTATGGTTCATTTTGGCGAGAAAGAAATGTCCTTCATTTTTAGAGAGGCTTTCTGACACCTTTCACCAAAAAAGAGGGAGGAGGGGGATATTAAGAACCTGCTTAGATGCTACCCCAAGCATATACAATACAACTTTTTGTCTCATTTCTACCTTAAATTTTAGCACGATGGATCGGGATAAAGTGGGAATCCCCACAGATGGTGATTCACATGCAGTCACGTATCCACCTGCAATTGTTGTTTATATAATTGATCCTTTTACATACGAAAATACAGACGAGAGCACTAACTCTTCTAGTGTGTGGACATTGGGGCTACTTCGATGCTTTCTAGAAATGGTCCAGACTCTTCCTCCTCATATCAAGAGTACTGTTTCTGTACAGGTAAGAGTGATAGATGTTGTGAGTTAAAATTATGTAAAACAGTTTAATGTTGTCAGAAGTTTCAGATACTACTTTTCTGTATTCAAATTGATTATCTAAAAGCCAAGTTCTATTATATTGATTTTACTTTAATATCATAATATAAATCTTAGAGAATTTATAAAAGATAAACTTTATAGTCATATGGCAGTAATAATACAGAATAAAAAAATTCCATTAAGTACATTAAATGTTTCTCCTGTGTTACTTTTATAAGCCAATTTTTAAATTCATGAGCCTAAATAGAAAAATGTAGCATGTACCTAAACAAGACAGGTTGCAAGAAAAGGAGAAAGCAATTAACCATATTAAGTTGTTAGAAGAAATTTTGAATTTATTTTATAGACTTCAACAGGACTAGTCAATGGCATTAATATAATTGTTATATAGAAAATTTTACAGTTTTTTGTTGTTGTTTTTTTTTTGAGACAGAGTCTCGCTCTGTCGCCAGACTGGAGTGCAGTGGCATGATCTCGGCTCACTGCAACCTCCAGCTCCCAGGTTCAAGCGATTCTCCTGCCTCAGCCTCCTGAGTAGCTGGGACTACAGGCGCATGCCACCACACCCAGCTCATTTTTGTGTTTTTAGTAGAGACAGGGTTTCACCATGTTGGCCAGGATGGTCTCTATCTCTTGACCTCGTGATCTGTCCACCTCGGCCTCCCAAAGTGCTGGGATTACAGGTGTGAGCCACCACACCTGGCCAGAAAGTTTTATAGGTTTTAAATAGTCCTTTAGTTCAGAAGCCATTGGTAAAATTGGCTACTTATTAAAAGCCTACATAATAGATAAGAAAACAATCGTTAAATTTTCATTTAAATTAGGTTTTGTTTAAATTTTCTAGTAAAAAGTTTTTAGAGTTTTAGACCCACAGTTCCTGTTATTCTCTTTTGGAAGTTTAACATTTGTAATATTTGCCTATACTTCTTAGATTATTCCTTGTCAGTACCTGTTGCAACCTGTGAAGCATGAAGATAGAGAAATCTATCCCCAGCATTTAAAATCCCTGGCTTTTTCGGCCTTTACCCAGTGTCGGAGGCCACTTCCAACATCAACCAATGTGAAAACATTGACTGGCTTTGGTCCAGGTTTAGCCATGGAAACTGCCCTTAGAAGTCCTGATGTAAGTATATGTTTTTCATGACCGAAGTTCAATGACTGTACATACCTTTTTTTTTTTTTTTTTTTTTGAGATGGAGCCTTGCTTTGTCACCCAGGCTGGAGTGCAGTGGGGCAATCTCAGCTCACCACAACCTCTGCCTCCTGGGTTCAAGCGATTCTCCTGCCTCAGCCTCCTGAGTAGCTGGGATTACAGGCATGCACCACCTTGCCCAGCTAATTTTGTGTGTGGGAGGAGTTTCACCATGTTGGCCAGGTTGGTCTCGAACTCCTGACCTCAGGTGATCGCCCACCTGTGCTTCCCAAAGTGCTGGGATTACAGGCACGAGCCACCGTGCCCTGCCAACATTTTTATGATACTATGCAAAACTAAGTGCAATTTTTGGCTTAGCTGTCATTTTCCAATTATCTTATAATTGGGTAGATAAGAATTACATTTTAAATGCAATATTTCTCTAAGATTGTATAGTATGATAATACCTTAATTTTTTATTTTATAGAGACCAGAGTGTATTCGACTTTATGCACCTCCTTTTATTCTGGCTCCAGTGAAGGACAAACAGACAGAGCTAGGAGAAACATTTGGAGAAGCTGGACAGAAATATAATGTTCTTTTTGTGGGATACTGTTTATCACATGATCAAAGGTGGATTCTTGCATCTTGCACAGATCTATATGGAGAACTTTTAGAAACTTGTATCATTAACATCGATGTTCCAAATAGGTATTTGCATTTCCCTAAATATATCATATCATTCCATTTGTAACATTTTGTTTCATTTTTAATGAATAGAAAACCAGTTTGAAGGTTTTATATATATTAAAATATTAAGATGTGGGGTTGTAGGTGCTTTTTACTTTTTTCTTTAGTGAATGTTTATATTGTATAACTAAGATAATTAAAAATAATTTTGATTAATCTATTATATGAACAAAAAAGATTAAGGTCACTAACTTCTGTGTCATAAAGCTTGAGGCAATTATTTTAGCTGAACATTTTTGAAAGATGTAAAAAAATGGTCTAGTAAAGCATCTATAGAACATTTAAACTTTTCTCATGTACCATCTAAGATATAGCCCCTAATAAACTGAGTAAGTTAACTTCATTTACTAAAATTGGCGATTTAAAATTTTATCATTTAAATGTTAGGATGTAGCCGGGTGTGGTGGTGGGTGCCTATAATCCCAGCTACTCAGGAGGCTGAGGCAGGAGAATCACTTGAATCTCTGGGAGGCGGAGGTTGCAGTGAGCCAAGATCACACCATTGCATTCCAGCCTGAGTGACAAGAATGAGACTCTGTCTCAAAAAAAAAAAAAGTTTGGATGTCTTCAGAATATGATGACCATTTTAGAATTCTTGGCAGTAAATATCACGCCCAGTTATTTACGAAGGATATAACTAATAGGTCACAACAAGTGAGCCTCGTTTTGAGTTATCACTTAATAAACATTTCAAGCCTTTAGTAGAGACTTGAAACATGTTTTCAAGGCTAGTGAACGCTATACAGGAGAACCTGAAAAGCAAATTCGTGAAATGATTTTTAGTTTTAAGATTTGGGTTCTGGCCAGACGTGGTGGCTCATGCTTGTAATCCCAGCACTTTGGGAGGCTGAGACAAGGCGGATCACTTGAGTCCAGGAGTTCGAGACCAGCCTGGGCAACATGGCGAAACCCCGTCTCTACAAAAATACAAATATTAGCTGGGCGTAGTGGCCCACCTGTAGTCACAGCTACTCGGGAGACTGAGGCAGAAGGATCACTTGAGCCCAGGAAGTCGAGGCTGCAGTGAGCTGAGATTGCGCCACTGCACTTCAACATGGGTGACAGAGTAAGAACCTGTCTCAAAAAAAAAAAAAAAAAAGATTTGGGTTCTATTGTTTATTTTCTTCCTTATTATATAAAAGCCTGTTTTTTAGGTGAGAAGTTAAATATATGCAGAAATATCTAATGATTATTAGGTCTTTAATGGTGCTGGGGAAGCAGAAGATAGAAACATTAATTTTATATTATTGATTATAAACATTAACAAGTATGTTAAGCTTTATATTATAAACCTTAGAACAGTGCTTCGTATCTTATTTCCTTGATACAATTTTGATTTTTTTAATTGGATATTTATACTGATTAAGTGAACTCGGGAAAGAATATGCTAATCTGTGAAGTATGAGAAAGTAGAGAAAAAAAATACCACCCTTTTCATTATCAAAATAGTATTATCATTTTACTACCTTGATAAAGTAGAAGTGAGATAATGGTTAAGAGGGGCAATGATGGGGCTGGGCATGGTGACTCATGCCTCTAATCTCAGCACTTTGGAGGCCAAGGCAGGTGGATCACCTGAGGTCAGGAGTTCGAGACCAGCCTGACTGACATGGTGAAACCCTGACTCTACTAAAAATACTAAAAATACAAAAAAATTAGCCAGGCATGGTGGCATATGCCTTTAATCCCAGCTACTTGGGAGGCTGAGGCAGGAGAATCACTTGAACCCAGGAGGCGGAGGTTGCAGTGAGCCGAGATTGTGCTATTATTGCACTCTAGCCTGGGCATCAAGAGCGAAAGTCTGTCTTAAAGAAAAAAAAAAAAGAGGGGCAGTGATGGAGTCAGAGAGACCTGGGCTCAAATCCCAAACCTGCCACTACTGACCTTGGAAAAACTACCCTTATGCAGCTGAGATACAGCTTACTTATCTGTAAAGTCTAGAGGATAATTTTATTTGTCTCATAGAGTTGTTAGGATGAAATGAGGTATTACATGTAAATTGATTGGGCACAATGGATGGTACATAGTAAGTGCTCAGTAAGTCATAGCCACTGTTGGCTGGGCACGGTTGCTTATGCCTGTAATCCCAACACTTTGGGAGGGCAAGGCGGGCGGATCACCTGAGGTCAGGAGTTTGAGACCAGCCTGGCCAACGTAGTGAAACCCCATCTATACTAAAAATACAAAAATTAGGCCTCGCATGGTGGCTCACGCCTGTAATCCCAGCACTTTGGGAGGCCAAGGTGGGCAGATCACGAGGTCAAGAGATCAAGACCATCCTGGCCAACATGCTGAAACCCCGTCTCTACTAAAAATACAAAAATTAGCTGGGTGTGGTCGCACACGCCTGTAGTCCCAGCTACTTGGGAGGCTGAGGCAGGAGAATCCCTTGAACCCAGGAGGCGAAGGTTGCAGTGAGCCGAGATCACACCACTGCACTCCAGCCTGGCAACAGAGCGAGACTCTGTCTCAAAAATAACCAAAAAACAAAAATTAGCGGGGTGTGGTCGCACGCGCCTGTAGTCCGAGCTACTCAGGAGGCTGAGGCGGGAGAATAGCTTGAACCCAGGAGGTGGAAATTGCCATGAGCCGAGGCCATACCATTGCACTCTAGCCTGGGTGATAGAGTTAGACTCCGTCTCAAAAAAATAATAAGTAATAGCCAGCTGGGCGTGGTGGCTCACGCCTGTAATCCCAGCACTTTGGGAGGCCGAGGCGGGCGGATCACGAGGTCAGGAGATCGAGACCATCCTGGCTAACACGGTGAAACCCCATCTCTACTAAAAATACAAAACATTAGCTGGGCGTAGTGGCGGGCGCCTGTAGTCCCAGCTACTCGGGAGGCTGAGGCAGGAGAATGGCGTGAAATCAGGAGGCGGAACTTGCAGTGAGCCGAGATCGCACCACTGCACTCCAGCCTGAGTGACAGAGTGAGACTCCGTCTCAAAAGAAAAAAAAGTAATAGCCACTGTTGCTCAGCCAAAGAGTGCTTATGTCGCATATTTGGCTAGTGAAGGACATGTATGCAGAAAACATGTAACAATGTTGTTTGGACTGAGAAGTGTGGTGTTTTGGTCAGTCTTCAACTTATAGTATAGAACAGGGATTGCTTACTGCAGCCCATGGACCAAATCTGGCTATTTCCGTTTGAAGTATTGGCTCTTTAAAAAAAGTTTGCTGGGTCAAGCAGGGTGGCTCACACCTGTAATCCTAGCACTTTGTGAGGCCAAGGCGGGCGGATCACGAGGTCAGGAGTTCTAGACCAGCCTGGCCAAGATAGTGAAACCCCATCTCTACTAAAAATACAAAAATTAGCCAGGTGTGGTGGCGGGCGCCTGTAATCCCAGCTACTCGGGAAGCTGAGGCAGGAGAATCAGTTGAACCCAGGAGGCGGAGGTTGCAGTGAGCAGAGGTCATGCCACTGTACTCTAGCCTAGGCGACAGAGCAAGACTCCGTCTCAAAAAAAAAAAAAAAGTTTACTGGGCCAGGCGCAGTGGCTCATGTCTGTAATCTCAACACTTTGGGATGCTGAGACAGGATCACCTGTGGTCGGGAGTTGAGACCAGCCTGGCCAACATGGTGAAACCCCCTCTCTGCTAAAAATACAAAAATTAGCTAGACGTGGTGGTGTGTGCCTGTAATCTCAGCTGCTCGGAAGGCTGAGGCAGGAGAATCACTTGAGCCCGGGAGGCAGAGGTTGCAGTGAGCCGAGATTGTGCCACTGCACTCCAGCCTGGGCGACAGAGTGAGACTCCATCAAAAAAACAAAAAATCCCTGGCGTAGAGCAGTATTGCTGATGAATTGAGGTGTTTTATAGACAAATTTTTAAAAAAATTTATATATTATAATGTGAAATAGAAAAGCAAACTCACATGCCAAACCTATGATTTTATGAATATTCTCGCTTAGGACTTAACGTAAAGGTTTTGTGAAGCACTAAAATTAAGGAGATCTGTTTTTCACAAATTTGAGCTCTCTTAAAATGTCGGGATGGCACGGTGGCTCACACCTGTAATCCAGCACTTTAAGGGGATGAGGCAGGCAGATCACGAGGTCAGGAGCTCGAGACCATCCTGGCTAACGCGGTGAAACCCCGTCTCTACTAAAAATACAAAAAATTAGCTGGGTGTGGTGGCACACACCTGTAGTTGTAGCTATTCATGAGGCTGAGGCAGGAGAATCGCTTAAACCCGTGAAGGTGGAGGTTGCAGTGAGCCGAGATCGCACCACTGCACTCCATCCAGCCTGGGCGACAGAGTGAGACTCCATCTCAAAAAAACAACAACAGCAAAATCATATAAATTTTAGAAATATTTATGACACTCTCTTTATTCATACAATAGGGCTCGTCGGAAAAAAAGTTCTGCTAGAAAATTTGGTCTACAGAAACTTTGGGAGTGGTGCTTAGGACTTGTACAAATGAGTTCATTGCCATGGAGAGTTGTAATTGGTCGTCTAGGAAGGATTGGTCATGGAGAATTGAAAGGTAAAATTGTGCTTTTATTAGTATTTATATTTCCGTTTTATGTAAATTCACACACAGTTCTGACCACGTCTAGGTATATATGTTGAATAAAATGCAAAGGTTATCAAATAAGGAACCACATATGTCTAGGCCACAAATGGCTTAATTCAAATTTTAAAAAGACATTTTACTCTTATTTTAACTTTAATATCAGTCTTATTACTGCTGTTCTTAATTGTTTTCTGTTTTTTCCACTTTCTGATTGTTATTTAACTCATCCTCTGTTGAGCAGATACCAATTAAATTTGGTGTATCCTAATATTAGGGGGATAAAGAATGTTCAGTAGCATCAGCAGTAAGAATTTTGGCTTGATGATGACTCGTGTTTGAGGAATACACTAATTTAAAAGCCATTAACTATTTTTATATTTTAACTTTAACTTGGTTCTACAGGATATTAATAATGCTGTTACTTTGTTTTTTTTTGTTTGTTTGTTTGTTTTTTACTGTTGATACCCACAGATTGGAGCTGTTTGCTGAGTCGTCGAAACTTGCAGTCTCTAAGTAAAAGGCTCAAAGACATGTGTAGAATGTGTGGTATATCTGCTGCAGACTCCCCTAGCATTCTCAGTGCTTGCTTGGTGGCAATGGAGCCGCAAGGCTCTTTTGTTATTATGCCAGGTTAGCTATCTTTAGTTTATATCAGATTTAATTCTTTATGCAGTTAAGTTTTTAAGTATTACATACAATTTATTCTTCATTTATTAAAAGAAAAAATGTCTTTCATTTTCAGATTCTGTGTCAACTGGTTCTGTATTTGGAAGAAGCACGACTCTAAATATGCAGACATCTCAGCTAAATACCCCACAGGATACATCATGTACTCATATACTTGTGTTTCCTACTTCTGCTTCTGTGCAAGTAGCTTCAGCTACTTACACCACTGAAAATTTGGATTTAGCTTTCAATCCCAACAATGGTAGGTAATTTGTTCCATTTTGGTAGTCTGAAGAATACCCCCCAAAATAAATTCATGTCCAATACCTGAAACGTGTGAATGTTACCTTGTTTTACCAAAAAATGATTTTGCAGATGTGATAAGTTAAGGATCTTGAGATGGAGAGATTATCCTCAATTACGCAGGTGGGCCCTTAATGCGATAACATGTGTTCTTATAAGAAGGAGGCAGAAGGAGGTTTGACTACATAGAAGAGAAGAAAGCCATGTGGTGGAAACAGTGGGAAGCAAAGTCAAAGGGAGAAGATGCTATGTTGCTGACTTTGAAGATGGTGAAAGAACCCATGAGCCAAAGAATATAGTTCTAGACTCTGAAAAAGACAAGGAAACAGATTATCCCTTTCAGCCTTGCCAACATCCTGATTGCAGTCCAACGAAACTGATTTCAGACTTCTGGCCTCCAGAACTGTAAGAAAATAAATATGTGTTGTTTTTAAGCCAACAGTTTGTGGTAACTTATTAAAGTGGCAACAGGAAACTAATACAATCATTCTTTTACCTTGTTGATATCAGAACTGGTGCTGTGAATTATCCCATAAATCTTTACTTTTAAAAAATTTTTTGAGACAGAGTCTCATTCACTCTGTCTCCCAAGCTGGAGTGCAGTGGTACGATCTCAGCCTACTGTAGCCTTCACCTCCTGGGTTCAAGCGATGCTCGTGCCTCAGCTTCTCGAGTAGCTGGGATTGCAGGCGCATGCCACCATGCCTGGCTAATTTTTGTATTTTTGGTAGAGATGGGGTTTCACCATGTTGGCCAGGCTGGTCTCAAACTCCTGACCTCAAGTGATACGCCCACCTTGGCCTCCCAAAGTGCGGGGATTATAAACGTGAGCCACCATGCCCAGCCATCTTTACTTATTTTAAAAGGCAATAGTTGGTCACAAAATATTTGTATAGGTTTACCCTTGTGCTTTTGAGGTACCTGTACATGAACTCATTTTATATATCTCTTATGTTGATTTGCCAAAATAATGTAATTTATATAAACTGCCAAAGTAGGGATGTAGCTTTTCCAGGTGAATTTATAGATTGCATTTTAGTAGAAGAGAAAATAAAGAAGATTTTATTGTTATTCTGAGCTACCTTAAAAACTCTCACATCTCTAAAGTCACAAGTATGGTTATTATGCTCTCTTGTTTTCGTGTGTTATATAATAACTCGAATATTTTACTTAATAAAGAACATGGTATTATTCGTAAATACAGTAATCCTCCTTATCTTTGGTTTTGCTTTACATGATTTCAGTTGCCCATGGGTACAGTACAATAAGATAGTTTGAAAGAGAGAGAGAGAGAGAGACCACATTCACATACCTTTTATTATAGTACCTTGCTATAATTGTTCTAATATTCTCGTTGTTAATCTCTTACTGTACCTAATTTATCACTGAAACTCCATCATAGGTGTGTACGTAAAGGAAAAACCAGTATATAGGATTTGGTACTATCCTTGGTTTCAGGAATCTATGTGGGTATGGGGGTGGGTCTTGGGACATATTCCCCATGGATAAGGGGGAATACTGTAGTCCCACTTTAAACACATTTTCATTTCGTTTGTACTGTGTTTGCTTTGTATTAGTTTCCTATTGCTGCTCTAACAAAGTACTACACATTTAGTGGCTTAAAACAACACGCATTTATTTTATCTTACAGTTCTGGAAGTCAGAAGTCCAAAATCAATCTCACTGGGCCAAAGTCAAAATATCAGCAGGATTGATTACTTTCTGGAGGTCCTAAGGGAAAATGTTTCCTTGCCTTTGTCAGTTTCTACAGGCTACTTGCATTCCTTGGCTCATGGTCCCTTCCTCTATCCTGGATGCCAGCAGTATAGTGTCATCACATCTCCTTCACTGGCTCTAACCCTACTGCCTCCCTCTTATTAGGACCCCTGTGATTACATTGGACCCACCCGGATAATCCAGAATAATCTCCCCATCTCAAGATCCTTAGCTTGATCACATCTGCAAAGTCTTTTATGGTAACATATTCTTAGATTCCTGGGATTAGGATGTGGACATCTTTGGGGGGCCATTATTCAGACTACCACATGCTTGTTTATGCATAATTATTTGTACGGCTTTTAGCACAATACTTGGCACATGGTAGACACTCAGTAAATGTTGGTTAAATTAACCCATTTTGGTTAAAATTTCATTTATTTTGACCCTTTCCTGTGAATGACCATAGGATATGGAAAATGGAGTTTTAAATTTATTTTCTTTCTCCTGTTTAGATGGAGCAGATGGAATGGGTATCTTTGATTTGTTAGACACAGGAGATGATCTTGACCCTGATATCATTAATATCCTTCCTGCTTCTCCAACTGGTTCTCCTGTACATTCTCCAGGATCTCATTACCCCCATGGAGGTGATGCGGGCAAGGTAACTGTGTTACAAGTTTTAGTTTTTCTCGGCCGGGCGCAGTGGCTTACGCCTAAAATCCCGGCAGTTTGGGAGGGCGAAGCAGGTGGATCACGAGGTCAGGAGTTTGAGACCAGCCTGGCCAATATGGTGAAACCCCATCTCTACTAAAAATGTAAAAAATAGCCGGGTAAGGTGGCACGCACCTGTAGTCCCAGCTACTCAGGAGGATGAGGCAAGAGAATCACTTGAACCTGGGAGGCAGAGGTTGTAGTGAGCCGAGATCATCCAATTGCCATTCCTTAACTTAGTAATGGATTAATATATGAAATGCAATACTATTTTTCCTTGGAAATTAGCAAGAGTTGAGATTAATTAACAGTACATTCATGCATTTCTACATCATGGACATCAGTACTTTGAATTGCACATTTTTAAGAGAATCTCTAAGGCTCTACTTTCCCTGAATCCGTATTTTCTAGACCATTTGGCATTAGTCATTTTTTTGTAGTTTTTGTGGCAGTTCACCATAGCTTTTTACTCAGATGTAGGATCACAGTATCTTTCAGAATCACTATATATAACTCTAAGAGCAGCCATTCATATCAGGGCTGTGACAAGGAATATAATAAAAATATTAATTTTCTCATAAGACCAGATAAAACACTGACCATCTACTCCCCCTTTTTATCTTTAGCAGTTATGGAAGCAGGCTGTCTTGTCCTTATATTTGAAGTAAAAACGAACTGGGCTTCAGTTAATAACACCTCTCTATTTGAAATTATATATACTGGGCTGGGCGCGGTGGCTCACGTCTGTAATCCCAGCACTTTGGGAGGCTGAGGCTGGCGGATCACGAGGTCAGGAGATTGAGACCATCCTGGCTAACACAGTGAAACCCCATCTCTACTAAAAATACAAAAATTAGCCAGGTGTGGCAGGCGTCTGTACTCCCAGCTACTCAGGAGGCTGAGACAGGAGAATGGTGTGAACCCGGGAGGTGGAGCTTGCAGTGAGCCGAGATCGCACCACTGCATTCCAGCCTAAGTGACAGAGCGAGACTCCATCTCAAAAAAAAAGAAAAAAAAGAAATTATATATACTGGTGATTTGATTATTGTAGTATGCATAGGTATAAAATTTACCCTTTTAAAGTAAGGAAGGATCTTTCCAGTCTTACTTTGCATTCCTTCCTCCTTTTTGTAACTGCAAAGAAATTAGATAGGAAATACGTATAACAAAAAGCACCAGTAATCCCACCACCTTAATAAAACCATTTTTACTTTTAAGCAAATTATCTTCTTTCCACATACGTTTATATTGCAATTTTTAATAAGTATAATGAGGTTTTAAATATTACATTTTTGCTATACCCTAATTTATGTCCTTCCCAAAATATTGGACATGTAAGGTTTTTTTTTGTTATAGATGTAATGAACGTTTTCATGCATATTATTTTTATTTTATCTATTTTTAAATACCAAGAAATACATTAACTAATCCAAAGGATATGCATGTGACTTGGTAGTTGTCCCTTCATGTTGCCATAATAATTTTCACAACACTATTAACTGCATTTTATAGATAGTGCTAGATTAACAAAGCTAAATTGAATCCACCTTTTGATTGGGGTGTGGTTTTCAGGACTTAAAGGAATATTAGCAAAAAAGTTAAAGATGTCATTGAAAATTTTGTATTTTTTACTCATCTGTGAAGTTTTACAAACTTTCCCGTGAGCTTGGCATAATAATATAGACTTGTTAAACAGTTGGCATGTTCATTTAATGCAATCCTTAAAATATGTTCTATTAATGCTTTTACTTATAATACTCCTAAGTACATAGAAACTGGTTTTTTTTCAATATCCTTCAGTATTTTGTTAAATCAATGTCATAAGATAATGAGACTGATTGCTATGAGCCATTCTGTGTTTATATCTGGTACTTAGTTATACTGAGTGAACTAATATACTTTTAATTTTGTCTTTTTAAGGGTCAGAGTACTGATCGGCTACTATCAACAGAACCTCATGAGGAAGTACCTAATATTCTTCAGCAACCATTGGCCCTTGGTTACTTTGTATCAACTGCCAAAGCAGGTCCATTACCTGACTGGTTCTGGTCAGCATGTCCTCAAGCACAATATCAGTGTCCCCTTTTTCTTAAGGTATTGCCATTTCTGTCCCAGTTCCTAAATAATTCTGATTGACAGCCTAAGTCCTGAGAAATATAGAAGTGGCTTTTTTAAGTCTTTTAGCTTGTCTAAGTTCTTAAATGCACTGCCATATGTGACTCTTTAAACAAGATCACGAAGGCACGGTGGCTCACACCTGTAATGCCAGCACTTTGAGAGGCCGAGGCAGGCAGATTACATCAGGTCAGGAGTTTGAGACCAGCCTGGCCAACATGGCGAAACCTCGTCTCTACTAAAAATACAAGAATTAGCCAGGTGTGGTGGCGGGCGCCTGTAGTCCCAGCTACTCGGGAGGCTAAGGCAGGAGAATCGCTTGAACCTGGGAGGCAGAGGTTGCAGTGAGCCGAGATCGTACCACTTCACTCCAGCCTGGGTGACAATATCTGAGACTCTGTCTCAAAAAAAAACAACAACAACAACAACTAGTTTTTAAATTTATATTTTTAGAACTTTATTCCTAAGTCAAACTCCTAGGACCCTTGTTGTTAGTGTAGATTGAGTATCCCTTATTCGAAATGCTTGGGACCAGAAGTGTTTCCATTTTTGGATTTTTTCAAATTGGGGATGCTCAATCTGTTTCAACTGCATATATGGAAATTTAGAGCTGAGAGAAACTTTATATTACCTCTGTCTAACCTTCTCATTTTCTAGGTGAGCATATTTAGGTTCAGAAAAACTCACCTGTTTAAAGTCATAAATTGGTAATAGACTCAAGACTGAAACCTGGGTCTTTTAATGATTATTATGTTATTCTTTGAATTACATCATACTGCACTGCTGTTATGCTGCATTATTTTGGGGAATAAAAGATTTATAATCTTGGGCTGGGCGCAGTGGCTCATGCCTGTAATCCCAGCACTTTGGGAGGCTGAGGCAGGTGGATCACAAAGTCAGCAGTTCGAGACCAGTCTGGCCAACATGGTGAGACCCCGTTTCTACTAAAACTACAAAAAATTAGCCAGGCGTGGTGGCACGTGCAAATTAGCTATTTGGGAGACTGAGGCAGGAGAATCACTTGAACCCGGGAGGTAAAGGTTGCAGTGAGCGGAGATCGCGCCACTGCACTCCAGCCTGGGTGACAGAGTGAGATTCCATCTCAAAACAAACAAACAAAAAAGATTTATAATCTTTGTAATACTTGATTTTTAGTTTCATTTACTACTTAAAAAAGTTTTTCTAGCTGTGTGTAGATTGCTGTGTTAAAAAAAACTGAGTGGTTTTTAAATACAATAATGAGACTCTCAGATTCATAGTGATTTATTACAACAAACTCAGGCTGGGCACAGCGATTCACCCCTATAATCCCAGCACTTTGGGTGGTCGAGGCAGGAGGATCACTTGAGACCAGGAGTTCATGATCAGCCTGGACAACATAGTGAAATTTTGTCTCTCTAAAAAGTTTTTAATATTAGGCATGGTGGCATGTGCCTATAGTCCTAATAACATGAAAAGCTGGGGCAGGAGGGAGGATCGCATGAGCACAAGAGGTTGAGGCTGCAGTGAGCCATGATCATGCCACTGCACTCCAGCTAGGTGACAGGAGACCCTCTCTCAAAAAAACAAAACCGAATTTGTTAGTAAGCAATGTAACATGAAGTGGAGATAAGTCACAAAATGAGATATAAAAGCCCTATACAGAATTTATTACTGCTGCTAATATTGTTCCAGAATAACAAATTTAGATGTGACTCACTTATTCTTATGTAAACCCACCGGAAGTTGACTGTTTTTAATCCACAAGTCATGCTAATTTAAATACTTGCTGCCAGGTGCAGTGGCTCACACCTATAAACCCAGCACTTTGGGAGGCTGAGGCAGGCAGATCACCTGAGGTCAGGGATTTTCTATATACTAGTAGTCTTTGGTGTCTCCACAAAACAAAGGATTCTTTGGTCCTTTGGGAGGGTGCTACACATGCTATCTGTCCTCTTTTCTAGTCATAATACATGTATGCACACTAAAGTCTCTGAAAAACAGAGGTAAATAAGATAGTTTACCTAGCATTTCCCAAACTTATTAATACACAAGGAAAGGATTATTTAACACCTGTTAATAGTTTATTATCTTAGTGTTTCAGGGGATGTGTTCAGGAAACACAACTTTACAAAAAGTCCAAGGGACTATCTAGAGCTTTTCCTACTCAGTATTTATTTGCAGAAAGGATAGTATAAAGCGGGCATTCACCCTTAGATACATTGTAACAAGATTAGGACTTCTGGTTATGAACTACCACCTAAGGCATAATTTACCATACTTTTTGTTCACTTTTTTTTTTCATATATCTCATTTTAGTTTTATACTGTAGGCAGTAAAGCCACCTGGTTTGTTTCTCTTTGCTTGGAAATATAATGGGTTGTTAGCTAGATCCCTTTTTATCATGGGAATAGAGTACTGGTACTAATTACATTTTAAAAATTTGTAGTGATTTGCAATGTGAGACTTGCTTATAACTTCATAAATCAAGAGTTTGTAGACAGTTGAAACATAGCTATTTTTGGTTATATTCCTAAATGTACTACATGAGTTTCTACATGTATTGCAGTTGCAGAGGAGAGAGCACCTAAATACAAAATAGTGCCTTATACAGTGTACAGAATGAGATCTACCAAGAGTTACTGCAGTGAACATCACCATTGTTTTATCATAGCTTTTTAATACTATATTGACTTATAAACAAAATGACTCATTTAATTGGAGTGTGGAGTAGTTTATTCCTTTCTCCCACTATTCATTGCCATATCTAAATGAGTGTGCCAGTTTTTACCTACCCTCTATTATGAAATTGAGCGGGCAAAGCAGGCATCTGTGCACTGTATTACTTAGAGTGTTCTCAGTTCAACCGAAGATAGCTTGTTTAAGGTTTATTGTGCTGTAACCAAACTATTTGCTTATGCTTATTCCTGTTACTTTTTTCAGTGCTAGACTTAGGTATGTCTGCGTAGTCATAAAGGGTGTCATATATCTTAAGGACAGACTACTCAGGTTTAACTACTCAATTTAGTGCCTCCTTAAACATTTACTTTGCACATCTAGGCAAATTAGACTTAGCAGGTAATTAGAAATTCTTTTTCTAAGGATTATTGTATGGTCTCAAAAACAATAAAGCTAAAGAAAAGGAAATAGATTCAAAATAAGTTTTGCACTTAAAAATCACTTCTGGCTAGGCGCAGTGGCTCATGCATGTAATCCCAGCACTTTGGGAGGCCAAGGCAGGAGGATTGTTTGAGGCCAGGAGTTCAAGACCAGCCTGGTCAACAGAACAAGAACCTGCCCCTACTTAAAAAAAAAAACAAAAAACATTTCTATAATGAATTAGTTAAAGAGAACAAGCATTTTTATAGTGGCTTTCATTCATAACATAGGACTAAAATGTATTTCATCATTTTATAAGATATATTGGGAGAATAAGGTAAAACTAAATAGCAGATTATTTTCTGTTTGGCTGACTGATTGATTACCTGTTACCTTCTTAGGCCTCTTTGCACCTCCACGTGCCTTCAGTGCAATCTGACGAGCTGCTTCACAGTAAACACTCCCACCCACTTGACTCAAATCAGACTTCAGATGTCCTCAGGTACAACTCTTTTACCATTAACAGTTTGTCACTGCAACTTTAAAAGAATATAATGTTGATTCTTATATATTTTTCTCATTTTTGGCAAGAATTTACAGTTGTGTACCAGTGGATCTCTAGATAAGCACTGCTATTCTAACTTGAGTAATCTACTTTTGAGAATAATTTTTATGGAAATTGCTTCTTTCCCCTCAAGGACTCTCTGTTACACTCTTTTTTAAGGTGACTTTGAGTCTTAAATGCCATAATTGAAAACTGCTTCCAAAATCTAGGTTGGAAATAAATACATGACTTATGCGGTTTATTTGCTTTTCAGGTTTGTTTTGGAACAGTACAATGCACTCTCCTGGCTAACCTGTGACCCTGCAATCCAGGACAGACGCTCATGTCTCCCAATTCATTTTGTGGTGCTGAATCAGTTATATAACTTTATTATGAATATGCTGTGATCTTCATTTGATGGAACTGTGCAAGAAAAGAACAAGGAAAAATGGATGTTTTGCTGCAGGATTAAGTTACAATTATCTTCTCAGTGAAAGTCATTTGTGATGGGGTCTAATTCTTATTACTTCAACAAATATTGTTTTGACTTGGGGGGAGGGGCTATAACCCTGCTATTTTTCATTGACTCTATTGAACTCTTTAGGATGATGACTGATCATACAAAACGTATTATAACATTTTCGTAGCAAAATTAACCTTTTTTTTTTTCCAGTCACAGTATTTGTGAAAAGTAATGAGCCATAGTACCCAGTCATGTTAAATGAATATTAAAAGCATGGAGAGGAAACATGAGGAACAATGAATTTCAACATATGGCTTCAGAACATGAAGATGTTCTTGTATGGATTATAGTATCTAGTATTCAAAAATGCCTGCATCTCTTCTCTTATTTATTGTAAGTTTTTAAATGTATAAATTGTCTTATATTTCTTAACCTCTTTTATAAAAATTTTCCTAGAAGGTTTATACTGCCTTCTTGCTTTAAAGCAATTGGTCTAAAATATATGTAATCGTCTTAATTAAAAAGTTGCAGTAGGGTTGCTTTTAGAGTATTATTTTTTTGTAAGGGGGTGGGTGGGACAGTAAATTTGTATTGTCTCGATGTACAGTTTAACGGGGATAGAGGGGTAATAATGTCCATACCATTGTGTGTGGAGGATTTACAGCTAAGCTGTAGTTGCAGAGTACATGTACAGTAATGAAGTTCACTGTGTTTATAAATTGAAAAGGTACCAGGTCTTAACAGCATTTTATATATCACATCTTTACAGAATAACATGATGGCAATATACAAGTGGTATTGTTAGGTGGTTTAACTTAGAATAAAATGAGAATTCTTCAGTTATATTTTGTACTATGGTTTAGGGCTATGACTAATATTTCAGGCCATTTCCGGTGAAAGAAACTTAGTTTTACAAGAAAAACCATTTGCTACTGAATGCTTAAACTAATTTTAGTGTTTAATGTTACATGCTTAAATTTTTTTCAGTTTTAACAGTGGCACATTTAGGCATGGGAATATTATTATGAAATTTATTTTCCGGATCTGCTATAAGGTTGAAATTTAGCCCAGCTCTAGGCATTTTACAAATTATTTTTCAAGCAGTCATTCTTGATTGTTTGACTTTTTTTTTTAAATTAAAGATTGGGAATGTATGTGAGAGTATGCATATGTATGGGTGTGTGTGTGTGCGCGCAATCAAACTGTGGTGTAAATAGATTCTCAGTGAATTCTGGTATTCAGACTCTATTCCACTAGTGAAAGAACCATTTTCTAAACTTCCCTTGCCTTTTTTATTTATTTAATTTTCTTGGTTTGGAGATGTCAGTCCCAAACACCAGAGTCTGTACTTTTCTATAACACAGCTCAGATTAAGGTAGGGCATATGCCAAGGAGGTTCTCACCTCCCTAAAGAAGGGACTTGAATTTTAGGGACTTTAATTCACCCCTCCTTCAATACAACTTTCCCCCTTCTTGTTTGCACATGCCAAGATAACTGCTTTTATGCAGGCTGTACCCCCTTGAAAAATCCTTTCTACAGTGCTGCTCACAAAAGAGCCCAAGTTCGCCTCCTACCTGCATTGCTGACTTGAATTCACAGTCGCCGAGTCTACCTAGCTTTCTTGGAAGCAGTCTAGCAAAATTTCTATTTGTACGTTCACTAACTAACTACAAGGACAAAATCAGTTGTATTTACAAAACTCTACTTCAGTGTTTGTTTTAGTTTTTTTTTTACTGAAACTTGTTTTGTGAATACTCTGTGCTTAGAATTAAATATCACTTTCTTATGAACAACATAACTTCTTCAGATTGTGTATATGAAAACATTAGCAAGTCTTGTTTTTTCTATGAAGCAAACACAATTGGTGACAAAGGTTTTCAATCATTTCTTCAAAATTATAATGCAGTTCTAATGGTCAGCATATTTTGATATTAAATTTAAAGATCACCTCTCTGCATTTGTTTTTAAATTATGCTAATACACCACACATTATGTTGGTATGTTTTGTTGTGTACTTTCTTTAAAAAAAAAAAAACTTGTCTGAGATTTGAAGGAAAATGTGCTTATTTGGAATTTCCATAAAAAGAGTATCCTTTTTATATACTTAATAGTGACTTTACAAAATAAAAGTTATATTCTCAGTTGTTTAAAATCACTAACCTATGATAACAACACCTCAGTTTGAAAGTAGATTTAAAATTATTCCCTGACAGGTTATTTAATATGGAGCCATAAGGAGGGAACCCAGTACACAATTATTTTTTATTTGGGAATCAGGGAATAGTTCCCAAATATACAGGATTTATTGATAAGATTTTTTTTCTTCCTTTCATATATCCATTCAAACTCAATGGAAAGTTATTAAATAACCATTAGAAAAGCTCAGTAGACTTATTTGAGAAATTAAGCCTTGTGCAGGATGATGGATTTGACTTACTAATGTACTGTCACAGACAAATATGGGTAGTTTTGTTTAAATAGGTAAGCAAAATATTATACTTTATAGCAGTGGATTACCAACACCTTGACTTCTTTGTTACAGTGCTAACATCTTTTTTTTGTGCAGGTATCCATGATTATTAAGCAGGGTGGAAGTTCAGTATTTTGTCATTTAAAAAGATTAGTTATATAATGTCTGCTTCCAGCCAGTGAGAAACATCTAGCCATACCTTTCTTATGCAAGCCATTGAGTTATCAGGACTGTGAATTAACACTGTATGAATAAATTTCTGTACACCTTATTGTTTGGCCAGAAGGCCACCAAGTGTACTTATATGTAATCCTTAAATTTTAAAGTAGCTGTAATTTTTAAATATTTCTAAACTTTTCTTAAACCACTAAAATTAAGCTCTTACTACTTAGTCAACTATCCTCAGCTGTATTCGTACTCAATTGTCAGTATGGCACAGATTACTGTATTAAAATATTCTCCTTTCGTCTTCATATTTACCTTCTGAGGTAATTTTTTAACTTAATGTGTTACTACAAAGATTTGCAGATCTTTAATCAAGCACTATGTTAATACTGTAATATCAGAATACTATGTTGCATTATTTAAAATGTTCAAATTGAATAGATTAAAAAGTTTTTAAATGCTATTGCATCATATAATTTGCTATTCATCCACTATGGCATTGCATATCAATCAGTTAATACACTTAATGTTGCATGAGTGATATTTTGGTCTGGGTTTCCTCTTAAGATTTTAGTTTGTCTGAATTAAGGAAAAATGTTTTTAATATACATTCTTATTTTGTCCCACCCCTCCAGAAATAAGCTGGAAATCTTAACTTTTTGGGGGGTCTTTTTTGGTGTTTTAATGGGCCCAGAACTGTGGTTTAAATTTTTATGTATGTATTTTCTTTTTTGTGGAGTATAAATTTAAAAACTGGATTTGGGACCTAAAATACTCCTCAGGTTGATGTATTCATGAAGTTTTAAAACAGCTTTAGTTTTCAAAGTAAACTGGATATGTGGACCTTAAAGTTATTGAGTTTAAGCTACAAATTGTAACGTCATTACTGGACATGTCAGCATCAACCCTCTCAAAATAGCTTGGTCACTTTATGAAGGGGCGTTTTAAAGTTGTTGTTTAGCAGTGACATTTAATATGGTCCAATTGCTTTTCTTTTTAACGTGACAAAAAGAGAATAAGGAACAAACACTATTGCTGCCGAATGCCATAACACTGAGTTGTACAAATTGTGATTGAGGAAATGAAAAGGTTTATACTTTTTAAAAAAAAACAAAAACAAAAAACAAAACTTCAAATGGAATAAATTATTCATGAAGCCTTCATTGTTGTGTCTTATTCTGTTGAAAATATTTCCATATTAAATTTGTGCAAAATTAGTAGCAATATTTTTGTGTCATTATAAATGGAAAGGGACAGCCTGGAAACTGATTAATGGTCTTTTAATTTTTCTGAAGTATTTTATTTTAAAAAGGATTTTAATCACATACAAATGTACAGTATGTAGAATAATTGTATATTTGTATACCTACCAATTCCTTGTAGGCTGGCCAGTTAGGTATTGTCTAGTCCAAACAAGCTACCTTCAAATATTTAAAGCTTAGCTGTATCCTATTTTTATTCGATCATAAGAATAATGTTCAGAAGTGAGTAATCCATCAAAAATAGTTCTGCCCATGTTCTGTAAGCACGCATTTAAAATATTTTTGTCCAGACTTAAGCCAAGTAAGGACATACCTCAAAATTATTGTGATCATTTTGAAATAGTTTTTGCTGCAAAAATTTTAAAAATTATCCTTTAAAAGGAGTTGTATGTTGTTTGAACCGCCTATCCTCGGTTATTTTCTGTCTGACAGATCTTTAATCAAGCACTATTATATTACCTCTGGTTTGTTTCTATCTTTTTTTTTTTTTTTTTTTTTACTATAGTCTTATGTATAGCGAAAAACTGCAAATCAAGCTTTTTTTTTAAAGGGGGTATTCACTTGTAAAACCACACACATGGATATTTTTATTTTAAACTTCAAAATATATGAAAGTTTAGGAAACGGGAAAAATCACATAATTCAGCTACAGCCACAATGGAGCACCAATATGTATTAGTACATTGATAATTTTGGTACATTTGAAAATTTGGAATACCAAATATTCATAGCTCACTGCAGCCTTGAACTCCTGGGCTCAAGCAGTCCTCCTTGCCTCAGCCTCCTTAGTAGCTGGGACTTCAGGTGCATGCCAACACCTGGCTAGTTTTATTTTTTGTAGAGATGGGATCTCGCTATGTTGCCCGAATCTCAAACTCCTGGCCTCAAGCCATCCTCTCGCTTTGGCCTCCCAAAGCATTGAGATTACAATCAAGAGTTGCTGCCATACCTGGCTAAATCTAACTGTTTTGAGTGTATTCCTGAGGTGTCTATTCTGTTATTCTGCTTTTGCCAATATCTTCCTGTCTACTGTAGGGGAGTTATCAATCCTGGACTGAAGATTAAGAACCTCTACCCTTAGTGTACTATAGCTATAACCAGAAATTCTGCTTGAGATTAATAGAAATTGATACTGTTAGAGCTGGGTTTTGTTTTGTCTTTTCCTTCTAGAGCAACCCAACAGAACTGTCAAGAACGACCTTCTGTTTAGTTTAAAGGCTAGGCTGGGCACGGTGGTTCACGCCTGTTTTCCTAGCACTTTGGGAGGCTGAGGTGGGCGTATCACCTGAGGTTGGGAGTTGGAGACCATCCTGACCAATATGGTGAAACCTGTCTACTAAAAATACAAAAATTAGGCAGGCTGTGTTGGCATGCACCTGTAATCTCAGCTACTTGGGAGGCCGAGGTGGGAGAATCACTTGAACCCAGGAGGCAAGGTTGCAGTGAGCCGAGATCACACCACTGCCCTCCAGCCTTGGTGACAGAGTGAGAAGATCCTGTCTCAAAAAAAAAAAAAAAAAAAAAAGTTTAAAGGCTGATGCTTTAAAGACTTCCTTATTTTGCTCCTACCTACTACAGAGAAAAAAATTCGAAGTGATAAATTTAAATCATGCCACGTGTCCAAGCCATATAATGTCTTACAGACTTGCATTCAGAATGTGTGAGTTTAAGTCTTGGTTTTGTCGTTTTCTTTTTGTTTGGAGCATATCTGATCAGTAAAACCAACAGTTACCTTCCTCAAAAGCCACTTGGTCCCTAGAGAACAACCATTTGTCCCTTGTCACTGTGCATGACACTACCATCTATCCTGTTGTGCAAACCATAAACTCTTCCTTGTAACCATTCATCAAAAACTATCAGTTTTGTGTACTATCAAATATGTTCATTTCTATTTCTGCTGTCCTGATCTTAGTCTAAATTAGCATTATCCATTGCTATATAACATTAGATAAAACTACCTTATCTGAGTGGACCATTGCAATAGACAGGTACTCCTATCTGATCTCTACACTCACTGTGGTCCTTGGTAGCTGAAAACCTTTAGTAGCTGCTGCTTGCTCTAAAGATGAATACAGTCTCAAAATGGGCCTCTGTTTTCCTCCTTGCTTTTTAGTCATTTGAGTTCCTTGAAAGACCTATGGGTATTTTTTGCCTTAAAGCTTCCACCTGATTTCCACATTACACCCTTGCTTCAGATCAGGCTCCCTTGTTACACACTCTTATTGTAATACCCTATATGGAGCCTTTGTTGTGTTTTTTTCTTTTTTTTTTTCTTTTTGAGACAGAGTCTCGCTCTGTTGCCCAGGCTGGAGTGCAGTGGCGCGATCTCTGCTCACTGCAACCTCCGCCTCCCGGGTTCAAGCAATTCTCCTGCTTCAGCCTCCCAAGTAGCTGGGACTAGGCGCACGGTGCCATACCCGGCTAATTTTTTGTATTTTAGTAGAGATGGGGTTTGGCCATGTTGGCCAGGCTGGTCTTGAACTCCTGCCCTCAGGTGATCTGCCCGCCTCAACCTCCCTAAGTGCTGGGATTACAGGCATGAGCCACCTGCACATGGCCTGTAGTGTTTTTCTTAGTTTACAATTGTATGATTTTTATTTTATTTATTTTTGAGACAATTTCACTCTTGTCGCCCAGGCTGGAGTGCAATGGCACGATCTTGGCTCATTGCAACCTCCACCTCCCGAGTACAAGCAATTCTCCTGGCTCAGCCTCCCCGAGTAGCTAGGATTACAGGTGCCTGCCACCACTCCCTGCTAATTTTTTTGTATTTTTAGTAGAGATGGGGTTTTACCATGTTGGCCAGACTGGTCCCAAACTTCTGATCTCAGGTGATCCACCTGCCTCAGCCTCCCAAAGTGCTGGGATTACAGGCGTGAGCCACCATGCCTGGCCCTCATCTTTTATTTTGACAGTATTGATAAACTAATTATGAGAATGAACATTCAGCAGGTTATTTAGTAAAATTCCATGGTATCTTTTTTTTTTTTTAACTTTTAGGTTTAGGGGTACATGTGGAGGCTTGTTATATAAGTAAACTTGTGTCATGGGGGTTTGTTGTACAGATTATTTCATCACCCAGGTATTAAACCTAGTTTCCAATAGTTATTTTTTCTTCTCCTTAGCCTCCTTCCACCCCCACCCTCCACCCTCAAGTAGACCCTATTGTCTGTTGTTCCCTTCTTTGTGTCCATGAGTTCTCATCATTCAGCTACCACTTTTAAGTGAGAACACGTGGTATTTGGTGTTCTGTTCCTGTATTAGCTTACTAAGGATAACAGCCTCCAGCTCCATCCATGTTCCTGCAGAAGACATGATCTCATTCTTTTTTATGGCTGCACAGTATTCCATGGTATATATGTACACATTTTCTTTATCCAATCTGTCATTGGCGAGCATTTAGATTTAATTCTATGTCTTTGCTACTGTGAATTGTGCTGCAATGAACATTCACGTGCATGTGTCTTTATGGTAGAATGGTTTATATTCCTCTGGATATATAACCAGTAATGACATCGATGGGTCAAATGGTATTTCGAGCTCTTTGAGGAATTGCCACACTACTTTTCACATTGTTGAACTAATTTATACTCCTACCAACAGTGTGTAAGTGTTGCCTTTTCTCTGCAACCTTGCCAGCATCTGTTCTTCTTTGGCATTAAAAAAAAGAAAAATTGCAACCGGGCACAGTGGCTCATGCCTCTAATCCCAGCACTTTGGGAAACCAAGACGGGTGGATCACTGGGAGTTCGAGACCAGCCTGGCCAACATGGTGAAACCCTGTATTTACTAAAAATACAAAAAAAAATTAGCCGGGCATGGTGGTGAGCGCCTGTAATCCCAGCTACTCAGGAGGCTGAGGCAGACGAATTGCTTGAACCCGGGAGGTGGAGGTTGCAGCAATCTGAGATTGCGCCACTGCACTCCAGCCTGGGTGACAGAGCGAGACTCCACCTCAAAAAAAAAAAAGGCTGGGCGCGGTGGCTCACGCCTGGACTCCCAGCACTTTGGGAGGCTGAGGCAGGCGGATCACGAGGTCAGGAGATCGAGACCATCCTGGCCAACATGGTAAAACCCCGTCTCTACTAAAAATACAAAAAATTAGCTGGTCGTGGTGGCAGGCGCCTGTAGTCCCAGCTACTTGAGAGGCTGAAGCAGGAGAATGGCGTGAACGCTGGAGGTGGAGCTTGCCAGTGAGTCAAGATCGTGCCACTGCACTCCATCCTGGGCGACAGAGCGAGACTCCATCTCAAAAAAAAAAAAAAAAAAATTTGATAATCTTCTTTGTATGTTTCTGATTGTAGTATATGTGCTGCCAAAGCGAGCACTATTTTTTTGACTTTTTAAAAATACTCATTCTGACTGGTGTGAGATATCTCATTGTGGTTTTGATTTGCATTTTTCTAATGCTCAGAGATATTTACCTGTTTTTCATACACTTGTTGGCCGCCTGTATGTCTTCTTTTGAAAAGTGGATGTTTATGTTCTTTGCCCACGTTTTTTTTTTTTTTTTTTTTTTTTGAGACGGCGTCTCGCTCTGTCACCCAGGGTGGAGTGCAGTGGCGTGATCTTGGCTCACTGAAACCTCCGCCTCCCGGGTTCAAGCAATTCTTCTGCCTCAACCTCCCGAGTAGCTGGGATTACAGGTGCACGCCACCATGCTATTTTTTTTTTTTTTTTTTTTTTTTTTTTGTATTTTTAGTAGAGACGGGGTTTCACCATGTTGGCCAGGCTTGTGTCAAACTGCTGACCTTGTGATCCACCTGCCTCGACCTCCCAAAGTGCTGGGATTACAGGCATGAGCCACAGTGCCTGGCCTCTTTGCCCACTTTTTAATGGGGCTGTCTTTTTTTTTTTTGATGGAGTTTCGCTCTTGTTGCCCAGGCTGGAGTTCAATGGCACAATCTCGGCTCACCACAACCTCTCCCTCCCGGGTTCAAGTGATTTTCCTGCCTCAGCCTCCTGAGTAGCTGGAATTACAGGCATGCGCCACTATACCCGGCTAATTTTGTATTTTTAGTAGAGACAGGATTTCTCCATGTTGGTCAGGCTGGTCTTGAACTCTCGACCTCAGGTGATCCGCCCGCCTTGGCCTCCCAAAGTGCTGGGATTACAGCCATGAGCCACTGTGCCTGGCCAGGGCTGTCTTTCTCTTCTACATTTTTTTTAAGTTTCTTATAGATGCTGGATGTTACACATTTGTCAGAAGTCACAGAAGACACAAATGGAAAAACATCCCATGCTGATGGATGGGAAGAATCAATATCATTAAAATAGCCATACTTTCCAAAGCAATTTACAGATTCAGTGCTATTCCTATCAAACTACCAATGACATTATTCACAGAACTAGAAAAAGCTATTGTAAAATTTGTATGGAACCAAAAAAGAGCCCAAATAGCTGAGGTAATCCTAAGCAAAAAGAACAAAGCTGGAGGCATCATGTTACCCAACTTCAAACTATGCTATGGGGCTACAGTAACCAAAATAGCATGGTACTGGTACAAAGACAGCCACATAGACCAATGGAACAGAATAGAGAGCCCAGAAAAAAGGCCACACATCTACGACCATCTGATCTTTAACAAAGCTGACAAAAATAAGCAATGGGGAAAAGACTCCCTATTCAATAAATGGTGCTGGGATAATTGGCTAGTCCTATGCAGAAGATTGAAGCTGGACCCATTCCTTACACCATATAAAAAATCAACTGAAGTTGTATTAAAGACTTAAATGTAAACCCCCAAATTGTAAAAATCCTGGAACACAACCTAGGCAATACCATTCTGGACATAGGAACAGGAAAAGATTTTGTAACAAAGACACAAAAACCAATTGTAACAAAAGCAAAAATTGACAAATGGGATCTAATTAAACTTAAGAGCTTCTGCACAGCAAAAAGAAACTATCAACAGAGTAAACAGACAACCTGCAGAATGGGAGAATATTTGCAAACTATGCATCGTGGTATCTTTATGCTTGAATCATTATTTCAACAAAGTAAGCTAAGTGTCGTACTGTGCCTTTGGCAAGGAACTAAAATATGGTCCCTGCTCTCAAAATACTTCCTTTTTTTTTTTCTTTTGAGACGGAGTCTCACTCTGTCCCCCAGGCTGGAGTGCAGTGACACGATCTCAGCTCACTGCAAGCTCCGCCTCCTGGGTTCATGCCATTCTCCTGCCTCAGCCTCCTGAGTAGCTGGGACTACAGGCGCCCGCCACCACGCCCGGCTAATTTTTTGTATTTTTAGTAGAGACAGGGTTTCACCGTGTTAGCCAGGATGGTCTTGATCTCCTGACCTCGTTATCCACCCGTCTCGGCCTCCCAAAGTGCTGGGATTACAGGGGTGAACCACCGTGCCTGGCCCTCTCAAAATACTTTTTAGTGGGAGAGACAGAGAAGTTCTAACAATTACAATATAATGTGTTAAGTAGTATAGCTGAAAGAAGCAAAAGGTGCCTTGAGAGCATAGAATAGGGCTACCTGATAAGTTAAAGAGTAGGTGGTTTGTCAGGGAAAGGTCTCTTAGCAAGGGAACACTGGAGGTGAGACTTAAAGGACACTTAGGAGTTTGCATTAAAAAAGAGAATGAAAAGCATTCTAGACAGGAGGAACTGTGATGAGAAGGTCCAAGAATATTGAGAAGGATTTGAGACATAAACAGTTCCAACTGACTAAAATGACACCATGGTGGGATACGGTAGGACTCCAAGCTAGAGTTTTAAGTCAGACCATAAAAATCTGTTTTTGGGTTGGGCGCAGTGGCTCAAGCCTGTAATCTCAGCACTTTGGGAGGCTGAGGTGGGCAAATCACCTGAGGTCAAGAGTTTGAGACCAGCCTGGTCAACATGGTGAAACCCCATCTCTACTGAAAATGCCCCAAAAAATTTAGCCAGGCATGGTGGTGGGTGCCTGTAATCCCAGTTACGCAGGAGGCTGAGGCAGGAGAATCGCTTGAACCCAAGAGGCAGAGGTTGCAATGAGCTGAGATTGTGCCACTGCACTCCAAACTGGGCGACAGACTGAGACTCCACCTCAAAAAAAAAAAAATCTGTCTTAGGGCTTGGCACAGTGGCTCACGCCTGTAATCTCAGCACTTTGGGAGGCCAAGCCGTGCAGATCACTTGAGGTCAGGAGACTAAGACCAGCCCGGCCAACATGGTGAAACCCCGTCTCTACTAAAAATACACAAAAATTTAGTTGGGCATGGTGGCGGGTGCCTGTAATCCCAGCTACTTGGGAGGTTGAGGCAGGAGAATTGCTTGAACCCGGGAGGCGGAGGTTGCAGTGAGCCAAGATTGAGCCACTGCACTCCATCCTGGGTGACAGAGCGAGACTCTGTCTCAAAAAAATATAATCAATCAATCTGTCTTTTTAGTTCCATCCTAAAGAAATTCAACTTTATCCCAAAGCAGGGTAGTGTTTTAGTAGTTGGGCTGATTTATAAAACAGTCTCATACTTGAGCCTTGATTGGTGGAGCTATGTCAACCTGGAGGGATGTCTCTAATGCTGAACTAGAAGTCTTGGCTGGACCCAATTCTATTCAATGTTTTATCCATAATATTAATGAAGATATGATCTGCTAAGCTAAAACAGATAGCCAGTGTAAAAGAGTCAAAGATCTTTACGGGCTGAAATATGAAAGAATATATATATTTTTTGAGATGGAGTCTCACTCTGTTGCCCAGGCTAGAGTGCAGTGGCGCAATCTCGGCTCAATGCAACCTCCACCTCCCGGGTTCAAGCGATTCTCCTGCCTCAGCCTCCCAAGCAGCTGGGACTACAGGTGCACACCACCACACCCAACTAATTTTTGTATTTTTAGTAGAGACAGGGTTTCATCATATTGGCCAGGCTGGTCTAGAACTCCTGACCTCGTGATCCACCCGCCTCGGCCTCCCAAAGTGCTGGGATTACAGGCATGAGCCATCGTGCCCTCCTGAAAGACATCTTACAAGATAAAATAGTCACACTATAAAGAGCATCATGTTGAGCAAAATGGAGCTAGATGTCTTCTGAGATCCTTGTGCTTCTGGAATTCTATGACTATTTCTGAAGGACATTGGTCCTCACCTTTGTATAGTTAGGTCTTCTAACTGCTGGAAGCTCAATTACTCTGCAACCTACATTAAGCACCTAGTATACATGAAACATAATAGATATTCTAATGTGTTTTTCTGTTTTTCTCATTTTTTCATTACTCTGTTTCTCTCTTCCTCCAGTCTGATTGAAAAATAAAGTAGAAGAATAAAAGCAAGCTGGTCAAGCCAGGTGCAGTGGCTTGCACCTGTAATCCTAGCACTTTGGTGGACTGAGGGGGGACGGATGGCTTGAGTCCAGGAGTTCAAGACCAGCCTGGCCACATAATGAAACTCTGTCTCTACAAAAAAATAGAAAAATTAGCCAGGTGTGGTGATGCATGACCATAGTCTCAGTTACTTGGGAGGCTGAAGTGGGAGGATCACCTGAGCCCAGGAGGTTGAGATTGTAGTAAGCCAAGATCGCCCAACTGCACTGCCACTCTTTTCTTGAGAACTTGTTTCGAAAAGGAAAAAAAAAGAGAGGCTGGGTACAGGGACTCATGCCTGAAATCCCAGCATTTTGGGAGGCCAAGGTGGGTGGATCAGCTGAGGTCAGGAATTTGAGACCAGCCTGGCCAACATGGTGAAACCCTGTCTCTACTAAAAATACAAAAAATTAGCCAGGCATGGTGGCAGGCACCTGTAATCCCACCTACTCAGGAGGCTGAGGCAGGAGAATCGCTTGACCCTGGGAGGCGGAGGTTGCAGTGAGCCAAGATCGCACCACTGCACTCCAGCCTAGGTGACACAGTGAGACTCTGTCTCAAAAAAAAAAAAAAAAAATTAGCCAAGTGTGGTGGTGCACACCTATTGTCCCAGCTACTCAGGAGGCTGAGGTGGGAGGATTGCTTCAGCTTGGGAGGCAGAGGTTGCAGTGAGCCGAGATCATGCCACTGCACTCCAGCTTGGGCAACAGAACGAGACTCTGTCTCAAAAAAAAAAAAAAGTTTTATTGGCAAACATTACAATGTTTCAATGATTATAAAGATTTTTGCTAAATTAATACAAGGGGGAGAGACTAGAGTCTAGGATGACTTTTAGGTTTCCGGCTTGAGCAACTCAAGGTCAAGTTGGTGAACTGGAAGAGAAGGAGAGGGGGACTTGGAGGAAGTGTCAGCACTCATTATGTGACAATGCAGCCATCTCATTCAGTGATTTTCTGTTTTTCCATAGATCAAGATGGAGATACTGAATCTGCATGTTGTTTCTCCATTAGTGAACAGAGGATCATAATTAGAGTTGGAAAGGATCTTTAAAATCACTTAGTTCATACCCACATCTTCCTCTCATTCGTCCCTCAAACCAATGTTTGCACTGCCTTCACACTTTTCCTGTGAAATGATCATCCATGGAGATGAAATTGCTTACCCTCTCTCAGTTTCCACAATTGCAAAAGGTGAATAATATTACCTACGTCACAAGATTAAATCAGATAATATATATAAAGCATTTATTACAGTGCCTAGCAAGTGTTCAATAAATAAATCCCAAATATTAGCTTAAAAATGCTAGGACAGTACAGTGTGCAACCCATTAATAGAGTGTGAAATCAGTTTTAGTGTGCAGTGACCAGCAGTTTTTTAAAGAGAAGTAGAAACATGTAGCGTGTGTGTTATTATACGAAATATTTGTTTCCATGTAAATGTGGGTTTATATGTTATATATTTATATGTTTATATAGCATATAAATTTATACACTTACACTTATTTTTGTATGTGGATATATACATATGTTTGTTCTGGGTCACAATGTGAATGTATTATTGTGGGTCAGGTGGAAAAAATTTTGAGAAGCATTGCAACACACAATTCTTTTCTTCCTTTGCTGATCTATGTTGAAAGTCATATATATATATATATTTTTGAGACGGAGTCTGGCTCTGTTGCCCAGGCTGGAGTGCGGTGGCATGATCTCTGCTCACTGAAACATCTGCCTCCCAGGTTCAAGTGATTTTCCTGTCTCAGCCTCCGAAGTAGCTGGGACTACAGGTGCCCCATCACCACGCTGGGGTAATTTTTTTTTTTTGAGACGGAGTTTCGCTCTTATTGCCCAGGCTGGAGTGCAATGGCACGATCTCAGCTCACCACAACCTCCGCCTCCCAGGTTCAAGCAGTGCTCCCGCCTCAGCCTCCCAAGTAGCTGAGATTACAGGCGCACACCACCACGCCTGGCTAATTTTTGTATTTTTAGTAGAGACGGAGTTTCACCATGTTGGTCAGGCTGGTCTCGAACTCCTGGCCTCGTGATCTGCCTGCCTCGGCCTCCCAAAGTGCTAGGATTACAGGCATGAGCCATCATGCTCGGCCTAATTTTTATATTTTTTGTAGAGTTGGGGTTTAGTCATGTTGGGTCAGGCTGGTCTCAAACTCCTGACCTCAGGTGATCCGCCCGCCTCGGCTTCCCAAAGCGCTGGGATTACAGGCATGAGCCACCACGCCCGGCTCTGACTTTATTTTTAAAGAGGTTATAAAGTACTATATCTTTGTAAAATATTTTTATTTCCAGCTCCTAGCACAATATCTGGTAAATAGAAGATGCCAAATAAACGTTGATCGAACTAGGAACAATAAATAGTATGAAGACATATGGACTAGCGGTTCTTCATATATAGACTAGTGGTTCTTTTCTGAGTGATCAGACTTCCTTTGAGAAGTTGTTGAAAATTTTGGACCCTCTTCCCAGAAGAAGTGCCGAGCACTCAGTTCTGAACGGATTCCAGAGAATTCCTGAATCCCCGTGCATTGCCTCTCTAAGGTTCTATGGGTCCCCCAAGTTAAGAACCTGAAAGGAAGGTGTTTAACTTCTGACAGCGGAGGTGTGAGGTCAAGAGCGGAAGAAAGTTTGGGGTTAGATCACTTTTAAAATTCTCCCACAAATCCTGGGATTCTAGAATTTTGGTTCTGGGAAGGCACAGGCAAAGATTTAAAGAGTACAGTTTGGTACCACTAGTGTCAAAGAATAGTGGGAACGATTTTAACACACGTTATGCCATTTGAATGCCATGGCAATCCTGTGATGATGAAATTTAAGTTCTGAGGGGCTCAGTGGCTTGTCTAAAAGGAAGGAGCTGGTAGGCTCTGGAAAACAGAGCCTACCAGAATCACATTTCTAAATTTTTGGCGAGCAAGTAGGGCAGGGCAAATAAAGTGGAGAAAAGGGCGGGGCCGCGCACGCGCACAGTTGCATTGGCGCCGACGTCTCTGCTTTTCCTCTCGCAGCCACCCTTCCTCTCAGACCAGTACGGTGGCCGACGGGAGTCAGACGCTGGGGATGAATGAAGGTGCTGGGTGCAGGTTGAAAAAGTCTCCCGCTTTTCCGTTCCTACAGTCCCGGTTCTGCCTTTGTGTGGTGCCCCCATCCTTCCCACTTTGTATCGACAACCCGGTTGGTCTCGGCGTCTGAGTTCTTGGTGTCCGAGTCGACTCGAGGCACAACTAGGGTTTGGGGTTCCGGATATCGCCTAGGCCCAACTTCGGACCGCGCTCTCGATTTCTGCCGCGTCCCGCCTCTAGGACGCGGAGTCCGTGTGCGGTTCCGTGAGGCTGGAGGGTAGATCTTAAGGTATGAAGCGTCCGCTTCTCTGGCCTCAGCGCGTTCCTAGGTCCGCGTCGGAGCCTGGCCAGACTTTGCTCAGCCTGAGGGACTTATTGGTTCTAGTTGCGCCCGGGGCGAGACGGAGGAGCACGCCGGTCTTGGCTCCTCTGCTCCAGTCAGCCCGCCCCTCTGTTAAAAGAGCAGCCCCTCCCTGAGAGCAAAGCAGTTTTTACCCACGACTTTTACCCACGCTGCTGCTAGTCGGTCGGCCTTGAGAGGGGACTGCTTTGGCTGCCAGCTCACTGCCTTTTTGTTTACTTTTTGTGCCTTGGATGATTCCTGGAGACAGAGAAGTGCGCTAATGAGACGCGTCTTTCTCTCTCACATAGCACCCACACATCTGCTTTTTACCCGGTAACACAGGGGACATAGGATAGTGTTGTGGCCTCCAGAGCCCTGAATCTGGCATTGCTTCTGCCCAGTGATTTGCTAGTTTTTCCACCGACTCATGGAGGGTGAGAAAGAGAAGCCCAGTAGTTCTTGATGTATATCGGGGTAGGCATGTGAAACTATCGGGGTATGAAAGAAAGCACTTAACTATGACCATTCACTTTTGTTTACATTTTGTGGAGCTCATGTGACTGATATAGTGGAGAAAGTCTTGGACTGGGATTTTAGTAGATGAGGATTCAGCCTTGGATTGTGCCTCTAACTAGTCATACTACTTTGGGCGTGTTACTTCATCTCTCTGGGCTTCATATTCCTTCTTTGTAAAATATGAGTATTAGAGCAGAAGATTCCTGAGGCTGGAAGAGACATTAATATACTCTGTTTTCTTTCCCATTTTCCAGGTGACAGTATAAACCTAGGGAGACAGAGCAGCCTTGTCTTGATTGTGCCAGGAACATTGCCAACATAGGGACCTATTAAAGATACACCACATTTTTCAGGGTTTTTAGAAAGTTGGGTGTTCATACATGTGAAAGTTAAACTCCTACTTTCATTTGTATTTTTACCATTAGGATCAACAAACAGTAATAATGACTGAATGTACAAGTCTTCAGTTTGTCAGCCCTTTTGCTTTTGAGGCAATGCAGAAGGTGGATGTTGTTTGCCTGGCATCTTTAAGTGATCCAGAATTAAGACTTCTTCTGCCCTGTTTGGTACGGATGGCACTTTGTGCACCTGCTGACCAGAGCCAAAGCTGGGCTCAGGATAAGAAACTCATCCTTCGCCTTCTTTCTGGAGTGGAAGCTGTCAACTCCATTGTTGCATTGTTGTCCGTGGACTTTCATGCTTTAGAACAAGATGCCAGCAAAGAACAGCAGCTTAGGTAATGTTATATTATATGTGGATTTGGATTTGACAAAGAACAGGGAATCAGATATTTTTCAGAGCTCTCCAGAAAAGAGAGAATGAGAATCTAAATTCTGGAGAGCATTTTACTTAGGTCTTTTCTATATATAGTTACAGTTCCAGAATCTTTTGACTTCCATGTTATAAAATGTTATCTAGAGAAATATGGCAATGTGCTGTTGTATGTGGGCTAAACTCATTAGGCCAATTACTTTCAGTGGGAAGTAGGTAGGGTAACTTCCCCTAGATTAGAGGGATTTATTGGAATCACTTGGGAGGCTTTTTTTTTTTTCTTTTTTGAGACAGAGTTTCGCTCTTGTTGCCCAGGCTGGAGTGCAATGGCGTGATCTTGGCTCACTGCAACCTCAGCCTCCCACGTTCAAGCGATCCTCCTGCCTCAGCCTCCCGAGTAGCTGGGATTACAGGCACCTGCCACCATGCCCGGCTAATTTTTTGTATTTTTAGTAGAGATGGGGTTTCATCATGTTGGCCAGGCTGGTCTCGAACTCCTGGCTTCAGGTGATCCACCTGCCTTGGCCTACCAAAGTGCTGGGATTACAAGTGTGAGCCACTGGGCCCAGCCTCTTGGGAGGCTTTTAAAGCTTAGATATTCCCAAAGATTCTGGGCAGGTGCTATGTCCTTCCCTGCCCATTGTGAATCTAGTAGCAAGCCACCATCAGTGGAAGTGAGTGTTAATTGTCAGTTGTGGTAGAGTATTTATTTATTTATTTATTTTTATTTTTATTTTTTTTTTAGACCGAGTCTTGCCCTGTTGCCCAGGCTGGAGTGCGGTGGCGTGATCTCGGCTCACTGCAACCTCCACCTCCTGGGTTCAAGTGATTCTTCTGCCTCAGTCTCCCGAGTAGATGGGACTACAGGCATGCGCCACCGTGCCCGGCTTTTTTGTATTATTAGTAGAGACGAGGTTTCACCATATTGGCCAGGCTGGTCTCGAACCCCCAACCTTGTGATCCGCCTGCCTCAGCCTCCCAAAGTACTGGGATTACCGGTGTGAGCCACCGTGCCTGGCCTATGTGGTGGAGTATTTATTATACGTAGGATGTGAATCCCTGAAATACATAGGCAAACTAAATAGCATTTCAGAAGTAATAGAACATTTTAGAACACTTTATACATCCTTTTATAGCTTATTTCAATAAAAGATAATTTTTATGCAATTATTTCCATATCAGTGTTTTCATAATTGTTACATGTTTGTACTTCATTAGGCATAAACTTGGAGGAGGCAGTGGAGAGAGCATCCTGGTATCACAGCTTCAGCATGGACTGACGTTAGAGTTTGAACACAGTGATTCACCTCGTCGATTGCGTCTTGTGCTTAGTGAACTGTTGGCAATTATGAACAAGGTGCATTTCTTTTAACCACAGCTCAAAGTATGCATGATTTGATGTCTATGTATAGGGAGGTAGACAGAAAAAGAGACAAGAAGTCAGGCAGGTTGAATTCTCCTCTACTCTTATTTTGTTCTTTTTTTTGGAGACGGAGTTTCATTCTTATTGCGCAAGCTGGAATGCAGTGGTGTGATCTCAGCTCACTGTAATCTCTGTCTCCCAGATTCAAACGGTTCTCCTGCCTCAGCTTCATGAGTAGCTGGGATTACAGGTGCCCGCCACCACGCCCAGCTAATTTTTTGTATTTTTAGTAGAAATGGGGTTTCACCATGTTGACCAGGCTGGCCAGGCTGGTCTCGAACTCCTGAACTCAGGTGATCCACCCGCCTCAGCCTCCCAAAGTGTTGGGATTACAGGCATGGGTCACCGTGCCCGGCCTTCTCTACTTTTATTTCTATATATTTGTTTTCCTTTCAAAGCCTGAAAGGATATTATAAGTCTGCCTTAAAGTCCTTCTCTAATTATCATTTTCTCTCATTTATACTTGTTCTGCATTTTCTATGAGAGGGATTTTTTTCCGTATGGAATCCATACACAGTGGCTTCTTGACATTTAGAAAGGGATTTATCTCAAGGCTTGTACAGATTATCAAATTTATTAGCAGATAATACCTTTATGGGATACAATTTCTCCCATAAAGTGTAATGAAGTAACATTTTCAATAACTGAATGTGAATAACTGAAAAATGTATGTGATTCATTTAGACACTGGATGAGCAGTAACAGCCTCATATATGACAGCAGAGGGGAGTATCAATGCTGAATTGAATGTAGGATGATTGGCTAGTCTCAATCACTAAATGACCAAAGTGCTTCTTTACACTAATGAAAGCTATTCAAGTTATCTTCTTTGTAAAATTATAGATTACTTAGGTCATAGACCTTTGGGTAATATAGTTAATTGAAACTCTGAATTTAAAATTTTTGAATGTCAAAGGTCTATCATATAAATAACTAAATTAGCTGGGCGTGGTGGCGCACACCTGTAATCCCAGCACTTTGGGAGGCCGAGGTGGGCGGATCACCTGAGGTTGGGAGTTCAAGACCAGCTGACCAACATGGAGAAACCCTGTTTCTACTAAAAAATACAAAATTAGCCAGGAGTGGTGGTGCATGCTTGTAAAAGAATTGCTTGAACCTGGGAGGTGGAGGTTGTGGTGAGCCGAGATTGTGCCATTGCACTCCAGCCTAGGCAACAAGAGTAAAACTGCCTCAAAAACAACAACCACCACCACCACAAAAACCCACTAAATTAGATCTTTATGTTTATTTACTGTTATAATTTTGGGGAGTCAGTTAATTTATAGTAAATAAAGTTTAGTTTTATAAATTGTGGACAAAAAGGACTAAATTCTGTCTTCATAGAAAATACTGGTAGAGAGGATTTTGGTGAGTTTTAGATAGTTTGGTTTTTTTTTTTTTTGGAGACAGAGTCTCGCTCTGTCGCCCAGGCTGGAGTGCAGTGGCACAATCTCGGCTCACTGCAAGCTCCGCCTCCCGGGTTCACACCATTCTCCTGTCTCAGCCTCCCGAGTAGCTGGGACTACAGGTGCCCGCCACCATGCCTGGCTAATCTTTTGTATTTTTAGTAGAGACGGGGTTTCACCGTGTTAGCCAGGATGGTCTCGATCTCCTGATCTCGTGATCTGCCCGCCTTGGCCTCCCAAAGTGCTGGGATTACAGGCACGAGCCACTGCGCCCGGCCAAGTTTTAGACAGTTTTTAAGGTATGTTAAACAATTTTTCTAAAATTTCCATCACCAATTGTAATTTCCTTCTCTTTTCTACTATTTTGATACTTTTATTTATTTTTGTTTGTTTTTTTGAGACGGAGTTTTGCTCTTGTTGCCCAGGTTGGAGTGCAATGGTGTGATCTTGCTCACTGCAACCTTTGCCTCCTGGGTTAAAGCGATTCTCCTGCCTCAGCCTCCTGAGTAGCTAGAATTACAGGCACCTGCCACCATGCCTGCTAATTTTTGTATTTTTAGTAGAGACGGGGTTTCACCATGTTGGCCAGGCTGGTCTCGAACTCCTGACCTCAGGTGATCCTCCCACCTCGGCCTCCCAAAGTGCTGAGATTACAGGCATGAGCCACCATGCCCAGCCTATTTTGATACTTTTAAATTTCAGCCAAGAGTTTTCCTTCATCTTTTCCTTAATACCTCACTTGGTGACTCTAATAAATAAGTGACCTTTCTCCTCTGGGAGATTTCCAATTTTTTAGTTTGGCACTCCTCATTATATAGGAAATATGGTTATGAAACTACTGTGCAGAATTTCCAAAAAGCTTAGCAGATTTTGTTATCTAAACTTTAATTCTTTGTTTTTCCAACAGTTTATTCAGAATTGAACATGTATATATATATATATGTATATATATGTTTGTTTGTTTGTTTTCTTTTTTCTTTTTCTTTTTTTTTTTTTTTTGAGACGGAGTCTCATTCTGTCTCCCAGTGTGGAGTGCAGTGGTGCTATCTTGGCTCACTGCAGCCTCCACCTCCCAGGTTCAAGCGATTCTCCTGCCTCAGCCTCCTGAGTAGCTAAGATTACAGATGGCCACCATGCTTGGCTAATTTTTATATTTTTAGTAGAGACAGGGTTTCACCATGTTGGCCAGGCTGGTCTTGAACTCCTGACCTCAGTTGATCCACCCATCTTGGCCTTCCAAAGTGCTGGGATTACAGGCGTCAGCCACTGCACCTGGCCATGAATTTATATTTGTTAAACTGCTTTAGGTTGACTGTTCTTGGCTTTTTTAAAGCAGTTTATGTAGGCTGCATTTGTAGTTCATTTCTTTGGCTTGCCTTATCCTTTAATTCCAGTTGTCTCCAAATATTTAGATAGAAATCAGTTCTTGAGATTGATACTGCTGTATCTGAATAATAATTAACATGACTGCTGTGTGTGGTTAAATTGGTTGAAATTGATTGAATACTGCATATTCTGCTGTGGTATATTAGTGATACATTAAGAGACGTAATCTGTGAGCTCAAGAAATAATTATAAAAATAGGGATTTAATTATCTGAAATTAATAGAGTTTATATCTTTTTTTTTTTCTTTTTTAAGGTGTCTGAGTCCAATGGAGAATTTTTTTTCAAGTCTTCTGAACTTTTTGAGAGTCCGGTATATTTGGAGGAAGCTGCAGATGTACTTTGTATTTTACAAGCAGGTACTGTACTGAGTGCTAAGATGGATTTCATATATAGTTTCTTGTTAAATGATACTGTGTAACTTCTTAGCCTGGTATGCTGTGTTATTTTAGGGATCATATAACAAACATGTTATGTGATTTTAAGTCAAACGTGACTAATAGTTAGACGATGATTAAGTAAATTATATTATTTTCATAGTGTGACATATTATGCAGACATTAACATGGTATCTTTGATTTAATGACTTTAATGCTCGTTAATGATTTTGGAAAATGTTTACAATATGTTAAGTGAAAAAAGCAAAGGGCAAAGTGTTAAGTAGACTATAATCCCAGTTTTGTTAAAAGTTCAAGAACAATACCCTTGATGAATTAAAATAAAATACTTATTTTTTTTTTAGAGACAGAGTCTTGCTCTGTTGCTCAGGCTGGAGTACAGTGGCAGGATCGTAGCCCACTGCAGGCTTGAATTCCTGGACTCAAGGGATCCTCCCACTTCAGCCTTCTGAGTAGCTGGGACTACAGGCCTGTGAAAACATTTTTTATTAACTTTGAATTCTGGGATTAGGGCAGATTTTAATTTTCTTCTTCGTACCTTTTTGTATTTTCCAGATTGTATATAATAGGTGTGAATGATAGAAATAAAAGAGGACAGAAAAATGTAAAGAAGGCTGTCACTCATGCCTGTAATCCCAGCACTTTGGGAGGCCGAGGCAGGAGGATCACTTGAGCTCAAGAGTTCAAGACCAGTCTGGGCAACATAGTGAGACCTTGTCTCTACCAAAATGAAAAAAAATTAGCCTGGTGTGGTGGTGTATACCTGTAGTCCCAGCTGCATGGGAAGCTGAGGCAGGAGGATGGCTTGAGCCTGGGAGATTGAGGCTGTAGTGAGCCATGATTGTGCCATTGCACTCTGTCCAGAGTGAGACCTTGCCTTTTTTTTTTTGAGATGGAGTCTCACTCTGTCACCCAGGCTGGAGTGCAGTGGCGTGATCTCGGCTCACTGCAACCTCCGCCTCCGGGGTTCAAGTGATTCTCCTGCCTTAGCCTCCTGAGTAGCTGGGATTACAGGCATGCGGCACCATGCCCAGCTAATTTTGTATTTTTAGTGGCGACGAGGTTTCACCATGTTGGCCAGGCTGGTCTCGAATTCTTAACCTTGTGATCTGCCTGCCTCAGCTTCCCAAAATGCTGGGATTATAGGCATAAGCCACTGTGCCTGGCTGAGACCTTTTCTTAAAAAAAAAAAAAAAGTATAGGCCAGGCACGGTGGCTCACGCCGGTAATCCCAGCATTTTGGGAGGCCGAGGTGGGTGGATCACCTGAGGTCAGGAGTTGGAGACCAGCCTGGTCAACATGGTGAAACCCTGTCTCTACTAAAAATACAAAAATTAGCCTGGTGTGGTGGCAGGCTTCTGTAATCCCAGGTATTCGGGCGGCTGAGGCAGGAGAATCGCTTGAACTCCGGAGGCGGAGGTTGCGGTGAGCTGAGATTGCGCCATTGCATTCCAGCCTGGGGGACAAAAGCGAGACTTCGTCGCAAAAAAAAAAAAAAAGCAAATAAGATTTTCGTGAAAATAACTCTTTAGACCAGTTCTATAAAATAAAATTTCCTGTACTGTTCTATGCTATGCTGTCCAGTGTTCTTTGTGGCTATGGATTACTTGAAATCTGGCTAGTGTGATTGAGGAACTGAACTGTTTTTAATGTAAGTATCGTTATGTTGCTAGTGGGTATCCTACTGGACAGCTTGGTTCTAGACTATGAAAAGAAAGTACTTTATTTTAGATGACATTTGTGAAATGTCAAAAGATATTTAATAATACAATGAAATGTCATTTTTGGCTGGGCATGGTGGCTCACGCCTGTAATTCTAGGAGTTTAGGAGGCTGAGGCAGGAGGATTGCTTGAGCCCAGGAGGTTGAGGCTGCAGTGAGCTATAATCACACCACTGCACTCTAGCCTGGGCAACAGAGCAAGACCCTGTCTTAAAGAAGAAAAAAAGAAATATCACTCTTTAACACTGGGGCCAGGCATGGTGGCTTATGCCTGTAATCTTAGCACTTTGGGAGGCTGAGGCTGGAGGATCGCTTGAGGCCAAAGTTTGAGACCCACCTGGGCAACACAGTGAGATTCAGTCTCCACAAAAAATAAAAAAAATTAGCTGGGTGTGGTGGAGTGCACCTGTTAACAAAGACTAACACTGACTTTGTTTTCTTGTAGAGCTCCCTTCCTTGCTCCCTATAGTTGATGTAGCTGAAGCTTTGCTACATGTTAGAAATGGTGCCTGGTTCTTGTGTCTCTTGGTGGCCAATGTTCCTGATAGTTTTAATGAAGGTAAATATGATTCTAATATGGTATATTGAAAAGACTTGCTTGGACATGTACAGGACCTATCTTTTTGACCTAAGAAGAAACATTAATGGGATTTTATTTGAGATTTTATCTTTTGAAAGTTTGTTAGTATGTATAAAGAAATATTGAGTTCACAAATTGTATTGAGTTTAAAGATCAGGCTGGGCGCAGTGGCTCACACCTGTAATCCCAGCACTTTGGGAGGCCGAGGCGGGCAGATCACAAGGTCAGAAGTGTGAGACCAGCCTGGCCAATATGGTGAAACCCCATCTCTACTAAAAATACAAAAATTAGCTGGATGTGGTGGTGGGTGCCTGTAGTCCCAGCTACTGGGGAGGCTGAGGCAGAAGAATTGCTTGAACCTGGGAGGTGGAGGTTGCAGTGAGTCGAGATCGCACCACTGCACTCCGGCCTGGGCGACAGGGCGAGACTTCGTCTCAAAAAAAAAAAAAAAAAACCCCAAGGAACTAGAAGATGTAATATCTATAATCAGGGATCAAAGAAGATACATGTATCTGTGAAATATCAAGAGAGCAATACGGGATATGTATAATGAGAAATGCTAGGAATCAGACCTTTGTTTTTTAGCCCTACTGCTGTCAGTTTACAGAGAAGTATAAAGTAGAAATTGAGAAAAATCGACTACATTTTTTCACCTCTATTTAAAACTTACAGTGATTGAAGGTTGTTGTTTGGGTATGAGTGATATAAAAATAAAAACATTTTGTTGAGCAAAGTAGTTTGTGAATTAGGAGCCTGGGAGGAAAAGGTACTGGAGTTATAATTCCTGATTTTGTCATTCACTTATTGTGTGAGCTCTATCAAAATACTTCTCATCTGGCTGGGCACGGTGGCTCATGCCTGTAATCCCAGCACTTGGGGAGGCCGAGGTGGGTGCATCATTTCAGGCCAGGAGTTTGAGACCAGCCTGGCCAACATAGTGAAACCCCGTCTCTACTAAAAATACAAAAATTAGCTGAGCTTGGTGGTGGATGCCTGTAATCTCAGCTACTCAGGAGGCTGAGACAGGAGAATTGCTTCAATCTGTGAGGTGGAGGTTGCAGCGAGCCGATATGTGCCACTGCACTCCAGCCTGAGCAACAGAATGAGACTCCGTCTTAAACAAACAAACAAACCAAAATACTTCTCATCTGTAAAATGGAGATATTGATAGTGTAATAGTTCCCTGACTTTTTTAAGAGATTTATTGAATATCAGATGATATGTAAAAACTCTTTGTAAACTGTGTCCTTGCCGATTTTTTGTCAACTTGTTCTGTCAATTACTGAGAGAGGAGTTTTGATGTCTCCAGACATAATTGTGGATTTGCCTATTTCTTCTTTTTGTTCTGTCAGTTTTTGCTTCATGTATTTCAAAGCTCTTTTGTTGGGTTTATATGCATTTAGGATGATTATATCTTTATGATGAATTGAGCCTTTTTTTCATTATAAAATATACTTTTTTCCCCAAGTCAAATTTGATTTCTTTATTCTTAGTTTTCACATTTATAGTTATATCCCCGTTTCTAAACATTATTTACATATTATTCAATTTGTTGTCACCTTTGTTTTAATTTTTCTTTTTAAAAAAATACGAAGTTTTATTTTAGATTCAGGGGGGTACATGTGCAGGTTTGTTACATGGGTATATTGTATGACACTGAGGTTTGGAATTTGAATGATCCTGTCACCCAGGTTATGAGCATAGTACCCAATAGGTAGTTTCTCAGCCCTTGTCCCCTTTCTTCCTCCCCAGTGGTAGTCCCAGTGTCCATTGTTCCCATCTTTATGTCCATGTGTACCCAGTGTTTAACTCCCACTTATAGTGAGAACATGTGGTATTTGGTTTTCTGTTTCTGTGTTAATTTGCCTAGGATGGGGTGGCTTCCAGCTTTATCCTTGTTGCAGCAAAGGACATGATTTCATTATTTTTAATGGCTGCATAGTATTTCATGGTATATATGTACATTTTATTTAATCCACTGTTGATGGGCACACCTGTAATCCCAGCACTTTGGGAGGCCAAAACAGGAGGATTGTTTGAAGCCAGGAGTTTGAGACTAGTATGGTGGCAAAGCAAGAAAGCAAGATCCCATCTCTAGGAAAAAAGAAAACAAAAAACAAAGATGTCATTCTCTTTTCTGCAGTAAATTTTGTCTTTGTTCCTCTGTAAAGTTTCTTTTTCCCTCTGGCTACCTTTTTTTTTTTTTTCTTTAATTTCTTCTGGCTCCTTTTTTTTTTTTTTTTTTTTTTTTTGGGAGACGGAGTCTTGCTCTGTCGCCCAGGCTGGAGTGCAGTGGCATGAGCTCGGCTCACGGCAACCTCCGCCTCCCCTGGGGTTAAAGCAGTTCTCCTGCCTCAGCCTCCCGGGTAGCTGGGACTATAGTCATGTGCCCCCATGCCTGGCTAATTTTTGTATTTTTAATAGAGATGGGGTTTCACTATGTTGGCTAGGCTGATCTTGAACTCCTGACCTCAGGTGATGCGCCCATCCTCTGCTCTAGTTACTTTTTCTCTTTTTTGGAGATGGAGTCTTGCTGTACCCAGGCTGAAGTGCAGTGGTGTGATCTCGGCTCACTGCAACTTCCACCTCCCGGGTTCAAGTGATTCTCCTGCCTCAGCCTCCTGAGTAGCTGGGACTACAGGTGCGCATTACCACACCCAGCTAATTTTTGTATTTTTAGTAGAGACAGGGTTTCACCATATTGGCCAGGCTGGTCTCGAGCTCTTGACCTAGTGATCCACTCACCTTGGCCTCCCAAAGTGCTGGGATTACAGGTGTGAGCCACTGCACCTGGCCCTGGTTACTTTTAAGATTTTCTTTTTATTACTGGTTTCAGAAAGTTGACATATGATGTTTCTTGGTATGATTTTCTTTGCATTTGTTCCACTTAGGGCTCATTGAACTGGGTTTAGAGTTTTCATTCAACTTGGGAAAATTTCTTCAAATTAATTAATTAATTAATTAATTTGAGAAGGAGTTTCGCTCTTGTCGCCCCAGGCTGGAGTGTAATGATGCGATCTTGGCTCACTGCAACCTCCACCTCCCAGTTCAAGCGATTCTCCTGCCTCAGCCTCCTGAGTAGCTCGGATTACAGGTGCCTGCCACCACGCCCAGCTAATTTTTGTATTTTTAGTAGAGATGGGGTTTCACCATGTTGGCCAGGCTAGTCTCAAACTCCTGACCTCAGGCGATCCACGCCCCCCCCCCCCCCCCAACCTTGGCCTCCCAGAGTTCTGGGATTACAGGTGTGAGCCACTGTCCCTGGCCCTCAAATGTATTTTTGTCTTGTACTTTCTTTGTCTCTCTGGGACCGTAATTGCAAGTGTGTTTGAATGTGTAATATTGTCCCAGAGTTTACTATTCTTTTTTAAGTCTCATTTCATTTGTTGCTTCGTTTTGGCCGATTTCTGTTGTTGTGCTTTCAAATACCCTGATCCTTTTCTTCTGTCATGTGAAATCTTCATAAACAATTAATTCTGAAGGCTGAAGAAGATGGTTTCTATCATGTTAGTTTGTAGGGGCCTGATAAAAAATGGAGAACGACAAGATGAAGAAAGTCTTGGAGGAAGGCGCAGGACAGATGCCTTACGCTTCTTGTGTAAAATGAATCCTTCTCAGGCCCTCAAGGTCCGAGGCATGGTGGTAAGTGATCCTGTGTTTTATTAGACAAAGGCCTTTATATTAGGTCCAAGAACTCTTCTCAAGATGGTTTTAGAGTCCTGTAGAGGTTGGGAATTTTATTTATATACTGGACGTGTTACCTTCCTCTCTGGGTTTTTATGTTTTGTAGGAGTTCTTCCTCTAAACTTTAGATACTTTAGATTTGGAAGCATCACTGCCCTTTTTGCGTATGCTACTGAATTCAGTTTGTTTTCTTTTCTGTGCTAGGTGGAAGAATGTCACTTGCCAGGCCTTGGTGTGGCTTTGACATTGGATCATACTAAAAATGAAGCTTGTGAGGATGGAGTGAGTGACTTGGTTTGTTTTGTAAGTGGTTTGCTTCTTGGAACAAATGCGAAAGTCCGGACTTGGTTTGGAACTTTTATCCGAAATGGACAGCAGGTGAGGGTTAAATATCTGTATAGGCTAAGGATCAGAATACTTTAGCAGCTGCTAAAAGAGAAAGAAACATTTTTTGAATGATGTCATTAGACAAGTGGTTCTCACACTTTCTAGTTTCAGGGACCTCCTTATATTTTAAAAAATCACTAAGGATACCAAAGAGCTTTTGCTTATGTGGCTTTTTTCTGTTGATATTTACCATATTAGAAATTAACACTTAAATATTTGAAATATTTATTTAGTTCTTTTAAAAATAGGAACAGCTGGTGTGTTGGTATGTGCCTATAGTCCCAGCTACTTAGGAGGCTGAAGCAGGAAGATTGCTTAAGCCAGGGGGTTCTAGGGTATAGTGTGTGATAATTGTGCCTGTGAATAGCGACTGTACTTTAGCCTGGGCAACATAGCGAGACCTCATCTCTAAAAAAAATACCAAAACCAAACAACAATAACCCTATTAAATGTGAACATAACATATTTTAAATGAAAACTGTGTTTTCCCAAACAAAATTTAATGAGAAGAATGATAGTTTTATTTTATTATATTTTTTTCAAATATCTTCAATGTCTGGCTTGATAGAAGCCTTTGGAAACTGCACTGTACCCTTGTGAGTGAATGAGAAAGAAAAAGACAGATAATGTCTTGAGTATTATTAACACCTTTCCAGACCCCCTGAAAGAATATATCTCCAGGGTTCTGGGCCAGACTTATGAGAACTGGTGCATTAGGTCACTGAAATAAGTTATTATATTTTTAAATTTTAATACATATGTGTATATATGTTTTTATTATGGTAAAATATACATAACATAAAATTTTGCCATTTAATCATTTTTAAGTATATAATTCAGTGGCATTAAGTATATTTACAGTGTGCAACCATTATCATTCTTCGTTTCCAGAACTTTTTTTTTTTTTTTTTTTTTTGAGACGGAGTCTCACTCTGTCACCCAGGCTGGAGTACAATGGCGCAATCTCGGCTCACTGCAAGCTCTACCTCCTGGGTTCGAGGATTCTCCTGCCTCAGCCTCCTGAGTAGTTGGGATTACAGGCGCCCACCACCACACTTGGCTACTTTTATTTTGAGTAGAGACTGGGTTTCGCCATGTTGGTCAGGCTGGTCTAGAACTCCTGACATCAGGTGATCCACCCACCTGGGCCTCCCAGAGTACTGGGATTACAGGCATGAGCCACCACTGGGCCTGGCCCATTTCCAGAACTTTTTCATCATCCCAAACAGAAACTCTATATCCATTAAATAACTCCCCATTCCCCCTATCATCCCATCCTCTGGTAACCTCTATTCAACTTTCTGTCTGTATGAATTTACCCTTTCTGGCTACCTGAAGTAAATGGAATTACACAATATTTCTCCTTTTGTATGTTGCTTATTTCACTTAGCATAATGTTTTCAAGGTTCATCTATGCTGTAACGTGTCAGGATTTCCTTTTTAAAGGCTGAGTAATATTCCATTGTGAACTTAGAGTAGAACTACCATTCTGTCCAGCAATCCTACTGCTGGGTAGAGAAATCATTATATAAAAAATGTACCTACACTTGTATGTTTATTTCAGCACTATTCACAGTAGCAATGTTATGGAATCAACCTAAGCATCTATCAACGGATGGTTGCTTAAAGAAAATGTGATATATATACACAAACACACACACACACATATACACACACACGTATATATGTATACACACACCCACCATGGAATACAACTCAACCATAAAAAAGAATAAAATCATGTCTGACAGTAACATGGATGGAACTGGAGGCCATTATATTAAGTGAAATAACGGAGAAACAAAGTCAAATATTGCATATTCTCACTTATGAGTGGGTGCTAATCATGTGTACACATGGACATAAGCGAGTGGGATAATACTCATCATAGACTCCAAATGTTGGGAGGGTGGGAAGGGTGTGAGGGTTGAGAAGTTACCTATATTGGGTACAGGGTATACTATCAGGGTGATGGCTACACCAACAGCCCAGACTTCTATGCAATAGATTCATGTAACAAAACTGCACTTGTACCCCCTAAATCTATAAAAATAAGAAGTAAGGGCTGGGTGGGGTGGCTTACGCCTGTAATCCCAGCACTTTGGGAGGCTGAGGCGAGCGGATCACAAGGTCAAGAGAGGGAGACCATCCTGGCCAACATGGTGAAACCCTGTCTCTACTAAAAATACAAAAATTAGCTGAGCGTGATGTGCGTGCCTGTAGTCCCAGCTACTCGGGAGGCTGAGGCAGGAGAATCGCTTGAACATGGGAGGCAGAGGTTGCAGTGAGCCGAGATCACGCCACTGCACTCCAGCCTGGTGACAGAGCACGACTCGGTCTCAAAAAAAAAGAAAAATAATATTCCATTGTATGTATATACCACATTTTATTTTATACATTCACCTGCTTATGCATATGTATTTTGCAGCAGTTTTTAACTTGCAAAATATTTTAATTTTTCAGAAACTAATTTATATTAACTATGTGAATAGAGTTCCTATGAAGGAGCTAATGCAGATTGCGATTTAACTCGTTGAGGTCACTTAGCTAGACAACATGTATACTGCTTAGATCCTGTAGTCTATTTTTTAAGCTACTGAATCATAGTTTTTTAAAATATTCAAGTTCTATTTTATAGCCCATTTGAAAACTGATTTTAAGCTCTGCTTTTTAAAACAAAGTTAACATTTATTTATTGGATGCTTCATATATGTCAGGTACTGCCTTAAGCACTTGGCATGCTCATCTTGTTTGTAGTTGTCCTTTGTATTCAATAAAACTTTATTCTTTGAACTTACTGTTATTATTAAAGCAGGTCTATCATATTTTACTTAGAGACACTCAAAAGATAATAATTAACATTTGTCTAGCCCTGTATAGTTTAGAACAGCTTTCATACATGTATTATCTTTGTTCATTCATCTACTTAACAGACTTTGAGTGCTTGCTGTATGTTAGGCACAATGTTCGACTGTGCAGAGTGAGAGATGACTAAGACATTGTCCTTGCCTGAAGAACTGTAGTGGTTATAGAATTGTAAACTCTTTTGTTTTTTTTGAGACGAGAGTATCACTCTGTTGCCCAGGCTGGAGTGCAGTGGCGCCATCTTGACTCATTGTAACCTCCGCCTCCTGGGTTCAAGCGATTCTTGTGCTTCAGCCTCCCAAGTAGCTGGGATTACAGGCATGCACCACCACACCCAGCTAATTTTTATATTTTTAGTAGAGATGGGGTTTCACTATGTTGGCCAGGCTGGTCTCGAACTCCTGACCTCAAGTGATCTGTCCGCCTTGGCCTCCCAAAGTGCTGGGATTATAGGCGTGAACCACTGCATCAGGCCAAGAATTGTAAACTCTTAATTATAGGAGTTCTATAAGGTAAATATTGTTGATAAAATATTTCCTTGTCATTAAGGAAATTGGGGTTCAGAGAGGCTAACCAATGTGCCTAAAGGTATATAATCGTCTAATAGTAGAGCTGGCATTTAAACCCCAAGAACTTACGTCTTCAAAATCTGAGCATTTTCTCCTATACCACATATCACTTTGTTAGTCTTTATGTATTTGAAAGTACCATTTAAATAATATTCCACAATTCAAATTGTCACTAATTTAGTCTTTCCTCTGCAACCAATCCAAATTATGGTGAATATTCATTCTTCAGACAAACTAGTGGATTTTGAGTTTGCTTGATTGGTTAAAATGAGATTCTATAGTCAGGACAATCTCTTCAAATAGGCCAATTTGAAAGTGTTTAAGTGGGGAGCTATGTTTTAGCTCCCTTTTAGTTTAGTAAATGCTTCATGTTTTCTTCCTTTTGTGATCCATATTTCTTTCAGAGAAAAAGAGAGACCAGCAGTTCTGTCCTTTGGCAGATGAGAAGGCAGCTTCTTCTGGAGTTGATGGGCATTCTTCCCACAGTAAGAAGCACCCGAATTGTGGAAGAAGCTGATGTGGATATGGAGCCCAATGTGTCTGTGTATTCGGGGCTGAAAGAAGAGCATGTTGTGAAAGCCAGTGCACTCTTACGTCTGTACTGTGCTTTGATGGGGATCGCTGGACTCAAGTATTCAATAGTTTGATATTTTACCTTTTTGTCATTTTACCTTCTTGTTTCTATTCTCAAGAAAGTGAGCCAAAGGCCTTTTATTCAGAGGATTAAAGTTTTCTGTTGGACTCAGGTAGTGGGCTGGCCTGTAAGAAGAATGAAATCCTAAGGCCAAGAATTCCTAGCAGAGATGTATTCATCTATTTTGTTCTGATTGTAAACAGAACTATATAAATATGGGAGGAGCCAGAGCAGTTTATCAATTTCCAATCACAGTTTAAAGAAACCTGTGATTTCAACACAGCTTGACAAAACTATAGTGAATGATCTGTGAGTGATCTTTTACCATTGACTAGTTGAAGTAAATCTCTCCTTTGTTTCCTTTTACAGCTGATATCATAAATAATTGTTTAAAATTAATATGATGTGATTAATAAGTACAATGTTTTCTTTCTTTTTTTTTTTTGAGATGGAATCTCCATCTGTCACCCAGGCTGGAGTGCAGTGGTGTGATCTCAGCTCACTGTAACCTCTGCCTCCCGGATTCAAGCGATTCTCCTGCCTCACCACACCCAGCTAATTTTTTTTTTTTTTTTTTTTTTGTATTTTTAGTAGAGACGGGGTTTCACCATGTTGGCCAGGCTTGTCTTGAACTCCTTACCTCAGGTGTTCCACCTGCCTCAGCCTCCCAAAGTGCTGGGATTACAGGCATGAGCCACTGTGCCTGGCCAGTACAATGTTTCTTAGTCACCATACAAAATCCTTTTGAATAGTGTTCTTAATAATTGTACATACAGTCCTCATTTGCATGTCTCCAATATGCATGAGTTTCAGTTATGCCAGTTTATTTAAATAATGCTCGTCTCTCAACACAGTTGCCATTTCAGTTGCCATGATACATTAACCAGATAATTGTATAGAGTTTGTGAGCTCCTCAGGCCACATATCACTAAGTAAATAACAGATGTACATCATGATTAGTGACCAATGGCCTCACTTCTTTCAAAGTCTGTCGGTGGCTGGTTACTGCACACCTGTTATTTGATTCATGTACATATAGCAGAGGAGGTAGTTGTAAAGGTTGAATATCCCTTATCTGAAATGCTTGAGACCAGAAGTGTTTGGGATTTTAGAACTTTTTGGATTTTGGAATGTTTATATTTACCAATTTAGCATCCCTAACAGAAATTCAAAATCCTTAATGCTCCAGTGAGCATTTCCTTTGAGCTCATTACTTCATATTGGCACTCAGAATGTTTTGGAGTTTGGGGGCATTTCAGATTTTAGGTTTTTTGGATTGGGGTTACTCAACCTGTATTGCTTCCTTTCTCTCCATAATAAACTCATGTTCCAAATCATGGAAACAATTTTTGGAACATTATATTCCAAAAACAGATAATTGGAAGAGACAGTTGGCCAATGAAGATGAAAGCATAGGCCAGGCGCGGTGGCTCACGCCTGTAATCCCAGCACTTTGGGGGGCCAAGGCGGACAGATCACCTGAGGTTGGGAGTTCGAGACCAGCCTGACCAACATGGAGAAACCCTGTCTCTACTAAAAATACAAAATTAGCTGGGTGTGGTGGCACATGCCTGTAATCCCAGCTACTTGGGAGGCTGAGGCAGGAGAATCACTTGAACCCAGGAGGTGGAGGTTGCGGTGAGCTAAGATTGCACCATTGCAGTCCGGCCTGTGCAATAAGAGTGAAACTCCATCTCTACAAAAACAAAAAACATAAAAAAAAGAAGGAGGCAAAGGCTGTTTAAACTACTCTTGATAAAGTCTTTACGAAGAAATAAAAAAACTTTAAGGCCGGGCACAGTGGCTCACGCCCATAATCCGAGCACTCTGGGAGGCCAAGGCTTGCGGATCAGTGAGGTCAGGAGTTCGAGGACAACCTATTCAAGATGGTGAAACCCTCTCTCTACTAAAAATACAAAAATTAGCTGGGAATGATGGCGTGTGCCTGTAGTCCCAGCTACTCAGGAGTCTGAGGCAGGAGAATTGCTTGAACTCAGGAGGTAGAGTTTGCAGTGAGCCGAGATTGTGCCACTGCGCTCCCGCCTGGGTGACAGGGTGAGACTCTGTCTCAAAAAAAAGAAAGAAAGAAAACAGTTTAATTCCCAATGTTTCTAATATTTTCAATTAGAGTACTATAAAAATATTGGTTTTACCATTAAAAAAAAATAAATTCCTGGCTGGGTACAGTGACTTACACCTGTAATCCCAGCATTTTAGGAGACCAAGGGAGGTGGATTTTTTGAGCCCAGGAGTCTGAGACCAGCCTGGGGAACATGGCAAAACCCTGTCTCTACTAAAAAAAATAAGCTGGGCACGGTGGCGCATACCTGTGGTCCTAGCTACATGAGGACTGACGTGGGAGGATTACCTGAGCCTGGAAGGTCAAAGCTGAAGTGAGCTCTGATCCTGCCCCTACACTCCAGCCTGGGCGATGGAGCAAGACCTTGTCTCAAAAAAAAAAAAAAAAAAAAAAAAAATTATGCATTATAATCAACAGAGTTTTTAATGTTTTGACAAAAATTTTAAAGGTTACAGTACAACCATACTTTTCACCATTGATTATTAAGATTGTGTTGCATGATTTCAGCTTGCATGGTCATTTTTATGGTCTCACACTACAGGGCAAAGGGAGGACCTGCCTGTATTTGTGTCCACAGTAAAACACTGTAGTTGTAATTTCTCAACAGTTTTACATTTGGCAACTTGAGATGTTAAAGATTTTATAAATAGCAAGATATCATTATAAAGTTTAAAATTTGTAACTAAAAGGTTAAAAATTCACTTTTTCTTCTTCATCCCAACTAAAAATGTAAAGCCTAATGATGTATTCCTTTTTAGACCAACTGAAGAAGAAGCTGAGCAATTACTGCAGTTGATGACGAGCCGTCCTCCTGCTACGCCAGCTGGGGTTCGCTTTGTTTCACTTTCCTTTTGTATGCTACTGGCCTTTTCTACACTTGTCAGGTACCTAACTATATAAGTTGCTCCATTTTCTCAAGGTTTACTTTTATTTACTCAATAAAATTGTATAGCATTAGATAAGAGTTTTCTACAAAAGCTGGTCTAGGTATGGACAGTCATAGTTTTGTTTTGTTTTTTCCAATTTTTAAGAGAAGGGGTCTAGCTTTGTTGCCCAGGCTGGAGTACAGTGGCTGTTCATGGGTATGATCATAGCACAGTGCAGCCTTGAACTCCTGGCCTCAAATAATCCTCCTGACTCAGCCTCCCAAGTAGCTGGGACTACAGGTGTATGCCACTGGCCCAGCTTATTTGTATTTTTTTAAAATAAGGATATCGGTAGCATCTGATTCATTTTATTTATCTTATATATGTACATTGTTTAAATAAGTCAAAATAGTTCTTCAGGATTTGTTAAGGCAAATAGCAGTCCTTCCTTCTCTCCTTCCTATTTCATCTTTCTTAGAGGCAGTGTCTTTCAATTCTTTTAGCTGTTTATTTTGTGTTTTACTGCTACATCTGTAATAATATGTTTGTATTCGATACCTCTTGATTTTTGCTTTTAGGTATTTTTTATTGAGTTCCCAGTATGAAAGATGAGAAATTAGTTCTCTGTCTTTTTTCTCCCTGTCCTAAACACATCCATACATGTCCTTCCTATCCTCTCATTCTCCTAGTATGGTTATAATTTAGATTAGATCAATATATAGTTGTTATGATTATGTAAGCACTACTGAGAACTCAACCATGCAGTATATGATTATTTTTTACTTCCTTGTAAAACTTGTTTTTTTTTTTTGGATTAATATTTATCCTGTGTTTTTGTTTTTTGCTTTTAACTTTCTTGGTGTTATATGTACTATTCATGTAACCTCAAACTCTCTGCCAGCCTAAATCTTCTCTCCAGATGTTTTGACTCATTAGACAGTCTGTGAGTTTCATCTTCTTGAGGAGATTTCTTCAGGAGCATTTTGGTCTGGAATGGTTACCAGCTATACCTGGTAGTATAAAGCTCTCATCCTGGGATTGACCTTCACCATCATTTTGGAGACTTGCTTCATCTCTCCTTTGTTGGATCTTCTCTTTCTTGTATCTCATATCATCATATTACCCAGGCGTGGTGGCTCACACCTGTAGTCCCAGCTACTCAGGAGGCTGAGGCGGGAGGGTTGCTTGAGGCTATGAGTTCGAGGCCATCCGGGGCAACATAGTGCGACTCCTGTCTTTGTTTAAAAAAAAAAAAATTAAAAAGAAAACCTATCCTTTCTTTCTTTTTTTTTTTTTTTTTTTCCTTTTTTGAGACGGAGTCTGGCTCTGTCGCCCAGTCTGGAGTGCAGTGGTGCGATATCTTGGCTCACTGCAAGCTCCACCTCCCAGGTTCACGCCATTCTCCTGCCTCAGCCTCCTGAGGCTGGGACTACAGGAGCCTGCCACCACGCCTGGCTAATTTTTGTATTTTTAGTAGAGACAGGGTTTCACCATGTTAGCCACGTTGGTCTCGATCTCCTGACCTCACGATCCACCCGCCTCGGCCTCCCAAAGTGCTGGGATTACAGGCGTGAGCCACCGTGCCCAGCCTCTGTTTTTTTTTTTTTTTTTTTTTTAAGCTCTTTCACCCAGGCTGTAGTGCTATGGCACAATCATAGCTCACTGTAATCTTGAACTCCTGGGTTGAAGTGATCCTTCTGCTTGAACCTCCCAAATAGCTGGGACTAAGGCACGTTCCACTACCCCTGGAGAATTTTTTTTTTTTTTTAAGAGACAGTGTTTCGCTGTGTTGCCCAGGCTAGTCTGAAACTCATGGCCTGAAACAGTCCTCCCACCTCAGCCTCTCAAACCACTGGGTTTACAGGGGTGAGCCACTGTACCTGGTCTTAGAATGAGCAAGTTATTTTTAGAGTGCTGAACAGGTTCTAAAATTCTGTTGTGTTGGTGGTTGCATAACTGTATATACACTAAAAACCACTCAATTGTACACTTTGGGTAAATCTTATGGTATGTATATTACATCTCAATAAAGCTGTTTTCTAAAAAGTAGAACAAGATGAGGGGAAGGAAAAGAGGAAAGGATAAGAAAATACGACAATCATTTCAAAAAGTCCAATTCCAAATAAAAGGAGGTTTTAGACAGAGAACACCCAAGAAGAAAACATTACCAACAAATTTATTCAGGAAAATTTCCTAGAACTGAGACATGAGTTTCCAGGTTCAAAGGGCTTACTGAATGCCTAGGACAATAGTCAAAAAGAGACTCAGGCTAAGGCATATCATCCAGAAATTTCAAAACCCTAGGGATAAAAAACTAATCCAACGAGTTTCCATATTAAAAACAAATAGGCCACACAAAGGACCAGGAATCAGAATGTCAGACTTCCTGACAACACTGGAAGTTAGAAGACAATGAAGCAACACCTTCAAAGTCCTGAAAGGAAATTATTTCCAACTTAGAATTCCATACCCCATCAAACTATCAATCAGATGTCAAAGTAGGACAAAGATATTTTCAGAAATACCCAGTCTCAAAAAGAATTTACTTCACACATACCCATTCTGAAGAAGCAAAATGGCCAGGCACACTGGCTCACGCCTGTAATCCCAGCACTTTGGGAGACTGAGGCAGGCGGATCACCTGAGGTCAGGAGATCGAGACCATCCTGGCTAACATGGTGAAACCCCGTCTCTACTAAAAAAAATACAAAAAAATATTAGCCGGTCATGGTGGCGGGCGCCTGTAGTCCTGTAGGCTGAGGCAGGAGAATGGCGTGAACCTGGGAGGCAGAGCTTGCAGTGAGCCGAGATTGCGCCACTGCACTCCAGCCTGGGCTACAGAGCGGGACTGCATCTCAAAAAAAAAAAAAAAAAAGAAAAGAAATCATTCTGCCTTTTAGGATTTGTCTTTAACTTTATCTTCAATTCCTATTCAGTCTTTAATTTCTAAGAGCGCTTTTTTGGCTCTCTGAATGTTTCTTCTTTGTAGTGTCTATTGGTTCGTTATAGCATAATTTCTTTGATATTAGTCATACTGATTTTGAAGAGATTTTATTATTTGTATTGCTTCTTTTCTCTAAGCTGCTTTTTTTCCCTGCCTTTTTTGGGTCTCTATTTTTAAAGTTAGAAGCTTTTCTCAGATACTTAATATTTATTATTATTTTTAAATTTCTATTTATTTATTTATTTAGAGATGGGGGCTCTCTCTGTTGCTCAGGGCAAACACAGTGGTACAGTCATAACTCATTGCAGCTTTGAACTTCTGGGGTCAACAGATCCTTCCACCTCAGCCTCCCAAGTGGCCAGTGTGGGCCACCACACCTGGCTTATTTTTAAAAGTTTTTTGTAGGGATGGGGTCTCACTTTTGTTGCCCAGGCTGATTTTGAACTTCTGGCCTAAGGTGATCCTCCTGCCTTTGCCTCCCAGAGTGCTGTAACTACAGGTGTGAGCCACCACACGCAGCCAATATTTATTGTTCATATACATATATAAATATAATTTTTGAGACAGAGTTTTGCTCTTGTTGCCCATGGTGCAATGGTGTGATCTCGGCTCACCGCAACCTCTGCCTCCCGGGTTCAAGTGATTGTCCTGTGTTAGCCTCCCGAGTAGCTGGGATTATAGGCATGTGCCACCACCCCCAGCTAAGTTTTGTATTTTTAGTGGAGATGGGGTTTCTCCATGTTGGTCAGGCTGGTCTCGAACTCCTGACCTCAGGTGATCTGCCTGCCTTGGCCTCCCAAAGTGCTGGGATTACAGGTGTGAGCCACCACGTCTGGCCGATTGTTCATATTTAAGACTAGGAAATGAAAAAGCATATTAGAACCTCTAATGCATAAGTGGGTCTTTGGGAAACTCTTGGGCTGATCAGAGTTCTAAAGATTATTGTCTGGCCTGGAGAGGGAAGACCTATACAGAAACCCATAAACAAAGTTAAAGAGTGAGGGTTAAGGGCTGGTAGGTATCAGCCTGCAGTATAATCATTTACTTAATTCTCCTACTTTCAGAATGGTGCTCCAGATAGACCTGGTTGTCCCTTAATTCAGACGCATGATTTTACCACCTCCAGACAATAAATCTCCAGTCTTCTCTCTGCTGAGGGAAGGGTATTCTTCTAGTTGTGCAGAGTGCGGGAGGTGATTTGGAGGTCTACTACTTATATAGAATGTCAACCTCTTAATTTTAGTCTGTCTTCACTCTCAGTCCTGGAACTGCCTGGAGTAGCCTGAGCCCTTTGGGAATTCCGTGGTATAAAATGGATGGGTTTTCTCTTCTACCAGTTTAGCATTTTTCTTCCTCAGGTCTGCTCAGTCCATTTCCATTTATCTATATATTCTCTAGCTTCCAGTATTTTGTGGTGTTGTCCCTCCTCAATATCTTATGCGTTTATGCCTTTTAAGAAAATCCCTTTAATGTAGCTTTAATGGAGTTTCAGGATGGTGTAAAATTAGGTACATGAATTCTTTCTTTTCTTTTTACTTGAAGTACTTTCTAAACATTATCTCAAATCCTCATTACTCTTATAAGGTTTTTTTTTTTTTTTTTTTTAGATAGGATCTTGCTTTGTTTTGCAGGCTGGAGTCCAGTGGCGCGATCAGGGCTCGCTGCAGCCTTGGCCTCTTGGGCTCAAGAGATCCTCCCATCTTAGCCTCCCGTGTAGCTGGGACTACAAACATGTGCCACCATGTCTGTCTAATTTTTAAATTTTTTTGTAGAGATGGGATCTCACTTTGTTGCTCAGGCTGGTCTTGAACTGCTGGGCTCAAGCTATCCTCCTGTCTTGTCCTCCCAAATTGCTGGGATTACAGGCAAGAGCCACTGTGCCCAGCCTTATAAAGTATTTTTGTCTATATCTTATAGATAGAAAAACTAATGTTTAGAAAGATACTTAAAAGTCCTTAAGATAGGCCAGGCACAGTGGATCACACCTGTAATCCCAGCACTTTGGGAGGCCAAGGTGGGTGGATCACCTAAAGGTCAGGAGTTCGAGACCAGCCTGGCCAACATGGTGAAACCCCGTCTCTACTAAAAATATAAAAAATTAGCTGGGTGTGGTGGTGGGCACCTGTAATCCCAGCTGCTCTGGAGGCTGAGGCAGGAGAATCTCTTGAATCCGGGAGGCGGAGGTTGCAGTGAGCCAAGATTGTGTCATTGCACTCCAGCCTGGGCAACAAGAGCGAAACTTCTTCTCAAAAACAAAAAAAAAGTTCTTAACATTTGAGAGCTACAGTGAAAAAGAAAAAGAAAGATTATTTGTGTTTCTTCTTCAAGATCACACTACCAGTAATTAGCAGACATGGGATTCTCACTCAGATGTGGTAGGCTGTAAAGGCTGTAATCTTTCTACTACATAACACTTTATTATTTGTTATATGGTTTAGGTATAGTTGAGAATGACCTTTTTTATTTTCTTAGCTTTTGGTAATAGAAGAAGTATACTTTTCATTTGCTTTTTGTTGCATCTATTTTTACTGCACTGAAGTGGAAAGAGATTGGTGAAAAAATTTTCACAAGTCAACGTCAGCTTGTACTTTTCAATTAAAATTTAGACCGGGTGTGGTGGCTCAGGCCTGTATTCCCAGCACTTTGGGAGGCTGAGGTGGGTCAATCACCTGAAATCAGGAGTTCGAGACCAACCTGGCCAACAGGGTGAAACCCCATCTCTACTAAAAATAGAAAAATTAGCCAGGTGTGGTGGCAGACACCTGTAATCCCAGCTATTCGGGAGGCTGAGGTAGGAGAATCGCTTGAACCCGGGAGGCGGAGGTTGCAGTGAGCTGAGATTGCGCTGCTGCACTCCAGCCTGAGCAACGAGAGTGAAACTCCATCTCAGAATTTAGGAATTCCCTTTAAAAAGTCATTGTTAGGCTAGGCATGGTGGCTCACCTCTGTAATTCCAGCACTTTGGGAGGCTTAGGCAGGCGTATCACTTGAGCTCGAGAGTTCAAGACCAGACTGGGCAACATAGTGAGACCTCCCCTCTACTAAAAATAAAAAAATATTAGCTGGATGCAGTAGCGCATGCCTGTAGTCCCAACTACTTGGGAGGCTGAGGTGGGAGGATCACTTGAGCTTGGGTGGTCGAGGCTATAGTGAGCTATGATTGCGCCACTGCACTCCAGCCTGGGTGACAGAGCAAGACATTGTCTCAAAGAAAAGTCGTATTTTTATAGCCATTTTTCATATCTGGTAAGCCTGTGACTGCCTTTTTTCCCATGATTAGTGATCATTTATTTCTCTGTAACTTTGAGATCTACTCATAAGGTTTCTATAAATTAAATTTCATTTTTCCAGAAGATGGACTGCTCATTACTGTTTGGCGCTCAGTTTGTGATATTTTGATGCTTAAGTGTTAACACTAGATTTTTTTCTATATGAAATAAATATCAGCTGTTGTGTAGTTGTTTTAACAGGTTAATCCCAAGGGGCCTTTGTTTTCTAAGGAATGTGAGGAATCTTACTCTTTCCAACCTGTGAAGGCAGTAACTAAGACTTTGAGAGGGGATCCATGAAAAAAAGCAAAGGTCCTCATTCTTGAGCTCTAGAATTACTTCATACCTCAGTGACAATTCATGGCCCAATTCAGCAAGCCTTTAATTTGACTTGATACTTGAAAATAGGGCAGGAAAAATAATTTCTACCAAAAATAACTTCAGAATGCTTTTTATTCATATGCTAGTATATCTAATTTAAACCAGTGACATTCTGGTATATTTTATATAGTACACCTGAACAGGAGCAGCTGATGGTGGTGTGGCTAAGTTGGATGATAAAAGAAGAAGCGTATTTTGAGAGGTAAGATAATTTGATTTAGTTAGTTGAGAAAGCTTTTCTTCTTCTCTCTTTGGAAAATTCATATTTCCTATTTTGTTTTGACAGTACTTCAGGCGTCTCTGCTTCTTTTGGGGAGATGTTATTATTGGTGGCTATGTACTTTCACAGCAACCAGCTTAGTGCTATCATTGACTTGGTCTGTTCCACTTTGGGGATGAAGGTAATTTTCTTTTAACTTCTTTCTAAAAAAAAAAAAGGTGTTTCTAAGCTGGACATTTTGTTGTAGTGTAAATAGATTGTTTTCATTTAAGTAATTTTAATTGTTTAATAGAAGTTTTATCAAGAGCGCTTAGAAAAATGCATTTTGAAACCTGTATTTACTAAAATAATAGATACTCATGCAAAAACCTTGGAAAGCACAGAAAAGGGAAAGATATCTTATAATTCCATGATTCAGAGATACCTAGTATACTACTATTAATATTCTGATGTCTGTTCTTTCTTTAAAGTGACGTACATATTTGGTGATTTAAAAAAATTAATATATGATGAGCATTTACTCATATCAATAAATATTATAATACAGTATAATTTTTGATGACTGCATTGTCTTCTAGTCCATTGTTTGATCTTCTTAATAGGTCCCTTATTATTTCCCATGTAGGTTTTCTAGTTTCTGTATAATGCTTAGAGGAATATCCTTGTTTATGTAAATACACACATAGGCACCCACATGTATCTCTTCATACACCTGTTGGATTATTTTCTTAGGATAAATTTCTAGAAGGTAATTGCTAAGGAAAAGTGTATGACTGTGTTAAGGTGTTTCATGAGTACTGTCAGATTATCTTTTCGAAAGATTGTATCAGTTTAACTCTTATCATTAGTAAGAACTACTGTTTTTCTAAACTTTCAACATGACTGAGCATTACTATTTTTTTTTAATCTTTGCAAATTTGGTTGATGAACAGTGGTATCACTTAATTTGAATTTCTTTGATTACTAGTGAAACTTAGTATTTAAAATTTATGTGTTTTGGCTTGTTTATTTCTTTTGTGAAAAGCTTATCAGTATCCTAATTTTCCTGTAGGGACTTTGATTTATTTTTTTCTTTCACTGATTCAAAAGGAAAGATATGTCATTATGCCTTATACATCCTACTTCATATATTTCAAGACGTATATTTTACCCAATATTGAAATTGGGATTCATTTTACAGTTGACATGTAATATGAAAGTGGTAGTGTTCCAACTCCTACTTTTTTCTTGAAAAGCTACTGTAATATTAAATCAGTGACATATCTTATAGTATCTTTAAAAGTGGAGAGTTCAATATGTTATAATTGACTTTTTCCAGTATTTTTTGCCATTTAACTTTGCCATGTGGAAATTATTATCATTATTTTTATGTAGTATATTAAATGTTTTTTTTTTTTTTTTTTTTTTTTTTTGATACGGAATCTTGCTCTGTCGCCCAGGCTAGAGTGCAGAGGTGCGATCTCGGCTCACTGCAAGCTCCGTCTCCCAGGTTCATGCCATTCTCCTGCCTCAGCCTCCCCAGCAGCTGGGACTACGGGCACATGCCGCCACACCCGGCTAATTTTTGTATTTTTAGTAGAGACGGGGTTTCACTGTGTTAGCCAGGATGGTCTCGATCTCCTGACCTTGTGATCTGCCCGCCTCGGCCTCCCAAAGTGCTGGGATTACAGGCGTGAACCACCGCACCTGGCTGTAAATGTTCTTTTTGTGTTTTCTATTTTGCTCTTATGCTTAGAAATGTTTTCCTTTCTTGGGTTTATATAAGTGGTCACTTATATTTTCTTCTAGTTTTTTTTGGTGGTTTCATGTTTTACATTTGAACATTTTAATCTACTTGGAGTTTCTTTTGGTGTATGGTGTGATATGTGCAAAAAGTGTATGTGTGTCTATCTGTATATATACATATATACATATATTTGTGTGTGTATATGTGTGTATATACAGACACAGACACACACATACACACACACACATATTTCTCTTGGCCTCACAGAGGGGCAGCTATCCTAGCTCCATGTAGTAAATAATCTGTTTCCCCCAACCGACTGAAAATGCCAATAATAGTATTTATTAAGTGCTTTTTATATTGGTTCTGTTTTTGAGTATTAACACTTTAATGTTGGGTTTGGGAAAGCACTTCTAAAACAGAGTAGAGTACTTGAACATTTGAACATTTACGTGTATCACAGCCATTTTAGATAAGTTCCCTAGAATAAATTGTGTTTCATATCTTTTTACATGCTGTTGGAATTCTTTTGGTAATTTTAGATTGTAATTAAGCCAAGCTCCTTGAGCAGGATGAAGACAATCTTCACACAGGAAATTTTTACTGAGCAGGTATTTCTTTTTATTCTTAGGTACTTATTTAACTTTCTTTTACAATATTCTTTGGGAGAAAACTTATGTGTCTTACCTTAAGAAAATAATATGGTCTTTTTTCTTTTTAAACTCATGATGATTTATTTCATCTTTGAAACTTTCTTAAAGAATAATCCATTTAAAATACACTTTTAAAACTAGTCATAACATACCAAAGCATCTTTTGAATTTATGTATTTTTGGAGACTTTGAGTAGATGCTTAGGAGAATACTCTTAGATGTTGCTGGTAGGGCATCTCAAGGGGTAATTGTTTTAGTGTCTGGAGAAAGATAAAATGAAGACCTATTTAAACCTTTAGGCTGTAAAATTCATTTCTAACTAGTTTACAGGCTAGAGTCTAAATTTCTTATACTTAACATGTTCTTCTTTAGCCTTAGCACTTTTGTCCATGGATAAGCGTAAAGATTTTTTTCATTTCTTTTTTTTTTTATCTCACTCTGTCACCCAGGCTAGTATACAGTGGTATGATCATAGCTTACTGCAAACTCTGCCTCCTGGGTTGGAGCAATTCTCCTGCCTCAGCCTCCCAAGTAGCTAGGATTAGAGATGCACACCACCACGCCTAATTTTTGTATTTTTAGTAGAGATGGGGTTTTACCATGTTGACCAGGCTGGTCTTGAACTCCTGACCTCAGGTGATCCACCCACCTCAGCCTCCCAGAGTGCTGGGGTTACAGGCGTGAGCCACTGCACCCGGCCAGTTGTTGCTTTTTTGTGGCTATTAATATCTTTATTTCTATATTTTACTATCCCTCCCACCCTCAACACGCATATGCACATATACTCCTGAATTACAAGTAGTCACACAGCATGTGGGAGAATCATAAGTTATTTTTTGTCTTTAAATTTGAACCAATTGGAAGACAACTTTGAAGAGGGTCTTTAAAAGACGATTAGAGCCTATGCATGACATATTGAGAATAAATATTTCTGTTTATATTTATGTGGTGCTTTATAGTTCATATGATGTTTTTCCAAAAAGAATATTTTCCCCCCATAACAATGCTTTGAGGCAGGTATGGCAGTGTCCTGTTTTGTAGATGTGAAAAAGATTCAGAAGATAAATGACTTCTTCAAAGTCATTGAGCCCAGATTGTATGCTTCAAAATTTTATTTTATTTTTTACCTTATCACACCACTGTGTATGTATCTATGTTTATAAACAAAAAATTAGGGAATTATATAAATCCCTAAATGTACATTTCCTCAGCATTCAAAGACAATTAAAACATGTAATAATTTATTTTCATCATTCATTTCTAGGGACCACACTTGTATTAGGTGTTGACAGTCTACTTACTAATCTCTCTTTCAAAATAATTTTGTATTTAGTTCTGTTATATTACGAATGCTATTTTTCCCTTTTAGGTTGTCACAGCTCATGCAGTTCGGGTCCCTGTCACCAGCAACCTGAGTGCCAACATTACTGGATTTTTGCCTATTCATTGTATTTACCAGCTTCTCAGGAGCCGTTCCTTTACCAAGCACAAAGTGTCAATAAAAGTATGCCCCTACAAATAAAACAAAATAAAAGCATGGCCCTACATTTATATATATATATATTTTTTCTTTTGAGATGGAGTCTTGCTCAGTCACCCAGGCTGGAGTGCAGTGGTGCAGTCTTGGCTCACTGTAACCTCTGCCTCCTGGGTTAAAGTGATTCTCCTGCCTCAACCTCCTGCCAGCAACCTGTAGGTAGCTGGGACTACAGGTGTGTGCCACCACGCCCGGCTAATTTTTGTATTTTTAGTAGGGACAGGGTTTCACCGTGTTGACTGGCTGGTGTCGAACTCCTGACCTCAAGTGATATGCCTGTCTCAACCTCCCAAAGTGCTGGGATTACAGGCGTGAGCCACTGTGCCTGGCCTACATTTATATTTGAAAGAACAACCTAAATTAATGCTTTCTCCCCAGTTGTATTTCAGTTTGTAGGCCTTTATTGTGGGTTTTGTGTAGGAAATGTGTGGTATTAAGCTAAGTTACTAGTCATTTATATAAGTATAGTAATTAGGGATAGTAATTATAATTATATAATTATACAGTAATTTCAGATTTTTAAAACAATGTAAGATTTTCAAAATGCATAATACTCCATTTAAATTCTCAATAGTGGCACATGGCTATTTCATTAAAACTTAGAAACTGCCATTTTCTATTTTTTTTTTTTAATTTTAAAGACAGGGTCTCACTCTGTCACCCAGGCTGTCATAGCTCACTGTAACCTCAAACTCCTGGGCTCAAGCAGTCCTCCTGCCACAGCCTCCTAAGTAGCTGGAACTACAGGTGCGAGCCACCACTCCTGGCTTTTTTTTTTTTTTTCTTTTTTTTGAGATGGAGTCTCACTCTGTTGCCCAAGCTGGAGTGCAGTGGTGCTATCTCAGCTCACTGCAATCTGCGCCTCCTGGGTTCAAGTGATTCCCCTGCTTCCGCCTCCTGAGTAGCTGGTATTACAGGCTCCTGTCACCACGCCTGGCTATTGTTTTTTTTTTTTTTTAATTTTTAGTAGAGACAGGGTTTCACCATGTTGGCCAGGCTGGTCTCAAACTCCTGACCTCACGTGATCCACCCACCTCGGCCTCCCAAAGTGCTGGGATTACAGGCATGAACCACCGTGCCTGGCCTCATACCTGGCTTTAAAAAGTGTTTTTTTGTAGAGACAGGGTCTTGCTATTTTGCCCAGGCTGGTCTGGTCTTGAACTCCTGGTCTCAAGCAATTCTCCTACTTTGGCCTCCCGAAGTGTTGGGATTACAGGCGTGAGCCACTGCAGTGGGCCTGGTTTTGTTTTACAAATTGGGGAAGTTGCCATGACTAGTATTTGTTGATTTGTCATAAGGACACCTCACACCTAACTTAGAATTTTGACATGTTTTGATTTGTCTTAGTTGGCTATATCTAACAAGTTAAAAGGCCCTCTAAAGAGAAGGTCTTAAGACCCAGGAGGTAAAGTAGACTGAAACTTTTTCAGATATTTACAAAGAACAGTGAATAATATATGCATGATATATCACTTTTAATTGTCACTTTTTTTGTGTGATTTAGTGAGATTATTTTCCAGCCAGATTGCATCTTCTGCTTTATATTTTTAGCAAGTAAAATAGCTAAGAATTAAGAGTTCACATGCACACCCAACATTTTACATGTCCTCCATCCAATGATAGTTAAGTGATAGTCTCCTGTAAGTGCTTGTCAGAGACATTTTCTTAGTCTATCTGAGGGTTTGCTGTGAAGGACCTATCTCTCTCTCTCCAAATTCCTATCTAATGTGAGCTCTCCCATGATGACACACATGGTGCTCTAAATACAGATATGGTAGGGACTTAAAATGTTTTTCCCACTACTTAAAAACGAATAGATTAAACCGAAAGGCAAGCTTCTAGTGGAGGGTGCACCTAAGATGATACAGATATAAAGGTAGTTCATATTTTAAAATCAAAGGCAGTTATGATACTAGATAATATATTTGGAACTGCCAAAAGTTAATAGTGAGTTTTACTGATTCATAATTCATGTAAAACTGTATGTACTTTTATAATTTTGCTTGGTTTTTCTTTTTGCCACAATTAATTCAGTGTCTATAACATTCTTTCTTAGGATTGGATTTATAGACAGCTGTGTGAAACCTCTACTCCACTTCATCCTCAATTACTTCCTTTGATTGATGTGTACATAAATTCTATACTTACTCCTGCGTCGAAATCTAATCCAGAAGCCACAAATCAGCCAGTCACAGAACAGGAGATACTCAATATTTTCCAAGGAGTCATTGGGGTAAAATAGTGGTTCTTTTGTATCTATTAACTTATTTTTCTTTTAGTTCTTCTTACTTAACCCATATTTTTATTTTCCTATCAGAGGACTTCCAGGTAGTTCTGAATTTAAAATTAGATTAAATTTCCTTAGATCACCTGTAAAAATTAAAAGAATGGTATTAGTTCCAAGTAGTTTGCTAAACAGGCACTTGTGTAAGAATTTTTTTTTTTTTTTTTGAGATGGAGTTTCACTCTTGTTGCCCAGGCTGGAGTGCAGTGGCGCGATCTCGGCTCACTGCAACCTCCTCCTCCCTGCAACCTCTGTCTGCCGGGTTCAAGTGATTCTCCTGCCTCAGTCTCTCGAGTAGCTAGGATTGCAGGTGCCTGCCACAACGCCTGGCTAATGTTTTGTATTTTTAGTAGAGACAGGGTTTCACCATGTTGGCCAGGCTGATCTCGAACTCCTGACCTCAGGTGATCTACCTGCCTCAGCCTCCCAAAGTGCTGGGATTACAGGTGTGAGTCACTGTGCCTGGCCTTTTTTTTTTTGAGACTGGAGTCTTGCTGTGACACCCAGGCTGGAGTGCAATGGGCAGTCTCGGCTCACTACAACCTCCGCTTCCTGGGTTCAAGCGATTCTCCTGCTTCAGCCTCCTGAGTAGGCTGGTCTCGAACTCCTGACCTCAAGTGATCCTCCTGCCTTGGCCTCCCAAAGTGCTGGGATTACAGCTGTGAGCCACTGCGCCTGGCCAGTAATTTTTTTTTTTTTAAGTTTCACTTTAAAGTCTAATGGGTTCCCTGGAGACTGTGTATTTGATCAAGTACTGTGTGGGATTTCAAGATATTCAGCATAGGTTTGTTTAGCATCCTGGGAATCTAAGATATACCTACATTCATTTAGGGGGATTTTTTTTTTTTTTTTTTTTTTTTTTTGAGACAGAGTCTCACTCTGTTGCCCCGACTGGAGTGCAGTGACACGATCTCAGCTTACTGCAAACTCTGCCTCCTGGGTTCAAGTGATTCTCATGCCTCAGCCTCTCGAGTAGCAGGGATTACAGGCACCTGCCACCACGCCTGGCTAATTTTTATGTTTTTAGTAGAGACAGGGTTTTACTATGTTGGCCAGCTGGTCTCCAACTCCTGACCTCAGGTGATCTGCCTGCCTCGGCCTCCCAAAGTGCTGGGATTACAGGTATGAGCCACTGCTCCTGGCTCATTCAGGGAAAATTTGATGAAAGTATTTTTTCCCCAGTTTGTTAGAAGGGAAAAACAGTTGCATTTTTCACAAATATATTTAAGTATACAATGTCTTATTTAGGAGTTACTTTTTTCATGGTAATTTCATATAATACTTGGGACTCCTGTCTTTCAGAAGCAGCCTGATGGGTTTGCTATTGAGTAGTAGCTGAAGTCTTTTCTTTGTCTTATCTTAAAGACCACTTAAGCATGTTGCCTTTGATCTCTCATGCCATCTCAGATTTCATGTTGTTTTTTTGAGTTTAATACACACACAGCAACATTTCTCCTGTTTTACCTGAGTTAGGAGCAGCAATGCTGAATAGTCTATTTTGATTCTTTTACTATCAAGAAAAAAAAAAGCACTCATGAAATTCAAAGTATTTCAGAGTATTTGTAATATTACCTCCAGGGTGACAACATCCGCCTTAATCAGCGTTTCAGTATCACAGCACAGCTTTTGGTGCTCTACTATATACTGTCTTATGAAGAGGCTCTTCTAGCAAACACGAAGACTTTAGGTAAGTTGTACGTAGAGGAGTGGTTCTAGTGGTAGTTTATTTTATTAGCTTGTATTTTGTTACTTTCCAAACTGTTCTTTGATAAGGGCAATATTTTAATAAACTCTAGTATCATTTTATAATCTTTGCAATGTGGGCATTGTATACTTGATACATAAGTCATGTATGTTGGGGTATGTAACCACGATTTATGGCCCAGTCCTCCTTATCAGAGGCTAAATTAATAGATAACAGAATTGCCTGTATTTTAACAATTGTATAGGTCTTGTTCACTAAATATAAATTTAACACCTGATGGAGCTGTAACTGAATTTTTTTCTCTTGATTTGAGTCTTTGCCCGGTCTTCCTTCCATTAGTGTAAAGAGTAACAACCTTATCAAAAACAATAGAAAAGGCCAGACGAGGTGGCTTACGCCTGTAATCCTAGCACTTAGGGAGGCCGAGGTGGGCGGATCACCTGAGGTCAGGAGTTCGAGACCAGCCTGGTCAACATGGCGAAACCCCATCTCTACTAAAAATACAAAAATTAGCCAGGTGTGGTGGCTCATGCCTGTAATCCCAGCTACTCAGGAGGTTGAGGCAGGAGAATCCCTTGAACCCAGAGGCGGAAGTTGCAGTGAGCTGAGATTGTGCCACTGCACTCTAGCCTGGTGGACAGAGTGAGACTGTGTCTCAAAAAAAAAAAAAAAAAAAGTAGAAGAGTTTCGTTTTTTGTTTTGTTTTGTTTTTGTTTTTTGTTTTTTGTTTTTTGTTTTTGACAGTCTTGCTCTGTTGCCCAGCCTAGAGTGCAGTGGCGTGATCTTGGCTCACTGCAAGCTCCACCTCCTGAGTTCACGCCATTCTCCTGCCTCAGCCTCCGGCATAGCTGGGACTACAGGCGCCCGCTACCACGCCCGGCTAATTTTTTTGTATTTTTAGTAAAGATGGGGTTTCACCATGTTAGCCAGGATGGTCTCCATCTCCTAACCTCGTGATCCGCCCGCCTCGGCCTCCCAAAGTGCTGGGATTACAGGTGTGAGCCACTGCGCCTGGCCGAAGAGTTTCGTTTTGCCGTTAACATTGGGCTGGGTATGGTAGCTCATTCCCTGTAATCTCAGTACTTTGGTACTTTGGGAGGCTGAGATGGGATGGTCACTTGTGCTCAGAGTTTGACACCAGCCTGGAAAACAGCAAGATGCCCATCTCCACACACACACACACGCACACACACGCACACAGAGAATGTCACTGAAATGGGCTTTGAAACTTAGTTACTTCACATAATATCAGAAGGTCAGATTTAGCATGCATGATATCATTATAAAGTGGTATCTTTTCCTGTATTTGAAAAAGAAGGTTTACCTGTGTTTATACTTCCTACATGTGTGTAGTTCATTTCATCTATTTATTTTTTGAGACAGGGTCTCACTCTGTCACCCAGGCTGGAGTGCAGTGGCATGAACATGGCTCAGTGTAGCCTTGATCTCTTGGGCTCAAGGGATCCCTGCCTCAGCCTCCCATGTAGCTGGGACCACAGGTGGACACCACCATGCGTGGCTGATTTTTTTTATTTTTTGTAGAGATGGGATTTGCCATGTTGCCAGGCTGATCTCAAACTCCTGGGCTCGAGCAGTCCTCCTGGCTTGGCCTCCCAAAGTGCTGGGATTACAGGTGTGAGTGATCCTCCTGACCTTTGTGTGTAGTTTTTAATTTGTTTTTCTTTTTTTTTTGAGACAAAATCTCACTCTGTCACCCAGGCTGGAATGCAGTGGTGCGATCTTGGCTCACTGCAACTTCCGCCTCTCGGGTTCAAACGATTCTTCTGCTTCAGCCTCCTGAATAGCTGGGATTACAGGTGCGTACCACATTCCTGGCTAATTTTTGTATTTGTAGTAGAGAGGGAGTTTCATCATACTGGCCAGGCTGGTCTCGAACTCCTGACCTCAAGTGATCCACACACCTCAGCCTCTCAAAGTGCTGGGATTACAGGTGTGAGCCATCACACCCGGCCTGGATTTTCTTTTTTATGTTTTGACATTTTCTGTGTCTTTGATACAGTTCTTGTTTGGAATTTCTGTATATTCTCACATATTTAATCTTTTCCGTGAACTTTATAATAATTTTGTTAAATTTCACAAATGAAAATTATGTTGGGATTTTGATAAGAATTATGTTAAACTTATAGATTAAATTGGAGAGAATTTACGTCTTTGCAGTACTAAGTCTTCCTATCTAGGAACCTGAAATAATTTTTTGCTTTTTAAGTGCACATATAGTTTAGTCGTCTTTTTTTTTTTTTTTTTTTGAGACAGAGTCTTGTTGTGTTGCCCAGGCTAGAGTGCAGTGGCACGATCTCAGCTCACTGCAACCTCCGCCTCCCGGGTTCCAGTGATTTTCCTGCCTCGGACTCCTGAGTAGCTGGGATTACAGGTGCGCACTAACACGCCCCGCTGAATTTTGTATTTTTAGTAGAGAATGGGTTTTACCATGTTGGTGAGGCTGGTCTCGACCTTCTGACCTCAAGTCATCCACCCACCTTGGCCTCCCAAAGTGCTGGGATTACAGGTGTGAGCCACTTTGCCTGGCCTTAGTTTAGTCTTATAGTTAACTCATGTAAACCCTCATAACAATTCTGAGATAGGTGTGGTTACGTTTATTTTACAGGGGAGAACACTGAGGCACAAGGAAGTTAAGTAACTTCCCTAAGTTAGTATTAAGTATTGTAATAAGTATTGGAACCAGGATTTGTCTATTTCTGGAACCTATAACTATTGTTTTAACTGCCTTCTGATTTTTTCTTAATTCATAAAAGATTGGTATGGAAAACTATGCTAATTTATTAACTTAAAAGGGAGATTATATCTAAATGAGAGTATATGGTATATATGTGGTCTACATAGACAGTGATTCTCAACCTTTATTCTAACACTTGCACTTACATACTTCTTGTCCTTAATAAAAGAAAAATGGTTGAGCTTTACTGTTTGTAGTTTGTAAGAGAATAAACACATTGTACATCCTTTGTGAAATTACAAACACCCTGATTGAGATTCTCATATACTCCTGTGGTGTAAAGGAAAGTACCTTGGAATGAGCTTTGGGTGCTAGGCATATAGAATGCAGTAGAGATGAGACAGAGAAAGATAGTATTGACTGGCAAGGACCTTTACTCTGTGTGATCTGAGGATTCACTGAAAGTGGCCAAATCTCTATTTAAATAAGATGACTATGGCCGCAGGTTGAAGGATGGATTAAATTGGAGGCAGGGAAAGTGGGCCATAGAAGATATTTAAACAAAAGGTGAGTAGGCACTGAATTAGGATAGCAGCAAAAGTACAGAAATTAAAATGGACTTAGAAGAAAAAAAGGGTGGACATGGCTGGTTGAGGGTAGGAGTTGTGAGAGAAGGAAGTCAAATTTGTATTGCCTGACTTAATTTAAAAAGAGGCCAGATATGATGGCTCACGCCTGTACTTTGGAATGCTAGGGCTGGTGGATCACCTGAGGTCAGGAGTTTGAGACCAGCCTGGCCAACATGGCGAAACCCCGTCTCTACTAAAAATGCAAACATTAGCTAGGCGTGGTGGCGGGCACCTGTAGTCTCAGCTACTTGGGAGGCTGAGGCACAAGAATTGTTTGAATCCAGGAGGCAGAGGTTGCAGTGAGCCAAGATTGAACCACTGCATACCAGCCTGGGTGACAGAGTGACTCATCTCAGGGAAAAAAAAAGATTTAGTCACCACTATTGTATATAATATGATAAAATTCACTGTGGCTCATGCCTGTAATCCCAGCAGTTTGGGAGGCCAAGGCGGGTGGATCATGAGGTCAGGAGATCGAGACCATCCTGGCTAACACAGTGAAACCCCGTCTTTACTAATAATACAAAAAATTAGATGGGCGTGGTGGTGGGCGCTTGTAATCCCAGCTACTCAGGAGGCTGAGGCAGGAGAATCACTTGAACCTGGGAGGCAGAGGTTGCAGTGAGCCAAGATCCCGCCACTGCACTCCAGCCTGGTGACAGAGCGAGACTCTGTCTCAAAAAAAAAAAAAAAAAAAATTGGCTGGGCCCAGTGACTCACGCCTGTAATCCCAGCAATTTGGGAGGCCGAGGCAGGCTAGATCCCCCTGAGTTCAGGAATTAGAGACCAGCCTGGCCAACATTGCAAAATGCTGTCTCTACTAAAAATACAAAGATTAGCCAGGCATGGTGGTGGATGCCTGTTATCCCAGCCAATCTACTTGAGAGGCTGAGGCGGGAGAATCGCTTGAACCCGGAAAGCGGAGGTTGCAGTGAGCTGAGATCGTGCCACTGCACTCCAGCCTGGGCAAAAAGAGTGAGACTCCGTCTCAAAAAAAAAAATAAAATAAAATTACAGTTTCTTTTTATAAGATGCATTGGAATCATGAAGCTCTAGGCCGTATGTTCATGATCACATTTGATCTTGTCATTAGGTTTTGGAAAATCTTGACTCACTTGTTGGTTCTTTTAGTGTAGGGCACTTTTGCACATGGCTTCTCTCAACCTGTTATGAATTTTCTTCTGTCTAGTTTTAAATTTCAGGACATTTTCCAGATCTTGCTCCAGGTATGTTCTTGTTCTTCCTGTGTAGCCACTTGTTTTCATAATGATTCTTCATCTTTTATATGCTATATTCGCAGGTTAATTGCATTAAAAGTAATTTGACTTTGTTTTTGTTTCCATTTGGGTTGAAGGTTAAGATTTCTGTTGTTTCTGGACATTTTATTTATTTTACACTTTTTATCTTTGATAGCTGCCATGCAAAGAAAGCCCAAATCATATTCTTCTTCTTTAATGGATCAGATTCCTATCAAATTCCTTATTCGACAGGCTCAAGGGCTGCAGCAGGAGTTGGGAGGTATGTTTTATTTTGCTTTTTACTGCTAAAGTTTATTGTTAAAAAACCTTTCTGTTTATAATGTTATGAAGTGTAATAGGTGCTTAATGTTAAAAATTCAAACAGTTCAAGAGTGAAATTCCTCTTTGCCTCCCTCACTAAATCTATTATTTCAGTTATTGCAAACCACCCTGCCCCCTAAAATGCAACCCTAGCTATTTTCAGTTGATATGTATTTTCAGGCTTTTTTCTCCTGTAGGTTGAACTGTATGAAATTGCAGATATTCAGCTAATTTAGAGCTACAGAAACAGCAGGTTCTTGTGGTTGAACCTAACAGACACTTAACAGAAGTTAAAAAAAAAAATTTTTTTTAACTCTGAATAGTATTGTACACTACCTCTTTTGTTTGTTTGTTTGTTTTTGTTTTTGAGACAGTGGCTCACTCTGTCATCCAGGCTGGAGTGCAGTGGCATGATCTTGGCTCACTGTAACCTCCACCTCCTGGGTTCAAGTGATTCTCATGCCTCAGCCACTCAAATAGCTGGGATTACAGGCATGCGCGCCACCATGCCTGTCTAATTTATGTATTTTTAGTAGAGACAGGGTTTCACTATGTTGCCCAGGCTGGTCTTGAACTCCTGGTCTCAAGTGATCTGCCCACCTTGGCCTCCCAAAGTGCTGGAATTACAGGAGTGAGCCACCATGCCCGGCCTCCCCTGCCTCATCTAAGGCTTGTTTTTTTTCTTGGAGTCTTGAACATCTTTACATATCAGTACAGGTAGATCTGCCTTACTGTTTCTGATTGTTTTATGATCCATAGTATGGATATATTGTAATATTTTTACTATAAATCCTGTTAAGTAGAAATATTGTAGTGTTTTTTGAAATTAGATATTTTTCTTTCTTTCTTTTTTTTTTTCTTTAGGGAAAGGGTCTCACTACGTTATCCAAGCTGGAGTGCAGTGGGTAACTGCAGCCTCAAACTCCTGGGCTCAAACATCCTCCTACCTCAGTCTCTCTAGTAGCGGGGACTACAGGCCTATGCCACCACGCCCAGCTAATTTTCTAGAGATTTTTCTTAATTAAATACCTCTTTAATGTTTGAGTGTGGGTGTTTTTCTTTCTGTTAAGTTGGAATTTTCTTTTTCTTTTTTTTTTTTTTGAGACGGAATTTCGCTCTTGTCTCACAGGCTGGAGTGCAGTGGTGCGATCTTGGCTCACTTCAACTTTCTTCTCCCAGATTCAAGTGATTCTCCTGCCTCAGCCTCCCGAGTAGCTGAGACTACAGGCTCCTGCTACCATGCCCAGCTAAATTTTTGTATTTTTAGTGGAGACCTCATTTCGCCATGTTGGCCAGGCTGGTCTTGAACTGACCTCAGGTGATCCACCCACGTCAGCCTCCCAAAGTGGTAGGATTACAGGCGTGAGCCACTGTGCCTGGCCGGAATTTTTTCTTTATTATGGTTGGTTTCAAGGAGAAACATGAGCCTTCATTGCTCATCGTTAACCGGATGTCTGCAGCATTTATTTACTTATATCTTTGTATAATCTTTTTTTTTTTTTTAAGTAGAGACGCGGTTTCATCATGTTGGTTAGGCTAGTCTCGAACTCCTGACCTCAAGTGAAGAGCCCTACTCAGCCTCCCAAAGTGTTAGTATTACAGGCGTGAGCCACCGTGCCCGGCTTCTTTGTATAATCTGTTTCCAGAAAATAATGTTATTTTTAACAGCATTTGGCAATTGATATACTTTATTGAAAAGAGTATGAAATGTTGATTAGTTTACACTTTTGTAAGCAGTCTTTTTTGTGATGGTTGGGTATAGTTTTAACTGTATATATACTCCTGTATGCATTTAGAAATTTAAATGTTAAAGTAATGCCATTTTTGATTGTTACAATGTCTTTTCAAACACAGAAACATCAATTTTAAGCTGTTTCTATGAGAACGGAATTGCGTATTGTTTCTACTGGGATAAAGCAGTGGTATCATTTGATTTGCATAATAAGAGGATAATTAGATCTAAAGTACTTTGATTCCTACTACTACTGCGTAGTCTTACTGTTATGATGATAATAGTATGGTAGCAACAATATTTATTAGGTACTTATGTGTGAAGCACTTAGCATAGTAGTACTTCGTTAATTCATTAACTACATAGGCATTTTTATGGTGTCATAATTTTTTTTGGGACAGCATCTTGCTCTGTCACCCAGGCTGGAGTGCAATGGCATGATCTTGGCTCACTGCAACCTCCACGTCCCAGGTTCAAGCAATTCTTGTGCCTCAGCCTCCCAAGTAGCCAGGATTACAGGCGTGTGCCACCACGCCTGGCTAATTTTTGTATTTTTAGTAGAGACAGGATTTCCCCATGTTGGCCAGGCTGGTCTCCAACTCCTGGCCTCAAGTGATCCATTCCCCTCAGTCTCCCAAGGTGCTGGGATTACAGGCATGAGCCACCGCACGCGGCCTCTCATTATTAACATTATACATAATAGTCATGAATAGTCAAACTGTGGTATAGGTAAAATGTTATAAATAAGGCTTTGATTTGGTGACAAGTTTTCCCATTTCTTTTGGTCTTCTTTAATACTTCTTGAACCAAGAAAAAATGCCCCCCATTGTGGGTATCATCAGTACTGCTTCTCTGGGCTGACATATGTGGCTGTGTGACTTTAGGGTTGTTAATATTAATAAATGTCTTTCAGCATTGTTTGTTCCTTACAGTAGAATGGAGGCATTGCTTACTTTGTATGAATGTTAGGGAGAGATGAGAAAACGTACATAAAGTACCTGAGACCTTTCAGGTATTCAAAGTGGGCAACTTTAATTTTACCATATCTATAGCGATGATTCTCAACAGGGTTGGAGGAAAGGGCATGTTCTCTACAGAAGCCTATCAATATTTCTGAATAGGACCTTTTCCAAACCATATACGATAGTCCCCAAATGGACATTCTTTTCTCCTCCTTTTCTTTCCTCTACCCTGAACTCTTGAACCATTGCTATGTCAAACAACTTTAGGAGACTGTTATGTTGGGTGGGGTGGAAGAAAGTTGAAAGCTTTCTTTATAAGTAGTAGTTCCCACCTCACTGTTTATCACATTACTTCAGGATCTTCATTTAAGCAGTTTCCCTTGATCAAATGACTGTCAAGAAGTTCTTAAACTGTAGTTTGCATGCACAAGAAGTGCACATTCCTAGGCCTCCATTCTAGAGCTTCTGATCTAGTACCTGGGATGGTATTCATTATTCTGCACATGAAACAAGCTTCCCAAGCTTATGGTGCTGGTGGTGCTCTAATCATTCTTTTTTTATTTTTGAACGGGAGTTTTGCTCGTTGCCTGGGCTGGAGTGCAATGTTGCGATCTTGGCTCACTGCAACTTCTACCTCCTGGGTTCAAGCGATTCTCCTGCCTTAGCCTCCTGAGTAGCTGGGATTACAGGCACCCAACACCACGCCCGGCTAATATTTGTATTTTTAGTAGATACAGGGTTTCGCCATGTTGGCCAGGCTGGTCTTGAACTCCTGACCTCAGGTGATCCACCCGCCTCGGCTTCCCAAAGTGCTGGGATTACAGGCGTGAGCCACCGCGCCTGGCCATCTAATCATTTTTTGAGAAACACTGACTTAGAGCATAACCCTCTTTCCTTGTGGGCTGATGGCTTGATAAAAATGAGAGGGGTGGGGAAGCTTCTGGTGTTTGAGCATGAAGAATCCAATTGATTTTCTGTAAATTTTCAAGGGTTGCATTCAGCTTTACTACGTCTCCTTGCTACTAACTACCCACATTTATGTATTGTGGATGACTGGATTTGTGAAGAAGAAATCACAGGGACTGATGCCCTGCTACGGCGAATGCTCCTGACTAATAATGCTAAAAATCATTCTCCCAAACAACTCCAAGAAGGTATAGTAAATTATTGATACTCCTTTAACCCCTTTTGTAGTACAAGGAGATGCTAGGCTAATTGAAATCTTATAATCATACAGAATTTTCCCATGGATATAACAGTGTTTTGGTGAATGTATTTTAAGTATATAAAATACTCTTTCCATTTAAGGAATTTTATGCTCCCTTCCCCTCCCCCCTTTCCTCCTTTCCCTTTCCCCTTTTACTCCTTTCCCCCTTTCCCCCTTTTCCCTTTCCTTTCCTTTTGTGTTTGTGTGTCTTTCTCTCTGTCACCCAGGCTGGAGTGCAGTGGCGTGATCTCAGCTCACTGCAGCCTCCACCTGCTGGGCTCAAGCAGTCCTCCTACCTGAGTCCCACAAGTAGCTGGGACTACAGGTGTGAGCCACCAGGCCTGGCTGATTTTTTTAGTTTTCGTAGAGATGGGGTTTCACCATGTTGCCCAGGCTGGTCTCGAACTTGTAAGTTTGAGTGATCCTCCTGCCTCAGCCTCCCAGAGTGCTAGGATTAAGGTGTAAGCCACTGTGCCTGGCCAGGAATTTTTACCATTTCTTTCTGATGTGCTTGTATCTTTTCTCTCATAGGTCCTATATTATATCACTAAAAAGGTGGTGTGGTTTTAGAAAGGTTCTAAACTGGTTAGAAATAAGTGCAGTGTAGGCCGGGCGTGGTGGCTCACGCCTGTAATCCCAGCACTTTGGAAGGCCGAGGCAGGCGGATCATGAGGTCAGGAGATTGAGACCATCCTGCCTAACACAGTGAAACCCCGTCTCTACTAAAAATACAAAAAAAAATTAGCTGGGCGTGGTCGTGGGCGCCTGTAGTCCCAGCTGCTCGGGAGGCTGAGGCAGGAGAATGGTGTGAACCCGGGAGGCCTAGGTTGCAGTGAGCCAAGGTTGCACCACTGCACTCCAGCCTGGGTGACAGAGCGAGACTCCATGTCAAAAAAAGAAATATGTGCAGTGGAATAGGACTATGTCATGGAGAATGTTCTTCTAGATCAGCACTGTTAAATAGAAATATAATGTGAGCTATAACACCTATATATAATGTGAGCTATAACACCTATAAACTTTCCAGTAAAAAGAAACAGGCAACACTAATTTAAATAATTATTTTATTTGACCAAATATGGCCAATATTTTTTCTTTTCTTTATTTGTTTTGAGACAGAGCCTTGTTCTGTTGCCTACTCTGGACTGCAGTGGTGCAATCTTGGCTCATTGCCTCTCAGGCTCTAGCAATCCTCCTGCCTCAGCTTCCCCAGTACCTGAGACTATAGGTACATGCCACCACACCCAGCTACTTTTTGTATTTTTTGTAGAGAAAGGGTTGCCATGTTGCCCAGGCTGGTCTCAAACTCGTGGGCTCAAGCAGTCTGCCTGCCTTGGCCTCCCAAAGTGCTGGAATTACAAGCATGAACCACCGTGCCTGGCCTGCCAATATTATTTCACCATGTAATCAATATTAAAATTTTAATGAGATATTTTACCCCCCACTAAGACTCCTGCACTTAGTCTTTGCAATCTGTTGTGTATTTTACACTTACAACACACCTCAGTTTGGACTAGTTATTTCAGATGCTCAATAGCCAGATGTGGTTAGTTGTTATTGGAGAGCATAGTTCTAGATATTTTTTAGTAACAGCAATCTTCTGGGTGCTTACATCCTATAAGGGGACCACCTGGAGGAAAGTTTCAAGTTTGAGCCTTTCAAATAAATGTTAGCTATCAAAAGCAATACTTCAGCATATTTTCCTCTTTCAGTCCTGTTTTTAAAATCAGTCTGGGCTGGACAGTGACTCACGCCTGTTATCTCAGCACCTTGGAAGGCCAAAGCAGGGGGATCACTTGAGGCCGGGAATTCAAAACCATCCTGGGCTCTTGATTGGTAAAGGCAAGAGGGAAAAAAAATAAATAAAAATAAAAAAAGACCAGCCTGGGCAACATAGCAAGACTCCCATCTCTAAAATGAAAAAAATAAATTAAAAAATAAGATCAATCTGAATCACCAAGAAAATAAGATTAGTCTTCGGGTCAGTAAAGTGTTTTTTTTGTTTTGTTTTGTTTTTTGGAGACAGGGTCTGTTGCCCAGGCTCAAGGTTGGAGTGCAGTGGCAGGAACACAGCTCACTGCAAACTCTGTCTCCTGGGCATAAGGGATCTTCCTCTCGAGTACCTGGTATTACAGGTACACCACCACATCCAGCTAATTATTTTACTTTTTGTAGAGATGTGGTCTTGCCATGTTGCCCAGACTGGTCTTGAACTTCTGGACTCATGCAATCCTCCTACCTCGGCCTCCCAAAGTGCTGAGATTACAGGTGTGAGCCACCATGCCTATCCCATTAATGTGATTTTTAAAAAAAGATATTTTTGTTCTTTATGAAAGAACAACTACACTTGCATGAATTTTTCTTAGGGCCCTTATTTTTTTATTTTTTTGAGATGGAGTCTTGCTGTGTCACCCAGGCTGGGGTGCGCTGGTGCAATCTCAGCTCCCTGCAACCTCCACCTCCCGGGTTCAAGTGATTCTCCTGTCTCAGTCTCCTAAGTAGCTGGGATTACAGGTGCCTGCCACCACGCCTGGCTCATTTTTGTATTTTTAGTAGAGAGAGGGGTTTCACCATGTTGGCCAGGCTGATCTCGAACTCCTGACCTCAAGTGATCCACTCGCCTTGGCCTCCCAAAGTGCTGGGATTACAGGTGTGAGCCACCGCATCCATCTGGCCCTTATTTTAATAAGTTTAGTTGAAATTGTACCTAGGTTTCTGTAGGAAACAATAGCAAGTAACTATAGTTACTTTTTAGCCACATTGTTTTCTTGATTTGTTTGGTCTATAGTCTGAGAGAACAATACTACTTCCTGCTTGATAAACTGTACAGAATTTAGGTTATGATTGCTAAATTTTCTTTTTAGCATTTTCAGCTGTCCCAGTAAATCACACACAAGTGATGCAGATTATAGAACACTTGACTCTACTCTCTGCCAGTGAACTTATACCATATGTGGAAGTGTTAACATCCAATATGAGCCAGCTATTGAATTCAGGGGTTCCACGGAGAATTCTGCAAACAGTCAATAAACTATGGATGGTTCTTAATACTGTGATGCCTAGAAGGTAAATTCAGTGTATTGTTACATGTAATAGATAATTATATAGCAGTGATAATATACAATAACCTAAATTTAATTGTTCAAAAAATTTTTCACCACTCATAGCAGTATTTGTTGACTATATGACAATATATCTCCTTTCTTAAGACTACTAAATAGTTGTTATATCTTTAAGTAAAGCAAACTTTATTGAAATAGAAACCTTACAGTATTTCTAACTTTAGGAAGTTCTTGAAAATTGGGTTATCATGTATAGTTATTTGTGGCTAATTATGATTTAGATCACTGTTATATCTTGGATCTTTGCAGTTGTTCCAAGTTTTGCTGCACATTAAAATCACCTGGAGAGTTTTTAACACTACTGATCCCCAGGTTGGAACCCATGCCAATTAAATCAGACTGTTTGTGAGTGGGAGTCAGGTGTCAGTACTTTTTAAAAGATTCCCCAGGTGATTTCAGTGTGCAGCAAAGTTTGTCTTTAGTCACTGGGTCTCTGCTGGTTCATAGATTGGATCCTTAACACCTGGACAGGTCTAGAAAACAGAATACTGGGCTATAAATAGTATACAAGTTAAGTAGTATATAAGGTCTGCCTCACACCTTTGTATTTTAGACTTTAGCTCCTCAGAGACTACTATTTTCATCTCTTTTATCTTTTTATTCTGGTATTTATATCCTCCCCATATATATCCTCCCCATACAGTCTTATAATGACTGTAATTTCCTGATTTTCCAATTTAGAAATTATCTGTTGACTTTCTACTCTACAAGGTGAAGGTTAGTTAGCTCTCTTACTTGCTTCCACTCCTGTGAGTCCCACTTCTTCTAATACACATTGCCCCTTTTCCTGTTTCTCACAACACAGGTATATTAAAATTTTTGTTAAAGCAATATTTCAAATGCATATTATTATGACTACAGAAGTGGTTTCATAATTGAGCTATGTGATAATCCTTTAATTACAATTTCATTCTTATGCAAGTGCCCTCCCCCTTACTCAACATATACGTTGGGTTAGTTAATACCTTTTTTCCATTTGCTCAGTTTTTTAAATTGGTACCAATAACCAATAACTAATTCATCCCCAAGCTTCATTATTGAGGGGAAATTTACTTCACACTTAATCATAACACATCAGATAATGTAGCATTAACATTTTTTTGGCTGGGTGCACTGGCCCACACCTGTAATCTTAGCACTCTGGGAGGCCGAGGTGGACGGATCACCTGAGCTCAGGAGTTCAAGACCAGCTTGGGCAACATGGTGAAACCCCGTCTCTACAAAAAATACAAAAATTAGCAGGGCATGGTGGTGCATGCATGCCTGTATTCCCAGCTACTTGGTGGGCTGAGGCAGGATGATCACTTGAGCCCAGGAGATCGAGGCTTCAGTGAGGTGAGATCGTGCCACTGAAACCTTGTCTCAAAAGAAAAACAAAAGAAACACTATTTTTTTTTCTTGGAGACATTCCTTTCAGAGCTTTCTGTCTTCATGTTCCCATCTGGGACAAATTGCTATTGTCACTCTTCTTTGTTGGATTCCATATTTTTCTCTTTCTTGGTTTATATCCTCGTTTTAGTGAATGGAACACACACTCATCTTGCTGCCTGAGAAAGAGAGTGTGGTAAACTTAACTTTTTTGAGATGCTGAATTATTCTCATATGTGACTGATATTTAGCCTAAGTGTGGAATTCTAGTTCATTTTTTAAAAAATTATTTTTTATTTTTACTTTTTAGATACAGGGTCTTGCTTTGTCACCCAGGCTGGACTGCAGTGGCACAATCATAGTTCACTGTAACCTCAACTCATGGGCTCAAACGATCCTTCTGCCTCAGCCTCCCAAATAGCTGGACTACAGGTGCACACCCCCGTGCCTGCCTAATTTTTTTTAGTTTTTGTAGAGATGGTGTCTCACTATGCTGCCCAGGCTAGTCTTGAACTCCTGGGCTCAAGCGAACCTTCTGCCTCAGCCTCCCAAAGTGCTGGGATTTCACAGGTGTGAGCCACTGTGTCAGGCCCTGTTCTTCTTAATTCTAAGAGCTCTTTGTTATCTGAATATTCTTAAATGCCTCTTGTTCTTGTTTCATGTATAAAATACTTTATTCTTTTAGGATATTAATAGTTCGAAAATTTTTTTTCTCCTTATCCCTACATTTTCTGTTTGGAGTTCCTTTTTTTCTGTTTGTATATTTTAATCTTTTTCAAAGTAAAAGCTTTCTTTAAGTGTCTGATGATCCTTGTTTATACAGTCATATTTAAGAGGGGGAAGTTCTCTGGTGGATTCCTGGGCTTCACTGTAAGATCAAGTACCTTCTGTATTTGCATAACCCTTAGTAATTATGATGTGCAGTCATTTTAGTAACCACTTATAATCTATTAATGTCTAATCTCAAAGTGGCATCTCACTTGGAGACTTTATGATGATAAATCCAGAATAGTGACTTATATTTGTGGAACTAGATACAGTATGTTTTGGCAAGTCTTATTTCATTTACAGGTATTATGTCATTTCTATTTTACAGACGAGGAAACAGTTTAGAGAGCCTCAGTGACTTACACAGAGTCATATAGCAAGTATGGTATAACTAAGGTTTTAACTCAGGTTTTAATTTTATATGCCATGATTATTCCATTACAACTGTGAACGTTTCTGAAACTACTTTGTGTTTACTGTTTTATCTCTGTTTTTTTTTAAAGAGATATTATAATAGGTTAGATGTCTGTAGCTTAAATTTTTTCAAAGTTCATTCATATGTATTTTCTAATTATTTACTGAATATAACTTTCTAAGATAGAAAGGACTGGATGGCTACAGATTTTAATTATATAAAAAACTGTTTTGAACATGTGATTATTTTCTCATCAGGCTATGGGTAATGACGGTTAATGCACTTCAGCCTTCAATAAAGTTTGTACGACAACAAAAGTATACTCAGAATGACCTGATGATAGATCCTCTCATTGTCCTAAGGTGTGATCAGAGGGTTCACAGGTACATGTCATTTGAGTTTCATTTTTATTATAGAGCTGTACTTTGGAGAGTCAAAAGAAATTGATGAAATTTAGTTTAAACTTATATTTTAATTTTTCTTGCAGATAAGTAGGCAGTGTGACCTGTGCGGTTTTTTGTCTTATTTTTTTAGTTGTGTTTATTCATGAAATGTATATTCATTTTAATATTTAGTATGTGATTAATAAAACCTAGCTTTAGAGAAATGCCATTCTTGGTTTTGGTGCTACCAATAGTGGTTTTTCTCTCTCACAATTTAGACCAGTAAAGAATAACTATTTCTGTTCTCACATTAAAAAGGTTTTTAAAAAACTGGTTTCTTGTGAACCGTTACCTGCGTTAAAACTGTGATCTTTTTGGCATGCACAATAGTGATGTTAGCTTCATTGATTCCACATTTGGCTCTAAATCCTTACCAATTGCTAAACTTCAGCATTGCTTTGAAGTGGCTTCATCTCAAAAGGTAGAATTTAGTTAATTCCTATCATTAATCTTTGAGTCACAGTTGTTATGATAAGTACTATCAAAAACAGATAAGTTGAGGGGCTTTCCTTTAAAGTGATTATCATCTGCATGGGACATAAGATAGATACATGATAAGTTACGTAATATGCTCATGTAGATGAATGGTGTGGTAAATGAATGTTCTTAAAAGTTCAGGAAAGATGCAGAGGAGATGGGACATGGGTAATGTTTCAAAGAGTGGAGTTAGGGCTGGTTGGAGTGCAGTGGTATTTACAACTGATTGATCATAGTCAGGTACAGATTTCTTTGTTCCCTCTTCACTCCCACTGCTTTATTTAAACTTAAAAAAAGAAGAGTGGACATAGGGTTTAGGTGAATATTTGTTCATCTAATAGTATAAAGATGGGGGTCAGGGAGTCAAGGAAGGTACTTTGAGAAAAAGTAGTATGAGCAGAAGTTTAGAAGCAAGAATGAGGAAGGCGTGAAGAGGGTTATTTTTGAAAAGAGAACATTTTACAGTTGGAAAGTTAAATTGGGGTCAGGCTATCGAGGGCCTTGAATATTAGGCTAATGTGGTTGGGGTTATAACTTAGGAAAAGATGCTTTGTGCTAGATGGATTAGAGGAGAGAGAAACTAGTAAGGAAGACTAAATAGGATACACTTGATATTTAAACTTGTCTGTCATCAACCAAGGGATGACATTCTCGAAGTGACAAAATCTACAAAATTAGCTAAATATGGTTTGGTAAGATTAAGGTCTCATAGGAAATAGGAATCAGAACAAACTGTGTATGTAAATGATGTTAAGTATCTAATAAAAGGAAAACCACAATAAATAACACTTCTAGAAAAGAGCTGTTTCTCGAAAAAATGATTTATCATTGTTAAAAATCCACTGAAATGGGTGAGCTTACACCTGAATCACCTTAGGTGATTCAGTTTTTAAGGAAGTTGTTAAATTCTGTTATCAAATTGTATCTAATGTTTTTGTAGCTCGGATTTTTCACTTAACAACTTGTGAACCTTTTTTCATGTTAATGTTCTTATTTCAAATTTATTTTTATTTTTTGAGTTGGGGGTCTTGCTGTGTTGTCCAGGCTGGTCTTGAACTCCTGGGCTTAAGCAATCCTCTTGCCTCAGCCTCCTGAGTAGCTGGGATTACAGTTGTGTGCTGCTGTGCCTAGTTTATATTCTTATCTTAATTGGCTATATGGTATTCCATTTTATAGAGTTATGCTTAACCCAATCCCCTAGGATATTTTATTTCTACTTTTTGCTTTTATCAATAGTGCTTTGGTGATTATGTGCATTTCCCCATGCTGAGTATTTCATTAGAACATGGGAAAATGGAATTATTGGGGCAAAAGTGTCGTGCTCATTTTCAAGACTTTTAATTCAGATTTTCATTCTACTATGTAGAAAGGCTGAACTGGTTTACATTCCATAGCAGTGTTTGATAGTATATACTTTCCTGCACTATTTGATATAATGTTTTCCAATTTGATAGGTGAAAATAGATTCCCATTTTAATTTATGTTCTTATTAGACTGGACATTTAACAGTATTTACTGGCCATTTTATTTCATCTTTATATTTTAGCCTATATTTTTTATTGACTTAAAGAGCTCTTTATCTATAAAGGATATCAGCTTTTTGTACATGTATTACAGTTTTTCTTCATGCAATATTGTTTTGCCCGCACCCGGTCATCTTTTCTTTAGAATTTACATTATACATATTTGACTTTAGCTGATAAGATGAAACAAGTAATACTATTTATATAATCTTGAAATACAGAGAATAAGAAACATATATTAAACTTTTGAGAATGAATATTTTAGTGGGAAAAGTTAGTATGTACTACTCAGGTTTTTCTCAGCATTTAAACTAAATTGATCATGTTCTGGCTAATTTATAAATTTATATTCTTTCTGATATATTTTTCTTTTCTGCTTTCCTTGTTTAGATGCCCCCCACTGATGGATATTACCCTACACATGTTGAATGGATATCTTCTTGCATCTAAAGCCTACCTTAGTGCTCATCTGAAGGAAACAGAGCAAGATAGGCCTTCCCAGAATAATACAATTGGTTTAGTTGGACAAACTGATGCTCCGGAAGTTACCAGGGAAGAATTGAAAAATGCATTACTGGCCGCTCAGGTAAATTTTGCTAAAGTAAAATTTAGTCAAAAAGAGCAAGGGCTTCTCTACTAGCATAATCAGTTCAATAGATGGCACATTGTGCGCTCCATGTACATTGGTGACATATTGTGCATTTCTTTTATTATAGAATCTATTACAATGATGTTACCTTTGCTTCTGAGTATCAGATATGTTGTATTTCTGAAATCAGGAATAATCTTCATGATATGAATGAAATAACCATTTAAATAAGATTTATATTTTAATAAAATTTAAGTGTTTACCTATTCTGAGTTTAGAGTTATATGTTTATTCATTCGGCACATTTTTTTTGTTTTTTTGTTTTTTGAGACAGAGTTTCGCCCTGTCACCCAGGCTGGAGTGCAGAGGTGTAATCTTGGCTCATGGCAACATCCGCCTCCCGGGTTCAAGCAGTTCTCCTGCCTCAGCCTCCTGAGTAGCTGGGACTACAGGCACACGCCACCACACCTGGCTAATTTTTGTATTTTTAGTAGAGACAGGGTTTTGCTGTGTTTGCCAGGCTGGTGTTGAACTCCTGACTTGAGGTGATCCACCCACCTCAGCTTCCCAAAGTGCTGGGATTACAGGCATGAGCCACGGCACCCGGCCTCATTCAACAAATATTTACTGGGACACCTACTGTGTGCCAAGTATTGTTCCAGGAACTGGGGATAGAGTGTTGAAGAAGACAAAATCCTTAGTTATTTGTTTCTTAAGATCAAATGTCAAATTATGGAGACAGACAACAGAAAAACAACTGCATGTATAATAAAATGTCAGGCAGTGATAAATACCATGACAATATAAGCAGTTCAACTTTATATTTAGAAAAGTTTTTTGGCCGGGCATGGTTGCTCATGCCTATAATCCCAGCACTTTGGGTGGCTGAGGTGGGTGGATCACCTGAGTTCAGGAGTTTGAGACCAGCCTGGCCAACATGGTGAAACCCCATCTCTACTAAAAATACAAAAATTAGCCGGGCGTGGTGGCCCAAACCTGTAGTCCCAGCTACTTGGGAGGCTGAGGCAGGAGAATGGCTTGAACCCGGGAGGCGGAGGTTGCAGTGAGCTGAGATCACGCCTCTGCGCTACAGCCTGGGCGACAGAGCGAGACTCCATCTCAACAACAACAACAAAAATCAATAAAATAAATCAATAAAATAAATCTGTTCCTAGGAGTTTCAGATAAGGGATTGAAGATCATAAAAGCTAACATCTGTGTAGTGCTTACCATATGGTAGGTGCTAGCCTAAGTTCTTTAAATATATTAGCTCATTTAATTTTTATAACCTACCTATGAGGTATAGAGTATTATCTCCATTTTTACAGAGTAGGAAAATGTGACCCAGAGAAGTTAAGTGACTTGCTCATGGTTACACATTTAGTAAATGTCAGAACCAGGATTCACTCCTAGGCACTCTGGCTCCTGAGTCAACAACAACAAAAGAAAACAAAACAATAACAATAACAATAACCAAAAACTCCTTTCCCCAAGAACCATGATTATAAAGTAGTCTAACCTCACTTTATAATAAGTTCTTAATCACTTAGCTCAAGTAATTGTTTTCTCTACCTTAGGCAGTAGCTGTCTATCAGAGGTGGATGTCATGTATTCATTTTTATTTTTTACTTCTTTCTGCTAGATGAGAGTGATTTTAGCTCTCCTTTATATATAGGGGCCTCAAATATATTGCCATTACACCTCAAGCTACTGCTCTGTGCAATGATGCTCAAGCCTGTAGACTGAGCAATGAGTTGTGCAGGTGGAATGAATGGTAAGGTAGACTCTTCCCTTGTGAAACCAGAGCCTTAAACAGGTTGAAAAAAAGAAAAATCAGGATAGCATACTGGGAAAAGTAGGAGATTAAGAGGAAGGAAAGGACATTCTGGTAGAAGTCATTTTTGCCTAGGGCCTGTTTTGGATGTAACTGAATTCATGATACTCTTCTAGTAGATATTCTTAAACTGGAGTCCATGGATCTGTTTTAGAGATATGTGATATCATTATGTAATGATGTTTGTTTATGTATGTTAATTTTTATGGGGAGAGGTTACATAGTTTTCTTTAGATTCCTAAGGGGTTCATAATCCTAAAAAGGTGAGAACCACTGCTCTACAGATTGCTCACTTCTGCTCTTAGAAGTACCTCTTTGTGTATGTGTGTTTAAGAAATTAGTTATTTTATCATATCTGTTCATGTGAAAATAAAATCTGATTTGTTTTTTAACTTCTTAGAAACTTCTTACTTTTTCTATGTTTTGTTTGCTTATAGGATAGTGCAGCTGTCCAGATTCTCTTAGAGATTTGCCTACCTACTGAAGAGGAGAAAGCAAATGGTGTCAATCCAGATAGCTTGTTAAGAAATGTTCAAAGTGTTATTACCACCAGTGCTCCAAATAAGGGAATGGAGGAAGGAGAAGACAATTTGCTCTGTAACCTTCGAGAAGTTCAGTGCCTTATCTGTTGTCTCTTGCACCAAATGTACATTGCAGATCCCAACATTGCTAAACTTGTTCACTTTCAGGTCTGTTTCCAAAGAATGATGCTTTGTGTTTGAACTTTATTTTTCTTGGGGGCTTTGAATACTATATTAACAGGGATCATTTAGAAACCAGAGAAAACACAAATGATCCATGGGCTTTTGCAATATGGAGAAAAATCCAGATTTTTAGTTGTCTTTTTTTTTAACCTAATGAAATGTTCGATAGTTTAATCTCTATTCTAGTGCATCAGAAAAGTGAAATGCCAGGTTACATATAGGGCACTATAGCCTTCTGAGCAACTTTTACAGAAAGGAAATGAAATCTTTCATTTGTATTTTTATCTGTACTTTTATAGTTATTTTATTTCTGACTTTTTTCCCGTTTCTTGTTGAGATAGGGTTATCCATGTGAACTTTTGCCTCTGACGGTCGCAGGTATTCCATCTATGCACATCTGTCTAGATTTCATACCTGAGCTTATTGCACAGCCAGAACTTGAGAAACAGGTAATGAGCATTTTGGAGCTTTAGGACAATTGATCTCTCTCTCCAGTCTTACTAGTTATACAAAACATTTTATAATTTTTAATACCTAAAGATATTCTTGAGAAACATGTAATAACTGGATTTTGTATTGCAGATATTTGCTATCCAGTTGCTTTCTCACTTGTGTATACAATATGCATTACCAAAGTCACTTAGTGTGGCTCGTTTAGCTGTCAATGTCATGGGAACTTTGTTAACAGGTATGTAGCCAATCAACATCAACAAACATCTGACATAAATTATTATAGTTCCTATATTTTCTGCATTTAGTGATGCAATATGTTTTTTCTGTCACTCTGAGACAGTATGATACAATATGTGTTAAATACTAGTTTAACTTATGCCATCTTTTGAATTCTTCTTTTGGAAACTTCTGTTTACAAATGTGATTTATAGTGTAGTGGGAATGAATAGGTAGGCAAATTGTATTTTTCATTTTGTGAATGAGTATATATAGATTTGTAAATATAAGCTTTCTGTATTTTATAAATGGAAAACAAATACACTTTCAGAATGTAATTGTATCAGTAGATAACAAGTGTTCATTTATTACAAATGCTCAGAGTTCCAGAAAAATATCATCATATGTATAAATGAAAGATAAATGTATTAGATGTCTTCATAAGTTCTAAAACATATTCTGATATTTTAACCACCTTCTGGTTTGTAGAATAAAATGGTCTGAAAATAAACTACTTTAAAATATATGAACTATAATGCAACCCTTAATGTAATGGCATAGTTAACTTAGTATTCTTTCTCATTATAATATTTCCATAATACCCTGTTGTTTCTCTTTTCATCGTATTTATATCCTGTTATAATTATTTGTAGTGATTAAGAGTTTACACTGCCTGAATTCAATCTCAGTCCCACCACTAACTGGCTTGTGATCTTTAACAAGTTTCTTAACCTCTCTAACCTTTTTTTAAGAGTTTTATCATATATAAAATGAGTGTCATAATAGTACTTTGGTCATTCATAAGATTGTAGGAATTCAATGAAATAATGCATGTAATGTACTTATTGCAAAACTTGTGCATAATAATTTGTATCTTGGATAAAGACTGAGACTACTAGATTGTGAGCTTTCTGAAGACGGGTTGGCTGTGTTTAGAGAACTTCATATCTCCAGCACAGAGCATAGTTCCCCTTAGTATGTTGTGTAAGCTGTGTTGAATTTATATTTGTAAACTAAAATATTGTTTCATTTTTTTCCAACAGTTTTAACACAGGCTAAGCGGTATGCTTTTTTTATGCCAACTCTGCCAAGTTTGGTCTCTTTTTGTCGAGCATTTCCTCCATTGTATGAGGATATTATGTCTTTGCTGATCCAAATAGGGCAAGTTTGTGCCTCTGATGTTGCCACTCAAACAAGAGACATTGATCCAATTATTACACGTAAGTGGTAACTTATTTTCAAGGGTTATCTTAATATCTCAAACAAAAAGGCCAAATTCCTTTCCAAATTTCTTGGCCTTAATGTTTTTTTTCCCTTATGTTGTAGGTCTTCAACAAATAAAGGAGAAACCAAGTGGATGGTCTCAAATCTGTAAAGATTCATCTTATAAAAATGGATCCAGGGACACTGGAAGCATGGATCCTGATGTACAGCTCTGTCACTGTATTGAAAGAACAGTAATTGAAATAATAAATATGAGTGTTAGTGGAATTTAAAACAAAATTTAAAACAACAAAAAGTTGTTTGCTGCATATACCCAACATGAATCTGCATATTAGTAACAACTCTAAACTGAATGGGAACAGTAAAGTATTGTCTTGGAATCACTAAAACAATTCAGTTCAACACGAGTATAGTTTAGAACTTTATGAGAATTATGCTTGCTTGTTTCTGATTGGCACATCTTTGGATCTACTTTGCTGATATGTTTCTATTGTAGCAGCTGAGCTTTTTTTTTTTCCACTGGGAACACATGTAAGAAACTCATTATTGGAAAGGGAATTTGGCCTTGTATTTAGCTTTTGAAGTGAAGACTGCCATGCCTTTAATTTCTTATAAAAATGAGTCTGTGGGTAGCCCTAGTGTTTATTTTAACTGTGAGCTTGTAACAGAATGTGACAAAGATGCAAAGATGGGAGAGGAAAAAAGGGTAAAGGGAAAGGAGAATTAAGGAAATAATAGGAGTTAAAAACACAAGTAGAAATCTCAAAGATTTGCAGTGCAAGTAATAGTAATGCAAGTTGGAATTCTAGTTCTCAAGAAAGAGTATTGAGAAGACTTTTAAAAAGGCAAGTAGCTTTTGTAAATGATTTCTGTGGAAATACAGATGAGGATTTAAAGATTTCACATATTTGCTTCAATTTTTATTAATATATGAAGCCATATGTTTAAAGAGATACTTGAATAATTTGGAATTTTAAGATACTGGTGTAAAAGTGTTTACAGAAACATCTTTGTTCAAAGAAGAACCTTAGAGATCTCATTTAGTTTTATGTTTTAAATTTATTTTTATAATGCTTTATTAACTTACCTAATGCTCAGAGGGGGGAAATATGTATCAAATTAAATGAAGGTAGAGCAATAAAACCCACTGGATTAAAGAGCTCTTGGTTTGTCATCAGGATTATAATTCATATCTTACTTTGAGAAGATCTTTGAGTAAGAAAATGCAGTGTTTGAACCTGAGGAAAAGTTAAAGCGTAGAAAATATTGTCTTGCCGAAGGATTTTGCAGTCCTCTGTCAGTAACTTCCATTGATTAGGCAGACATATTCAGGTAAACCCTAATCATTAAAAAAAAATTATCAATGTAGAAAGTAATTCCCTTTTTTCTCTCTGAGATATACCTCAATCACACACTTCCCCACCCCCACTTGAAACAGACCTCTTCACTTGTGTTTTTTTTTTTTTTTTTTTCCTGAGGTGGAGTCTCGCCCTGTTGCCCAGGCTGGAGTGCAGTGGGATGATCTTGGCTCACTGCAACTTCTGCCACCTGGGTTCAAGGGATTCTCGTGCCTCAACCTCCTGAGTAGCTGGGACTGCAGGCACGCGCCACCTGTATTTTTGTATTTTTAGTAGAGACGGGGGTTTGCCATGTTGCCCAGGCTGGTTTTGAACTCCTGGCCTCAGGTGATCTGCCCACCTTGGCCTCCCAAAGTGCTGGGATTACAGGTGTGAGCCACCGCACCCGGCCAGACCGCTTCACTTGTAAAAGAAATTAGGCTAATAAGAAGGTGTAGTTTTTGAGAAATGAAATTTAACTTTAGCCTTTTCACTAGTAAATAGTCACATCTCATTTTCTTCCTTTGTAAAATGGGGTTACTACTGGCCCTACCTCATATTCTATGAGAATGAGTTTGTAGCTGTTTCAAATCATGAAGTGCATAGTATCACATGTGATAGAATATTTATAACTTTTTATTAGATGCTTAATGTTCAATTAAGTAATTTTGATGTGAAAAATAAAAGTAATAAAAGTATCTTAAAAATAGCATAAGAATTTTCATATTTTTAAACAAGGCAGTTTTGTAGTCCCTTAAGATTAAATACAACTGCTCCTTTTTTTTTTAAACTGAGGCCTTGCGATATTTTGTGTGAATAGATATGCCCTAGGAGTTCAGAAAAAGTTAAAAGTATGTTTTCTAATTAAATGCAGTGCACATTCCTGGATCAATATTCAAAGACTGGTCATAACCTGCTGTGTTAAAATAATCACATATGCTCTTTTTCATCAGATTTGTTGATGATGTAAATAAAATGTGTAAATATATTAGTAAATGTTAATATTCATGTATTTTAAGTTAAGGTTATAAAATTTGTCACAATGTGTTTTTTTATTCAAGTGAAAACAGATGTGTGCAGCTATTTTGAATATTGGTTTATAAACATTCATATTCTTTATCAAACGAACCTGTAGTTTTTGTGTTTCATTCCACTAGAGTTAACCTGAAGGGAACGGTTCAAGGGACTGTATTCGAGGTCTGTATGGCTCCAGGGCCTACGTGTATCTCTTTCTGTTATGCCACATACATTAAATGGCAATGCAAGGTGAGAGCCAGTTGAAACTCTTAGTAATTTAGGAGAGGAAAATGAGAGTAGTTATACTAGAGCAGTTACTCAAAAGAGTTGATTTTTTTTTTTTTTTTGAGACGGAGTCTCGCTCTGTCTCCCAGGCTGGAGTGCAATGGCGCGATCTCGGCTCACTGCAAGCTCCGCCTCCCGGGTTCATGCCATTCTCCTGCCTCAGTCTCCCAAGTAGCTGGGACTACAGGCGCCCGCCCACCACGCCCGCCTAATTTTTTGTGTTTTTAGTAGAGACGGGGTTTCACCGTGTTAGCCAGGATGGTCTTGGTCTCCTGACCTGGTGATCCGCCTGCCTCGGCCTCCCAAAGTGCTGGGATTACAGGCGTGAGCCACTGCGCCCGGCCAAGAGTTGATGTTTTAAAAATTATAAAAGAGAAATAACAATTTGAAGATATTTTTAAGGATTTATTTTTAAACATTATCCTTCCTTTCATTGTCTTAACAGTAAATTACTTCATCTTTGCTCATTCATATATATTTTCACATTACTGAATCCCTAACACCCAGTTTGGGGTTTGCTTTGCCTTTTTTCACTTAACCTTATATGGGATTTTTTCTTGCAAGTTTAATTTTTATAAGTTTATTGGCTTCATAATGTATTGAATTCATCTGTCATAACCACCTCCATATTACTAGACTGGGAAGTTCATAATTTTTTTCAGTATTACCAATAGATATTATTGTCAATTGCGGTATCACATTTTCTTTCGTTTAGATTACGTCTTTAGGATAAATATCTGGAGCTCAGATTACTAGGTCAAAGGGTAGAGTTTATTTTTATGACAAGTTTTGTCATTTTTGGTAAGATATATCACAATTGACAATGAGGCAAACAAATCAACTAGCCCCCTCCTGCTCTTTCTTCCCAGCAAACTCCTTCCCCAAACTAGTTACTTGAATTTGAGAAACAGTATGAGGTTTTGCCTTTTGGAGACATTATTATTTGAGTCAAGTTTAGGTTATACGGATTTTTTTAAAAAATAACATGATTTGGCAAGATCATGATGAACCTCCTTTTCTTTGAGTAAATTAAAGTACTACTGGCAAATAATAAACTGGTCTTAGGAGGGATGGAAGGCGGATAAACCTTAATGGAAGTAGAAGTGATCTGATACTGGAGACCCTGAGAGCTTGTCTCTGGCTTATTTTAGCATCCGGGAAAGCCTTGAATATTATGAAAGATAGATTGTAGCCCGATGTCACAGAGCCTTCTTACTTAAGTTTGGCTCAGCAGTCTGGCAATTCCCGCCTGAGTCTTCGCTATCCTGGCTACTGCAAAGCTGGGTAATTTAAATTGAGTGGCACTGATAAATGCTCAAAGAACTTGGCAAAGCTTAAAGATACTTCCTTTCCGCTGGTCTACGGACGTGAAGAATGAGACTTCCAGTTTCCAAGGAATTTGCTGCATAGACTCTATCGCCGGTTTCAAAAGTCAAACTGAGACGACTTTCTGCTTTAGACAAACACTAGGGATTTGCTGGAGTGGCGACAACCTTCCGCCGCATACCTTGAGCCCTTTTTTTTTTTTTTTTTCGGAGACTTCCATTGGATGCCGAAGTTCTCGCCCCCTCACCTCGCACCGGGATTGGTTGATTCCTGGCCTTGGCGGGTGATTGGTCGAGCTCGCTGGGCTATTGGGCGCTGGGAGTCGAGGGGGCGGGAGGCGGGAATTCGTCTCGGGTTGTGTGGTTGAGGGGTCTGGTGGGTTGAGGAAAGGTAACGGCGGCCCCAAGCCTGCACACAAGGCCGGGGAAGTAGCAGCACCCCCAGGAAGAGGGAGGAGGAAGGGCTCGTGCCCTTTCTTCTCTTCCAGGGCTCCGCTTTATTTGCTCTCAGAAGTCGGTTTCCTTTCCTTTTCTTCAGTGAATCGGAGCTCAGAGCGTTGCTTCGGTTTCCCTCCAGACAGGCAAGTCGGAGGGAAGTCCACGGAAAGGGCTTGAGTTCTTCTGCACAGCCTGCGGGCCCATCGGTGGTGACTGGATCACCAGGGTCTCGGGGATCTCAACTGGCTGGGGGAGGAGGGAGATACGGGGCAGAAAACCTGAGGAGGGAGCCTATCCTTACCTCCTTTGAGCGCAGGCCTGTTCTTAGCCCGGGCGCTGCGTTAATTCTTGGCGGGAGGCAGAGGGGTGTGTTTATCCTTTATGCAATGTTTGGGGGAAGCTACCCCATTTTGACACTATTGTTGCCACAGCCGGGGTACAGGACGGGCTGATTTCTAGATTATATCTGAGTAACTAGGCCAGCGTTGAGTTGTTGATTCATATTAAGAGGTTAGATTCCACCATACCTCATTCTCAGAGCTTTACAGATAGAATCGCAAAATGTTAGAGCTGGAAAATACCCTAGAATAATGGTTCTTCTTTTGGAACACACAAGCAGTGGTGAATGTTATTATTGGCTTCATAATCTATTGAATTGCTATTTTAACCATCTCTTCGTCCCCAGGTTGAATTTACAATTTTTTCCCACGACTGCAAATAATTCCTTATTTAATAACAGTGCATGTAATTTCCCCCGCTATTTTGATTTCCTTGAGATATATTTACGGGAAGAGAAATCTATGGACTTTTTCTTCAGAAAAATGCAATCATGTACAGAAACTTATGCTTGCAATTTCAAGAGGTCATTGTCTCTGAATTACATCCGTGGATCCTAGGTTAAGAAAAGTGGTTTAGAAGAGGTGAGGATTAAAGTGATCCTCATCTGTGTCAGATCCTGGGTTAGGTACATTCTGCCCTGGCTAATTTTCATAAAAACCCTGTCAGGTAAGTAGTAGTATTTCAATTCCATATATGGAGAAACAAGCTCTGAGAAGTTAAGTGATTCACACAGTGGAATTCAAACTTAGGATTGCCTTACTCCAAAGCCCATCCTGTTTCTATAATACTCTACTGATCTTCAAATAACATTTTTGAGTGCCTACTATGTGCCAAGGCATTCTCTTTCTTATAACAGCCTTTAAATTAAATTAGGGGTTATCACAGGTAAGGATCTTAGACTAGAGAAGTAAAAAGATATGTCAAAGATAACATACCTGAGTCAAAGATAACATACCAGGCAGTATACCAAAACCTGGTATAGAACCTATGCTTCCTGACTTCCGGTCAACAGCTTTTTTCTTCTAACTGGAGGACTGCAGAAAGGGGTAACACAAAGGGGAAGAACTGGAGAAAGAGTGGTGCTACGGAGTTGTAGAGAGAGAGGCCTCAGGAACTTATTTGTTTCTGTAGGTTGATTACATCTGATCTAACTGTTACAAGAGCTCATGTTTAATCTGGTATGTACTTTATCATATTTGCACATTATTTCACTTAATCATTACCACAATCCTATGGGGTACATGCAGTCACTGTGGCTTAGAGAAGGTAACTAACTTTCCCGAAGTCACACAACTAATACCTGGCAGAGTGAAGGATACAAATCTAGATTTGTTAGACTCTAAGACATGCTCTTGACCGCTGTGATTTATAAGACTAGGAAATTATTTTGTTTCCGTTTGTTTTGTTTATACTTTTATTAATTCCAATTTTTGTTTCCAGATTTCTCTCTTAGTTTTGGTTCTCTGGTTTTCTTTGTAAGGCGTGTCTCAATATTTGACATTTTCATTTCTGTTGTAGTTAGGAATCTGAAATAAACAGGAAAGCACTATGTCTTCAATGTGGTCTGAATATACAATTGGTGGGGTGAAGATTTACTTTCCTTATAAAGCTTACCCGTCACAGCTTGCTATGATGAATTCTGTAAGTATTTTTCAGCAGTTAAGTTTTTATTAAGATATAGATACTTATGACATAAAGTACATTGAGTATGTGACTGCATTCATATTCTCAGTAAATGGAGAATATTTTCTGGGTTCACTTGGAAGAATATCTAACCTCTGGGAAACTACTGATTGCCGCTAAACTGTATATCTCTGTGGTTAAGGCAAAGAAGAACATTCTGAAAAATGTTCTCAGCTCATTTGGAATTTCTATACTTTTAATGAAAAACTGCCATACTTTTAAGTAAAAACAGAGTATTTACTATCTTTTACACAGAATACTATTTTTCTCACCATTGTTTTGTTTGGATCATGTAGAAAATTAACATACAAATTTGAGTAAACCAGCTTTCCAGTTTTGTTACAGCTATTTTGCCATATGTACTTCATATCTTATTTACTGGTAACAAGATTATTAGTATCCTGAATTTGTTCTTTTCCTTTCCTAGCCATGTTTTTATACTTTTATTACATATATATGTATCCATAAACAATATAGAATATTATTTTACATATTTGAAACTGTGCATGATGTGATACGGTACCTTACCTTTCATGCAGAACTTGAGTTTTTTAACTTAGCATTATTTTTAATGTATAGCCCTGTTGATTCTTAATCCATTTTAATTGTTGTATAAATTCCATTGGATGAATATACCAGAATTTATCTGTCCATTTTCTTATTGGTAGACATTTAGGTTGTTTACATTCTTTTGCAATTACAAACAATGCTGCTGTGAACTTTCTTTTTTCTTTTTGTTTTTGAGACAGCGTCTCACTCTGTCGCCCAGATTGGAGTGCAGTGGCGCGATCTTGGCTCACTGCAACCCCTGCCTCCCAGGCTGAAGCTATTCTCCTGCCTCAGCCTCCCCAGTAGCTGGGATTACAGGGATGCGCCACCACGCCCAGCTAAGTTTTGGATTTTTAGTAGAGACGGGTTTTCACCGTGTTGGCCAGGCTGGTCTTGAACTCCTGACCTCAAATGATCCACCTGCCTTGGCCTCCCAAAGTGATGGGATTACAAGCGTGGCTGCTGCTGTGAACTTTCTTATGCATGTTTCCTTGTGTTCATGTGGGAAAGGTTTTGGGTGTACACATAGAACTGGACTTGCTGGAGCTGGGCATCTTCACTTTATAAGAAATTGTTTATTTCTCTACCAAGTAGTTGTAACAATTTGTACTCTCACTAGCAGTATCCTTCATTAAGTTTTCATCAAAGATATTGATAGGTAGTAATGTATTCTGGTTTTACAGAAATCATTGATGCTTGCATAATTCTGGCACAGATTCCTCTTTTCATTTCTTCTCTTGTGCTTGATATTTTGGTAAGATAATCTTAGGGAGAGGTGTAAAGGAATACAGTTTGGATTTAACTAAATATGAGTTCCTTCTGCTATTGTTGTGTTCCCTGGAGTGCAATCTCACTTTTCCTTGCTGTTCTATTTAAACTTCAGATGGAGAGAGACCTTTATAAAGTTAATATGTTTATTAATCTTTTTCATTGGTTTCTGTGTTCATAGATTCTCAGAGGATTAAACAGTAAGCAACATTGTTTGTTGGAGAGTCCCACAGGAAGTGGAAAAAGCTTAGCCTTACTTTGTTCTGCTTTAGCATGGCAACAATCTCTTAGTGGTAAGTAGTTGCTTACTGGGATCTGAGAAAATATAATACAGTATTCTTTATCCAGACTGGTTCAGCCATGCTGTTGCTAACTTAAATATTCGTTTAAAGATGTTTCTTTAAAATAAGTTATAAATCTTCCAAAAGAGTTTCAATATAGCAAAATATGTTTAATTAATGCTAAAATAGTATTGAACATAATTTAGTCTTTTGATGAGTCAGAAAGTACATAAAGACTTGGCAGCCTGGGCAGCATGGTGATACCCCATCTCTACAAAAATTGACAATCAATTAGCCAGGCATGGTGATGTACACTTGTAGTCCCAGCTACTTGGGAGACTGAGGTGGTAGGATCGCTTGAGCCCAGGAGGTCGAGGTTGCAGAGAGCTGTGATTGTGCACTCCAGCTGGGTGAAAGAAAACAAACAAACAAACAAAGTTTTGGATGCTTAGAGTTATTATAAAAATAATTAGATGATAATCTGTATGTAAAAGATGCAAGAGATGGGCTGTCATGATGCTGTAACACATACTAATTGCTTTTCTTGGGGGGGAAATCCTTTAATATATTTGCTTACCTGTTCCTTTCTCATAACATCAGCACATGGAATATATAAAAAAGAATACATTCTAGTTGATCTTTCTACTTGTTTAAATGCCAGATAAACAGAAATTTAGTATAATATTGTTTGTATGAATTTATATTACTTCCCACTACTTTTCCTTTTTTTTTTTTTTTTTTGAGTAGAGTCACCTGGGATGGAGCATAGTGATGTGATCATAGCTCACTGTAACCTCAAACTCCCAGGCTCAAGTGATTCTCCTGCTTCAGCCTCTTAAATAGTTGGGATTACAGGCATGAGCCACCAGGCCAAACTATTTTTACTTTGTTTGCTAACAAATGCCTATTAATATTTACTTCTATGAAAGACTATATAAACTACATAATGAATCAGAAATATAATATTGGATACATTTTAGTTACATTAGATGGCTTTATCCTAAAGTATTAGGAGAATTGAGGTTAAACATGGTATGTGTATGTATGTATGTATGTGTATATAGGTATATAGATACATTTTTAAAATGAAATGTTTGTTACTAATAAGAGTATATTAAGGCTGGGCACAGTGGCGCACGCCTGTAATCCCAGCACTTTGGGAGGCCAAGGCAGGTGGATCACCTGAGGTTGGAAGTTTGAGACCAGCCAGACCAACGTGGAGAAACCCCATCTCTACTAAAAATACAAAATTAGCCTGGTGAGGTGGCGTGTGCCTGTAATCCCAGCTACTCGAGAGGCTGAGACAGGAGAATCACTTGAACCTGGGAGGTGGAGGTTGCAGTGAGCCGAGATCGCGCCATTGCACTTCAGCCTGGGCAACAGGAGCGAAACTCTGTCTCAAAAAAAAAAAAACAGTAAATACTTCATAAGCTTTTGGTTGTTCATTTTGATTCTCACTGATGTTAATTTTGGGAAAAATGAGTTTATTGGTACTAACTTCAGGTCTTAATGGCAGATGTCTGGAAAATAGAATTAGGAATATTTATATGGTACAAATGGGAAAACAATGTCAATACTGATTATTTTTAAAAATAAATTATTTAGCTTTTTTGGGGGTATATGAATTGTACATTTGTATACAATGTAGGCACACAATGTAAACTTATTATAATTTGGTATTATATTTAGCACTAAAATTACCTATTTTATTGATTTGAATATTGACCTTAAAATGTATTTTGATGCAAGTATCAGAATTAATACATCAAAAAACGTGTTTCTATTTGAAATAGAAGTATAATTGGGGGAATGATTTAACCCTTATGTGTTAGATTATTATCTAATATATTGAACTTTCAAATTCTTCATTTAGGGAAAGAGTAGTAATTAAGGATATACTTTATGTCCTTGTTTCAATCCATTCTTGAATTTTAGATAAATCTTAATATAAATGAATACTTGAGTAGTTGTACTTTTATTACATTATTAATCTTAGATTATTAGATTTTTACAGATTACATAAATGGGTGATAATTTCCCTATAAATGTTTTTGTTTTGGTTTTTGAAACAGAGTCTTGCTCTGTCGCCTAGGCTGGAGTGCAGTGGCATGACCTCGGCTCATTGCTACCTCTGCCTCCCAGGTTCAAGCGATTCTCCTGCCTCAGCCTCCTGAGTAGGTGGTATTACAGGCGTGCACCACCACGCCTGGCTAATTTTTGTATTTTTAGTAGAGACAGGGTTTTACCATATTGGCCAGGCTGGTCTCGAACTCCTGACTTCAATTGATGTGCCTGCCTCGGCCTCCCAAAGTGCTAGGATAACAGGCGTGAGCCACTGTGTCCAACCAAATGTTTTTGGCTTATTTCTCTCCTGTCCTAATTTGATGCTGCAGATAAAGTGACCAGCTTGTCCAGGTTTGCCAGGTACCTTCCTGGTGTTAGCCCTAAAAATCTTTTATCTTAGGAAACCTCCCAATCCTGGGTGAACTGGGCTGGTTACTTACCTAGCTGTAGAGAATGATTGATGTTTATTTAATTAGATATATTATAAATAGATGTTCTTTCATTTTTAGGGAAACCAGCAGATGAGGGCGTAAGTGAAAAAGCTGAAGTACAATTGTCATGTTGTTGTGCATGCCATTCAAAGGATTTTACAAACAATGACATGAACCAAGGAACTTCACGTCATTTCAACTATCCAAGCACACCACCTTCTGAAAGAAATGGCACTTCATCAACTTGTCAAGGTAATTTATATTTTGCCTGGGTCAGTTGATATCTGTAATAAGAGTCTTAATTATTACTGTTATAAGCCCTAATTTATATAAGTTTGGTTAGCATAACTGATTATATATCTCTATCTAGTTTCTCTGGAATGATTTTAAAATAGCACAGAGTGGTCAAAAATCCATAGACGTTTTTAAATTCTTGGTTTGACTTTTAATTTATTGAGACATTTTGTTGTCCTAAATAATTTTTTAAGGAAGGCAAGGCAAAATAAATGATTTTCCAAAATTGATGTTATTTGTAGCCATTATTGTTAATTATATGTTAGAATTCTATAAAACAATGTTCGTATCCTAAGACGAAATCTAATTAGGATTGATTAGATTTATGAATCTAATTGATTCATTCTTGATAAGTTTGCCTGGCCTTCTGAGGCCAGTATCCTACATAAGTATCAGGTATGTTTATGTGTGATCTTTAAATAATTTTTACTAATTTTAGAGAAATACATTAAGAGTAACATAAGATTATTAATAATATATTTAAAAAATATTTCACCTGCTTTTGGCTGTATAGAAAGGATAGACTATTATTTACCTAAGAAACCTAGGGAACATCCTGGACACTTTGCTCTTTCTTATTTCTTCATGTACATCTCCATATCCATTGGTACCTCCATAGTCCAAACTACCATTTCTTGTTTAGAGCATCCAATAACGCTTTTTTCTGCTTTTACTCATGCTATTCCTTTACCAGTCACTGGCAGGGAGACAGAGGTTGCCATGATTGACTTAAGTCAAAACAAAGAGTATCCATTTCCTAAAATCAAGGATGGAGTCAGCTTCCTCTAAAGCATGTGACTATATAGAGGAGGGTAGATGATTGAACTTCTGGTAGGAATGAGGAAAGAGAAGTGGAACAGTTGTTAAATAGGTGACCAATAGTGTTGTCTACATTGTTTTGATTTTGGCCTTTTGGATTTCTTCCCTTTCCTTCAAAGATTTATGCTTTCTCCTTCCTCAGAGCCTTTGCTTCTATTAGTGTCTCTTCTGAGCAAAGTTCCATCTTCAATTTATTATCCTTTTCTTCCTCAGTTTACATGTGACTTCCTTGGGGTATCCATCACTGATTTTTCTGTCAGAGTAGATTTGATTTTCCTATTATAGTCTATCTTCTCCTTGTGTACCTTTCCTTTATAGCACTTGTTACAGTTTGTATTATATGTGTCTGTCTAAATCTTTTATTAATCTCTGCTTCCTTGGCAGACTACTTCATGAGGTTAGGAATATTGTCAATTTGCTTACCATTGTATCCCTAGAACTCTAGCAGGGTGCCTGGCATATGGTAGGTGCTAGATAAATATTTGTTGTTAGGAATGAATGGGATTAATTTTCAGCTAATTATAGGAATTCTGGTGTAGAATATTTATATGCAACCTTTTAAAAACAGCTTTATTGACGTTTACTTGACATAACAAATTGCATATATTTAAATGGTACTTTTTTTTTTTTTTTTTTTTGAGACAGAATCTCACTCTGTTGCCCAGGCTGGAGTGCAGTGGTGTGATTTTGGCCCACTGCAACCTTCACCTCCTGGGTTCAAGCAATTATCCTGCCTCAGCTTCCCAAGTAATTGGGATGACAGGCGCCTGCCACCACACCCAGCTAATTTTTTGTATTTTTAGTAGGGACAGGATTTTACCATGTTGGCCAGGCTGGTCTCGAACTCCTGACCTCAAGTTACTCACCTGCCTCGGCCTCCCAGAGTCCTGGGATTATAGGCGTGAGCGACCACGCCCAGCCTAAATGGTACACTTTGATACATTTTGACATATGTACCTCCATGAAACTTTCACCAGAATCAAGACAGTGAACATACACACCAACCCCATATTCACTTTATCCAAAGCTTTTTAAACATGCTCACTTTCCCAAAAAGTTTTCTCATGGACTTTTGTTATCCCTCCTTCCCACCCCTACATGACTCACTTCCCCAACCAACCACCTGTCTGATTTTTGTTACTATAGATTAGTTTGCATTTTCTATAGTTTATATAAATGGATTCATACAGGATGTATACTTATTTTGTCTGGCTTCTTTCACTTATGACAATTATTTTGAGATTCCTCTATGTTGTTGCATGTATTAATAGTTTGTTTCTTTTTATTTCTGAGTAATTGTGCATGGATATACCACAAATTGGTTATTGGCTGTTTATGTATATTTGGGTTATTGCTAGTTCTGGGCTATTACAAAGACGGATACTGTGAACATTTGTGTCTACATCTTTGTACGGATGTATGTTTTCATTTCTCTTGGGTGAATGCTAGGAGCAGAATGACCAGATTGCTTTGTAGGTGTGTATGTTTTAACTTTTTTTTTTTTTTTTTTTTTTTGAGACGGAGTCACTCTTGCCCAGGCTGGAGTGCAGTGGCGCAATCTCAGCTCACTGCAACCTCTGCCTCTCGGGTTCAAGTGATTCTCCTGCCTCAGCTTCCCAAGTAGCTAGGATTACAGGAATGTGCCACCACACCTGGCTAATTTTTGTATTTTTAGTAGAGATGGGGTTTCACCACTTTGGTCAGGCTGCTCTGTAGCTCCTGACGTCAAGTGATCCACCCATTTGTGCCTCACAAAGTGTTAGGATTACAGGCGTGAGCCACCGTGCCTGGCCAACTTTTTAAGAAATTTCCAAACTGTTTCATGAAGTGGTCATACCATTTTATATTCCCATCAGCAGTTATGAGAGTTCCAGTTTCTTCACATCCTTGTGAACCCTTGGTATGGTCAGTCCTTTTAATTTTAGCCATTCTTTTTTTTTTTTTTCCTGGAGATAGGGTTTCATTCTGTTGCCCAGGCTGGGTACAGTACTGTGATCTTGGCTCACTTGGCTCATTGCAACCCCTGCCTCCTGGAACCAAGTGATCCTCACACTTCACACTCCCTAGTAGTTGAGACTACTGGCATGCACCACCACACCTAGCTAATTTTTATGGTTTTTGTTGGTTTTACTGTGTTCCCCAGGCTTGTCTTGAACCCCTGGGCTCAAGTGATCTGCCTTCTTCGGCCTCCCAAAGCACTGGGATTATAGGCATTAGCCACCATACCTGGCCTTAATTTTAGCTACTCTAATAGGCATGTGGCGGTATCTCATTGTGGTTTTAATTTTCATTTCCCATATTTTCATGTTCTTATTAGCTATCCATGTATCTTGTTTGATGATATGTCTGTTCAAATAATTGCCTATTTTTTATTAGTTTGTGTTCTTACTGTTAAATTTTGAGACTTCTTTAAACATTTTGAATACAAGTCTTTGATCAGATAGAATTTTAGGTTTACATTTAGGTCTAAGATCCATTTTGAGTTAATATGTGTATATGGTGTAAGGTATGGATTCAAGTTCATTTTTTTGCATGTGGATATCCAGTTGTTCAGCACCTGGATATATTGAAAAGGCTATCCTTTATCCACTACATTGCCTTTGTGTCTTTATCAACAATGAGTTATCCATATGTACACAACTTGATTTTGACATTACTGTGAGTCAGTGTTATTTAGAATAGTCTAAATGGGAAAAATCAAGGTTGTATTCTGATACCCTCTTTATATTTGTAAGTAAATCCTTTAATCTGTAACCTAAATATAGAAAAATGCAAATCCTAAGTATATAACTTGATGAATTTTCACTGTCATAACTACTACATAGATTAAAAAAAAAAAAGAGAGACATTACCAACACTCCAGAGGCCCTCGTCATCTTCTTTTTCAGTCACTGTCCCTTCTTTCCATAGGTAATTCTTGTCCTCCTGTGACCATTGATGAGTTTTGCCTTTTTACAGAAATAGAGTGAAACTCCGTCTCAAAAAAAAAATGGAATTATATATGTAATCTTGTGTCTGTCTTTTGCTTAATATTGTATTTGTGAGATTCATTCATGCTGTTGCATATAGTAGTACTTCTTGTTTCTGTGTATTATTTCCTTGTATGAATATACCACAGTTTATTAATCTGTTCTACAGTTGTTAGGCATTGGGTTGTTTTCAGTATTGTTTAATAGTGCTGTTATGAACATTCTTGTTCAAAGGGTGCAAATAGGTAAGTATTGTCTGTAGACACATACCTGGTCATAGTATATGCATATGTTCAGCTATAGTAGATACTGACAACATTTTCTAAAGTGGTTGAATCAATTTATGCGTCCCCGGTCAGATCCCTCCAACCCCTGCAGCAGTATATGAAAGTTGTTCACCATTTTTGTTAGTACTTGATATTTATAGTTTAAAAAAAAAGTTAGTCATTCTTGTGTATGTGTGGTATTCTCATTGGGTTTTAGTTAGTATTTCTCTGGTGACTTCATATGTTTATTGGTCATTTGGATACCCTCTTTAGTGAATTGCCTAATCAAGTTGTTTGCCATTTTTCTTTTGTTTTTTATTTGAGGTGGGGTCTCACTCTGTCGCTCAGGCTAGAGTGCAGTGGTGCGATCTCAACTCACTGCACTGGCCAGCTCCCAGGCTCAAGCAATTCTCCTGCTTCAACCTCCTGAGTAGCTGGGATTACAGGCACCTGCCACCACGCCCGGCTGATTTTTGTATTTTTAGTAGAAATGGGGTTTCACCATGTTGGCCAGGCTGATCTCTAACTCCTGACCTCAAATGATCACTCGCCTCAGCCTCCCAAAGTGCTTGAATTACAAGTGTGAGCCACCGTGCCCAGCCTCCATTTTTCTATTGGGTATTTCTTAGGTTTCTTAAAGATTTTAAAAAACATAATCGGGAGATATCTTCTTTCTTTTTAACTTTGTATCTTAAAGATTTTACCCCTTTGATGAATTTCCTTCAAACTCCCTTGCTATCAAGACCAGGAAGATAAGCCTTTTTGTATGTGATGATAATATGATTTTTATTTTTATGAATTGGGGTTACCCTTATTTGGCACATGGCAGTTCAGTTTTCTAAAACTAAATGATCATTTTGGGTGGACATTCCCTACCCTCTTAATAGGCCCATGTCAGTTTGCCCCTTTGGGACAGAGTTTCTCCACAGTGGCACTATTAACATTTTGAGTGGGATAACTCTTTGTTGTAGGAGCTCTCCCTTGTGAGATGTTTAGCAATACTTCTGGCCTTTATGCACTGGATGCTAGTAGTATTTCCACCTCTGCTCTTTTTGTGACAACGAAAAATGTCTCCAGACATTGCCCAGTATGCCTGGGATGAGAAGTGGTGGTGTTAAAATTGGCCTGGTTGAGAATCACTGATCTAGGTTTATTTTGTGGTTATTTTACTGGTTGCCTGGACATGCAGAGCTCAAAATTACCTATCTTATCTAAAATATATATGGAAATGTAAAGGACTAAGGATAGCCAGGATGCTTTTGAAGAAGCAGGTCAAGGTGAGAGATTTGATCCACCAAATATACTGATTTATTGTATGTAAATATAGAGTAATTAAGACAGACTGAGGTTAGCACAGTGATAGACTCATATAAAAGTATAGAGAACCCTAATTTGGTCCCACATGTATCCAGAAACTTGATATTTTTATAGAAGTGCCCCTACAGCTTGTAGGGGAAAGGAAGAACTTGGGTGGTGCTGGGCCTGTTAGATGTCCATATGGAAAAAATTGAAATTGGAGCCCTACTTTATACCATATACAAAAGCCCATTCAAGGTAGATTAAAGACCTACTTCTGATAGGCAAAACTATTAGGATTTTTAGAGTATAGTGGTTTTCAAACTGTGTTTCTAAGAACCTTATAAAGAAAGAAACATGACTCATAAGGGAAGGGGGAAAGTGGATCAGGGAAGTTCCGGGTCTTTCATCCCTATTTTGGAAATTTTAAGCAACATTTCTTTTTTTTTCTGTTTTTGAGATGGAGTCTCGTTCTGTCACCTAGGCTGGAGTGCAGTGGTGCGATCTTGGCTCACTGCAACCTCTGCCTCCCGGGTTCAAGTGATTCTCCTGCCTCAGCCTCCCAAGTAGCTGGGATTACAGGCATGCACCACCATGCCCAGCTAATTTTTGTATTTTTAGTAGAGATGGGCTTTCGTCACGTTGGCCAGGCTGGTCTCAAACTCCTGGCCTCAGGTGATCCACCTGCCTCGGCCTCCCAAAGTGCTGGGATTACAGGTGTGAGCCACCGTGCCCAGCTGCAACATTTCTTTAAGAAGAAAATAGTCCTACACTTTAGAAAAAACTTGAAAATCAGTGCTATGTGGCATAGGTTCATTTCTGAGTTTATGTAATCTCAAGCTTTCTTTTTTTTTTGGAGACAGAGTCTTGTTCTGTTGCCCAGGCTGGAGTGCATGGCGCGATCTCAGCTCACTGCAACCTCTGCCTCCCAGGTTCAAGAGATTCTCATGCCTCAACCTCCCGAGTAGCTGGGATTATAGGCCTGCACCAACATGCACAGCTAATTTTCGTATTTTTAATAGAGATGGGATTTCACCATGTTGCCCAGGCAGGTCTTGAACTCCTGGGCTCAAGTGATCCACTCGCCTCGGCCTTCCAAAGTGCTGGGATTAAAGGCGTGAGCCACTGGGGCTGGCCTCAAATTTGTGTTTTGAAAACAGTATTGGACCTGCTCATGTAGGTCTTTCTCTGCTGTAAATCCTTTAGGGCCAAGGATTCTCTTTTTCACTGTTTTTCCGTGGTGTCTGGCCATGGGTTAGACTCAATGTAATAAATGATTGTTGGCTGGGCACGGTGGCTCACGCCTGTAATCCCAGCACTTTGGGAGGCTAGGCGGGTGGATCACCTGAGGTCAGGAGTTCGAGACCAGCCTGACCAACATGGAGAAACCCCGTCTCTATTAAAAATACAAAATCAGCCAGGCGTGGTGGCACATGCCTGTAATCCCAGCTACTCAGGAGGCTGAGGCAGGAGAATCGCTTGAACCTGGGAGGTAGAGGTTGTGGTGAGCTGAGATCACACCATTGCACTTCAGCCTGGGCAACAAGAGGAAAACTCCATCTCAAAAAAAAAAAAAAAAAAGATGGTTAAAAAAGATTGTTAAATTAATTCAAGCCATGGGAGTGGAGAGAATGCTTAGAAGCAAAGAGGAAGGAGGGTACCTTTAAGAATATTTATATTTAGGAAAAGGGAGAAACCAATGTATGAGAATAGTTAAGAGCAGTGTTACAGACATTAAGGAAGAAGAAAATGTGTTTGCTGTGTTCCAAGAAGACAGTGTTGGCTGTATGCCTAAGAGGTTACATGCATGGATGTTGGAGTCACACAGCAGGATTCAGTCATGTCCAGGCTCTACCATTTAATAACTGTATGATACTGGGCAAGCTACTAGACTTTTAAAAACCTAGTGTTCACATTTGTAAGATTGGGATAATTAATGTTATTTGGTGATTAAGAGGTCCTGGATGACCTTGAGAAGGAGCTTTCAGGATTATGGGATTAAAAGACAGATTATATGAGCTTGATTCTATAATCAATGGTTTTGCTCTAAAGAACGTGGAGAAACTTAGTAGGGAAGAAACGTTGATACTGTAAAGAAAGATTTTTACAGACATGAAATATATTTTCTTCAGAGATTCTTGCAGTTATACATTTTAAATCATGTAATTGGGAGTAGTCTACAAGTACATAAAGCGATTTAAAAAATCAAATTGGACTTTTCCTATTGAAAGCATGTTTCTCAGAATCTTTGGTAAAGTAAACTGAATGGTAGAGAAGTACTTTTTAAACATGTTTAAGTTTCATGTTTTAGATTATGGTATGAAATTTCTAGAAATAAGCCTTACATCCTGGTTCCAGTTTTCTTCTAGAAAAATTGCCTACGTGTAAGTTATTTATGCTGTTTTTTTTAAATTACTTATATAAGACTCCCCTGAAAAAACCACTCTGGCTGCAAAGTTATCTGCTAAGAAACAGGCATCCATATACAGAGATGAAAATGATGATTTTCAAGTAGAGAAGAAAAGAATTCGACCCTTAGAAACTACACAGCAGGTAAACAGAGTTTATTGGCAGTAAATAACCCAGTTAGTTACAGCTGAACGTGGTAGTCAAGTATCATGTTTTTAATGCACTTGTGGAGATTAGTTGGGTCATGTGACAGCCATAAATTAAATGGTAATTTGTTGTAATTTCATTTTGTAGAGTTACTTGTTACAAAGGAGTTTGTTATTATAGCAGATTATTCACAGTAACATGTCGTTCAAGTGAAACTGCATGGTGTTTCTTATATATGAGGAATTTGATAGTAAAATATTTACTTAAAGGCATATCTTAGTGATATACTACTTTGTACTTTTTAACTCCTCCATTGTTTTTATCTTAAAATAGCATTTTCTTTTGGCTAAAATACCTTTGATATGATTATTCGTGTTACGGATATTTTGGAATTGATAGTTTTAATGTAATGACAAGATGTATTCTTACTGAGTTTTTAAGATTGATACATGATAAAATATGTATATTTATTTCTAAAAATTACTAAAAGGCTTGAATTACCAGATATTTTAAATGAAATTTGGATGCAGATGAACACAATATTTTCTCAGAATTCATGGCAGTGAGATAGGAAGGCTGGGATTTTAATAGATTTAGTTACAAATAAAAAAGATAATTATTAGGCTGAATACAGTGGCTCACGACTGTAATCCCAGCACTCTGGGAGGCTGAGGTGGGAGGATCTCTTGAGTCCAGCAGTTTGAGACCAGCCTGGGTGACATAGCAAGGCTCCTGTCTCCACAAAAAAGTTAAAAAAAGAGCCGGGTGTGGTGGCATGAGCCCTACAGGCTCATCAGACATGTAGCCCTACAGACTACTTTCCAGCTACTTGGGAGGCTGAGGTAGGAGGATTGCTCAAGCCTAGGAGTTGAAGGCTGTGGTGAGCTAAGATCATGCAATTATGCTTCAACCTTGGTGACAGAGCAAGACCCTGTCTCTAAAAAATAAATAAATAAAAACATAAAATAAAAAAATTATTAATTAGGATGTTATTTGTAGGTAAGTAACTGGGTACTTTTAATTGAGTATACTCAAGGTTCTTGAAGTCTTATGTAGTTTAACTGTTCCACTTACAGTCTTTATAAATTTCTATAATTCAGCCTTGTTTTTAGAAATAGAATGAACTAGTTTATTTTTATCAAAGTACCAATGACAAATGAGGTGTGAACCTATAGAGATTTCCCCCCGACAAAATGTATTCATAGATTTGCATGTCATCAGGTAGGGCTCAACATAAAACATTTATTCCCTCACTTCACTGGTTCTCATTTCATTTTTGGCGGGAATGAGATTATCAATAGAAATGCTTTTCTCCCCAATTATATAGTGAATAGATTTTTCACAAATAGGAGAAGCATGGATACAGTTTGGAAAGAAAACTTAGTGGTATTTATAAAAGAAATTTAATCAAAGGCAACTTGGTTTATCAAATATCTAGTAAGTAACAGTGATAATAGTAATCGAGTAATTTATTCCATCCTGTAGGAAATCATGACTGTTTACATTAAAAGTTTTATTCTGAGTTCTTTTCAATGTAGAATTATGCTTAAATTTTGATTTACTTTTATTTTCCAATTAGATATAAGATTGGACTTTCCAATATTGCTATATTTGATGTCCATATGATGGGACTATTTTATGAGAAGTTCATTTTACAATACTCTAATTTTGATACATCACTAATTAAAGATAGTTTGGCTAAGATTCATGAGTCACTACTATGTTCTGTTTCCTTTAAGTGTTGTAATGAGGTGCTTATTTGCATTTTTAAAATTTGTTTTATTATTGCCTGTTAGAAATAGTCTTTTTTTGGATGCAGGAAAAAAATACATAGAGCTGTTTTGGCCTTTGAGAACAACTAGCCAGTTAAACTTCTAGTTCACCTTAAACTTCATTTTGGTTCTGTGTTTACAGATTAGAAAACGTCATTGCTTTGGAACAGAAGTACACAATTTGGATACAAAAGTTGATTCAGGAAAGACTGTAAAACTCAACTCTCCACTGGAAAAGATAAACTCCTTTTCGCCACAGAAAGTATGTATTAATGCCATTGTTCAGTTTTAAAGAAGGAAGATATGGAATTTTCTAAACCAATTTTTGACAAAAGAGGAACAATAGTATAATACAAAGGACAGTAGCAACCCACTCAGAAGTCCTCAATGCTGTCACATCTCTGTTACTAATGTGTGAGATGGCAAAGCCTATTCTCTCTATGCCTCGTTTCCTTATTTATAAAATAAGAGAATTGGACTAGAGAGAGATCTGAAAGTCATTTTTTTCTGTTCTGTATTTTAATGTTTGTAAATTCTCCAACTCCTTACAGTTCTTTCAGGATTCTTAGGGCAACAGTTCTCAAGGAGTAGTCCAAGGAGTTCTAGATATTGAGATTTTTTTGGAGAGTGATCTGTGAGGTGAAAATTATTTTTGTAATAATATTAAGATGTTGTAGGCCAGGCGTGGTGGCTCACGCCTGTAATCCCAGCACTTTGGGAGGCCAAGGCGGGTGGATCACTTGAGTTCACGAGTTTGAAACCAGCCTGGGCAACATGGCGAAACCCTGTTTCTACAAAAAATACAAAAATTAGCGGGTGTTGTGGTGCACACTTGTAGTCCCAGCTACTTGGGAGGCTGAGGTGGGAGGATGGCTTGAGCCCAGGAGGCAAAGGTTGCACTGAGCCAAGATTGCACCACTGCACTCCAGCCTGGATGACAGAGTGAGACCCTGTCTCAAAAAAAAAAAAGGAAAAAATACGTTATTGCCTTTTGGATTGTCTTGACATTTGTACTGGTGGCGCAAAAGCAAGAATGGGTAAAACTGTTGGTGCCTTAGCAGAAATCAAGGTATTGGCTCCAACCTCTCTCTCTCTCTCTTTCTCTCTCTCTCTTTTTTTCTCTCTCTCTCTCTATATGTATATAATTTTAAAAATTTATTTATTTTAATTTTTTTTTGAGACGGAGTATCACTCTGTCGCCCAGGCTGGAAGTGCGGTGGTGTGATCTCCGCCCACTGCAAGCTCCGCCTCCCGGGTTCATGCCATTCTCCTGCCTCAACCTCCCAAGTAGTTGGGACTACAGGCGCCTGCCACCACGCCTGGCTAATTTTTTGTATTTTTAGTAGAGACGGGGTTTCACCACGTTAGCCAGGATGGTCTCGATCTTCTGACCTCGTGATCCGCCCACCTTGGCCTCAACCCAACCTATGTTAATAATAGTTTTCCAGCATCATTAGATCACAGTTTTGAAAAAAACCAGTTTCATTTAAGAATGTCTTTGATGAAGCAGTAAAAATTACTAATTTTATTTAATCTCAGCCGTTTAGGTTTTTAACATTCTGTCTGAAGAAATGAATAGAACTCATAAAACACTTTTGCATACAGAAGCAGGATGGATGTCCTGGGGAGAAGCGCCTGTAGGATAGTTTGGATTGTGAGCTGACTAGCCACTTTTTGTCATGGAACATCATTTTTGCTTGAAAAAGAGTGAATGATATACTAACCATGGTAATTCTTTATGATAAAATGAGCCAGATGAAATTTGAGCTTTCAAGTAAAAATCAGAATTTTAAAAAATTTGTATATACTCTGAGCTTGGCAGCTTTGTGATAACTACAGACTTTTCTGATGAAATTGGTGATATTACAGAATATGACTTTTTATATTTATATAATGAAATGTGTCAACATTTGTAAGATCTGTAAAACTCAATGAACTTAAACTCAGCGAACTAAATATTATTTAAATGACCAGTGCATGATATTGCAAAATGATGCCTAGAAAAGGTCCATCCTAAGTGCAAGATAGACTGATGGACCTTTTTTCTGCCCTGTCCCCCCATTCCCAGGAAACCACAGATTTGTTTTCAGTTACTGTACATTTAATTTGTGTTTTGTTGATCTTCACTGAAGCTTTATATTAATAGTTGGAGAAATTATCTAGAAGCTTCTTCTGTTACATTGCAATAATCATCAACATCATTATAATGTAAGCTATATGTTGAGCTCTGCCACAATGTTTTCTCATTCATTTTCTTTCCTTTCCTTCATGGGCTTACTATTATCTGAAATTACTTGATTACTTGTTTATTATTTGTCTGTCCTATTACGATGTAATGTCAGTCTTTTTCATGTGTGTCCCTCATGCCTAGAACAGCATATGGTGCATATTAGTTGTCTAATAAATATTTATTTGTTGAATGTTACTGAGTTCTTACAATGATTATGAAGCAGGTATATTGGTATTCCCATTGTACAGATGAGGAAACTCTGAGAAGGAAGAAACTGGCCTAAGATCACAAAGCTAGTAAATAGTAGAGCTAAATCCTGCCTAGGCATTCTCATGTTCTGGCAAATGCCCTAATCACTTTATTTTATATTCTCTCTAAAATGCCTCTTTGCAGTCCTGGAGCCACCTAAATAGGGTTCTAACACCAAGATAAGGAAAGAAATATGTAGAAGCTCACGGATAAACAAATCAAGTATAGAGTCAGCCGTGATTAAGATTTTTTTTTTTCTTGGGAATTGTTTTTGTTTGCTTTATTTGTAGACACAGGGTCTCAATGTGTTGCCCATGTTGTAACGCAGTGGTGTGATCATAGCCCACTGTAACCTCAAAATCCCAGGCTCAAGTGATCCTCCAACCCCAGCCTCCTGAGTAGCAAGGACTACAGCTGTGCAACACCATGCCCAGCTAATTTTTTATTTTTATTTTTTGTAGAGATGAGGTCTCACTGTGTTGCCCAGGTTGGTCTCAAACTCATGGCCTCCAGTGATCCTCTTGCCTGGGCCTCCCAGAGTTTTGGGATTATAGGCATGAATCACTGCACCTGGCTTGTTTTGTTTTTATTGGTTAAGAGAATGGACTTTGGACACATACTGCCTGATCTTAATTTTTAAATAAAGATTGGGCCAGGCATCATGGCTCATGCCTATAATCTCAGCACTTTGGGAGGCCAAGGTGAGAGGATTGCTTGAGGTCAGGAGTTCAAGACCAACCTGGGCAACATAACGAGACCCTGTCTTTATAAAGAATAGAAGAAAAAAAATAGCTGTGTGTGGTGGTGTGTACTTGTAGTCCTAGCTACTCAGGAGGCTGAGGGAGGGGGATCCCTTGAGCCAGAAGATTGAGGCTGTATTGAACTATGATTGAACCACTGTACTCCAGTCTGGGTGACAGAGCGAGACCCTGTCTCTAAAAAAAAATAAAAAATAAATACATAAAATAAAAATTATATATATTTTAGGTGTAAAACACGATGTTTTAATATATATATACATAGTGAAATTATTACTACAGCCAAGCTGTGATAGTCTGTTTGAATTGTTATAAAGGAATACCAGAGGCTGGGCAATTTATAAAGAAAAGAGGTTTATTTTCACTCACAGTTCTGTAGGCTGTACAGGAAGCATGGTGTCAGCATCTGCTTCTGGTGAGGGCCTCAAGAAGCTTACAAGCATGCCAGAAGACAAAGAGAGAGCAAACTTGTCACATGGAAAGAGAGGACAGAGGAGAGAGCAGAGGAGGTTCCACACTCTTTTAAATAACCAGATCTCGTGTGACCTCAGAGCAAGAACTCAACTCATTACTGTGAGGAGGGCACCAGCCATTGATGACCCAAGCACTTTACACTAGGCCCCACCTCCAACTTGGGGGATCACATTTCAGCATGAGAGTTGGAGGGGACACACTTCCAGATCATATCACAAGCTAATTAACATATTCATCTCCTTACATAGTTACCTTTTGTGTGTGTGTGTGTGTTGAGAACACCTGAAATTTTTAAAGCCAATATCGAAATATCCAGCCTAGAATATAGTATTATTAACTGTTGTCATGATGCTGTTCATTAGATCTCTAGACTTGATTCATCCTATGTAGATTCAACTTTTTACTCTTTGATCAACATCTCCTCAAATCCCCCACCTCCCTGCCCCAGTAACCATTGTTCTGATTTCTGTTTCTATGTATTTGACTTTTTTAGATTCCACGTATAAGTGAGATCATGTAGTATTTTTCCTCCTACATCTGACATATTTCACTTTGCATAATGTCCTCCCTCCAGGTTCATCCATGTTGTCACAAATAGCAGGATCTTTTTTAGGGCTAATATTCCATTGACATACACATACACACCACAATTTCTTTATTCATCCATTGACAGACACTTAGGTTATTTTCATATCTTGAGACTGCTTGGATTTTAATCATAGCTCTACTCTTTATTAACTGTATAACCTTGATTTTTTAAACTCTTGGTATTATGTTTAGCTATTTGTTAAATGGGGTTAGTAATAGTACCTATCTCATGGGGCCGTTAGGAGGATTAAACAAGTTGATATCTATACAGTGCTGAGAGTATCTGGCATACCTTAGAGTTTAAGCGCCAAGTGGTAGTAGAAGTAGCAGCAGCGGTAGTAGTAGTAACAGCAGCAGATGGATACATATTTGTAGTTCTTACCTTTAGCTGCTGCTGATAAAAGATTCTATATAATACCGACTAATAATATTACATATTTGTAGTTCTGATCTTTATTTTTTATTTATTTTTGTTGACACATAATAATTATACATACTTATGGGATTCAGTGTGATAATTTTCATACATGTATATGATGTGTAATGATCAAATCAGAGTAATTAACATATCCATCGCCTCAAACATTTGTCATTTCTTTGTGTTGCGAATATTCAGAATTCTCTCTTACAGCTTTTTGAAAATATGTAAGAAATTATTGTTAACCATATTTACCCTAGAGTGCTATAGAATACCAGAACTTATTCCTCCTGTTTCTCCAATCTAGCTGTAGTTATGAATTTGTAAACCCACCTCTCCTTATCCTCCCCTCCCCTCACCCCTTCCTAACCTCTGATAACCAAATTTACTCTACTTCTATGAGCTCATTTTTTTTAGCTCCTACATATGAGTAAGAACATACATTACTTACCTGCCTATGCCTGACTTATTTCACTTAATATCTTCCAGGCTTACCCATGTTGCTGCAAATAACAAGGTTTCAATATTTTTTTATGGCTGAATAATATTCCATTGTGTATATGTGTCACATTTTCTTTATCCATTCATCTGTTGATGGACATTTAGGTTGATGCCAACTCCTTGTCTATTATGAATAGCGCTGCAATAAAGATGGTGTTGGCTGGGTGTGGTGGCTCACACCAGTAATCCCAACACTTTGGAAGGCTCAGGTAGGAGAATCACTCAGGCCAGGAGTTTGAGACCAGCCCTGGCAACATAGCGAGAACCCCCTCTGTACAAAATTTTTTAAAAAATTAGCCAGGCGTGGTGGTACGTGCCTGCAGTCCTAGCTACTTGGGAGGCTGAGGCATGGGCGATCACTTGACTCTAGGAGTTTCAGACTGTGGTGAGATATGATCATGCTACTGTACTCTAGATTTTCTTTCCTTTGGATAAATAGTAGTAGGATTGCTGGATTATATGATTATATGGTAGTAATATTTTTAGGTTTTTGAGAAGCCTCCATTGCTGTTTTCCATAATGTCTGTACTAATTTACATTTCCACTAATAGTATATGAGTTTCTTTTTCTCCACATCGTCACTAACATTTGTTATTTTTTTTTTTTGTCTTTTCGATAGTAAGCCATTCTAACTGGGTGAGATGATATCTTATTGTGCTTTTGATTTATATTTCCCTGATGATTAGTGATGTTCAGCATTTTTTCATGTTCTTGTTGGCTTTATGTATCTTTTGAGAAATGTTTATTCACACCCTTTGCCTATTTTAAAATCAGATTTTTTTTTTTTTGCTGTTGAGTTCCTTGTATATTCTGGATAGTAGTCCCTTCTCAGATGAATAGTTTGGAAATATTTTCTCCCATTCTACAGGTTGTCTCTATACTCTGTTGTTTCCTTTGCTGTGCAGAAGCTTTTTAGTTTGATACTGTCCTATTTGTCTATTTTTGTTTTTGTTGCCTGTACTTTTGAATTCTTACCCATAAAATCTGCCTAGATCAGTGTCCTGAAGCTTTTGCCCTATGTTTTCTTCTAGTAGTCTTATAGTTTTGGGTCTTATGTTTAAGTCTTTAATCTATTTTGAGTTGGTTTTTGTAGATGGTGAGAGGGATCTAGTTTTTTCCTTTTGCATATGGACATCCAGTGTTCTCAGCACCATTTATTGAAGAGGGAGTCCTTTCCCCGATATGTGTTCTTGGCATCTTTGTTGAAAATCAGTCAACTGTAAATACCTGGATTTACTTCTCGGTTCTCTATTCTGTTCCATTGGTCTATGTGTCTATTTTTATACTAATACCATTCTGTTTTGGTTACTATAGCTTTGTGTAGTACATAGCGTGGTGCCTACAGTTTTCTTTTTGCATACTATTACTTTGGCTATTCAGGGTCTTTGTGGTTCCATATGAATCTTAGGATTGTTCTTTCTATTCCTGTAAAGAATGTTATTGGTATTTTGATAGGGATTACATTGAATCTGTAGGTTGCTTGGAGTAATATGTAGTTCTTATTTTCATTTTATTTATTTAGTTAACTTTTTTAGAGACACGGTTTCGCTATGTTGCCTAAGCTGCTCTCAAACTCCTGGGCTTAAGCGATCCACCTGCCTTGGCCTCCCAAAGTGCCAGGATTATAGGTGTGAGCTACTGCACCTGGCCTTGTAGTTCTTATTTTTAAATGCTGCTGAAAGCTATTATTAATGTTATTGTTGATAATACTGATCAACATTATAAATTTTGAGGAGTTAGGTTTAGAGTTTAGTAGAAAATTCCTTTTCTTTTTTTTTTTTTTTTTGAGACGGAGTCTCCCCTGTCACCCAGGATGGAGTGCAGTGGGCGATCTCGGCTCACTGCAACTTCTGCCTCCTGGGTTCAAGTGATTCTCCTAAATCAGCCTCTCGAGTAGCACCTGACACCACGCCCAGCTCATTTTTGTATTTTTAGTAAAGATGAGGCTTCACCATGTTGGCCAGGCTGGCCTCGAACGCCTGACCTCGGGTGATCTGTTTGCCTCGGCCTCCCAAAATGCTGGGATTACAGGCGTGAGCCACGGAATCTGGCCAAAAATTCTTTTGATATCTGTTGAAGATGTTTATGGCTGAAATCTTTTGAGTCTAAACCGCTTGACCATAAGCACATCTACTGTGCCCTTGGTTGAGTACCTTAATTTTAAGCCTAATGCTTTGATTGATTTCTCCTTTTGGTTATGTAGTATGCTGATATATGTTGATCATTGATTATGGTCTGCTCATTGGTAAAATATAGCTGTATCTATAATTGTATATCTGTATCTTTATATCTGTTTTATTTTTAAGCTAGAAATTGCATATTTTCTTCCTTGGCTTTAGGTGGTATAACTCTACATATCTCTAGAAATGGAATAATTTTTCATAAGTGGGTGATTTATTACTCATAACATTAAGATATAGGCCTCTGACAATTTCTCATAAGTCTGAAAACTTCTTGAACAAGTTAAATCTCTCAATTAAATCTAGTCCCTCAAATGATAACATTTCACTAGTGTGACACTGAATTTTTGTTTGCAAGAAGATGTAAGAGATATATGTCATACTAATTAAACATGCATAAAGTAAATTTAACAGACATCAAAGCACTTTTGCAATGCAAAGAACATATGGTTGAGCTCTAATATTTGTTTCTTTTCATGGTAGTCTATGATGAAAAACATGATGTATAAAGTAATTTTACGTGCTTTCTGAAAGGTTATGGGAAAAAAAAACCCAAAAATACATAGGTAAAATGATTTGTATTTTCAACTTTATTTTTTTCTTCCTAACATAAAAAAGGATAAGTACTTATAATAGAAATATAATTATTATAAAATGTATAGTTTTAGTGAGCATGAATGTTTCTCCTTTTTGTATGTTAAGTAAATTTTTAGGAAATTTCTCATGGATTTCTAGCATTAAATAATACATCTAGGTTTTCAGAGAACAAGGACTAATTATTTCCATGAATGTAATATAAGAAAAAATAATGGGGATATGAGTAGAGGTAATTTATTTAAAAAATGGGATTTTGGGGTGTCATAGGGGAGTAAATATTTTTCCTTGTAGGAAATTACTTTGGTTTCTGCTGTAACATTTCTTAGTCTTTGCAAAGTGACTTATTATAAATCATAAAAGTATTTTCTGTAGATTTGGGGATAGGTGGTTTCATGAAAAGTAGAAGAAAAATAGTTTCATGTGTATTAATGTCGTAAGTTTTAATATTTATTATACAGCAGCTTTTGAAATGAGTTTATTGCCAAAACTTTTGGATAAAGTAATTGAAAAAAAAGTAGTCCATATATTAGAACTTTTCTTATGCTGACAGATCATATGCCTCACTTTTTTTTATATTTTATTTTTATTTTTGCTTTTTTCTTCAGACCAAAATGCCTCACATTTTATCTGTTGTATTTTAATCTAGACCTTGTAATAATCTTGAATAAGGTAAATTGATAGACTTGGGTAAGTAACTTTTTTGTCAAAACCAGCTCCTTCATATGGAAGGAAAAAGAATGTGGGACTAGATTTAATGATACTTTATTTATTTATTTATTTATTTATTTTTTGAGAGGGAGTCTCGCTCTGTCGCCCAGGCTGGAGTGCAGTGGCGCGATCGGCTCATTGCAAGTTCCGCCTCCTGGGTTCACACCGTTCTCCTGCCTCAGCCTCCCAAGTAGCTGGGACTACAGGCGCCCATCACCACGCCCAGCTAATTTTTTATATTTTAGTAGAGACAGGGTTTCACCGTGTTAGCCAGGATGGTGGCTCACTCCTATAATCCCAGCACTTTGGGAGGCTGAGGCGGGCGGATCACGAGGTCAGGAGATACGTTATATCTAATTGAATTCTAACACCTTTAAATTCTAAGGACGCTTTTCCTATCTTGCTTTTTATTATATGATACTAGGGAGTACAGTATTTTTTAAATAGAAATATTTATTTGGATTCATAAATTAATGGTTTAATTCTCTTATCCCTGCAAAGGTGTGTCTTAGTCTTCACGTTTTTCAAATCTGCAGTTGCATTACTTTTGACAAACCTTCTTCCATAAATTAAATGATAAATTAGTTTGATGATTTCTGTTTTCCCCTGAATTTGACATTAAACTTTTTAGGTTCTTCAAATTTTCTTAGTTTTTATGAAAATCATTTAGTTTCCACCTAGTGGATTGGAGAATTAGATTGTTGTCTCTTTATTTTTCTATCATTTCTAGTCTCCTAACCCTCTTTTCAAGTAGGAAAATAGTGTCAGTACCTTTTCTTATATAATTAACTTTCTGGTGTCCCCTGCTTGATCCCTTTCCTTACAGTTCAGATTTATTTTCTTAATCTGACAATTCATATGTCAAAGTTCTAGTGAAGCATCTGTCTCCACATGGTCAAAATATAGTTAAGAAAAACATTGTTTTTTAGAATAGTATGTTAACGTTTTGATATTACTTTGTTCTATCATTCGTAATCATTTTCTCTAGATTTATTTATATTCTGTTCATTTTTTTAGTAAATCCTCACAATAGCCAGGGTTGTCTTCAGATATATTCTTATGCTTATACCTGCTTTTTATTTATTCATTAAATAAATGCTAACATTCTTTATATACTTTAATTAAAGTAATTATATTTGATTTAATGTAGCAGTAGCATATTATTTTAATTCATAACTTGGGCCTGGTGTGTGGAAGACACTTGGGTCCAGCAGAGTGCGCTGTTGACCTTCTTACAAAGTGTTAACACTGGGGCGATCCTTAGGCTATTTTTTTTCCTTTTTCTTCCTCCCATACCCCATTTTTATTTCCTTCCTTCCTACCCTTCTTTCTTTTACTTTATGGTTTTAATTTACTTTTATTTAAAATAGCTATTTAACATAACTGCATATATATGCTGATACTGGTGCTTACTGTGTTATGTGCCAGACACTCTGCTAAGCACTTTAGAAATATTAATTCACCTGGCAAATACAGGTTCATGTGAGTTGATGCTTATTGTCATGTTCTTTTAACTTTTCTTTGGGTTTGACAGTTTTCAAAATAAAAGAATTTAACTCAATCTTTATAACAACCCTATCAGGAAGGTATTTATATTTTCCCCAATTATACCTGAGGAAACTGAGCCACAGAGTATTTGAATAACTTGTTCATGTCACAAACCTGGTGAGTAGAAGCTGGATTAAAACCCAGGCAGTCTGGCTCTGGAATTGATCCTCTAAACCACCTCACTATTCTGTCTCTGAATAAACTCTTCCAGATGACTTTTTGATGACAGTTCATTTTTATACTGTTACAGGCCATATTATATGCATTACCATGCAGGTTATTTATTCAAGATTCGTCCCTTTTTTAGTGTCTCAACACCAAATGTAAGCATTTACAATGCTTACCCAAATTTATAATTATTTATTTATTTGTAGGTTTAACTGTTTTTTGTTTTGTTTGTCTCATTACCAGACTGACCATAAGGACAAGTGTAATGTCTCTTTTTTTCAGTTTTTTATAACCAGCATCTGGCACAGAGCCTGCACCTAGTAGCTACTTGTATTATTTGTTGAATAAATGAATGAAAAAAATGGCCATAGTTAAGTAGATGTATGATTCACCACTGTTTCTTGTAGCTTACGATTTTTACTCAGATCCTTATACCTAAGAGGGTATGACAGTATTGTTAAATACAGGTGACTTAATGCAGATTTAAAAATCGTTTTTGGCCAGGCATGATGGCTTATGCCTGTAATCCCAGCACTTGGGGAGGCTGAGGTAGGTGGATCACTTGAGCCCAGGAGTTTGAGATCAGCCTGGGCAACATAGCGAGACCCTGTCTCTACAAAAAACAAACAAACAAAATTAGCTTGGTGTGGTGGCTCATGCCTGTGGTCCCAGCTACTCAGGAGGCTGAGGCAGGAGGATTGCTTGAGCCCGGAAGGCGGAGGTTAAAGTGAGCTGTGATCATGCCACTGCATTCCAGCTTGGGTGACAGAGCGAAACCTGTCTCAAAAAAAAAAAAAAAAAAAGGGGTAATAACATTTTTTGAAAAGCCTTTAACATTATAAAAACCAATACAGAATAAAACTTAAAATGTTCTCCCTTATATTAACCCCATCTCCCTTTCTGCTTCCCAGAAGGAAACACCATGAACACTTTCATGAGGATCTTTCTAGATCCTTTTCTATAAATTTATAAGGATATTTTTAATAGTTCTTTTATAGTTTTGTTTGTGCATTTAACTCTCTTGTTTATGGGATTTATTTTCATGCATGTATGAGGTCAGGCTGTAATTGCATATTTTCCCAAATAGTTGATCAGTTGTCCCAGTGTCACTTAATAATTTTTCCAGTTTTGAAGTTTTGCTGTTATCATGTACTAAATTGTTATATGTACTTGGATTGGTTCCTGGACTTTTTTTTCTCTTAAAAATTTTTTTTTTAACAGTATGTGTGAAAAAATATGTCAAAGAATTCCACTTGGCTTCAAACAGAAAAGCAGTAGACCCCTGCCCTAATTCTATTATTCACCAATTCCCACTATCTGAAGTAAATAATTTTCAATTATTTTTCCTTTGTATTCTGATAGTTTTTGAAGTAGCATGCATATTTTCCTTTTCTCTTGAGTTTTCGGTTTTAGATACTTTCTGTTGTCTTCCTCTTATTCTTTTCTCCTTTCTCATTACTTCTACCCTTCAGCCTGCCAGCATTTGGTATTTGTATTATTATAATTCTATAAATATTTAAACTGATTACAGTTCTTTCCCCAAACCAGTATTTATTTTTTTTGGTGCTAGTAGTTGTCTTGTCCTTTGCTTAGTTTCCTATGTACCTGTAACTATTTATCTCCAAACTCTCTGTTAAAACGTAAAATCTATCAGTTCATTTAAATACATCAGGTCAAGATGTCCATATTTTTAGACTTTCAATATTTAGTGGAAATAATGAAAAATACTCTTTTATATTGAATTAAATTTTATATTTCTAAATAACTTTTTTCTGAATATAAAAGCATCATCTAAGAGAAAATTTGGGAACCACCAAAATGTGTACTTAAATTATTAACATTAATCCTTAATTAAACTGTCTCCTCAATATCAACCCCTGATATTCTGCCTGCTGTCTATTCTTAAGTGCGCACGTGTGCGTGCACACACACATGCAATGTTATCTGTTGCTGTAACAAACCAACCATTTATTTAGCTTACTGTTGTGGGGGTCAGCAATTTAGGGTGGGCTCAGCTGGGCATTTCTTCTGCTGATCTCAGGTGGCCTACTCATGTGTCTGTGGTCAACTGCAGGTCAGCTGTAAGTCAGCAAGGCAGCCCTGCTTCAGGGAGTTGATTGGTAGTCAGCTGGGACCATGAGGTGGGTCTCTCTCATCATCTAGCAGGCTAATTCTGGTTTATGTATATGGTGGCCTCAGGGTTCCAAGAGCAGCAAGAGAACAAGCCCCAGTGTACAAATGCCTTTTGAGTCTGTTTGTGTCAGGTTTGCTAATGTTCCAGTCACCAAAAGCAAATCACATGACCAAATCCAGACTCAAGGGGTAAAGCTCACATCTTGGTAGGAAGAGCTACAAAGTAACCTTGAAAGGGAGCTTATATACAAAGATAAGTAGAGTTTGTTGCCATTTTTGTTACGTAGTACATATTACATATATACCCAGTATCAACTGAGTATATATGTAAACATTTCCACCATAGAGAACACTACTATGTTTTCTCCAAGCTCTCAAAAAAATCGTAATTATTGGGCCGAGCGTGGTGGCTCACTCCTGCAATCAGGTGTTGTACAGAGCTCAACCCCTGTAAAGGGGTTGATACTGTAGTATATATTACATATATTTGTTATGTAGTATATATGACATATATTACACATATATTACATATATACTCCCTCCCCACACACAAAATTAGGATTATAGTATATAGCTTTTATTTTTCACCTAATATATCACGGTCATAGTAAAATTTAGCAGGTCTATTTTGATGGATACTTTTTTGTCGTAATCTTTTTTCCTATGCCAGTGGTTGGCAAACTATGACCCATGGGCAGAATACAGCCTGCTGCCTGTTTTTATAAATAAAGTTTTTTTGAACGCATTTTACATTTGTTTATACATATTGTCTGTGGAACTTTTGCGTTATAACAGTAAAGTTGAGTAGTTGTGACAGAGACCATATGGCTCACAAAACCTAAAATATATACTCTGTCTATTTATGTATTTTTCTTTTCTTTCTTTTCATGTTCAGCCAGCAGGAAAATCTCTGGCCTTTTAGAGAAAAAGTTTGCCAGCCCGTTCTATAGTATTGTAATCTTGGTTAAGTTAGGCCAGAGGTTAGTGGAGTTAGTGTGAATCTCTTGCCTTGTCTGCAAATTTGCCTAGGGGTAGGATGATAGAATGGATGACTAATTGCTTGAGTGTGTCCTTCAGCTCCAATAATTATGGCTTTTTTTTTTTTGAGGTGGAGTCTTGCTTTGTCACCCAGGCTGGAGTGCAGTGGTGCAGTTTTGGCTCACTGCAACCTCCACCTCCTGGGTTCAAGCAATTCTCTTGCCTCAGCCTCTCGAGTAGCTGGGATTACAGGTGCCTGCCACCATGCCTGGCTAATTTCTTTTATTTTTAGTAGAGACGGGGTTTCGCCTTGTTGGCCAGGCATGTTTCAAACTCCCAACCTCAAATGATCCGCCTGCCTCGGCCTCCCAAAGTGCTGGGATTACAGGAGTGAACCACTGTGCCTGGCCCAGTAATTATAATTTTTTGAGAGCTTGGAGAAAACATAGTATTCTCTATGGTGGAAATGTTTAATTCTCAAAAGTTTCAAATCTTCTTTATCATATTGAGTGAACTTGGTGAATATTTCAGAGAAAGTTGACAAAATTCAGCCATTCCTCTAAGTTTTCTTGATGTGTAGATACATTAATGAAATAAATATGTATAGCAACCCAGCCGACATGAGTGTAGCTATTCAGTGGTGATAGTATCTGCAATTGTCATGTAGAACGTTTTCATTCATGGATACTGGGTGTGGAAAGATAACTTTACCTTTGAAAACTACTTCGTTAATTGACCAACTGTCTGCCCAGTAAATTTATCTTTCTGTTATTTTAGCTTTTTAAAAGTTTGGCTGTCACAAAATTATAGAGAAATTGGAAGTACAATCCAAATATCTTTTTTTATTGAGCCATTTAAGAGTATGTTGTTGCCCTGATGTTCCCTCACCCTGAAATACTTTAGTGTCTATGTCTTATAAGCAAAGACATTCTTATACATGATCACAATATAACCATAAGAATCAGGAAGTTAAAATTGATTCATTGTTGCCATCTAATACTCAGAACCGGTTTAAATTTTAGCAGTTGTCTTAATAACGCTTTTATAAAAGCAAAAGAATCCAGTCAGAACCATGCATTGCATTTAGTTATCACTTTAGTAACTTCTTCAGTCTGGAACACTTCTTCAGTCTTTCCTTGACTGTCATGATTTTGACACTTGAGAATATTACAGCTTATCTAGAATGTCTCTTAATTTGGGTTTTCTCATTAGACTGAGGTTATTTATCTTTGGCAGGAATGTCACAGAAGTGATGCCTTCTGCTCATTGCATCTTATAAGGTGGCACGCAGTTTCATTTTTTCTCATTATTGATTGATAACTTGATTAATATGATATCTGCTAGGTAAAAAATATAACTTTACAGTTATCTTTTTGCCTTTATAAAAGAGGACTTTATGGGGAAGAACTCTGAAATTATATAAATAACATGTCCTTACAAAAATTCAGTTTACTCATTTTATTTATATCTTTATGGACTTGTGATTTTCCATTTTATTCGGTGAGTTATAATTATTATATGATTTGTTTTGGTACTCAAGTGGGAAACCAGTTAAGTTGCTTGTGTCTTTCTGACATATATCAATCATTCTTGGAACACTTCCTTATTTTTTGGCAAAAGATAGTGTTCCAGGCTCACCTTATATTTTCCTTGCCCTAGTCTTGGATTCAGACATTTCTCCAAGGAACCCTGGTTCCATTTAGTGAAAAATAACATTTAAACGCTGTGTTCTGGGAGTTAGTTTTGCTCATTGCTGTTGGAGTTGCTGCTCCAGGCCCTTTCAGCAGACAGCTAGAGAATATACACAATGTATTGTGTACACAAACCCAGACTCATAGACATATACATTTATGTCTATATTTTTTCTGTATCTGTCTGTCTGTACACTGAAAATTATGAGTGTTTATACCAATACATCCAGTTCCATTCCAGTACCAGAGGGCCCATTCTAATTTTCTTCCTTTCTGTATGTTTAACTGAAAAACCTTGTTCCTGATTCCTCTGAAAGTTAAAAACAGAATTACCATATGGTCCAGAAATAACATTTCTAGGCAAATATCCGAAAGAATTGAAAGCAGGTACTCAGATACTTGTACACCAGTGTTCATAGGAGTGTTATTCACAATAGCCAAAAGGTAGAAACAACCAGAATGTCCATTGATAAATAAACGAATAAACAAAATGTGGTGTATACATACAATGGAATATTATTGAGCCTTAAAAAGGAAGGAAATTCTGACATGTACTACAACATAGATGAAACTTGAAGACATTATGTGAAGTAAAATAAGCCAGTCATAAAAGGACAGATATTGTATGATTCCACTTATAATTTCCTTCCAGTTATTCATTACTATTATAGAAGTAGAATTCATTTCTGTATATTTACCCTGTAACCTGCAACTTGTTATATCACTTATTGGTTCTAGTTGATATTTTTGGAGTTTCTTTAGGACTTTCTAAGTACCCAAAGTTGCATGTTTCATTCTCTAGTAAATACTGTTTTACTTCTTCCTTTACAGTGTTTACCTTTCATGCAGTACAAGGCTGAATTAGAGTGACGAGAGTGGATACCCTTGCCTTGTTCACAACCTTGTGGTGGAAAACATTCTGGTCCCTCACTGTTCTGTATGACATTTGTGCTAGGTGTTCTGTCTATGCCTTTTGTCAGGCTAAAGAAGTTTCCTTCTATCGCTAGTTGGCTGAACATTTTTATAATGAGTGGATGTTGGATTTTATATTTAAAGTTTTACTGCATTCCTTGGTAGGATTATATGTTTTTTCTCCTATATCCTGTTGATATGGTAAATTACATTGATTAGTTTTTGAATGTTGGCCTGACTGTAAATTAGTGGAATAAAACCCACTTGATCATGGTATAGGACCCATTTTATATAATTGTTAGATTTGACTTGCTAAATTTTGTTAAGGATTCTTTGCATCTATGTTCATAAGAATATTGGTCTATAGTTTTCTGTAATGTCTTTATCTGGCTTTGATATCAAGGTAATGTTGGCTTTATAAAATGAATTGGGAAGTATTGGTATTACTTCTTCCTTAAATTTTTGATAGAATTCACCAGGGAAGCCATCTTGCCCTTATATGTTATTTTTGGGAAGACTTTTACTTTTAAATTTAATCTTAAAAATGAGTATAGGAGTATTCACATTTTCTGTTTCTGAGTCAGTTTTAGTAATTAGTATCTTTCAATAAATTTGTCCATTCAAGTTTTTGAATTTATTGGCATAATGTTCAAAATATTCTCTTATTTCTTTAAGTGTCTGTAGGATTTGTAGTGATATGCCCTCTTTCATTTCTGATATTCATAATTTGTGTCTATCTCCTTTTTTTTGCTTAATCTAGAATTCATTTTGCTCAATCTGTAATAGGTAGTAGAGGTTTATCCATTTTATTGATCTTTTAAAAAGTTTTTGTTGGCTTTCTGTTTTTCCATTTTCTATTTTGTTGGTTTCTGCTTTTTTTTTTTTTTAATTACCATTGTTTTACTTTCTTTGGATGTAATTTGCTCTTCTGCTAGCTTCATAAGATTGAAACTTGGCCAGGCATGGTGGCTTACCCCTGTAATCCCAGCACTTGGGGAGGCTGAGGCGAGCGTATCACCTGAGGCCAGGAGTTCAAGACCAGGCTGGCCAACATGGCAAAACCCTGTCTCTATTATAAATACAAACAATTAGCCAGGCATGGTGGTGGGCGCCTGTAATCCCAGCTACTCGGGAGGCTGAGGCAGGAGAATTGCTTGAACCCAGGAGGCGGAGCCTGCAGTGAGCTGAGATCGTGCCATTGCACTCAAGCCTGGGCAACAAGAGCGAAACTCCGTCTCAAAAAAAAAGAAAAAAAAAAAGATTGAAACTTAAATAGTTGATAACTGATTTTGGACCTTTTTTTTTTCCTAAATAAAACACCAATGAAAGCTATACATTTCCCTCTAAGCACTTCTTTATCTGTGTCCCACAAATTTTGATGTTGTTACATTTTTTTCTGATTTCCCTTGTGATTTCTTCTCTGACCCAAGATTTATTTAGAAGTCTAAATAAACACTAACTAGGTGTTTTTTCCTAGATATTTTTCTCTTACTGAGTTCTAATTTATTTTTGTGTGGTTAGAGAATAGATTCTATATGATTTCAGTTCTTTTAAATTTGACGATCTGTCTTGGCAAGTGCTCTGTGAGTTTTTGGAAAGTATGGGTATTCATTTATAAAAATCAGTTAGGTCAAGTTTGTTGATTATCTTGCTAAGATCTTCTGTATCCTTGCTGATTTTTTTTTTTGGTCTACTTATAAATTAATTAGAGAATACTATAAGGGTCCTATAATTGTGGATTTGCCTTTTCTTTCAATTCTACCAGTTTTTGCTTCATGGGTTTTCATGGTCTGTTATTAGCTGTATACACATTTAAGATTATTATGTCTTCTTGATGTATTAACCCATCTGTCATTATGAAATGTCTTTGTTCTGAGATCTATTTTGGCTAACATTGATACAGCCACTCCAGCTTTCTTAGGATTAATGTTTCCATAGTATATATTTTTCATCCTTTTATTTTTAACCTATTTGTGTCTTTAGATTTAAGATAGGTTTCTTATAAATAATTGTCTTCTTTATTTAT